>NC_056424.1:5000000-5625000 GCF_905147365.1 Aricia agestis | reverse complement strand
TCCCTACCCTCCCCTATTCCCTTCCCTACCCTCCCCTATCACCCTATTCCCTCTTAAAAGGCTGGCAACGCACCTGCAGCTCTTCTGATGCTGCGAGTGTCCATGGGCGACGAAAGTTGTTTTCCATCAGGTGACCCGTTTGCTCTTTTTTGGAAGTCGTTTAAAAACGAAAAAGTTTAGCAAAATTACAAAAATCTGTATTTTCGATCGCCTCGCACTGGTAGCTTGCCAAACCTCGAAAAATGGGGCAGCTAATTACAAACTTTACAGTTATTTAAACTGACACGCTTCATATATTTTTGTTAAAAATAATCCTGAATTATTTGAGACCTTTGCTTCTATTCCACGGAATCGAAGACACAATAATAGATTAAGAAGTATTAAGGCCAATACCGAATTAATGCACAGAAGTATATTCTGCATGGCAATTCAAATATTCAATAAAATACCGGAGCAAATAAAACTTTTACAAATTAGACAATTCAAAAAACTTTTAAAGGAATATTTGATAGACAAATGTTATTACTCTGTTAGAGACTTTTTAAATTCACAATAACTATATTGAGTACTTACTAAACATTTTATACATAAATTTATTGGATTTTTTATCTAAATTTAATATATTAACATAATATGATTATTTATTTTTAAGTAGGAATTTTAATAATTACATTTTTTATTTTATGTTATTGACAATGAATTATATTTGCTATTTGGATTTATTTATTTTTTGACATTATTTAAAGTAAGTGCTGACAATAATAATTATCTATCATGTAATAAAATCAAAATGATTAATTATAAGAAGAAATAAAAATGTAATTTGTAACGCGTATTTGACATTTAGTTAAACGAAAAATATAATTATTACGGTGACAATATTCACACACCAATGTAATGGTATGATGTGTAGGTACGTACCAATGATTAAACCATCTTTGTAAAACCACATCAAGTGAATAAATGATTATTATTATTATTATTATTATTATTATATTCATAAAATATGAAAAACTATGCTCTAATTACGTTAATTTTGTTCACATAACCCTTATAACACCTACCGCTGTAGTAGGTACAGCTATTTATTATAAGAAATACATTCTAAGGGCCTGTTTCACGACTTCCTGATAAGTGCCAGATAGGCACTTATGGACAACAGGCAAGTGGTGGATACCACTTAACTTGACAGATTCTGAGAAAGAAAATTGTGGATAACCTATCCGGCACTTTATCAGAAAATAGTGAAACAGGCCCTAAAACTCTATATCTAAACTAAGCGCGCGTTCAGACGTGCGCGTTTTGTGCGCGTTTTTTGCTCGCGCAGTTTCATCACATGTGAAATTGCTATGAATGATGAATCCGCGCGAGCAGAAAACGCGCAGAAAACGCGTACGTCTGCACATCACGGTCTCAAGACGTGGTTCGGCTCTATGATTGGTCCAAATTTTGACAGCCAACCAATCACAGAGCTTGAACCGTGTCTTGAGACCGAGATGCATCTTGAGTACTGACTATTTATACCGGCCGTCATGAGTTGACCATATTGCAAATATTTTATTCGATTCTTCCTAGACCACGGTCGTCATTTACTACAGAATGCTTAGTCAAAATGCATCCGCTAGTTTCGATAGCGAAGCTAAGTAATATGTCAAAAAAATATGAGATTTAATTAAACTAATAAAGTAATCAGTAATGACGCGTCGCAACTTGCAAGCGCTATGATACTAAGAGCGGGTACATATTAGGCGTTTTGAAGCGCGCGTTAGGCGTTTTGAAGCGTACACATGCAAGCGCGCGCGCGCTGGTACGCTTCAATAGAACGATGCGTTATGTCAACAGTCAAACCCATAGATACATTTTTCACATTTAACTTCCGTATCGAACTTACCGAATGTACGCTCAGCACTCTGGTGAAACTACCAGTCAGTAGGCACTTATTGGCACCATATACACAGAAGCTACCAAAGTACGTCCAAAAATACAACTGTTAAACAATAAGTGGATTCTGGTAGGGAACGATTTGTCAGATGTCACCGCAGCCAATACGAGCGGGAAGTGATTAATTATACTTTGTTTGTTCACGATACGACCCCCTTTTTCATAATTGCTTACTTCAAAGGTGCGCTCCTCACTTGGCGACGAAAGCTTTGTAAGAATTTGAAGTCTCTCAGGGCTTAAAAAGCGTGAAGTTCGAGGTCCAAATGATCTTATAAGGCTGCGTTTCCACTGAAGCGGAGCGGAGCTTAGCGGTGCCCGAATTGACCAATCGTGCTATTCCAGCGGAATGACAGCGAAGATTTCTAGCATGGTGATTGGTCAATTCGGCACCGCTAAGCTCCACTTCGCTTCAGTGGAAACGCAGCCTTATAATTGTGTGCTGCATCGACTATTGGCAACATCAACACTTAATGCGTGTGTAAAAACGAACTTACGTACGTCCGTACGTCCGCACGTCCGTTTGGATGGACATCAGACATGCCTGTATTTCAATAGCTTCTTTGTAAAGTTTTCTTATTAACTGTACCTTCAATTCACACCATAACTGCAATAACCCAGAAAATAACAGAAATTTTTACCTTATTATTGGTACGATTTAACTCGAAATCCTTGCTCGAACATAGCCTGCTAGATTAAGTTTTACATCAAAAGTTCTCCTTCATTTGGCTACTTAAAATTTAAAAGGTAGAGTTTGTCATTTTAGAATTGTTCATAATAATTATTCTTCGTCGCCAAGTGTGTTCGCAAATAACGACAATAAATTAGAATTATTACTGACTTATCACCAGTTTGCACAATTTTTCATTAAGTATTTCTGGTCTCATTCGGTTTACAAAGTGAACCTATTTCATGGAGTTTTGTAATAACTAATAACAGTGGCGAAATACATATGCCTCTTCTGCAAAGAGTGATCTAAAGGTATAAAAGGGGACGTGGATGACGTTGTTGAGATTTGGAAACCTATTAAAAGAGTTACAGGCTTGCCATCACCATTCCATCTGATCCAGAAGTATTCGTAATGAAAGCATAAGGATACTTATTCCAAATTCAAATGCAAATCGATAGATTGCATAAATTAAAATTTTAATTTGTTTCAATGTTTCGCAATCAATTTGCGATTTGGATTCAAATCAGCAGAGCAGCTGGCGCTTAAAAAACAGCCCCTGTCCTGTAGCGTTACATTAAGAATATTTTCGTTCTGCTTGCACCAATATATTTATTGCGGTTTTCACTTTAATTAAACGATGTATTTGTTTATCGCATTTAACCACAGGCAGCTTAATATTATGAGAGCGGTGAAAGCTGGGTAATAAACAAACTTACGGCTGTTGTTAAAAAAAAAAATTAAGAATTGGGGAATTGGATAAAAGAAAATAATTATATTTGCCTAAATTACAATTCGTAAATTCGGCCTCCGATATTTCATGATGTCAAAAAGATATTTCCTTCATCTTTTCTGTTCTCAATTTAATTTGATTAATCCGAGAATATTGCTTAATTAACTCAGATTTTTCTTTTACGGCGCCGTTTTAACTTTTACTTTTCTTTGTTTACCTACTTGTTATTTGCTGTCGTCATTGCTTTTACATTAAAGATTTTCATTTTCCCTTCTATTAAACTTTACTCCTTTGATGATAGTATAAGAATATTTTGGGTCAAAGTCCCAATTATTATGATTTTTTCCGGGTCGTGTAAGGAACCGCAAACAGAAAAATATCCCGGCGCTGAGCTTGTAAGTCGCCATTAGGTTCGAGGCTTCTAACGCTCGGGTGCACTTTTGCGTTATAAAATAATATAGTTTGACGGTCCACGGAACATAGTATCGATTGACCCACAAGCTATGGGGTGTGTTAGTTGGTGTATCTAAAATATATAAATATTTATGGCAAATGTTGGCATTTTTCGTGATATACCTACGCCAGAATAAAACACTCTTTTCGCACCAATTACAGTACATAGCAAAGCAGTGTTGGAAGTTCTAAAATCTAAACAGTTAAAATATAAGCTGTTTTTATTACACACACTCTTCCTGCACTTGTACTCTAGAGACGCGTTGCCTAAAAGAGACACTCGACGATGTTTTCCTTACCTTCAGGTGTCCAGTGAAAACCATGAGGTTTAACACCCTCTTGACACTTCTTGGAGTTACCATCAAACGGCATATAGGACTAGATAATGTGGTATCGGTATCTTATGGCCTTTCCCAAAACTTCGCCATATCCATTAAAATTTATTTAGCGGTTAAAGCGGGAAAAGGTACCAAATATACGGTCAGACATTTTCCCAATGTATTAGTATAGAATGTTTTGTCTACCTTTAAGTCAATTCGGAGATTATGAAACGAAAAATTGCTTAAAATGTTTCAGTCACTATTTTACAGTTTGCTGATAGCGAAAGTTTTTCAGACGGCTGCTACGTTTATCTTATCTATCCGAGTCAATCCGGCGGATCACTCTATCATGGCGCTCTTTATCTCGACATAATGACGTCATAAACCCACCCCGAGCGTCATTAGATCGGGGTTGCTGGATTAATCGTCTGTCAAAACGGATTTTAGTCAATTAAATTATCTGATGAGCCTTTAGGTGAGCGATTTTGTGCCGTTCTGATTTGAGTGTCTTCCATTTGTTTAGCTATTTTAAAATTGAAGCAGGACTTTTGATAATACTTTGTGCTGAAATATTAGAATAACACTTTAAAGCGCAATTACCAGTTTCCAGTACCAGTTTCCTTCCAAATTATCTTGGTGAGGGTAGTCAAAAATGTCTGTATACACTATGACCGTGACGGAGTCTCCTCTGGGAATAAATTATTGTTTTTAACAAAAGAGCGTCGTCATAAAAAAAATTATGCTGAATTTTATACCTATAACTAGTTTAATCAAGCAAAGACAGATAGATGTGCAAAAGAGGTAAGGTGTTTAAAAAAATGATTTTTAAATGGCATAAGTAGGTGGTAGTGGTGCAAGTGTACTAGTATGTAGCAATGGAAGAAGTTGCTTTATTCAGGAGTATATTCATTCTGCAGAGTCTCGAAACGATGAATATTCATAATGTACATTATGACGACCTCTGTGGCTCAGTGGTGAGCGCGTCGGTAGCTCAAGCCGGAGGTCGCGGGTTCGAATCCCGCCGACGGAACAAAGAGTTTTCAAAGTTCCCGGGTCTGGATGTGTATTAAATATGTGTATGATATAATAAAAATCTTAAATATATGTATAGTATAAAAGTATTAAATATATTTCCGTTGTCTGGTACCTGTAACACAAGTCCTTTAGGTACTTAGCACGGGGCCAGACTGACGTGGTGTGAAGCGTCCATAGATATTATTATTATTATTATGGTGCTGGAAATTGTGATTTCCATGACCTCGATTCAACCTCATCAGCTTCGGTAACGCATGGGTTAGATGGAATTAAATTTAATCAAGGATAATTAATTAGTGACGCAACGCTATGGAAATCAGGTATTTGCATACGGAGTCGGGAAAACTACAGTGCTGCTACTGGCTTCTCTCTTAATTAGGCTACCTATGCTGAGCACGCTTTTATTGAACAGATGCTTCGAAGAAGCCCCTTGGAATTCTGTTGATTTTGGAGTTTGGACACAATGTATTGCTGTTTTGTTGTAAATCAAGATGGAATCAAAGCCAAACCAAAAATGGGCACAGACATTGTTGATCCCTTACATTGCTAACGGATCAAAATGACTAAACGAATTAAGACCAGTGTCTCATTCCATTTTTTTTTAATTCTAGATGCCCTCTTCTTTTCGTCTTAAATTTATTAATGCTAAGAATTCTTTTTTTAGGTTAAGCAATGATGAGGGTAGAAGCACACAGAACGAATAATATCGACGTGGGATAATTAAATCCACCTACGTATCTTGACGATCTTCAAAAGATACCTTCTGAATGTAAAGAACAATTCGTGAAGTTGGAAAAGACTTCTTGCTCCGTACATGATAAAGCTTATGTAGCCATAGTAACCTTTTGTTCCAATAAGGTTGAAAGTAAAACAATCTCAGAATCTACGTGTTAAAGCGAAGACCTTGCGTTGCAGTGCGATGCGTTGTTGGAACGGAAAAATGCAATGCTATGATTAGCGTTGCGGTGCGACAATACAATGAAAGACTGTGACACTTCTTTAGCTATCCAGCGCCGTTTTGTCAAAATACTGGGACCAAATGTAAAACGTCATAGTTGGGGAGGGGAAGAGGGAATTTCGGGATAAGCTCGAGCGTGTCAGATTATTATATATTAGCTTGTATAGGCTTCCGACATGTGTCTAGTTGTCATGGTATAGAAATCAGATTTCTCACATGGTGGGTTAATTTTTTTTTAATATTGAAATGTCATCGGATCTGTCAGATTAAGATAGGGGATGTTTAGTATACCTCAAAGAAGCTTCCATATAAAGCACTGAAGATTCAAAGGTTAGGTAAGCCTGGTAAGGTAATGGTAAGGGACATTTTAAAATGTAAAAAATCCTAACTAAGTTTCACAGATATTTTATTTTGCACTAAACTAAATTATTGAGTCCTTGTTGTCAAAAATATATTTATAATTTATATTTATTATTTTCTGGATATATTTTCTTTTTCAAAACTTTAAAATGGCTGCAGTTTCTTAACCTACCGCTAAAATGAAAAACGCTTTAATTATTATTTTATCAGTTTTACCTAATGTACAAAACCTACTAGGTCTCCATGACGCTCGAGTGACTACAAAATTAGCACCTTCCCCTCCCCTACTATCAAGGCATCGTCGCCGCGACTACTGTGACATCTGCGACTCCGCAACACAACGCAGCGATGTGGCTTCGAGGGGTGATTTATTACTTCATATGTTTTACTGGAAATGTCGCTTCGAAACCCAACGACTTAATGAAAGGGATACCTTGGACCGATAATGAAAGACCTTTGTCTTCTTTACGGCGTGTTTTAGGCTCTATATTGCCAGACGGCAGTGATATAGGATTGTAATACCTTTTTGATGACGCAAGCAATTGTTTAATTTACCTATTGATAGTTTTATTATGAAGGGATTAGGAACACTGTTTACACCTAAAGACTGCCGTGATGTAACACATTAAAGACCATAATGTAGTTCGTAATTTGTGGGGGAAAAATAGAGGAGACCTTTGTCCATTAGTGGGACATGATAGGCTGATAAATGATGAGTAAATTGGAATGCTACACTTTTCCATTCCATTTCATCATCATAAGTTAACATCTTTTTTTTAAGTAAGTAAATATATTATTTTAAATTAACATATTATTTACCCCATGGATTAAATAAAATTTGGTACCATCCCACTTCTAATATAATTCAATAGTGGGATTATACTGCGAGAGAAGATGATTAACCAATCGGAATTGAATTCTTTTCGTTTCAATTTACGAGAGAAAGTTCCAGTTCGAGGAACTTGTAAGCCCGTCTACAATGTACAGTGTACACATATGTATGATAAGTACGCTTTATTTGTTGGCAATCTCTCGATGCTCGAGTGAACATGAAAATCGATTTTCGAATATTAAATGCCGAATTCAATTCGAGTCGTTATCGGAATCTTTCTCGTGCGAGACGCGGAGTTTTCGGAGGGGTTTTGGAGGGCACTCGGGGAATACTATGTAATAATGTGTTGTTGAGCCTTGAGGGTTCATTTACCATAATGAGATAAGATTAGGCACGATCCAAATTCTGGCGGTGGAGCCTCCTTCTTAAAGCAAAAGTTTTAAATTCAACAGTAGATAAATAACTATAGAAATATCTTCTAGTGTCTTAGAGTTTGACTCTTGACTCTGAGGTCGTTGGTCCTGCGTTGTAGTTCGTATAGTTGCATCAGAAATTTGCCTATTGGGTTACTAAAGAAGATTAGAGTGCTCCTCCATACTGCGCACTTACTTGGGTTTTTAATTTACTCCTCTGCATTTGGCCTGGGTTCATTCGAAGCCAGTCACCGTCACCGAAACCCATAGGGCCCGCAAAAATCTGCCGGGAAATCAAAGCTTTGAGTAATTGTTAGTGCTCGATTTATTGGAAGGGTAAAAGGCTGTGAAATTACTTTTTATATCCTTTGTTTAAGAGCTCACCTGACTCTAAAAATCAAACATCGTCCTTCTCTCTTCACACTCACGCCCGTTTTTCATATGCCAGGTGAAAAAGAACGACGCGGATTCATCGCCAAATAAGTTTTTTCTCAATAACTCGATAAATATACAACATTTTAAAAATCCGCTAGGTCGATCTCTCAATGATAGAATTTTATACAATGTGTTAAAATATTAACTTAGTTCAATGCACGGTTAATGCAATAAATGAAAAATTCGTGAAAATTAGATGCATCTTTGTGATTTTTTTCCATCGAGAAAATTTTAAGATATCGTGTTTTTGCTCAGATCGAATTCTCGGAAATATAATATAGTATCTAGAAAATGAAACAATTCGGGGCTTATTTTCAAGTATAAAAATGAATTATAAAATCGTCAATTTAGGGTTAGTCGCCCACTTAAGGCTTTGTTTACGAGGCTCTTGTTACAGCGTGACTTAGATATTGGACGGAAAGCGTTTATCATCGTCCTATATTGCGCTCTAATATCCATTTGTTTGGACTTTTCCAGTTTTTTATGACTTAGGCCCGGAAAACTATTTGGATCGCCAAGTGCCGATCTATTCATTACAAGTACTAAATGACCTGTTAACTTCGTATCACGTAACTCCTCAATGTTCTCTATAAACCTTAACCTTCCCTGGATTTCCACGAATATTTCAAGACTAAAATTAGCAAAATAGGTTCAGTCGTAGTAGACAATAACTATAATTTCAAATGAAAGCGCTACATAGTTATTTTTAATTAAGCTCAAACGGTTTACAGTTAATCTATGCAAAGCTGAAAATAGAAAATATTTGTGAATTTTCAGCCCTGTATTGAAATCGCCGTATCAGCACAGACCGTGCTTTGAAAACAAATCCATCCTATTCAACCATATTCAAACATTTTGCTGCACATGCCGCTCGTGTGTGCCCTTTGTCAGGGCACACACGAGCGGCATTTTCAACGGGTCTACTGTCGCAACTCGAAAGCACTGAGCAGTGAGCACATTATATTATTCGAATCATTTTAACTCATTTAACTTCGTTGACAGGTGTCGGACAATAACTTGATAAGTTTTGTCTGTTAGTCGTCTTCTATATTAGTTTTAGGCTCGATTTTTATACGTCCACACCGTTCTGTCGCGCGGACGCATAAAATCGAGTCTTAGGGTCAATTTATACTAGCACAGAGTCGAAGCGCATGGAAATGAATTATTAAAATTAAAGATAATAAATTCAACCTTAACTCCAAAGCGTCAACGCACTTTATTACTTCTGAGAATTTAAAAAGGCGCGCGCATCCGCGCGAATTCGCGTAAATGCGCCCGACCAACGCTGATTGACGCTCGCAGAAGTAATGTATGCGTTACGCTCTGGAGTTAAGATTGAATTTTCTGTATTCATTTTTTGAGAATACGCTTCGCTTCGCTTCGAATCTGCGCTATTATAAATTGACCCTTAGCTGCAATCATGCTAGAAAATTCCTTTTTGTCGCGTCATACTTAGAGAAACCCCTTTTGACACTAGTGTCGATCGTCCTAGATATATTCGGACCATAATCCCATCAGAAAAATCTGTCAGGACTTTATTTTGTCGAGCAATATTGACCGATACTGTCAATGCTGTAAAGTCCAAAATGGATCGAAAATTGGCAACGTACGTGGGTGTTATTGTTATATAGCTAATTTAAACCTGTTCCAATTGACGTACAAACGGATAATCCGGGTTAATAACCGTGCTTCATTATCCGGATTAGGTAATATCGACGTTACAGAGCAATTTAACGATTCAGTTAATAATGTACGCCGATGTTAGGTACCTGTGTTAATTTGTGAGCTCGATAAAATATTCTGATAATAGAACTAATATTTTCCCGCAGGTGACAAAGTCCTGGCATACCTGCATAGTTTGATAGTTTATTTAACACTATAATATTTGATTTTTCATCCATTTCGAAAAGATATATCTGGATGACATTATGAGAAAACTTAAGAAAAGACTTCGTATTGGTTAACTAGCTGTTGTAGGTACATATTATTAAATGTACATAGGAAAAATAATAAATAATACATATTATTTAAAACGTTTTTATTTATAAAATGAAATCAAATTTTAAAGCTTTAAATGATACCAGTCAAAGCGCGTACGGCGTATCTTCAAGAACAATACAATTTTTCATCTGGATAGCAATTACTTTACATTTTTCCCTGACAGATAAGAAAAAACTTCAGTTTCGCTTATCATAAAAGCAGTGAATGAATCCATAAATTATTCTTATTCGTTTAACAATACTGCCACAGAAATAAATCAAGATAGAACGGCTAAGCGGGTGGAGTACGCGTGTTTCAATCTTGCACAAGTGAGCAAGATTTGTTGAAACTTCATTTAGTCAGCGCGCAGTGCGCACGTCTCGACTTGATTTCACCGGAGCGGTTGTGCAAAAATGCCTCAATTGTGCAGTGTCTAATTGTAAAAACAGAAGTACGAAAGTGAATCGGTCAAAAGGAGGTATTTCTTTCCTCGGGTAAGTTATTTGTTCTAACTAAGTGCAAAGCAAAAATTGACACGATCGATTCCTTAGCAACGGACGCGCGTCACCGTTCTATCTTGATTTATTTCTGTGAATACTACCTTCTAGTACATATCACTGCAGTAGAAAACACTGTTAAATAAAATATCACAAACCTCTGAATGGAAATAGGACAAACGAAATAGCATGGCTGGAAAAGCCAACTGACCCATACTCATATTTTCCATGACTAAATAAAAGTTGTATATACAGTGTTCTTTTCAACGTATTTTAAAATGGCGCAGTATAAATTGTTCATTGCGCCATCGTCAGTTTGTTCATAGATAGAAGAACGATATCGTCGAATCTGCGGCTTTCACAAATTTTCTTTTAACTTATATTCGGAAAAAAATCCCTTGATTACTATGGGGTATCAACATTTTTTGACAGCTCACGCAGTTGTCCACATGTATTCTTGCTCATCCCTCATCGAAATCGACTCAAAGGAATGGAAATCGAAAGAGATTTTAAACTACCCCTGCTGAAGAGAATACTCCATGTTTTAGGCGTGTAAAATAAACAGAGTGCTTAGTTAAAATGCATTCGCTAGTTTCGATAGCGAAGCTAGATATTATATAAAAATGTAATATGGGATTCAACAACGGATCGCAAGCGCCATGGTACCTTTTTTTCACGGGGAAATGCTTTGTGCATCCCCGGCGGATTGGGGACATTGGCCGGGGTATGACTCCCCGTAGGATTTATCCACTAAAACCCCATGGTGCTCCACTCTCCGCTTAGGCATAGCTCCGGGCACGATCAACAGCCGCAATAGAGCCATGGTACCTATAACCTAGCGATGTATTATTTACAAATCTCATACATTTTTGCTATCTAATTTCGCTAACAAAACTAGCGAAAGTATTTTGTCTAAGTTCTCTGTTACGTTACGTACGTTAGGTACGTACGAAATAATCAAAGTTTGGTTAATTCAATTGAGGCACACGGATGCTCACGTCGGCGGCGGAGACAATGGAGGACGCGCCGTGCATATGTTAGTCGTGTTATACTATATTATAATATTATACATGTAACTTAATATTATAAATGCGAAAGTGTGTATGTCTGTTTGTTACCTCTAACCAATTTTGTTGAAATTTGCCGTGCATAATAATAATAGCTCCCACACCGGTTTCGGTGACGGTAGCCGGTTTTTTTATAGTGCCCAAGTGTGTGCGCAGTACACAAGAGCACTCTCTATTCCTTTACTCTCATAACCCAGTGGGACGGAAGACCGACACGACCGGCGAGAGATCAGGCGCAGGACCGACTTTTTACATGCCCATCCGACGCATGGATCATCTTACTTGTCAGACAATCAGGTGATCAGCCTGCATTGTCCTAACCAAACTTGGAATTTACAAGTTTCCAACGCGGGAATCGAACCCACGACCTCCGAGTCAAGAGCCGCGCTCTATAATGCATATTATGTGCCGTGTGTATGCCGTATACAGTAAATACTATAGTATTTAAATACACATATTAATTGTAGAGGATTAATCCATACTTAATATTAAATGCGAAAGTCTGTCTGTCTGTTATCTCTTCACGTCCAAACTGCTGAACCAATTTTGCTGAAATTTTGTATGAACTAGTATGAAAATACTTTTTGTCCTGAAAAAAATTACGGTTCCGCACGATAAAATGATTTTGGGACAACGGGGTTTCGGGCTAGTAACTAGTAGTATAATATACATAATTTGTAAAGGATGTGTATAATAATCGAGAGATACGCAGAAGTTGACAAGGCACCTCGCCTCGTTCTTAAGTAACTATGGCTGGCACTTAAAGTTTTGCTAGTTTCAGCCTTCATCTTTAAAATAAATTGAAAACGTTTTTTTGACTGTTAGCCACATACTCGTACCTAACTTTTGTCCCTTCAGAGTTCAGACCTAGTTTATATTCTATCGGAAATAAAATTTATAAAAGTTTGCTAATCAACTATCAAGTAAATGATTTCTATTTGCCTAGTCAAAGTTAACGTGGGAGAGTCATGCTTCGGCACGAATGAGCCGGCTCGACCGGAGAAATACCACGTTCTCACAGATAACCGACGTGAAACAGCGCTCGCGCTGTGTTTCGCCGAGTGAGTGAGTTTCCCGGAGGCCCAATCCCCTACCCTATTCCCTTCCCTACCCTCCCCTATTCCCTTCCCTTCCCTACCCTCCCCTATTCCCTTCCCTTCCCTACCCTCCCCTATTACCCTGTTCCCTCTTGAAAGGCCGGCAACGCACCTTCTGATGCTACGAGTGCCCATGGGCGACCGAAGTTGCTTTCCATCATGTGACCCGTTTGCTCGTTTGCCCCCTTATTTCATAAAATAAAAAGTCAACGTAAGTACAATCAGCCAAAAATCTATTTTTTTAATTATAGTTTTGTGACAATCTCATATTGATATTTTAAACACTGGGATAATAGGGGTTGATTGCTATCGACAAATGAAACTGTATTTAATTAGCGATTCCGGATAAATGGTATCTGTATCGAATATGATAATGATATCGTACCTACATGTGAAATTAATTTTGTCACTTACTATTTTAAAACGGTAATGTATTAAATTGTGTAAAATGAATGTCTCGTCATATTTTACCACCAAATACTGAAATATTCCTAGCTTATTTCTGTAAACATAAAAAATAAAAAAATGTTTTTTTTTTGCAAAGATAAATGTGTAGATTTCAAATAAGGATGTTTATAACGTTTGACTAAAAATAACGTTCAAAATTATAATACTCGAGGGATAAATCCAAGAAATAGCGTTTAATTCCTGTCACATCTTTAATATAACGCCTAATAAAAATTCCTCGTTTCCTTTTATCCTGGCGTTTTTCCACTTTATAATAAAGTGTGTTATTCTGTCTTGATTACATTCCTGTTTTATTAAAGTGCTAAGCGCCTGTGCTCGTTAGACCTATAGAGGTAACACGGTACAGTCAGATAAGTCGGCAAGTCTTCTATTTTATATCTAAGACTTAGAAAGGCACTTGCTGCTTGCAAGTACTTCAAAGTACAGGCAAAAATGCGTAAATTCTAACCATGGTAAAATATCTCTCATGTCTCTTACCTATTATTATGCAAGAGATAGCTGCAGATAGTATCTCTTTTAGTACGCCACGTTTCACTGAATTCTAACCCACCTGATTCCTGAAATACATATTTATGGTGATATAAGTCTTTCTAGATTTTTCCATTGTGAGCGCCTGCACATATGACAATAAGTCTACACGTTGGAGTGCGCTAAGAAAATCCGCGGTTTGAACTTCAAAGCCAAAATTCTTTCGGAGAATATCGTTTTCGTTGTAAAGCCGCAAAGAAACTCTGAATTTTGGTAAAACGTTACATCAAAACCATAGCGAATTGTCACGCGAGAGTTCTACTCTCGAAATGGAGTTCTACAGAACCTTGAAGAAAACTACAGACATAGATCAAGATGATGATCTTGATCTATGTCTGTGAAGAAAACAGAAAATTTCCGATTTTCCTGCATCTTCGTCCAAGGGATAAGTTTTCTGCCGACTATACCCTCTAGTTCCACTACCTCTTAAGTAGTCGCGTGAGACGTTCATTATTTCTGATGCGTTTTCTCCGAGCTACACGAAGTCTGGATTTTCTCGCTTTATTGAACATTTTTAAAATGCCCAGATTGTGTCAGATTGCTGGTAATGAAGACATTGTTGACTTGTCGTATCATTTAGATACAGGGTTAAATTTTATCGATATAAATTTTTTATCGGTAGCTAAGATCTTCATCTACTATAATATGTTCAATGTATGCGTGAGAACTATCGATATAGTGTGAGAGATATCGATATAGTGTCAAAGACACTTGCTGTTATAGGCCCATAGCCGAATTTATATGTTGTACTTATTATTTGAGTTTCGCAAGCGGTGGAGCAACGCCTCCGTGGTCTAGTGGTATAGAGCGCGGCTCTTAATTCGGAGGCCGTGGGTTCGATTCCCGCGTTGGAAACATGTCATTTCTAAGTTTGGTTAGGACGATGCAGGCTGATTACCTGATTGTCTGACAAGTAAGATGATCCATGCGTCGGATGGGCATGTAAAAAGTCGGTCCTGCGCCTGATCTCTCGCCGGTCGTGTCGGTCTTCCGTCCCACTGGGTTATGAGAGTAAAGGAATAGGAGAGTGCTCTTGTGTACCGCGCACACACTTAGGCACTATAAAATTACTCCTGCGTAGCTGGCTTGGTTTTCAATGGGAGCTATTATTATTATTTGAGCTTAAGCTGTTTTCATTATAAGACGTAATTCAACTTGTATGAATTTAAGCTAAGGTTTTTAGAAGGCATAACTTGGACACCATACTTTTATGATACCAAATTATATTAATACCATAATATCTGATCCATTTTGATAACATATATTGAGTATTTCCGATTTCCCGTTAATCATTGGATGGAGCTTTGACAGGTGTACAGTCAGACAATACCATGTCCATCGATCACGCTGATACTCCACAGATACGCGGATGGAAAACAGATATTTCGTCATGGAACTGGGTAAAAGATATGGGCTAGTCGTACAAAGAAATACAACCCGATCGCATTTAACTTAATACTAGGGCCGGTATAAATAGTCAGTACTCAAGATGCATCTCGGTCTCAAGACACGGTTAAGGCTCTGTGATTTGTTGGCTGTCAAAATTTGGACCAATCACAGAGCCGAACCGCCTCTTGAGACCGGGTCGCATCCTAAGTACTGACTATTTATACGGGCCTAGATTTGAAGACGTCATTACGATGCGGCTATATAATCGCATTTCATAGTAAAATCAGTCAGAAATGATCTAAATTCAAAACTATAGCCACAGAATAGATAATAGTACAAGCTATAGCCCCATAAAGGATCTAGGTCGACTTACGAGGTAACCCTGTATACGAGAGTTTTTTATCGATATTATCGATAAATATCTCTACATTACTAATATTTTTGAAGATCTAGTCCTTAAGAGTGCATGTGTCGAAATGAGATACATTATATGGATGAATATACTTAGTTAGTGTGATTCAAGGCACTTGGTATATCAGCAAGTGTCTTTCTTAATAGCCGAATAATATATCCTCTCCAACATTTGGGCTAAAATAATCGCATACCAGCCAAGTATCAAAATATTTTGACTGGGTTGTACGCCTGTTTTCACTATCTTTTAAGGCCCACATATAGTTCTGGCTAATCGTTCCGGTCGGACTGATCGCAAACCGACGCGGGCCTAGACAAGCGGCAAGCGATTATCGTAAACGACAACGCCACAAAATTTGACATTAGTATTCGCTAGCGTAGCGATGACTTTTGGTCAAATCGCATAATTATTATGTTAGCGTTTACGATAATCGCTTGCCACTTGTCAACTAGGGCTGACTGGAAACCTGCACATACTATGGAATACATAGAACGATGTTCTCAGTCCGAACGGAACGATCGGCCTCCTCGTATTGGGGGCCATTAAAGATATCTTATACCCATGTATTACATGAACTCAAAATGAAATAGCCAACTTTCAAGTAGCTAAATACGTTCTAGTCCCCGGAGTAAAGGAATCCAATACAGCTCCCGAATATCACCTACAATATAATTCCTACTCTCATAATCTCATAAAAGTTTATTTCGAAACATTGCAAGATAGAAAATTATACGGACTTAACATTTATGACGTTGCAATTGTATCTTGTTGCAGCCCGACCGGCTTAGCTGGACCCGCCCACCGCTTACTTTCTTTTATCTCGAGTACCATCTTATATTGGTCGCTCTATAATAACAGATCCACCGAGATAGCTTTAGTTTGTCCCTTTCTCGTAATCTAGTATTCTAGATCTCAAAGAAACCCTAGAGTGCCCCATATTATCTAGATATAATTACCTTCAATAAATGTCCTAGATTAGGAGGATTTAGTGCCTCTTTAAACCACTAAAACGTTTTAAAGATTAAAACTTTGCGACGCGGGTATCCTATCTGCTATCCTATCAGGTTTTGGGAGATAACTCAGGTGTGCTGTAGCTCTGTGTGACCTAGATGCGACGTATAGATTGCCTAGATTACGTCCTATTGCAGATTTAGGTGAGCTATAAATTGCTGAAAATTACCAACACGTTTTATGAATGGTAATATTAAATTGAGGAGTTTTATGAGTTTCCCACTAAGGATGTGTTTTCACCAGAGATGTGTTGCGAGGGATGTGTTTTTAAGATCCAATAGCATCGCCTCGCTTAGCGATGTCATGGCAAAGTCACGTCAATGAAGCGATTCTATTGGTTCTCAAAAACACATTCCTCGCAACACATCTCCGCTCAGCTCTGGTGGAAAGGCAGCCTTAGGGAGTGCGACGCTAGGCGACCGTCCAGGGCGCCGGACAAAAAAGGGCGCCGAAGGTAAACAAAAAGAGCGCCCAAGCACTACCAGCACCCTGGGCGCCGAAGAAATTTTGCCCAGGGTAGTGCTGAAACTGGCACTGCCCACGAATATACATGGAATGCACAAATCGATTCCGGCAGCGGGGCTAAAATGGTCACATTTAGCAATTCCTCTCAATCAATTCAGCAAATGAAACGCAGCCTAAAACTTGTATTATTAGTAGAATAGTTTTTCTTTGTTTCAAGATTACAGTTTACGCGGAAAAGCTCACTAATTAATTAGTAATTATCTTCTATAAATATAAATAGAAACAACAAGATATTCTATTGATAACAATAATATAATTAAAAGCCGCACCTAATAAAATATCTAATTTAGTATCTGGATTTTTTTATTATTAGCACATTTATTCAAGGAAAAAGCTCATAACATAATAAAATGCAAGAAATAATGAAACGAGCAAATGTGGTTATCATTTCTCGTGAATAGGAAGAGGATACTGGATACATCGTAAAATATCCGAGTAATGCCCGTTGCTCCCACGATTGGCGTTTTGTATCCGTTATCCGTATAGTGTAGTTTGTACTTATTAGATACCTATTGAATAGCGTTTTACTTAGGTTGGGTTGCACCAACTAACTTTAACTATAACTGTAACTTTAACTAAGTATAACTTTAACTACAATGCAAAATGTCAAATATTTGGTTAAAGTTAAAAATGGACGCCATTAACCATGACCATAGAGCTCGACAAGATTTTAAATGTACGTGGCGAAAAAAGGAACTAACGCTGTCATCATAAAAAAACGCCATTTTTGACAGTTCTCCTTTAACAGCAGCGCCCCCGCCCACGTTCATTTATAACCTTGTTGGACCAGCTGTCATCTGTCTATTTCTCCGGTCAAAGCTAAAGCTAAAGGTAAATTTAGCCTTAACTTTAACTTTAACCACGCCTCTGGTGCAACCCAACCTTAACGTTTCTAAATTGTTTGAAATAGGTAATATTACGCAAAGGTCGGAGAAGGGGGCGCTACTAGCACATTACAGTAAATAATCCGGCCAAAATCCGACAACGTCATATCAGAATATTGACAGAAACGTTGCCAAACGTCGAAAAAAAAATTTTTTTTTACTGTCTATGCTGGTGCTGCCTAAAAATATTGCAGTAACAGGTAAATCCTATTCGCGTAACGCTTGGGAATCTTACTGTAATACCGATTGCAGGCCGACTTGACATGATTTGCCCACTAACAGTAGCGGCATTAGGCTGCGTTTCCACCAGAGCTGAGCAGAGCTGTTTTTTCTTTAATATATGAAATAAGGGGGCAAACGAGCAAACGGGTCACCTGATGGAAAGCAACTTCCGTCGCCCATGGACACTCGCAGCATCAGAAGAGCTGCAGGTGCGTTGCCGACCTTTTAAGAGGGAATAGGGTAATAGGGGAGGGTAGGGATGGGAAGGGAAGGAAATAGGGGAGGGTAGGGTAGGGAATAGGGAAGAGAATAGGCGAAACACAACGCAATCACTGTTTCACGCGAGTTTTCTGTGTGAACGTGGTATTTCTCCGGTCGAGCCGGCCCATTCGTGCCGAAGCATGGCTCTCCCACGTGTTGCGAGGAATGTGTTTTTGAGAACCAATAGCATCGCTGCGGCCTGCGATGACCGATGTCATGGCAAAGTCATGTCAATGAAGCGATTTTATTGGTTTTCAAAAACACATTCCTCGCAACACAGCTCCGCTCAGCTCTGGTGGAAAGGCAGCCTTAGGGGGGTGCGACGCTAGGCGACCGTCCAGGGCGCCGGACAAAAAAGGGCGCCGAAGGTAAACAAAAATAGCGCCCAAGCACTACCAGCACCCTGGGCGCCGAAGAAATTTTGCCCAGGGTAATGCTGAAACTGGCACTGCCCACGAATATACATGGAATGCACAAATCGATTCCGGCAGCGGGGCTAAAATGGTCACATTTAGCAATTCCTCTCAATCAATTCAGCAAATGAATTGTCAAAACTGTCAAACTGACAAATGTCAAATCAGTACAAAAATACAGAAATGAATTGCAAGCAGAGTTGCATTTTGCGATTTTAGAAAAATGAATCATATTATGATTCTTCAAAGCGACCATTTTAGCCCCGCTGATCTACGATCAGTCCGACTGTGACTGGATTAGATCGGCCTCCCGTATATGGAGGTAAGGGCCAGGTCAAACACTGCGTTGCGGCGTCGCAAAAATAACATCGCACAGAAATGCGATGCGATGTCGGAGCGCAAAATTCATCGGAAATTTCAACGATGCGTTCAGCGGCGTCGTAGATTTTTACGATGGGACGCCGCAACGCAGTGTGTGGCCTGGCCCTTAAGAATCAACTTTGTATCTCTTCGTTTTATTCCACTTCCTTAAATTTTAACAGATTTGTGATTTTAATACATAAACGTGTTTTAAGGATTTATATTATGACAGGGATTTTCGATTGCGTGCTGATTTCCCCCGGGGGCTCTTGATCGGATATTGCAGCTACGGGGCTATTAACGAATGTCAATACGCGCCGAATTTGGTAACGTGAGTTCTCAGGGACCACTTTAAAATTAAGGATTTTATGTGTTTAAAATACTTTTCAGGGTTTTCGTTTGAAATTTAAAGAAAAGTGCGATAAAAAGTATTTCTATTGTATTTTTTTCAATAAATACATAAATACATTTAATTTGAATACTTCATTTTGAATATTCATAGATATTTGAAAATGCTGTCGTTTACTATCATTTTCGTTTACCTACAAAAGATATAACTTATTATTAAGTCATCACTGCTAAAGGGTTTAAATATGATAGCTGTATTCCAACTATAATATTAATACGAAATAACTAAAACTTACAACCTTCGTACATCTGACGTCGCCCTGTCGCATTTATTGCTTTGCTGGAATATTGTTACATAAACCAGGGGAGGCGAACCTTTGGCGCTTATTCCTGGACTTGACATTGATAGAGTAGTAAAAAATATTGCTCCTCCGAGCGTAAAATGACGATTTATTACGGTTACGACTGTTTTGATAGGCGCCGATTTCAATATTAATTTTTTATTGGGACTCTACATTTGCTATATTGTATTGTACTTAACAAAAAAACGTAAATCTGAGCTCTTATTGTATATATCTTAAAAATCTTTTGCAATATAATATCTTATTACGTAGTACTGATGATTGGCATTTGAGTAAAAGTAAAAAAAGCATTTGTTGAACGTCTTTCATCAAGACAATAATTTCTCCAAACAATATGGCTGACAAAATGTTATCTACCCCTACTCGCATACGTCGCTAGGTTCAAGGTCTATACTAATTGGTGTCGTTTCGACCCGCTGGGGCGGAGGGAGGGTTATTCAGGGTTGAGCCTATCATAGTGATATTCTAATTGCAACATTATTCTACCTATTTGTGGCGAGATTTGGTACTATTTTATGCCTTATTAGTTGTAAGATTTTAGGGATTTGGAGAGATTTTGTGTTGCCAAAGCTTTGTGTGGTTGGGTTCAACCTTCTGGCGTCATGGCCCATGGGAGAGAAAACTTGATAAGTACATAAATCTTGCGGTAGGTCAAATTGACCCGACTTCAACATTCAAGCATATTTTGTCTTATTTTAATAGTAGTTTCATATTAAAGCTTCGTATATTACAAGTATCAAATTACCACAAATTACAGTAAAGTATCGTTTACATTTAAAATTCAGTCCAGCTTGCCAATCTGCATTTATTTAGCGGCTCAATATTGTGAAGTGTCATTAACATTGAAAGCACATAAGTTGTCGAGGCCAATCCTGACCCTATTTAACACGTTATTAAACTCAGTACTTATCCGAACAATTTGTGATAATGCGTTCACCGCATACGAATATGTTATTATGGGTTTATTATGTAACATTATAACTCTGGTTGAGAAGGGGTTGGGGATTTTGAGAACGTTAAGTTGAGTGTGGTTTTGTTCTGTTTTGATCGCAGTAAGGCTAACCTCATACACACGTTTTTCGTATTTGTTTTCCGTATTCGGAAATACGTGAGACTAGCGCAAACGTTCGTTTTTTTCACGCGGGAACGCGCCGTCTTGTTCTTGAAGCGTATGTGCGGAATTCGTTCTGTTCGGAAAAAAGCGAACGTGTGATTCAGTCAATGTATTTTCTACTGATTCTTTGCATTCGGATTTCTGAATACGGAAAACGAATTCGGAAATCGTATGCGGAAAACATGTGGCCAGCCTCAAATAGTAAATAATTAGGGGTTCGATTTTCTTTCACGGTCCACTTATACGAGTTGCGACTTGCGAATGAGACGGTTTGATGTCGAAGTGACATTAGAGTTAATAGACTCTTGAGATTAGTGTAGCAAAGAAGTAGGTAAGTATTAGAGATTTATTATAGAAGTATTTTTAAATATTTTTTACTAATAAAAATTAAGATACCTACTTGCTAAACCTTTAAGATCTACGCTTTACGGCCTAGGCCAAAGAAGTTCTCTACCATACCAGCTTGTGATAAAACTGGACTCTTTGTAAACTATTTTATCTAAGTAAGCTATTACCTACTTTTAAAATTTGGTAGTTTGTCTTTGACCGTAGTTAAGCTAACCGACGTATAATCAGGGTTATAATTACAACTCGAGGCAAACTGTTTTGGCGATTGGGACGAAATGCAAACATTGCGAGTACAAACTGCATAATCTCAAATCTGACCGAATTCGTTATTAGTTTACTCATTAAAACATCGTCAACATTAGCATCGTTGAACAATATTGTTAAAATTAAGCCGAGAGCGTACTATGTATAATTATTGTGGTTACAATAATAGGCATGATGACTATTTTTTTTTTCTTATCGGTAATTGAAGGACACTTAAAAAATAGAAACATCGTTGAAAGAATGACTCTGATAGCTTAAAAATTCACCAAGATATGACAATTCAAATATCCCATAAAAAAGTCCTGCCCGAAACGCTCCATACAAAGTGCTACGAAAGACTGACGTCAGTCTTTCGTAGTTTGTATGCATCGGGAGACAACTTTGTTCGACAGGTATATTAAATATTGCGTTTATGAAAGTGGTTTCATAACAAAAGTTGCTTTTAATTGCATAAGTTATCGAATTGTATATAAATATTAAGAAATTTAATTGAAAAAAAAAATCGACTTGAATATCCAACTTTAAAGGCGCATAACAAAAAAAATACAAATGCTATCAAGCTGAAATTTAGGGAACGCTTATTTTTTACCGTGATTTCTTTGTTTTATTAACAAAATAAGCTAATCTTTGACCTTGTCATCATCCCTTTTGTGATCAGAGAAATGTTTTGTAGCGAAAGAGGAGTCACAGCTGTCACACCCACCAAAACTTCGAAAAAACTTACAAAAATATTATATAGTACTTACCTAAACAACTTAATATTAATAACCATTTTAACCTTTTTATGATGGTGATTAGAAGCATTTATTGGTCTTACAGCCGCAATCCTTAGATTATTGCTGTTTGCACGAAATACGGACCTAACAGGACACTTTTTTTCTGATGACACTTCATAATTCAATACGTTTTAGTGTCTAAACACCATGCCGAAGTTCCCCGGCGGAAAATCCGGATGATTACGTGAGCAATGTCAAACGCATACAATATAACGCGACGGAATTTCGGCATGGTGTGTCATCGGTAATTACCATTGCAGGCGGAATCAAGCCGAACTTCCGCCGCGGAAATTCGGCATAGTGTGTTTAGACACTTATATTGAATCAACCTCTACATAAACATGCAAATTATTTTGCGTATTTATGCAATTGGCTAAAACATTATCAAATATTTGTCATTCGCACGAGCACATGATGTAACATCATCACAATAATTTACGAGCGGCTCGCTAATGACAGGATGATGATTTATTAGTTGTTAGTTGTTATTGGAAAACATTATGTCTGTTTACACTTTACACCTAAAATGTGTTGTATTTTACTTATGTTAAAATGTTAGAGTGGTTTTATCGTTAAGCGTTTCGCAGCGCCGATGGAGCGCGCGCGGGTATGGACGAACGGCGCTGCTCAACCACCAGCCAGCCAGCCTTAGGTGATGCCAGGGACCTGATTCTCATATCGCGAATGTCGCTTTAATCCCAGGCTCTTTCAGTCGCATGTGAGCTGTCTCACGTTCGAGTATAAGAGTCTGTAAAAGTCTTAAATGGGCCAATGAAATAATTAAAATGCTGGCTAAAATTTACTGTGGATATTTATTTAGAACTAGAAAATAATTAATATAAAAATGCAATAAAATAAAAACAAGTTAAGCCATTGGACTCAGAAATAATAATGAAAAAATATGACAATAAACCAATGTCAAAAATAATATTTTCGTAAAACACAAGTCTTACTGGCCAGTGCGGCAACCTCTTTTACAATTCTTAACATGCCCCCGGGCGTTGAAAGACACTTTCAACCAAAAATACATAACAGAAAATAATAATGAACTTGAATTACAAATATCCTACAACAACATAAACATAACTAAGAAGAATAATCCTAAATTAAATGTAAAAAGCTAAACACATTTAAGTCAGGGTCATAATAGGATAATAATATTTATAATGGGAGGGGACAAATTTTCGTAAAAGATCTTCTTATAATTCCTGAAGACGTTCGAAGAACGGCGACCCGCACTACACCATCACGGCCTGGATGGACAGCGACGACGCGTCCCAGCTTCCATTTAGAGGTGGTACGTTAATCCTCTATAAATCGACGACCACCATCGTACATCATAATATAGTATGAGAACATAGACCTCAGAACGCCATTTAGTACTTATTTGCACTTCTGATACAAATTCTTTGCTCCATCGGGCTTAAAATTATTTCAATTGTTCAATGAAGTGGATTCTCGACACATCGTATCGTCGTCGTAATTATGTTCTGGTCTGGTAATTTGTACTTGTCAAGTTATAATTAAGTGATCACAAGACCAATAATAAAATGTCCGGATGTCTGTGGACTCAAATCCGCCGGATCGGACGACAAGGGTGTGAGGGGTCTCAAATTCTATATAATATATTCGTCAATTTAAGCTAATGTGGTACTTAATTAACTCCTCAAACGCTAAATTACAATTGCCTAATACACGTATACTTTATTGATTTTCAGTTTATTTTACACCTGCTACCCAAATGCCGCCAAATTGTAGAAAGTACGCAGAAATAAAATGTAATTTTATAATTAGAATAAATTATTATTGATAAAATATCAGAATTATCTTTTAAGAATTTTGATAATTCCTTGTACGCACCAACAAACGAAGTACCATAAACGGAATTAATATCAATATAGGCTTACCCCTCCGTGCGATGAATCTGTTAAGAGCGTTCACAAAAGTATTGCTGGTTAGATCACCCACCAGTGGTCTAGCGTGCATTAATCCTTAATGCTCATAATCAAATAATAATAATACTTTCTTCAATAAAGAAATAATAATACTTTAGTGAAAATAATGAGTGGACTGTATTAACATAGAATGCTTTAATGATAATGAAAATTTAAATCAAATAAAATAATCTAAAAATTTCAACATAACATTTTTAGTTGGTAATTTTCCCATTCAATAATAGTTGGAACTTTGAAAATATTCCTCTTGTCATTTAATAATAAATGTAATGCACAATGAAATTCGTCATCATTAATAATAATAGTTAGAACAGGTAATAACCAATAGTTCATACCTATAATATTTTTCTATCTTTCGGTAACCTACGCTCTAAAGAAAATAAATAATGCAAAACTCTACTAAATGACTCTCCCTAAAAGAATTCATTTTCAATAATAAGCGAACACAAACCGACCGTCACTAAGACGAATAATATCCTTGGAAATTCCTCACATTCCAATTCCTCCTGGGAGTAAAATGACGATTCCTGTTATATTTATCTCGTAATGGATTCATATTCGTTACATTACATTGTAAATAATTATTAGAGTGCAATGTAGAATAATTATAATCATATTGGCCTGAAACGACCCATCCAAGTTTAGTTTCAATAATAAAAGGTTTACCTTTACCTAAACTGATCTTTTGTGATCCAACAATACACCAAAACAGATCTGCGCCAATCAAAATGTCAATGTCCTTTGGCGAGACGAACTCTGGATCAGCCAAAGTAATTCCCTTAGGAATATTATTAAGGTCTGGTAAATGAATGTGATGACGAGGCATCTTACTAAAAATTAATGGTAAAATAAAACAATTTAAATTAGATCTGTAATCACCATTAACAGATGAAATATTTACATGACATGCTTTACTGATTTGGGACTCTATGTTATTAATACCCACAAGAGACATTTCGACCATTTTAGTTTGCAATCCTAACGTCGAACAAAGTTTCTCTGTTATAAAACTGCATGTACTGCCGCTATCTAAGACAGCACGGACAGTGTGAAGTTCATTATTTATATCACAAATATTCACTAAAGCGGTCGACAAAATAACGTCACTTTGTTCGGTATTAATATTACAATCTAAATTCATATTTGATGTCAATGTCACAACCGGGACATCCGTGTCTGGGACATCGCGGGCAATAGGTTTTGGAATCGTAATATTACCTGTCTCTTGGCGGCTTTTAAAGTTTTCAATATGCAATCTGTAATTGTGCCTTTTATTACATATACTACACCCTGACCTTTTGCATTGTTTAGAAAAATGTCCTTTTTCCATACAGTTGAAACAAACTTTGAAAGCTGGCATCGCTTTAAATCGCTCATTGCTATTTAATTTTAAAAACTTAGGACAATTAAATAATTTATGGCTCTCGCTACACATCGGACACGGCGGGCATGGAGTCGGTGGTAGTGGTTTCGGTTGCTGCACGCCAATCATAGACCTTAGCTGAGAATTTGGTTTACTCGAATAATTCAATGAATTTTTATTACGTGAAAGTTCTAGAGTTTCAACCAAATCTGCACGGCTGCGTAAGAAACTTAAAAATGAATCGAAATTAATCTTATTTATATCCGCTATCCTACCTCTGAACTCCTCCCACTCCCTATACGTTTTCTGATCTAACTTACTCGTTACAATATGAATTAAAAGTGTGTCCCACTGTGTAACGGGTTCGCCTAATGATTCTAGAGCTCTCAAATTTTTGTTTAAAATATCAATTAAATTCTTAATGCTGCACGACGACTCTTTATTTAAAGTTGGAATATTAAACAATGCATTGACGTGGTTCTGAATCAATAATCGTTTATTATTGTATCTATCACATAATAAATCCCACGCCAATTTATAATTATTACATGAAAATTCAATCGACTCAATGACCACAGCAGCGGAGCCCTCAAGTGAGGCATGTAAATAATGGAACTTGTTGATATCATCTATATCAGGGTTGCAGTGAATCAAACTAGAGAAGGTGTCTCGAAACTCTAACCAATTATCGTAGGACCCACTGAATTTGGGAAGCTGTATAGTGGGCAATCTAACCGCACCACCGTTCACTTTGTGAGCACTCTCTCTTACAGACTCATCCTTAACATGGCAAGCGAGGAGCCCTCGAGCACGAGCAACAACATCAAAATATAATGATTCAAAACATGACCGCTCGGACAGTTGTTCCTCCATGCTCTCGGATAATAATTCCAGACTTACCTGGACTTCGTCGTATTGGTTGTACAACTCTTCAATTTTGCGCAAACGCAACTCTAGCTCTGCTCTACCCTTACTGTCTAGCGATACCTCCGCGTGCTGCTCCACATAATTGCGGAAAATAGTAAGTCGGCCCTTATACGCCGCGCGCTTCCTTACTAAAGCTTTCATATCGTCGGCCATTTGGGAGTAGTTATAAAATCAACAAAATACTGAAAATATACAATTGGCAATTAATACTACAACCAATAACAATTAATTCTGTGACAACTTACAATAATATTATTTACAATGTATTTATAACTCGAGCGAGTTAGTAATATTTTACCTAATAATATGGTTATAATCAATTCAATGAAAATATTATGTTGTCACTGTTACAATGAAATAACAATTATCGATACAATTAATATAATGTGTATCTTACCTATTCAGAAAGAAAATAATAAAAATTAGGCCTTACCACATTAGCGGGTTAATAATAATAATACAATCAAAAATACCGCTGAGACCCCTGAATTACCCTGGTCCAATAGTCTTCAGTTCAACAATAATGATAATTCTTCAATAATTCTCCAATAATGTGGTGAAATCAATATTCTTCCAGCTCTCTAGTAATATTTTTCCAATCATAATCAGGTCCAATCAATATGCCGTTGAATATCGGCTCCTTTTGGATACAATCTTTATCCACAATAATCCGGTTCGAATACGACCATGTAAAAGTCTTAAATGGGCCAATGAAATAATTAAAATGCTGGCTAAAATTTACTGTGGATATTTATTTAGAACTAGAAAATAATTAATATAAAAATGCAATAAAATAAAAACAAGTTAAGCCATTGGACTCAGAAATAATAATGAAAAAATATGACAATAAACCAATGTCAAAAATAATATTTTCGTAAAACACAAGTCTTACTGGCCAGTGCGGCAACCTCTTTTACAATTCTTAACAGAGTCTAAACTCTAAACACACCATGGCGAAGTTCCGCGGCGGAAGTTCGGCATGATTACGTCAGCAATGTCAAACGATTAGTTAAGACACACTGTGAGATAAAAAGGAAATTCGAGGTATTAGAATCGTGCCCAATTGGAGCTAAAAGGTACACGGATAATGAGTGTGCTACCCTAAACAATCTCTTTTTTTTATGAAATAAGGGGGCAAACGAGCAAACGGGTCACCTGATGGAAAGCAACTTCCGTCGCCCACGGACACTCGCAACATCAGAAGAGCTGCAGGTGCGTTTCCGGCCTTTGAAGAGGGAATAGGGTAATAGGGGAGGGTAGGGATGGGAAGGGGAGGGATTAGGAGAGGGTAGGATAGGGGATCGGGCCTCCGGTAAACTCACTCACTCGGCGAAACACAGCGCAAGCGCTGTTTCACGCCGGTTTTCTGTGAGGACGTGGTATTTCTCCGGTCGAGCCGGCCCATTCGTGCCAAAGCATGGCTCTCCCACGTCTGAATCTCTCATCTCATCTCTCCGCTCTCGCCTCATTTCCCCTCATTATATTACCTTAAAACTACAAGGGAGTCGCATAACTTCATATTAAAAGTCAACATTTTACCATAAGGAGGTTACAACATTTTGTTTCATCGAATTTAATTTTCAAATAAACTTTCCAACATTTTTCCGAGTTGCGATATCATCCACTTGTTCCTCGATGTTAAATACGCTATTTTATATAAACGTCTTTTTTTCAGGTAAGCAATTTATTCGACTGCCCGTGCGGCTACGTAAGTAATGACCCAGTAAGAAAATTGGACCAAAAAACTCATTTTCGCTTGCGGCCGTCGGCGGCACGGAACCCGGCTCGATTCTAAATGAGCGCGGTTTAAGCGCCAGGAAATAGCCCGGGGCCTATCCATAGCTGTCAAACTTATCTTTATCTTGTGACCACCATGGCCCAAATGAAAACCCCGTACTTGAGATATCGCCATTTTTTCGGAACCTATTATAGTCCTCAAGTATATGGATTAAAATTTGTTCCTGTATCGCCCTAAGGTTAACTGATAGAAGATAAATGAAATCCACCTTTGTACCTTTATGTGCATATTTTGCATCAACGAATGCAACATATGCACATGCACATACACATTTTGGAACCCATCGCTCTGGGAGTTAGCGTTGGTCGAATTTTGGAAACTGTACTGTGGTGATGGTAATATAGCGTTTATCGATCGAAAACGAGCTCCTCTAAATTGTCTATGGATCGTTGGTTTTTATGATATTTTTATGCCAGTACGATAAAGGATCTTTTATATTAAATCGCTAAATTAATGTGCGTGAAATGTCCGAGTGAGGTTATTTTTTATGAAATAAGGGGGCAAACAGGTCACCTGATGGAAAGCAACTTCCGTCGCCCATGGACACTCGCAGCATCAGAAGAGCTACAGGTGCGTTGCCGGCCTTTTAAGAGGGAATAGGGTAATTGGGGAGGGTAGGGAAGGGAATAGGTGAGGGTAGGGAAGGAAATAGGAGAGGGTAGGGAAGGGAAAGGGGTAGGGGATTGGGCCTCAGGTAAACTAACTCACTCGGCGAAACACAGCGCAAGCGCTGTTTCACTCCGGTATTCTGTGAGCCCGTGGTATTTCTCCGGACGATCCGGCCCATTCGTGCCGAAGCATGGCTCTCCCACGTCAATTTATCAAGTCATTCAGAGTTATATACTACTCATTAATAATTATAACTTATTCCTTGAAACGAAGATGTTTTAACCACGCTGCGTATATTGTAGGTACTCTACATGACTAAAGAGTTATAGTAACATGGACAAAACAGTCCATATGCGCATATTATTATACCATACTTTCAAGTTTCTGGTCCCGATAAAAAAGACGTGGCATAGACCTTGTCAGGAACAGCCTTACTTTCTAGATCCCATAACGTATTGCCGAATAACGGCAAGGGCGGTTTTCGGTGTGTTATAAACACTGGATTTAAAACGCAGTTTTCAAACATTATTTCGATGTCTTCAATGTAATCCGCACCAAAAGAAAATCACTTACGTAGATTAAATCACAGCATTGGCACAGCTCCAGCTATAGCCACTTTAAGCCTACATTGAAAACAAGCAATCTATGGGCGGGGTAAGCAATAATTGCTGCTCAATTGCCAATTGCTTATAAATCTTGCCATCGACAAGTTGCTTATTATGCTCAGTTTTCCTTATTTCTTTGCTTCTATTTTACTTTCTCTGCTTCGTTAAATTATGAGGTCTTATTCTGATATTAATATAGAAAAAGGAATCCTTTATTTTTTCCCCTTAAATAGAGTACTGGGACAGATTTGAATGTCAAACACTTGGTCTTGCTGGTCTTGGATGACTGCCTAACCGTAGTCCGTAGCCTGCTTTCGTTATTTTGGTAAAGCGATTTTTTAAATTCCAATTTCAATAGTGAAAATTATGCGACATCTTGGCTAAGAGCACGTGTTCTTCAAGGTAAAGTTAGTGTTTAGTGCGTGTTCAGACCAAACCGACTATACGCCGCCGAATGTGAGCAGGCTCACTGTGAGCCCCAGTGTGAACGTAAAAATAAACGGTATCGAATATCCGCGTACGCCTAGCAAAATAGCGTATTGTCGGTTAGGTGTGAACAAAAAAGTGAATATGTATGGAAATACAATAAACTGCGTAACGCTCGCTCACATTCGGTGGCTCAGAGTAGTCGGTTTGGTGTGTACACGGCCTTGATGATGAAGGGCTGATGCCTCTTTTCATTGTTTCGTAATATTTAAAAGTAAAACTTAAACTTTACCGAATCAGTCGAGGCGAAGTTGTTGGGTTACCTTAGTAATACCCTGATCCCTCTTTAAAAAGGCCGGCAACGCACTTGCAGCTCTTCTGATGCTGCGAGTGTCCATGGGCGACGGAAGTTGCTTTCCATCAGGTGACCCGTTTGCTCGTTTGCCCCCTTATTTCATAAAATAAAAAAAAAGTAAGTTACATTGTGGCTAAAAATAACTTGGCATTTTGTTAAGGGCCTCTATAAGTGTAACTTGGGTTTTAACATGACAATAGTGGGTTACCGTTGTTCGTTGAGTTGTTTTAGAAAGACACAGTGTTGAAAAACTTTTAGCTGTTGTCCCAATGCTTAAGAGCGATCCACACCGCCGTTTTTCCATACAAAAGTTGTCCGCTGTTTCCTCCCTGGATAATACTGGTAGAGTTATAATTTTTTTCCTGAATATCTATGGCCACTAATACAATGTCCCTATGTTTTCTTTTTTTTCATAATTTAATTATTAAAAAAGATATTAACGTTCAAAAACCCAAAAAATGACCAGATTTTTTTCTGTTGAAACACCCATAAAACAAAACTGGCTGGAATATACCAAAAAATAAAACATAGGAACACAGCTCAAGCCTTGCTTTAATTTTTAATGGAAAAAGTACTTAAATCGGTTAAGTTTTGGAGAAGGAATCAGAGGACAACGAATCGATGATTTTCTTTTATTTTATTAGAACTTTTGTCGTGTTGTCTCTATCGCGCTCTGCGGTGGGAGACTTGAGATTAGTGAGACAGCAATACATTTTCAAAATACCTATTTCGAATTTCTCTCGCCCCTGGTGTATCCTCTTAAGGGACCCAAATTCCAGAGTTTCGAGATCTTTATTTAATTTTTAGGATGTTAAAACAGTATTATTAAAGCCGGCATTCACGAGCAATCCATCGATCTATTTTGGCACGTTGTCGATCCAAAATTCGTCCATGAATGTGAAAAGTTGAAAACACTCGTCAGTCAGTCCAAATGGATCGGCTCGACGCGATGGAATACCAACATGGCGCGGCGCGCACATGAATGCAGAAAACCACTAATAAAATGTCACGTTTTATGTCCTTTCCTGAAACTCAAAGTATCTAGAAACCAAATTTCAACAAAATCGGTTCAGCGGTTTGGGCGTGAAGAGGTGACAGACAGACACACTTTCGCAATAATAATATTAAGTATGGATGCAGCGTCGCCTCGTCTGTTGTGAGCTGACCCTAATTGCAACATTACCCTCATTTTTGTCCGCAATGCGTTTATATCATCCCGTTCGGCCTGCACGCGAAATCGTTCGGCGTTTGCCTTGAACCAAAATCTGCTCATATAGGCGCGGTCGGCGAACTGATCACCTTCACCCATATAGTCCGTGATTTTATGACACATTTAATGTTTTATTATGTAATAATTAGCCAATTAAAAATTGAAGATATTATAATGCTATAATATCTTCTTAATTCTTAATGCTATAATAAACGTATATTTTTCCAGGATAAAAAGTATCCTATATCTTCTCTCGGGATTCAAAGTATCTCCACAAAATTTCAGCAAAATCGGTTCCTTGTTGAGGGATATTCATAGGAGTAGTCTTTGACATGCAGACATAGGTGTCTTGTGGAAGAAGTTTGGTCGCCTTTTGTAAAATCTTCTAGTTTGTTTCAAAAAATATCATAAAAGGTGCTCAAAAAAGCCTTGTTTATCTATCCAGTGTCTACATAATATTTGGCTAGTAGTAGAAAGCGTGATGAATATTCGATAGCACTTTGATTTTGACATGCTATTCTAGATGGTATATCCTAGGGTTCCCGGAAAGATTTTCTGAGGCTACAGTTTCCAATTCGCAATATATGATTTCCCAAACCGTTGTGCTGCTCTCCAACAACCCTGAGCACAAAATTAATTATTCCTTACTTACTCCCACCAATAAAATTCTAAGAGTAGGACATATTACTGCAATGTTTCTCGCTAGATGCAGCACCAACATAGATAGTAAACAAAACGTTTTGTTCGACGTTTGACAACGTTTCTGTCAATATTCTAATACTAGCGACCCGCCCCGGCGTCGCACGGGTATAAAATATTTATAGCCACTAAAAAAAATGAATAAAATCGATAGCCTATGATCCTTCACGTGGTCTACTTCTTATCTGTGCGAAATAACATAAAAATTGCTCCAGTAGTTCGCGAGATAAGTCCTTTCAAATAATTTCCCCCGTTTTCTCCACATTCTCCTATTAGTCTTAGGGCCTGTTTCACCGCTTCCTGATAAGGCTATCCACCACTTAATTTGACAGATGGAGTATGGAAAATCTGTCCCTATCGGGCACCTTATCAGGAAGCGGTGAAACAGGCCATTAGCGTGATAAAATATAGCCTAGGTATATCCTCAATAAATGGGCTATCTAACACTGAAATCATTTTTCAAATCGGACCAGTAGTTCCTGAGATTAGCGCGTTCAAGTTAGCCCTTTAAAATAATTTTCCCCGTTTTTTCCACATTTTCCTCTATTTCTTCGCTCCTATTAGCCTTAGCGTGATAATATAGCCTTCCTCGATAAATGGGCTATCTAACACTGAAAGGATCATCAAAATCAGTTGCGTAGTTTTAAGGATTAAAGGGAACAAAGGGACATGAGGGAAAAATAGCGACTTTGTTTTATAATATATAGATAGAAGACGTGTGCAACATGTCGGATTATTTAGTGTATGTGATGTAGTAGCGTCCTCTGCTCTGCGGGGCTAAAATAGTCGCTTTGAAGAATCATGATATGAATCATAATATGATTAATTTTTCTTTAATCGCAAAATGAAACTCTGCTTGCAATTAATTTCTGTATTTTTGTACTGATTTGACATTTGTCAGTTTGACAGTTTTGACAATTTTGACAAAATTGATTGAGAGAAATTGCTAAATGTGACCATTTTAGCCCCGCTGATCTTTCCGTGATATTCCCTATTACACTAGGTACAACTTGAATCGTTATGAAGTTAACGGAGTTGTCGCCAACTGAACGTACAGGAGTTACGATCTATCATTTATCCCGGAATCGCAGCAGTACTTACTGTCGAAGTGGTTCCTTACAAATTGGAATAGTTGTTGAGCCCTAAAATTTTGATATTCGCTGCCGCAGTCTGCCGCAGAGTGTTTGAACTTCGAACTGAGTGACGTCAGCTAATGTACATGGATTTCCTTGTTGGAGTTGTTTTGACTATTCTTTTTTTTTTTTGTTAAGTACGTCAAGAGATGTTGACTGAGGGAATGGTGACCAAATAATAAAGCATGATACATAAAACGCCAAAATTCAATTTAGAATATCAAACTTTTAGACAAACTTTGATAACGTGATTCAGGCTTGTGCGCTGTTTGATCCGCTACAAAGTCATTCCGGGTATGAAAAGTAGATGTATATCATACCTAATATGTCCATTCTTAGACCTACAGGATAAGCTCATATAAAAAAAAAATAGATTCAGCTGTTTTGGACAAGTTAGGCAACAAACACATCACAACATTTTATGTGTATTGTGTAAGATGGTTTGGGGTTTAAACATTTTTCGAAATTTTCAAAGTTTACTGCTAATCTACCTATTTCATATTTGTATGCCAAAGGGGTATTTTCATATTATAATAATAATCCTTTTGTCAGGGTCGATATAATATCCACTATGTTTCATCTTTGTTTCCATACTTCCTGTATGTATGACCCTAAACAAATACCCTGGGCTATCTCGTGGGTTTTGTTTGTCTTAATCGAAAATATTTTCTCTTACATTTGTTACATTATTACTATTTTATTGAAAGTGATTAATAAAATATCCGAAAGTTGTTTTGCTATAAGTCATGACCGTTATTTTGGGTAGAAAAATTTGATTTTAACACCCGCCAACCTACCAAATAAAAAAGAGTGGAATAAAAATCGCGTCAGGTTTACCCATAAACTTATAATATATGAGTTTACCTATAATTTTAAAAAGTAACCAAGACGAATCTTACAAGTACGATATAATTATACCTACAGTGTGTACCCTAGCCTCTAGTACATATTAGTCTACTAAACCATCTTCATAGACAGTCTGTATATAAATTAATATTTATATGGTGCTATGTCATAGCAAGTTTTATATAGGCATCAAAAATCATTATGACTTATGACTACCCATAAGTAGTCAGGAGTTCATGGCTAGAGTCATGCTTGGTCAACTAGTGCTAAGCCAGTAGTACTCAACCTTTTTTTTATACGAGCCACAAACACCTGGTCTTGGTGTCGCGGGGCGCAAGCAAAATTTTTTGGATTAAAAAAATATCTAACGTTCAAAAATAATTTGTTTAAAAAGTGGCCAAAATTTCATAACTTGGGCGTGAATCTCAGACTTCACGCGGGCCACTGATAAAGTCCCGATGGGCTAGTATAGCTGTGCTAAGCTAAGCTCTATCCAGTCAACGAATAATATGTACATATAATAATAATAGCTGCCACACCGATTTCGGTGACGGTGGCCGGTTTCATTGAAACCAGGCCAGCTACGCAGGAGTAATTTTATAATGCCCAAGTGTGTGCGCAGTACACAAGAGCACTCTCTATTCCTTTACTCTCATAACCCAATGGGACGGAAGACCGACACGACTGGCGAGAGATCAGGCGCAGGACCGACTTTTTACATGCCCATCCGACACATGGATCATCTCACTTGATGAAGATCCATGTGTCGCTTCATTTGACGTCAAAAATCAAAGGTCTGAAGTATCTGATGAAGAACCTTGGTTTCAACTGTATAATTCAGAGATATGGTGATGCCCTCTCAGATCTGCTATAGTTGCATTACACGTGTGATAATTATAAATAAATCAATAAAAAAAATATAACTCCTACACCGCTTTCGGTGACGGTGGCCGGTTTCATTGAATCCAGGCCAGTTATGCAGGAGTAATTTTATAGTGCCCAAGTGTGTGCGCAGTACACAAGAGCTATCTCTCTATTCCTTTACTCATATATAACCCAGTGGGACGGAAGACCGACACGACTGGCGAGAGATCAGGCGCAGGACCGACTTTTTACATGCCCATCCGACGCATGGATCATCTAATATCTCACTTGTCTGTTAGATGATCCTTTCAAAGTACCAGTAGTGTGGTTACTAGAGCGAGCGAGAGAAATGCGATTTTTTTTCGTTGGTATCCGCTTTTCCGACATTTCACTAGATTTAGTTTAGTAAAATGACATATCACTAGATATTTTTAGTAAGAAGACGTATTGAATAAGAATATTCGACATCTGCCGGGATTTCGTGATGTCCCTAGGGATTTCGTGAAATCCCTGATATCCTCATTCCCCTGCGACACATACATAATATGATAGCCATTAGCCAAGAAGCAACGAATGAAAATAAGCGAAATAAAATAACCAATAACTTCACGTCTAGAAGAGCAAGCATAGTTGTCTAGTACAAACTATTTTATAAACGACATATAATTTAAAATTCCTATACATTACATTACATTCAAACATATAACTTTGATCACGTCATCAAAGGAATTCTTAGGGCAAAGAGCAGGGCTTGACTGCGTACCAGCTCAACCAAGGAGAACTGCTATATGCTCAGAAATGCATTCTACAATATTACATTTAAATATTCGCCTCACGATATTGAATGGGTTAGGCTTGCAAGTTGCAACTACATTTTGCCAGCGCCCAGCCCCGGATTTATAAATAGGCCGTTATAGGCCTAGGGGCGGCAGCGTCCATAGAGGTCCTACAGATTTCGTACATGAGGCAGCGGAAATAAAGTGGCCTACTCTCTTCATCATCATCATATCATCCTATAGTCGTCCACTGCTGGACATAGGCCTCTCTCAATGAACGCCAAGATGACCGATCTCCTGCTACTCGCATACAACATGGGCCTGCAACTAAGCGGAGATCGTCGTCCCACCTAGTTGGAGGTCGACCTACAAGTATTCTCACGTCGCATATTCCGCAGAGCTTGAAGACGAAAGTCTTCGATCAATGCGTGCTTCCCGTTATGACCTACGGGGCGGAAACCTGGCCTTTTACAGCAGGGCTAGCTCGTAAGTTTTCCGTCGCTCAGCGTGCTATGGAGCGCGCTATGCTCGGAGTTTCTTTGGCGGATAAGCTTCGAAATGAAACAATTCGTCAAAGAACTAAAGTCACCGACATAGTGCAGAGAATCAGTACGCTGAAGTGGAACTGGGCTGGTCACGTAGCTTGAAGAACCGACCTACTCTCATTAAAAATATAAATTCGGCACTGCATTTTGCACACATTAGAACTAAGCAATGGTGCCTAAAATACAGGAATCAGGATGTTTATGTCCATAATTTCATAAGCCATTACTTGAATACTCTTGATAATCATTAAAATTGTATCAAGATTCAAGATGTAAGGTCCTGACCCCTTTGCCATAATTGAAAGTAGTGATGATGAAGAATCTAGATAATTTCAATAAAAAAAATCTCTGATGTACCAAATTTATCTTAGACGAGCTTTTGCCCGCGGCTTCGCTCGCGTTAAGAAGTATTATTATATAAGTACAAACTTTCATCCCCTATTTGAACCCCTTGGGGTTGGAATTTATCAAAATCCTTCCTTAGCGGATGCCTACGTTATAACATCTACCTGCATGCCAAATTTCAGCCCGATCCGTCCAGTGGTTTGGGCTGTTCGTTGATAGATCACTATGTCAATCAGTCAGTCAGTCACCTTTGAGTTTTATATAGATGATTAAAATAGAATAGAATCTGAGAGAATAATAGATAGACATACAGACACACTTTCGCGTTTAGAATATTAGTATATGTATATCATTTAAGTAATATTGCAACTACGTATCCACACATGGATTTCACAGTATTACTAGATTCCGTTATCAAAGTAGTTAGTTGTAAGTGGAGTTTTGAATTGAACATGAGTTCAGATTCAAATGTGACAACTTCTCCCACAAGGATGTGGGGTGTTAAAATTGGGATAATGCACCGAGCTAGGCGAGATTATGTCGTATAGAACGGATTAGGTTTGCGACGTACTCAATCTTAATCACGCTGTATACGGAATAGCATACTCCAGTGTTTTTCAATCTGTAGGTCGCAATCCCCGGGGGGTCTGGGGGTCGTCAGAAGTTGAGAGTACTATTTTAGTAAAATAAGAGAATTCTAACAAAAGGTTAAAGGAATATATATTCATAAACATATATGCATGATAAAAAAAGAAAAGCTCGCAAAATATTTTTTCAACCCAGGGGGGTCGCATCATAAAGAAGATTGAAAAGCACTGGCGTTCTCTATTATCATACTGTGTAATTTTCATCATGTATATTTTAGACGTGTATACTTGTATAGTGCAGATTGCAGGCATATATTAGCGTCATTTCAGTCAACTTTAAAACTAAACAATATCGCTTGCGCATACAACTGCGGGGCTAAAATGGTCACATTTAGCAATTCCTCTCAATCAATTCAGCAAATAAATTGTCAAAACTGTCAAACTGACAAATGTCAAATTAGTACGAATTACTACAGTGCGACAAGGTTAAATATGAACGTGGGCGGTGGCGCTGCTCGTAAAGGAGAACTGTCAAAAATGACGTTTTTGTATGATGGCAGCGTTAGTTCCTTTTTTCGACACGTTCATTTAAAGACTTGTCGAGTTATAGACTTAGTGTGATTCTCCAAAGCGACCATTTTAGCCCCGCTGGTCTGTTAAGCGACTTTGATTGTTGTGTTAATCTATAATTTATATGGTGGCATAAGCTTTACTTGTTCATCCCTAACTCCTATGTTAATTAGTTTAATCCTTGTCAACGAACTCGGCTCCTAGTCATCGCTAGAATATATTATTATGTCTGTGTGGTCTGTCGTATGGACAAGTGTGACGTCACAGCGCCATATATGGACATCGACGCACGCGCTTACGGAATGAGCTAATGAGCTATTGTGCTGCTATGGTGTTTTTTTATGGAAACCGAAATCGTGCAAAGAATCTGGTTGGACAAGGCCTGAGCTGAGTCTACTTATAATATATCTACTGTAAATTTTTATATCCGTGCTATGGGGATGCAAAAAGCGTGTATGAATGGCCCCAGTTTGGGATAGTTTTGGGGGCATTATATAGCTTTGATTCGAATTACCTTCGTAAAGTTTCTCTTGTATGGTTTTCTGACAAATATACTGAGTTTTGTAATCTTTCTTCGTAGTTAATTCCGGTAAAAAGTGTTTTACGCAAATTTTTTTGAAATACAAATTAATGTAGAAAAAAATAAATGCTGAGTAACAATGAAAAGGCTTTTTTCTGGAAAAATCCACGAATAATCAAGTTAAGTGTTAAACACAAATCAGTAGCTGGTTTCGAGGAACATAAAATAAATTTCGAGTAAATTTATTTACTTAACTTTTTGTTTACAAAAAGTTGATAAAGTATTAAAATGTTGTAAAAATGTAGTGGTATTTTTGATTATATTTGCGTTATGCGTAGGAATACGGATTAAAAAATATTTTTTTCCGTTGGTTTTCAAGTTTCAGAGCACTGAATCTGAAACTTTTTCGTAATCCATATATTTTGAATGCGAAAGCGTGTCTGTCAGTCTGTCCGTTACTACTTTACAACTGCTGAACTGATTTTCATGATACAAAAATACTTGAAGTTCCGATAAAGGACGTTATCTTATATCCTTTCCAGGGCCTGGGGACCTAAACACTATCGTTTTTATTCCGAAAATTTACAGTTCCTGCGCAATAAACAAATTGCTGCCTGAGTTGTCTCCCAATTTAAAAATAATTTAGCTTTGTTTTCCAGTGCTCCTTTTCGTAACATTTATCATTATGTGAGTATCATTAGATGTCACCGAGTGCGGAGACCTCAATTTAATGCAGAGTTTGACAGATAATGTATGAGGCCTATATCAAAATCATTTAATAACATCTAAGTACTAGCTGTCCCGGTGAACTTCGTGTCACTTTAAAACCTTCCCTGGACTTCTACGAATACTTTAAGACTAAAATTAGCCCAATCCTTTCAGCCGTTTTCGAGTCTTAGCGTTACTAACACAATTGAAAATCATTTTTTATATATAGGTAATATTACTAGCTGTCCCGGTGAACTTCGTGTCACTTTAAAACCTTCCCTGGATTTCTACGAATATTTTAAGACTAAAATCAGCCCAATCCGTCCAGCCGTTTTCGAGTTTTAGCGCGACTAACACATTTAAACGTTTTTTTTTGGAATTTTGCCCTCAATTTTTCATATTTTTTTGTCGAAACAAATTCTAATCTTTTGCGATAATGTTAAATGATAACCTGTCTGTAATCGGCGGGGAAGCTCATCGATCCTCCGATGTCCTTATCAGCTTACCTCGCCCCTGATCGTCCTGCCAATTCGTCTCTAATCTCTATCTATAAATGCTCTGATTAACATTGGAGATTTGCTTACTTTGCTTCTTCATTGTTTTTGATTAACCTTTACTTGTAATGGGGAATCCCGACAGATTTTGTGAGGGGCAAAACTGAAAAACAATACATTTTTGATTCTCGGACAGAGATATTTTTTATCGAGTGTGTTGCTCACTTGTACTCAAACTTTCGTGGCATGCTATCGATGTAACAAACGTTTATATTATTATAATGTTGGTTGAACGCAATAGTTATACAAAACACAGTGTTCTAAAAAAGTCAAGCAAAAACAAGACACTTCTATGAAGTCAAAAATGAATAGGTAGCTGTCACAAAAAAACTGGGGCTGACTGAAACAAAATTATTATAAATTGTTGATGATGCTCTAACATAACAAAGTTCGTGTGGCAAAAAAAGGTTATAATTTTGTTGACTATTTTTTTTAATGAAATAAAATAGTAATGATATAAATAGTAGCAAACGAGCAAACGGGTCACCTGATGGAAAGCAACATCCGTCGCCCATGGACACTCGCAGCATCAGAAGAGCTGCAGATGCGTTGCCGGCCTTTTTAGAGGAAATAGGGTAATAGGTGAGGGTAGGGAAGGGAAAAGGGTAGGGGATTGGGCCTCCGGTAAACTCACTCACTCGGCAAAACACAGCGCAAGCGCTGTATCACGCCGGTTTTCTGTGAGCCCGTGGTATTTCTCCGGCTGAGCCGGCCCATTTGTGCCGAAGGATGGCTCTCCCACTACAAGTTACTAGTCAAGACTAGTGTTATTTATTATTACTAGAGTCAAAAACTAAACCAGGACAACAAATGTGTAATTTTAAAAGCTTATTGTTCGTTGCCCATTGCAAGTGATAACAAATTTCAAAGAACATAGTACTTTCTTTGAAGCTCTGACTCTTTTGAAGGAAAAATATTGTGTAGCGTAATCAAACAGGAAATATTATAAAAACTAGTGTTCATTTTGCTGGGCTTCTGTGCTAAAAAAGTGTACGAGTTCGTAGTAAAAATATGCCCCAATTGTTATTTTCATCGGCGGCGAAAAAACACGCTCCAATAAAAAATACGATTGTTATTTGGAAAAACCGGACGTGGTGATAATTATTCTTTGTGGAATTGTGTCGTGGGAAGTTTACAGGAGACCCTTAAACTACAAACAGACTGAAAATCGACGCGACAATCTAGTGAAGTCAATCGATTTTCAACTCTATTAAACAATACTCAAACAAGTCCGGAGTCCTTTTCAATGCTTTTTCAGACAATATAATCCCAGACTCCAGTCTTTTGCCACTTTTATGCCCCGCAGACTGCCACTTTTCATGTTTAGCCACTGCATTCATAGTCTTGTAATCATGTAGATTGCTTGTGCATTTACTTTCGAGCCGTTTTCGTTTAGGGTTGCCAAAATTTAATCCACCTAATGGCATTCGTGTATTATATTTTTGGCCTTTGACTGGAGAAATGTAAAATAATTTGTTTTAAAATGTTTGACTGTATGTATTTGAAACATGTTTATTTTATCAACCTACCAATAATGCGAAATAATGGTAGGCTTAGGTAAATTATACCAGCGGGGCTAAAATGGTCGCTTTGGAGAATCATGATATGAATCATAATATGATTCATTTTTTTTAAATAGCAAAAGGCAACTCTGCTTGCAATTTATGTCTAGTAATTTGTACTGATTTGACATTTGTCAGTTTGACAGTTTTGACAATTCATTTGCTGAATTGATTGAGTGGAATTGCTAAATGTGACCATTTTAGCCCCGCAGATTATACCAATCCAGTGATCCAATCCTGCGCTTTTTTTGCAAAATTGTCTTCCAGTTACCGTTAACATTATTCCAAAAGTAATTCGCTGGATTGGATCACTGATTTGGAATAATATAAACCAGCCATAAATAGCAGCACCTAAGGAAGAGAAAGAGGTTTCCAGCCAAACTTTTTTTTTCGACAGCCATACAATGGTCAGTATTAAAGGACGAAGGAGTTACCTCACTGCGGGGCTAAAATGGTCGCTTTGGAGAATCATATTATGAATCATAATATGATTCATTTTTTTAAATCGCATAATGCAAGTCTGCTTGCAATTCATGTCTAGTAATTCGTTCTAATTTGACATTTGTCAGTTTGACAGTTTTGTCAATTCATTTGCTGAATTCATTGAAAGGAAAGGAAAAAAAGTGACCATTTTAGCCCCGCTGATCCTTGTTGACTAATACTATAAATTATAATCAATGCAAAAGTGTCTACCTGTCTGTCTTGTTACCTCACCACGCCTAAACCGCTGAACGGATTTTGTTAAAATTTGATATGGAGGTAGTTTGAGATTTGAGATAGAAAGATGTACGGTTCCGTGCAATAAACGAGTAACGAAATTGCGGACAACCACCAATAATATCAGTGTGACCCTAGCACTAATCGATAAGATTACCTAGTACTTATACAGGGTGTAACAAAAATAAGTGATAATACTTTAGGGTGTGTACGTGTTCCTTGTAGAGAGTTCACTGTGAAAGTAGCAGCGCTGAAAGACCAAATTTTTTTTTCATTTTTGTATGGGGAAACTCGTGACGCTCGGGCCCTTGTCCATACAAAAGTGAAAAAATAATTTCGTCTTTCAGCGATGCTACTTTCACAGTGAACTCTCTACAAGGAACAAGTACACACGCTAAAGTTTTTATTTTTATTTTTATGAAATAAGGGGGCAAACGAGCAAACGGGTCACCTGATGGAAAGCAACTTCCGTCGCCCATGGACACTCGCAGCATCAGAAGAGCTGCAGGTGCGTTGCCGGCCTTTTAAGGGGTAATAGGGGAGGGTAGGGAAGGGAATAGGGGAGGGTACGGAAGGGAATAGGGGAGGGTACGGAAGGAAATAGGGGAGGGTAGGAAAAGGAAAAGGGTAGGGGATTGGGCCTCCGGTGAACTCACTCACTCGGCGAAACACAGCGGAAGCGCTGTTTCACGCCGGTTTTCTGTGAGGACGTGGTATTTCTCCAGTCGAGCCGGCCCATTCGTGCCGAAGCATGGCTCTCCCACGTCTAAATCAGTGTTATCACTTATTTTTGTTACACACTGTATAACAATAATCTAAATTCCAAATTACCTAGATCTACAGCGAAGTCTAGACCTGTAATTGTCTTACCTTTCAATTGTGTTTTGTTCCTTTTACGTGACTCAAGCCAAGGCTTCTGAACATTTACGCAGAGATATAATTTCTTGGACCTGAATGCGAAGTTATTAGAGAATACAGTTGGTATTATTTTTTTATCTATTCTAATATTATTATAAAGCGGAAGAGTTTGTTTGTTTGTTAGAACGCGCAAATTTTTAGCGTTTGTTTGTTTGTTTGTTTGAACGCGCTAATCTCAGGAACTACTGGTCCGATTTGAAAAATTCTTTCAGTGTTAGATAGCCCATTTATCGAGAAAGGCAGGCTATATTTTATCTCGCTATGACTAACATTAGCGAAGAAATAGATGAAAATGTGGAAAAAACAGGGGAAATTATTTGAAAGGGCTTATCTCACGAACTACTGGATGAATTTTTCTGGTATTTGGCACAGATAAGATTAACTAGACCACGTGAAGGATCATAGGCTATTTTTTGTGGACTAATAATTTGTCTGTGAAATATTTTTGTGGACTAATAATTTGTCTGTGAAATATCTAATTTTCGCGGGCGAAGCCGCGCGGAACGTCTAGTTTATTTATAACTTAACTAGGTACAACTTTTGAATGAGAACGTTGAATTGTGTTTTGATTTTAACCATTATATTAACTACAACAAATAAATCCATACTTACTATTCCTTTTTAAAACTTTGATGATTGTTGTAAAATGTATTACCGTGCGATACTAGAATGCCTGGGCATCAACGAATCTATCATGCAGTACAATTAATTGTAACGATTATATCAGTCTTCTTACGTGCCACTGGTTCGTGACACCTGCGACTGTTGTGTGGGAGTTAATTATTGTGTTACATTGTAGTGGACCGCCCAGTCTCCGCCCACTGACCACTGTTTAATTGTACCCCCCTCGTCAATGAGTTTCTACAATACTAGGTAGCAACGTCTTAGAAACGATTCTCAGAAATTCGTAACCACTTAATAGTTTTTTTTAAGAAGGCAGCTCTGACGTCACTGCGACCCATGAGAATCTATTGTGACTTCTTTCGCACTAGACTTGAAGACGATGTCAAGTCAGTAAGTCAGATATGCCTGTAGGCATCTTCGAAGTGGCAACGCGTTGCTGCCGTAAACTGCCAATCTAGTTACGTTAGTAACATAGAATATCATTGCCCGTCGTCTAGTTTGACCACCCCCCCTCCCCCCCATTTGTACCCCCGGCTTTACCCACTTCTACATATTTTTTTTAACCCCCCGCTTGTACCCACTACTTGTAACACCGTTTGTTACTTAGAACATTTTGTGGTTTTATCTTTTATAGTTTAGGCAGCGTACGCGAAAAAAGTAACATTTGTGGTTGATTTTTTACACCTTGCGTCCGAAAATCCCAAATATCTTACGGAACCCTATTTTTTTCCAAAAATAAAATTTAGCCTATGTTCAGCAGAATTAATGTAGGATTCCAATGGTAAAAGAATATTTCAAATCGGTCCAGTAGTTTCGGAGCCTATTTAAGACAAACAAACAATCAAATTTTTCCTCTTTATAATAGTAGTGTAGAAGTATTTAATGAGCCGATCTTCACCATCGGATCTCTGAGATTTTTTTTTCACATCTCTTTCCAGATTTTTTTATCTCTTTCTCTACTTTACTCTAAAGTCTAAACGGCCACACCGGGCTAGTGGTACATAACATTTGTATGTATTTGTAAAGCATATTTGTTTAAAATTTGTCTACAAACTAATTATGCAAAACAACACTAACAACAGCCGAAATAAATGCTCTGTTTGTTTATTTTACTTGTGAAGTAATTTAATAGAACGTTCCACATTATGTGAACTGCTATTGTGGTTCAGTGCAGCTATGCTTTATTTAGAAACACATTTTAGGATAATTTTGTTTGTGATGATTAAAATATTGTGCAATTTAGATTTTTATTTAAAAATTACTACGAAACCAACAGGACTTTCTGATATAGTATGAGAGCCAGAGTGCCAATTATTTATTGAATTTAAAATTATTTTCTTTGGTTGGCGTCTGTGGCCTAGTGGATAGACATTTGGTTTGCACTCGTAGAGGTTGCAGGTTCGATCCTGGGTGGATTGATGAATGAATGAGACGTTCAGATCTGGAACATAATACGGACGCTCGTACGGTGAAGGTAAACATCGTGAGGAAACCCGCTCATAATAATTGGTCCCAGACGTATTGACCTGTTCTTTCCTCTGGACTGGGCTGACTATGTTGCGATAATGCTGTATGAGCTTTGGCAATCATACGGACGTCTATAAAATCTTGTCGCAGGCACTGAAGTATTTGTTAAGAATGGTGACTTCGCTTTGAAAATACTGTAAAAATCATCAACAATGGATGCGATTTTAAGAGTCCCAAGTCGACACTTATATAATATATCAACCATGTTCTGTATCACCAATCACCATACAATAGTTAAAAAACCATGCCTCACAGCGAATAATGTGGCAATTGGTTTAATTAATGCTGAGAACGGCTTACACTGAACAAACAATGGATTTTATACAGCAAATCTCGTTTTTCTCCCTGTTAACTGTTTAAACAAATTATATGTTTTGTGTGATAGTGTTTTTTATAATTACGACTCTTGTATGCGGTTGGTTGATGTTGCCTTACAATAGGTACTCAAACCGACTGAAAAATTGACTTTGATACTATCTTCAGAGTATCAAAGTCAATCGTTAAATGTCTCTGAGTACCAATGATATTCTATGTTACTTTTAGAAACTCATTGCTGAGTACAGTCATAAGTCATAAAAATATTTTTTATTTAGGTTCGATTATTGTCATCTGAGTAGGAAGCATGTACAAAATGTTTATATTAATAGAACTATGTTTAATTAGTTTATTTTTTGTTTCAGGTAATTGTCCTGTGCTGAATTCGCTGCGTCATCTAGGTCAAAGTGTTATGTAATGGAAAGAGCTCTATTGACATGATGTCCAGACTGTGTCTAGGCCGAAAAACCGCGGCTGAAGTTCGGCATAATTACGCTTGCAATGCGCTACGCATACAATATAATGCGTCGTAATTTCGGCGCGATGTGTCATCGACAATTTAATACATTGCAGGCGTAGTCATGCCGAACTTCGGCCGTGTTTTTTCGGCCTAGTGTGTTTAGACACTAAAATTATATTGCTCTAAACCAGCGCTGCCCAACTGGTATTGCTCCAAGGGCCTGGCCTTCAAAATCGCGATAAGCCACGCGGGCACCACGAAGTTTAAAATAGTGCGATACAAAGGAAACTAGGTAATTTAGTTATTATTTAATTTATTTGACCCATATCGTTCGCGGGCGCCTAGATAACAGGCCGCGGACTACTGGTTGGGCACCATGACTGCTGTAAACCATCCTGCCTTACTATGATGTATAGAGGAGAAGAGTATAGCTAAGAGAAGCCCGAAGCCCTGTGACTCCACAAAGGCCTTATAGAGGCTCCGCGAGCGATACATATTAAGTTGTTTTTTTTTTACTTTTGATACATTGAGAGAATTAATTCAAAGACAAAACAATATTTTTGGGGACGTCAAAAATGTAAGTTCTTAAAGGGGTTCCGCCACCTAAAAACTTTGAGAATCGCTGGTGTAGAGTCTCCGTCGCGTTGTGCAAAAAAATCAAAATCAGAGTAGGCTACTAAATAAGTCTATGAATCAAAATTCAAAATACATGAAACATTACAAAGCCTTACCTAATTTACATCTTATATATAAAATTCTCGTGTCATAATGTTAGGCCGCGTGCTCCTCCGAAACGGCTTTACTGATTTTAACCAAATTTAATATGCATATTCAGTGGGTCAGAGAATCGGCTACTGGGTACTTATTATATTGATAAGTGCATTTGTTGAATAAATAATAGTAAATTATTACAACTCGAGACGACTGACGACCATTGTTTGTGCGACGAGATAGCGATGTACGTTGCCATGGTGACATACTTATTTAGTCACTTCTATAAAATGATACGGGTCAAATACTTTATATGGCAAAGAAACGTTTGCCGGGACAGCTAGTAATTATATACTAACGAAGTAAAAGGAGAAATATATAGGGCACGAAAAGTGAGACGAAAACATTACGGAATCGTGACAAACGTTGAGTCATTGGAACAGAGAATGTTACGTAAACCGGTGCGTTATCTGTTAGATAAACAACAGCGGTGCGCAGGCGCAGGTCAAACACCTCAGGTTTTTATGAAATAAGGGGGCAAACGAGCAAACGGGTCACCTGATGGAAAGCAACTTCCGTCGATCATGGACACTCGCAGCATCAGAAGAGCTGCAGGTGCGTTGCCGGCCTTTTAAGAGGGAATAGGGTAATAGGGGAGGGTAGGGAAGGGAAGGGATTAGGGTAGGGGATTGGACCTCCGGTAAACTCACTCGCTCGGCGAAACACAGCGCAAGCGCTGTTTCACGCCGGTTTTCTGTGAGAACGTGGTATTTCTCCGGTCGAGCCGGCCCATTCGTGCCGAAGCATGGCTCTCCCACGTATAAACCGAGTGGAACCGAGAACAAAAATGGGGCTTTGTGTAGAGGCTTGGGGAGTGATTTATTTCATCTGGATGCATTTTAAATTTAAACAAAGGGGGCGCTAGAACGTAATTTGTTCTCAAAGTGGGCAATAGATAAAATAAGTTTGGGAACCCCTGGTGTAGAGTTCTAGACTCTAGAGTCTACGAAGAAAAAAAGAAGCGCTTTTACCTTTTTGTCCACTCTATATGGCTTAAGCTGTGCGTAAATCAAAATCATGCAATGGAATTGTAAAGCAAGTTTTAAGGACTTATTTTTGGTTTCAGACATGATAAGAGTGTTCTGCTTTCAATTATTGCTTAAAATAAATGAGTATTGTCCACGCCCTACCCAAGAGATATGTAGGGTTCAAATGTAAATAGTAAATAGGCAGCTTAGTTTCGCAAATACTTGGTCTCAATCCAAAACCCTAATAAAGTTTAATGTAAATATGATGAATACGACTTATATGACCCTGGCAGTTAGCAGTTTATGGTGAAGCACTGTCGTTATATTAAAATTAATTGCCATGGTAACCTATAGAGACCTATTTAAACATTATACACTATCACAGTATAGCAATATTAAATCATATTGCTATACTGTGACACTATCATGGATGGTTATATCATCTGTGAAATTCGAATTTTGAAAATTGCGAGGCACTTGTCCTCGCAACTTACAGGTTTTTTTTTCAACGACTGAACTCTGAAAGCAGTTTGAAGTCGCAGCAAAGATGATATTGCTACGATAAAATCAAAAATTAAACTTTCAGAACTGTACAGCCTGCGCATCTCATAAACATATTTTAATGAAATTTAATTATTAAATGTCGCTAAAAGCCGTAAGAACATAGTTTAAACATGTGTAAAGGAAATAGCTATTTATGTAATCTTAAATACTTAGTTTTCTGCAGAATTCGTGTGATGTTTAAATATTTAAATGTTATTTATCAGTGTTATCCATAAAGTTAATATACCTAGCGAAATAGAAAAACAAAGGCCTGAGCAAGAGAGATGTCACTATCAGTAACACTGCGTGGTAAAAAGAGACGTGTGATACATGACAGCAGCACTCTTTTTTTGACGTCCAGTCGGCACGTGCCGCACGTTGACAATTTAATCTCATAGAAAGCATGTTCAATCATGCTTGTGTGTGTATACGTACATATATTTTTACACACATATGAAACCAATTTCGGTTTCGTTTGACAGCTCGAGATTGTTGCTCTATTCCGCTAGGTATATTAACTTTATGGTGTTATCACAACATCACGGGTTTAACGAACGTTCTATTTTCAAAGGTCTTAACTGCATTACCTTTATTGCAGACCTTTTTACGAAATATGGACTTAGGGTCGGGTTCGTGATTATTATGTTAATTCAATTTTAAATTACACACATACATTCGTCGTTATGTAGTACCTATATGATAAATTATTCTGTGATGTAGGCAGAATAAGTAATGGCTTTTCAAAATCCACCACTTAAGAGGGTCAAAATAGGGGATCAAAGTTTTCATGCCAGGAATATTGTTTGTAAATGGCAGTACATTATAATCAAAACTATACTGATATGCCAAATGCGATAATAATGTGTCTATCTGTCTATTGCCTCTTTATGCCCAAACCGCTGAACCGATTTTCCTTTTTAGTAGGTATATACTTTGAGCCCCGGTGAAGAACATGGATAGTTTTTGTCCCGGGAAAATGTACGGTTCCTGCACGATTTAAAACGAATTTCGGAGACAAGATATGTTACTAGTTACTAGTAATGTATGTTAGGTATAGATAGGTTACTAGTGTAGTAACATACAACATAATATTTGTTTATTTGTAGATTCGATTGTTTTTCCACGCAGCATTAAGGCAATCATTAGTGAGTAGTGCTTAATCGATTCTCATTAGTTCGCGGTCGTTTCCATTTTCACGCATGTCTAGGAATACCTTCAACTTACCTACAGGTACAGATAACGTGATTGCTTGGAAGTTGGAGTTATTGTTACATTTGAGGGCGACTAACCCCAAAAATCAAACATCGTCCTCCTCTCTTCACACTCACGCCCGTCTTTCATATGCCAGGTGAAAAAAAACGACGCGGATTCATCGCCAAAGTAGTTTTTTCTTTATAACTCGATAAATATACAACATTTTAAAAATCCGCTAGGTCGATCTCTCAATGATAGAATTTTATACAATGTGTTAAAATATTAACTTAGTTCAAAGCACGGTATTGGCAATAAATTAAAAATTCGTGAAAATTAGATGCATCTTTGTGATTTTTTTCTATCGAGAAAATTTTAAGATACTTATCGTGTTTTTGCTCAGATCGAATTCTCGGAAATTTAATGTAGTATCTATTTTTAGAAAATGAAACAATTCGGGGCTTATTTTCAAGTATAAAAATGAATTATAAAATCGACACTTTAGGGTTAGTCGCCCCCTTAAGCTAAGACAAAAAATCTTGTACTTATTATCGGCCTCTCGGCAACTGCTGCAGTTATTGAAATAAAAAATTAAATAATCATGGCTTTTTTCAGGAGGAGACGTTTCTCTAGACTGTCTAGAGTCTAGACCATAGACTAGCATTATAGGTTTATGGTCTAGACGTTTCTCTAGACATTTTAACCTAACTAAGTATTTTACTCGCTCAAGATTTTCCTTGTTTACTTATCCATAGACCTTAATCAGTAGGTACCAATATTGTAAAAAGTATAGAGTTTAAAAGGCTTCGAAAATACTGGGCTAATTTTGATAAATGTTACCGATTAGTATAGGGTAGACCATGATTACTTTAGGCACTACGAAAAAAGAGACGTACACACCTACACTGCCAGAATCACTTGTTGTCTGTGGTCGGTTAAAATTACAAAGTAACACGGCTTAATGTCAACGATGGGAGTGCAATAACAGGACTCGTTCAGATAATTGGCTCTTCGGCTCCCGGCCCGAGGGCCCTCGGAGCCCACCAAGTGTTTGCTCAAGACGTAAGAGAAATTGAGAATTACTTTTTTTCATTTGGACAACGTTAATGTGTCTGAAGGAACTCTTGAAAATATAAAAGTAGGTCGTCTAAATATATTTCTGTACCTCCTTCGTGGTCTTGTTAGTATTATAAATGCGAAAGTTCATCTGTTACCTCTTCATGCTAACCAAATTTGATGGAATGAGCTTTAATTTTAAAAAAAGTACATATAGGTTTCTTTTCTCGGAAAATTTACGGTTCCCAACGGAACGACTTTCAGTTCGACGAAGACTTGGACGACATCTAGCAGTAAATTTTCTAAAATAAACAATAGGGATGATGACAAGGTCAAAGATTAGCGAATTTTGTTAATAAAATAAAGAAATCACGGTAAAAAATAAGTGTTCCCAAAATTTCAGCTTGATAGCATTTGTATTTTTTTTTGTTATGCGCCTTTAAAGTTGGATATTCAAGTCGATTTTTTTTTTTCAATTAAATTTCTTAATATTTGTATACAATTCGATAACTTATTCAGTCTTTCGTAGCACTTTGTATGGAGCGTTTCGGGCAGGTCTTTTTTATGAGATATTTGAATTCTCATATCTTGCTGAATTTTTAAGCTTTTAGAGTGATTCTTTCAACGATGTTTCTATTTTTTAAGTGTCCTTCAATTACCGATAAGAAAAAAAAATAGTCATCATGCCTATTCTAATTTTTATCCGACTACGGAAAAGCAAAAGGAGGGGATAGCCGTGGTCGTATGCCACCTACTATAGCTAAACAGATTCACTATCTTATATCTTTAAACGAGCAATTCTTGTAAATATATATATATATAGAATCTCGGAATCGGCTCCAACGATTTTCATGACATTTAGTATATAGGGGGTTTCGGGGGCGATAAATCAATCTAGCTAGGAATCATTATTGGAAAATGTCATTTTATTCGTGTTTTATCGAATACCGAGTAAAGCTCGGTCAAATAGCTAGTAGATAATAAAGGGGCATACATACGACCACGGCTATCCTTTAAACATTTCCATATCCCTATAAACTGTTTTCTTGTTTCATACTTTTTAGAGGGTGTTTTAGTAGTCGGGTTTTAGTTTTTAAAACTTTATTTTTATATAATATGAAGGATATTGCTCTATTAGTATCGACAATTTCGCTAACTCTATGACGATGTTCGCTGGTCCAGCGGTACAAAAATGCGCGGCGCGCGAGGGACCGGGGTTCGATTCTCGGCGCGATTTCTCACGCATGAAGCACAGAGGACTGATTCTATAGTCAGTTCGTCTGCAACAGCATGCCAGATTGAAGTAAGAGATATTTACTTGGTCAGATACGAGTTTGATCGAGTTGTGTAAGCTTACGACAAAATTTTGATGTTCCTTCTACACAATTTTTGTTTAAAATGAGTAGAAAAATATTTCCTCAAAAATTTAATGTTGGAATGCATATAAAATAAGAGGAGTAATTTTGTTATTTTTTTTCCAGGAAAGTTTTTAAACGATAAACATACCGTTTGGGAGCCGAGTTTTGACGTAAATTCAATATAAAAATATCGAAAAATGAAAACTCCACCTCTATTTTCAGGGGAACTAGATAATAAAATTGCACTTACTGCTCCACTTTCGAAGCAGAGCTCCACTTTTTACCAAACTGCTAACGGTTTTGTCGATAGCGATGTTTTAAATTCTGTTTACACAAGTATTTTAACCACCTCCATCAGATTGGGGCTAAAATGACCCAACTTTTAAAAAAAGCCTTCCATATTCCATTTTATTGTTATTTCACTATAAAAATATCATGGCAATAATAATATGCGATGGAAAAGCAGCCTTATTAAAAGTAAGTACCACCTTCATGAAAAACTTATTACTCGTAATTCAGGTATTTTCCAGACAGTAACATCATTAAATCTAGCGTCGTTATCAATATTTTCATCTTAACGAATCAACTTTTAACTAAGTAAAGACTTGGAAGAAATAACTTTTATAACGTCAGGGCATCATAAAATGTGAAGTCAATTAAGCAAGAAAGAGTGCTTTCAGGATTCTTTTATTTTTCATTAACATTATTAATATATACCATTTTCTGTTTTAGATAATCAAAAGATGTTAATTGAATTTTGTTATAATTATAATATTATGTTAGAGTATTTAGGTATGACGTGTGGCACAAAGTTGTGTTATTATTGGGCGTATCATCGTCCTAAGTTTAATTTATTTAATTCAGAGCGGACAATAACGACCCATAGCATGTATCCGGGGGTTAAATATCTTAAGATACTGTCTCTAGCGCACCTTGAATAATTTTTTAAGTAGTAAAGAAAGTATAACTTTTGAATGACTACATTTTAAACATATAAGGGCTGATCATGATGAACATTCCAGTCGCATACCTTACGGGAACGTTTCCAGGATATCGACTCGTCTTGAGTCTAGACTGCTTCTAGGTATTCTAAGCTGTTTCTGAGAAGCAATATATTGTCCAGATTTTAATAGAATTAATATACTTATCTTACTAATAAAATTGTATGTTTAATATTACCGTCCGTATAGACGACATTATTACTTAACAATGTTTTGTCCTTGTCTGACAAACTTTTCTAGCGTACCGTGTCGGATTTATTTTCAATTATATCTATATTTATAAAAATAGATTTCCAATTGTGTTAGTAACACTATAACTCGATAACTGCTGGACCGATTCTGCTAATTGTAGTCTTAAAATAATCCTTCAAGTCCATGCAAGGTTTAAAAGTGACAGGAAGTTCGCCGGGACAGCTAGTTTTTAATAAATCCATGGTTTCTATCCAATTCAATAACTCCAATAAGTAATTACTAATGCGAAATATTGGACATAGTATCTATTATAATGTTTTTATGTAACATGCATAATTGCGTAATGTTTCTGAGAATAATTTTGCAGATTTGTATATTTTTTTGCATAATTTCGTAAACCAACTAAAATAATACTTGTATTGTATAATTGTTAGCTACAACGTTGCAAATTAATGTTTTTTGTACATGGTTTCCATTTAATAGTGGTGGATGAAGATTCATCGGTATATCTATGGACAATGATCATTTTCAAAAATTCCAGCGGGGTGCAAAAGTTAAAATTAGTGTAGAATGCTTAGCTCGGTCCCTCAATTATATTCACAAAAATGCTAAACCAAATCAAACGTACAAAATGTGAACAATATTTCCGAAACCCAATTGTCTATATGTATACAAACCGAATCGCGGGATTTAAGGGTATTTTTGCAGCGTTTTGAATAATTGATAGCTTGAAAACGGTAGTCGTGTCACACGTCAGTGTCTCCTCTCTCCTTCCCCCTCTTTCCTCCTCTCTTCTCCGGTGTCCCGGTCCCCGCGGTCCTTCCATAATTAATTTTATGAGTGACGTTTAGGTCTTAATGGAAGTTGATGTCGAGTCCCCAAACAATTGACAGCTGGTTAAAAGTTAAGACTGTTCACAACAAGTGTTTTTGAAATAAGATAGAACTCATTTTATTGATTTAAGGACGGGGTACCATGAATGATGCACCCAATGCGACGCGACTATTTATGTAACTTTTTAAGCGCGGGTTATTAAAGGTTAAGCGAATTTATTTTTTTACTACGCAAGCAGATATATTGTGTTTCTTTTCTTACTACAAGTATTATGACGCTCGTGTTACTTGTAGTAAGAAAAACATAATTCTGAATTAAAAAAAATTAGGCTTTGCGTTGAGTCGCGTCCTATTGTGAAATAGCCCTTATGAAATGTGCCTTTAAATATTATCAGGGCACATCAATCAATTAAAATTTTAATTATCGGTTATTCGCTTTAAGTTATTTAACGTCTACAACAGATTTCAACAATCGTTATCTTTATTAAAGTCTATTAAAGGATTTTTTGGCCATGTTTTATTTAAATACTAGATGACACCCGTAGCTTCTTTGGCCAAAAAATCGGTGAAAGCACGGTAACCGTACATTTTTCAGGGATCAAAAGTATCCTATGCCTATTTCATTTCCCGGGATTCAAAGTATCTCCATACCACACAGCAGCAGACAGACGGACACACTTTCACATTTATTATAATAGTATTTATTCATCTGGATTATAATAACGCCCATTATTATAATTTATAATCCAGAAGACTGACAAGCTAGAGGGGTTAGCATGAGTTCCTGTAGACAGCTACATAATCGTAATTCGTAACGTTATTGAAAATCGATTGAGCTCGTAAAAATCGTTTTCAGTTATGTTACGGTTAAGAACCTATAGAATTTTTCTGCTCGCGTCTGCTTATCTTTCGTGCCTACCCCACTGAGTTAGTTGATGACGTCACAGTGACGTCACAGTTCACCTTTTCACATCCAATCTCAGAAGCTATAAAAGTTTACGAATAGTTTACCAACTTCATTATCATAAAGATATTAATGCCTTTTGGTCTGGAAATAGTCTTGAGTCCTACCCTACCACGGTAACTTTGACCCTTATGTATTTTGCATAAAGTCTAAAGTAACTGTAACTGGTAACACAAGCGGCGTCCAATTAAAAGTTTGTGTTTTTAATGAGGCGAAGCTGAAGCCCGATCTCTGATTGTTAAATGATATCCTTGTTATTTCGACTTTAAGATCGATTTGGAATTTGTGCCGGCCGGATTCACAATGGCCGTTTGGATTCGGAAGGTTACCACGCTGTTATTGGTCAATGCTAGGCGCGGCGATCGCTTATTGGCTGTCGGCTGTCGCGCATCAGATTCGAATTCGAGCTGAACGCATTGTGAATTTCCTGGCGCCCAATTCTCATAACAATTAACAAGATCTCTTCAAAAGTAGTTGGACTCGCGGGTGTCTTGCGTGCGAGCGAGACAAAATATTTTGCGATCCCCCTTTTCTTTTTTATCATGTAAATTCTTTTTTATCATGTAGGCGACCACGGGGGTTGCGACCTAAATGTTTTTAACCTTTAAGTTAAACACTTCGGTACACTGTTGTGTTTTACATAAACATGTGTATTCATCCACACTGTAAACTGTCAAGTATAGATTGTATTACCTTTATTATGAATACGATAGTTCTTTACGCTTAAAAAGCACTCAAGCTATTTTATGGGTAATTTTAAATTTAGAATGGAGAATCCCGAAAAAATGTACGGTTTTGCTGAAAATTCCAGCCCTATTGTGGGCTAGATCTAGCTACACATAAAATACAATGCATCGATTCTCGGCAGCGGCCTGTCTCACAATTTACATATACAAAGGTTTCCTGACAAAAGGGAAAAGGAGGCTTACCGCTCCAAACTCCGAAGTGTATTCGATCGACACGCGTGGATGGGTCCCTGAACGTATGCGAAATAGGATTTCAAATATAAAACCGAGTTGCGAATTCGTTCGCGCAGCAATTCGTTTAGCGGGAATCGTACATTTTTTCGAGTGTCCTTTCTTTGTTCTTTCTCGCAACTGCATACTGAATTTCTTCAAAAACGTTTTAACAATGCTAAAATGATTTGTTGAAACTTGAAACGATGGTTTAATATTTTATGTAGATCGAAGTTATGATCTCACCTATGTAATATAATCTATATACACGGAAAAGGTGGTAATGGGTCAAATATTTTAATGTTTTAACAACGCTATCCAGTATAATTTTACTACTAATTTAGCCAGCATGCTACTAATTTAGCGCCATACAAATCCAACAGAGGCTATCGAGTTGAAACTTTTAATTGTGTGTGATTTTATTTCGATAGTTGTAGAGCCATGGGTACAGTATCAAATTTTTGACTAATGGGCTATGTAGACTGTGGAGTGTGGAGGCTCCAAAGGTGACTATTACATTTGTGATTTTTGCCGTAAAGTTTCATTTGTGCAATACCATTACCATCACTTGATCTCAAAATACCAAATGTGATTGATTAAGAATAATTGAAACTTTCGATTATCCTGCACGAGTTTTATTTAAGTATTCCCTAATAAGACATGTTTAAACAAATGAATAAGAAGTCGCATAATGTATTTTTTAGGTTTCTGACTCCTATATTTTTTAAATAATGCTTGATATACAAAATGGGGGGCCGCATTACCACTTTCTCCTATATTATAATTTGTGTGGAGGCAGTGGGCTACATAATATTATATAACTAGAAGAAACAATTCTATTTACCTAAACAAATATTAAAATTGTAAATAAATGTTTGGGTTTACGTTGAGCGGCTTAAACTGAAATACTCATTTATTTAAAACCGGATAATCGCATTAAAGCTTTTAAAAACTAAATTACTTACCTAAAGCTTCATAGATAAACTACTGTATAATACAGTATACTGTTATATTTATATATTAATGTGTACAAATTTAATTACTACATATTAAGCGAAAAAAGCTTTCCACTTTTCCGCTGTAACTTTAACGTGTTCAACTCCATGTCATCAAAATCGGTCCAGTGTTTTTTAACATTGACTTGACATTACCTGACCAAATAACCTACGAATAATAAAAACTACAAATAACATAGCTACGTCATGTGCCTCTGAATACTACAAATATAAACGCGAATATGCGTCTGTCTGATACCTCTTCACGCCCAAAAGGCACAGCCGATTTTGCTGAAAGGTACTTTGAATCCCGGTAAAGGACGTACTACGTAGGATACTTTTTATTCCGGAAAAGTGTACGGTTCCCGCGCGATAAACTACTTTAGACGCAACGGAGTTGCGGGCGTCAACTAGTCAATTAAAAAACTAGCGAAAGTTCGCTAAAATGTATTAAGATGTCGTATCTCTACGACAGTTATCTCTTAACAAGAGATTATCTCTACAAGAACTAGTCCCTTGACCTAAATAGACCAACTTTTTGTAGGGCCGCGGTTAACAAACGACCTTTAGGTTCAAGAGCCCTCTAACTTAGCTTCTAAGGCTCTCTAAGGGCCCAAGCACACTAGGATAATAACGACGTAAAATGGCAGCGCTATAAGAGTACCTACTGTAACAAACAAGCATAGACGGTACAAGTCAAATTATAATATAGGTACCAAATATATCTACAATTATACAACTTTAGTTAATACTTACTGAAATTGAGATAAAAAATCTAATATCTTTAAACGAGCAATTCTTGTATATAAATATATAATTGGAATCTCGGAATCGGCTCCAACGATTTTCATGAAATTTAGTATATAGGGGGTTTCGGGGGCGATAAATCGATCTAGCTAGGAAACATTTTTAGAAAATGTAATTTTATTCGTGTTTTATCGAATACCGAGCAAAGCTCGGTCAAATAGCTAGTATAAATAATATAAAGACTAGTTACAACTGACAAGTTCATCGCGCGGTAACCGAAGATTTTGCCTTATTAAAACTATCCTTAATCCATAGATTATTTTTTTAATTTTTACGCTTTATGTAAAGATTTACAATATTTTTTGTATGTAATTCACGCTTTTATACTTAGGTAGGTACAGGAAGAAAACATACGCTAGTGCTTTTCTTTCCGTAACAATACCCATCCCTATCCCGGTATCCTGGAATTTCCGGGTCTGACTCTCAGTCGCAACTCGCAGAGTACCCGAAATTGCGTCAAATATGATATTGATTATGCATTAGCTGTTACTTTATCGGTATACCATAAAAATAGCTGTTTCACTATTTTCAACCTTGTTCAAAAAAGGAGAGGCTCAATTCGTATAATATATGTTTTTTTATGATTGTTCGTGGACAATTTCGTCTTATTTTTGAACCGATTTTGATGATACTTTTTGTGGTCACAACATCAACAGGTTACAGGGTCTTCTAGACCCCGTAACCCGTTGACGATGGTCCTAGCTAGTATACCGCTAAAAGTATCTACTGGTCTTAGAGATCGATCTTCTAAAATTCTTCAGCATTAAAATTTTAATCGAAATGACCCGTAACAAGTATAATCCCTGAAATCTAAATTCTAAAGTCGGGCTTCTTGCACACATTTCACCGACATTTTTAACCGACTTTCAAAAAGGGAGAAGGTTCTAAGTTTTTGCCTTCTTTTGCTCCGATTTTACTAAAAGCGCAGCTGTGGGCAGACGAAAAGTTTTTCACTTTTCTTTTGCTGTTCATCGGGAAACAAAGCAGCAAATCTGTGGAAACTGGAAGGCGAGTAAAAATGGTCTCTATTACGAGAAGCTACGGCTATCATAACATGGCAGTAATGAATAATTCTTATCTCGGCCGAAATGAATAATGAGAGCGTTCAGAATAAGTGAGGACAGTCCGACAAAAACATAAGGTTGGGGTAAAAACTAGCGGTGTTCAGTCCGCCTTTAGGGAATTTGTGTATTGTCTTCATATTCTATAGTTTTCAACTTGCTTTTTTGTCACTACATTGACTTTTGGTAAGGTTTGTGGGATTTCCATTTTCCAATCGTCATTGAGTAGCACAGATGCATGATTATGACGAATTGAAATGTCAAAAATGAATTTTGGACGCATCGTTAATGCTCTCAGCGGTTCCCTTTTTTGGTGGTGGAACACTTAGAAGTGAAGAATTTTTGATGGACCTCCCCAAAAAAAGGTTTTCTTTGAATGAATTGTCATTGTCATGCTGTTGTCTGATGACATTTCTAAAATCAATTCATGTGTCGATGCCCCTACAAGGCCTTTGCGGAACCCCAGGGCTCCCAGCACACAATTTAGATATAATATACTTTACAATTGCTAATTCGTTTCACCACTTCCTGATAAGTGCCGAATAGGCTATCCACCACTTAATTTGACAGATGAAGTATGGAGAATCTGTCAAAAAGGCTGTGAATATGGCACTTTATCAGAATGTGGTGAAACAGGCCGTTAAAGTCTTATTAAGATTTAAAGCTACATTTACTACAGGTTTTTTATCAATTCGGTATTTTTTTTTCCGGCCTCTGAAACAACAGATAAGCGGGGACGGAGCGATTCGTATCGGGGGGTTAAATGTCAAAGTCATCCGCTCTAATTTGCTTCTTAATCCTCGAGTTAAGGGCTATAGCCTATATCTAGAATATCTAACTAATCAAGTTTCCCTGATTAGAATTTAAAGAATTGGCTGTTTAACAAAGTGCCAATGTCTTAGCGGGTCGATCGGAGTTCGCTCTATTAGTAGCTCGTCTAAGTTACACAAGCAATTTTATTGCGCAACATCAAGTATTGCGTAATATTATTGACCGGCTAGGGTTGATATTGAACATCGCGCACCTTCATTCTAATTAGCTTTGTCCACACTGTGCCTTTTTCTGTTCGTCAAGGACATGCGTTATAGCGCAGTCAACAGCGAACGAGAGGCATGCCCGCGGCGCATGCCCTCTGTCCGTATCCAAAAAACAAAAATGACAATGTTGGCGTTGCGTTCGTTGACGTATTCAACTATTGAATGTGCCAAAACGCATGAAGATGACGAAAATTGAAGACGAAAGTGCATAGTGTGGACATAGCTATTGTCAAATAAACTGTTCAACAAAATTGAAGCGTGATATTGCACAATACAATTGATCGTCTATGGGCCGGCTTAGTAAAAAGCTTTTGGTCAAATGGCATTAATTTCGAGGGGATATAAAAAATATGGAATTATATCATCTAAAACATCGTAAGCGTGAAGTGCGAACCTCAAAAATTGCACATAAGTACTAAATTATACTTTCTTTAAATTAAACCGTAAAATCCGTACCGTAAAAGCGTTGTCACCCACGCGGCACGCCATTGAAATCAGTGAAAGTCTAACTGGTTATTTATATATCGTTATATTTAAAGTTAATGGGATTTATGATTGCGTCTGCCCTGTGTGGGATTTGTTTTATTAGATTGCATCAGTTTGAATTTCATCAGTTAGAGATAGACATTAAAAAGTGCAAGATCAATTTTAAAGGAGTTTATGAACACTCTCTTTCTGAACCAACAACAGTTTACATGTTTAGCTGCTGCAGCGTTGTGCACTTTTTTGGGAAAGATAAAAATTGTTAAACACGCGTAAAGACTTAGGACACGTCACCTGATCGGTTTTTGCACGGGTCGCTTGTCAGTTGTCTAATTATAACAAAAACATAACATAAAGAAGACTGGTTGAAATAGCCTAATAAAAACCATTGAAAGCACAATAAACCTTTGTAAAACAACCACAGTCGTATAAACCAGTACCCTGTTCATTTGTATTATGAAATGAATTTAATACGCAGTGACCCGTGCCCTTTTTGTCCCGGACAAAGTGTCCCGCAAATGTGACACGCGTCAAATAAATGTGGCGCTCCGACTATAAAATGTCCAACGGCTGCGGCTCCCGGACTATAAAATATTTTCATGTAAATCCTCAACTTTTATCACAAAATGCTTTTAAAATCCAGTTGGATGTAATATCAAAATATTTACCAAATGTAATAATATTTCATAACTCATTTTGAGTGTCACTCACCATGGCAAAATTACGGACACTCCGGGAGTGTCGCCATAAGTCCCACGAGAGGAGGCGGTGAATTTTCAATCGAGTCACGATTGGTAATCCGCAAGTTTTACACTCCTTTTCACATTTTTTAAACCCCATTATGGGTTTATTTGAATTTTTTACTTCATAAAATGTTACCCATATTTTAGCTATCTATGTCCTCAGACGAAATAGAAAATTCAAATTTTCGCTCAGTGTTTGCAACATTATTACGAGAACATAAATACAAGTTTATTACTGTAAGAAGACGTGTGAGAGATCTCGTACAGGGGACTGACATAATACAAACATATTTACAGTAGCGTAATTCGTCGTTAAAAAGAAGTTTGAACTCCGGGAGTACCGTCTGATTTAACAATGGAACAGAGGATATTATTCCTCTGTATTATGGATTTTAGATCAGGTCACGCGTTCCGCTAGTTATACATTTCTTTTACATTAAAAAAAGTGTATATTCAAATTCAAATTCTTTGTTAACCATACAATAATATACAATAGTATAAAAGCTAGGTAGCTTTTATACTATTGTATATTATTATACAATAGCATACAATAGTATAAAGGTAGAAGCTAGATATTATAACGCATTACGCAGCTAAAGAAAAATTCATCGAAAAATAATAAAAAATCTTATTTGTGCAACACAGAATATAGCGCACGGCACGTAAATCGTGATACTGCATTCAAAGTTATTTGAAACCACGCTTATGTGTGCGTGCGCTCGTTTCGGGAGGTCTAGTATGAATGGTGTACTGTATATAATTTATATTATGGTACTGACGTTGAATGCGGGTGCCTTGTTACGTGTTGTTACGATCTCACAGTGAACTTGCAGTAAATAGCGTGTCTTCGCTTCAACAATGACATTTTATTGCATAGCTCGGAAACGGTTTTCATTAAATGTGGAGTTCTAGAAAATTCTAGATGTAAGGGCCTGATTGCACCTACCGAGTAGAGGGGCGAGTCAGTGCAAACAATGTGATTGGCCGAGGGCACAGTCTCGCCCATAAAGTTAATATACCTAGCGGAATAGAGAAACAAAGGCCTGAGCAAGAGAGGTGTCACTATCAGTAACGCTGCGTGGTAAAAAGAGACGAGTGATACATGACAGCATCACTCTTTTTTGACGTCCAGTCGGCATGTGCCGCACGTTGACAATTTAATCTCATAGAAATCATGTTCAATCATGCTTGTGTGAGCGTATACGTACCTACACATATTTTTAAACACAGATGAAACCAATTCCGGTTTCGTTTGACAGCTCGAGATTGTTGCTCTATTCCGCTAGGTATATTAACTTTATGGTCTCGCCACTCTACTCGGTAGAAGTGATCATAGCATACGGGTTTTTTTATAATTATGATATAACCGTCACCCGATGGAAAGCAACTTCCTTCGCCCATGGACACCAGAAGAGCTGCAGGTGCGTTGCCGGCCTTTTCAGAGGGAATAGGATTACAGGGTAGAGGAGGTAAGGAAGGGAATAGGGAAGGGTAGGGAAGGGAAGGGTAGGGAATTGGGCCTCCGGTAAACTCACTCACTCGGCGAAACACAGCGCAAGCGCTGTTTCACGCCGGTTTTCTGTGAGCCCGTGGTATTTCTCCGGTCGAGCCGGCCCATCCGTGCCGAAGCATGGTTCTACCACGTAAAAATTGTTACTTAACTATCCTAATATTATGTATTAGGATACATAATATTAGGATAGTTAACAATTTTATTTAAAAATTTGGTATAGCCGTATATTAGTGATCGAAGTGTGAGGCTATACCAAAGCTTGTGGTGTGAGTCACACCACAAGCTTGTCAGTTCAATATTTTTATTGTGTAGTGGGTAAAGTTCAGTCTCGACTGATTTAATCATTGAAATCAAATTGCATCGTTTTCCCTCGTCGGCCATCGCATTGCTATATGAGCTGACCCTTAGAGCTGGTACACATTGGCCGTTATGAAGCGCGCGCTTCATAACGCCCAATGTATGTACCGGGCCTAAAACTAATATGATCCTACTAAGATTGAATGAGCTATGCATGCACTAACGTCTAAGACCAAGAAGATTATTAGCATAACATACACTGAATATGCATTGCATTTCTGATGGCACTTAATACAAGGAGTTCCAATTTATTCCCTATTCTGAGGTCGGCCATTCAGTTACGATCGATCGTTTCGATCTATCGCTTATAAACTTTAGAAACCAAATTTAAGAAAAGAGTTAAAACCGCAATGAAGCAAAACGATTTCTACTTCCGAATTTGATTCGATGTCGATTTTAATTTAACCTCGATCATGATTCTTACTGAAACTGAAATCATGTTTCATAATCGAATAATCCCGAATCTTTCGGGACCATAAAGTTAATATACCTAGCGGAATAGAGAAACAAAGGCCTGAGCAAAAGAGATGTCACTATCAGTAACATATCAGTAACACTGCGTGGTAAAAAGAGACGGAAGAGAGATACATGACAGCAGCACTCTTTTTTTGACGTCCAGTCGGCACGTGCCGCACGTTGACAATTTAATCTCATAGAAATCATGTTCAATCATGCTTGTGTAAGTGTATACGTACCTACACATATTTTTACACACAGATGAAACCAATTCCGGTTTCGTTTGACAGCTCGAGAGTGTTGCTCTATTCCGCTAAGTATATTAACTTTATGTTCGGGACTAAAATAATAGCGGGATCCCGGGATCGAATTCTTTAGTTGGGAGTAGGCAATTCTTCGAAGATGGATCGAAACAATCGACCGCAAAAGAGTGCCCACCCTGATGGAAGTGAATTGGTCAAAATGACAAAATAAATGACGTCATTTACATTTTAACCGAAACCCTCGACGTCATTAGTAGCATTCAACAGCTATGAGACCGCATTTTCTGCCCATTCACACGGAAAATTACTACTTTATAAGTAAACTAGCTGTTGCCCGCGACTTCGTCCGCGTGGACTTCAGTTTATAGCGCGCGATGTCAACAAAATTGGTGTCAAAAGCTTTTATAAAAAAACCCTGGTACCCCTTAAATCAATACAGCTGTGCAGTGTGCAAACAATAAGTACTTCATTTTTGTATGTTAAACTTTATATATTATGCCAAATTTTAAAGCTTATTTAGCCCCCCAATTACACAACTTTACCCATAAACTATTTATCATTGATAGGTTTAGCCCCAATTTCACCAACGTCTGTTAGTGTTAACAGCTTGTTAAAATATCCTGTCTTCTCTTTCATTCATATGAAAAACGAAACAGCTAACGTGATACTAATTCGAGCATTAACTTTAACAGTCGTTGGTGAAATTTGGTCTTAAGGTTACGTCACTGCCTGCACAGATAAAGTACTGAGTTATTTAATACCGTAGAATAGATATAACAATCGAAAAAAAATCGAGACTTAAATGTAAGATGATACCACCTCTTATAGAAAGACTTTTGAGCAAGCGTCAGCGCGATGTAGAAGACGCACGGCGCCATCTATTATGAATTTTTTGAACAAATTTACGACCCTTACAACCCTTTTTTCCAGTAAAAAAGTAGCCTATGTCCTTTCTCAGGCTTTAGACTATCAGTATACAAAATTTCATTACAATCGGTTCGGTAGTTTTGGCGTTTGGCGTGAAAGCGAGACTGACAGACAGACAGACAGACAGAGATACTTTCGCATTCATAATATTAGTACAGATTATGTGCACACTGCACAGCTGTTTTTGGGTATTTTGATTAATTAAGGGCCGCGCTACACCGGAATGGCAGCGGCGAGGCGAGCACTTTCAGCGCTGCCATTCCGGTGTAGCGCGCTGCGCGGCCCTAAGAGGGGTACCACTTACCAGGGTTTTAAAAAGTTTTTAAATTTGACACAAATTTTGTTGACACCGCGCGCTATAAACTAAAGTCCACGCGGACGAAGTCGCGGGCAACAGCTAGTTATGAATAAAAACAATAATATATAATAAAGTAGGTATGATTAGTTCTGTTATAATAATGAAGTAAAAAATAAAGCGCCATCTGTTTTCATATATTAGAATTAAAATGTAAAAATATTTTCTGGATGGAATATAGGCCAACACAACACACTCGAACTCCTTAGAAATGCAGTAGGAGTTCTATAAGATAAGATAGATTGATTATTATTATAGCAAGTGATAATATTATTAAACATAATATTCTAACGTATTAAAAACTATAAACAAAAACATAATAACTAATAAGTATGATTAGTTCTATGTTACAACGAAGTAAAAAAAAAAAGCGCCATCTGTTGAATCGTATTAGAACTAAAATGTTCATTGCATCGCGTCGATATATTTCTGGATTTTTTATAATATTATACATAAAATATATTTAAGATTTTTGAAATATTATTTTAATACACATCCAAGACCCAGGAACATTGAAAACTTTTTGTTCCGCCTGCGGAACTCGAACCCAGGACCCCCGGGATGAGCGCTGGCCACGCGCAATGCGAAGTAATTTTCATCGATATTTTCATGGAAATAAGATATTTTCCCACATCAAAATGTAGCCTATGTCCTTTCTAAGACTCTAGAATAACTGTGTACAAAATTTCATTGCAATCGGTTCAGTAGTTTTGGCGTGAAAGCGAGACAGACAGACAGACAGACAGACAGACAGACAGACAGAGATACTTTCGCATTTATAATATTAGTATAGATAGGGCGTTGAAACAGTAGCCCTAGCATGGCCACAGTAGAAATACGAAAGTATAGATATAATATTATGTCATAAAGTAGTATTTTTTTATTTGAATTTTTAGGACTATAGTCTACTGTCTATGTCATAAATTGGCATTATATTTGATTTTTTGCCGGTCGCCGTTAGCCGCCTTATCTATACTTTCGTATTTCTACTGTGGCCATGCTAGGGCTACTGGAAAAGCTTCGCCAGCAAACATTTACAGATGCGATCTTTTGTATTACTCATGATAATTATGTATCGTACATTTGTGAGTTAAGAGCCCATATGACCCTAACTTGACTACATACATTAACCTAGATCTCAAAATCTGTAAGGTCTAGAAAACTGATTTTTTGACACAAGTAACTTCAGTTCATAAAGATTAAATGCTCAAGACGAAAACACGATTACTCAAAAAATGCTCGATAGTTTCTTTTTTACAAAAAACCTTGTTTTAGACACATTTTTGCTTGGATCTTCGAAGTTTGCTGTCTTTTCTTTAATATTTTTTAATATCTAAAAAGGTATTGATAAAACCTAAATTTGCTCAAAACACTTTTTTCATAATCATTATAGTTCGTCTTTTATTCAAGTAAAACTAACTCGGCGATGATTCCGCGCCGTCCTTTTTCACCTGGCATATGAAAGACGGGCGTGAGTGTGAAGAGGGAAGGACGATGTTTGATTTTTAGAGTCAGGTGAGCTCTTAATTGATCTATGTCTGTGTTCCTTAAGTTTTTGTTTAATTAACTTAAAAACCGTATGAAAAGACTTCACATCAGTAAAGTGTAGAATCTTTCCCTACATTTTTTCAAGATGTTATCAACCTTTGTAACGAGTACGGACTATATTTTTATGGTGAGCTGATATTTTAATTAATATTTCCAGTTTATATTTACAACTCCCTTACCAATAAGCATGGTAAGGGCATCCATTCTACAGAACAGACAAAGTGACAAATAAATAAAAGATTTAATTTCTTGCATCCCTAACATATCTGTCAGTATTTCTATTATTTTGCGTTTAATATAGATACTGCGGTGATGCTAAGCTTACTACCTAAAAATCAACTAAATAGGAATCGAATAGATTATAGAATGATCTCGAATCCGTTCTCACAATCATTTTAGTAAAGAATGATTTTAATAAATTATAATATAGAACAGGGAACTGATTTGTGGTGAGAAAAATTAATCAGGATTTCATTGTTCCTTTTTCTTCTATTATCAGAACTTTTTCATAACGGTTTAATATTCAAAGGCCATAAATTAAGATTAAGTCTTTATGAGGTGATAAATGCTGGTTTACCTTAATCCTGACGATTAGTACCTCGGTTGGAACACCACAGGTGGATCTGGGCAAAGTTGACAAAAGTTTGGAAGCACTTAGACTAATCTTATCGTTCAACAGATATTATACGGATAAGTTGAGATAATACTCAATAGAGTTTGATGGATGTTGAATCAGGGGTTGAGGAATCAATAAATTAAGTCATAAGTGCTAACAAGTTCCAGGCGACAGTCTGAGTTAATTCTTGAAAATATTGCAATCATTCTTCGTATAAATAGGATATAACAAAACAAACTAATTAGAATTCTGTAAGTGTATGTGTCCCTTATAATATAGAGTTCAATGTTGTTGTGTAGTTAAAATAGCATTTTGTATCGTAGTGCTTTATTGTAAAGAATAATTATTATGAAGTGAAGTAACAAGTATATCACCATGGCAACCTCCATCCAACTCCCGCTCATAGATAATGTAATGTAGAATATATATCATCTCTCCCCCGCTATTCCTGAATGTCAGGCAAAGGGAAAAGCCGCTCTAATGGCTGTTCCTGAACCCGTGCGGACCTCGTAGTATAGACTATAGTAGGCCCAGGCAGCGTAAAATAGTCGGTAGCCGCCTCCTCCTCCCTTACTCGATGCATGTAATAATTATTACCGTAGTGACTGTCTTCTCGTAGGTATATCATATTATAATTCAGAAATGTGTTTGTGTTGTCAAATGTTAATACATTCCTTCTTTTCCTCTTATTTCGATTCGCTCCTTCTTTGTCTTTCCATTTGTGCTTATGTATTTTTAATTTTTGTTCTTTTTCTTTCGAGTATCTCGGTTCCATTTCAGTAAAGCATTTAAAAGTGATCAGAAAAGCGTATTTATTATTTTCTCTTTTCAACCCTTCTTTGAAAGTAATTTCTTCTTTGTTCTCGTTCCATTCTATATCATTTTTGTCCCAAGAGTCCAACGTCGTGTTTTTTACTTCTAGAAATGTATTGTATATGTTGTTTTCATTTTGTGTAATAAGTCCTTTGCCTGGAGGAATTTCATTCTGTACGTTCGGATGTAGCAGATCCTGTACTATGTTCGGCTTCGTAAGTATAGATTCAAGGTAAGGTGCAGGCGAATCTTCAAAATTATTATTCGTAGTTTGTAAGCTCCCTTCGTTAACAGACTCTTCCGTTATAATATCGCAGCGTGTAGATTTGTTCTCTGTTTTAACGTGTGATTGAGCTCGGTTTTGCATATCCAGTAGTTTTACTTTGATGGAAATAAATTCCTCTTCAATGTTGTAACTCGTTTCAATCTCATTGTCTAGTTCTTCATCTGGTACTTCAGATACTATATTTTCTTGTAGTTGTCGAATTATTTGGAAATATTCGTGTAAGTTCTGTAGTCTGACATGAGTCTCCGCGTAATCAAGATTCTCATGTTTCTTTAAGTATGATTCCCACCTCGTAAATTGTGCTCGTATGGAGGCGCGAATCCTCTTCCAATTCTGCAAGTTCGTAGTCATCCTCGTCGCCAACTCTGTTGTGTAGTTAAAATAGCATTTTGTATCGTAGTGCTTTATTGTAAAGAATAATTATTATGAAGTGAAGTAACAAGTATATCACCATGGCAACCTCCATCCAACTCCCGCTCATAGATAATGTAATGTAGAATATATATCAAATGTAAAAGTAGCAGCGCTACAAAATGCTACTTGTCTCTTTCATACTCATTCAAGAGTAAATTCTCATAAAATGTCTAGGCAGTGTTGCTTAGATACAAGAATAATTAATAAATACACAATATTGTTTCGATTAAATTAATATAGATAAAAAGAATTGGAATAAGGTAAAAGATCCTTACCAGGTACCTTTGTATCTGACCGAGGATTGCTCTCCTAACCCTTTGTGTCAGTACAATGGTCGCGAGGGGATCGCCTCAGGCTGGTACCGATCGATCTTGTAAACTGAGATTGATGCGTTTTCGCCGTCTGAAAAACCTCCGATAAAAGGTTTCCTAATGAAATATTAGCTTTTAGACATAGGCCTAAAAGTTGGCTAGCCCTAATGTCTACAACCTTTAAAAAGGAGCTTTCTTACAATATCTTTGGACTGGGAAATATGAAAGTAAAGCAGGCCAGAATATGCGGCATTTTATTGCAACAAAAATGGCTAAATGACTGAAGTAGTTACTGAAACCCATACTTCCATACTAATATTATAAATGCGAAAGTGTGTCTGTCTGTTACCTCTTCACGCTCAAACCGCTGAACCGATTTTGCTGAAATTTGGCATGGATGTACTTTGAGTCCCGGGAGAGGACATAGGATACTTTTTGTCCCGGAAAAATGTACGGTTCCCGCGCAATAAACGAATTTTGGCGCGACGGAGTTGTGGGCGTCATCTAGTACAAAATGAACCATCACAAATCGCAGTGTATCATGCAATCCATAATGTCATCGCGATATTTATTCGCCTATTAGCTTCGTCTGACCCAGCAGCTACGAAGCAAAAATATCGTAGCGCTTAATATGTAATGGATCCAAAGGTTTCATGCATACAATATCTACTGAGTACTGACTAAAGTATTTTGAGCAGTTATTTTGTTTATTATAATTATTTTACTACCTTTAAAATCGTATATATATATATAGTATAAATACGAATTAACTATTATCTACTTATGATAGGTTATTTTTGAGACATAAACACACAGAGACATAATATTAAATGAGGATGAGTACGCATTACGGTTTAAATACCAAAAAAACTATATTAAACGAAGAGCGGAATTCTCTTAACTACTATTTTATGGCACACAAAATAAGTCTCTCCTTAAACTAGGAATTCCAGAAAAGAGGGGAGTTGGGAGATAAGCAGAAAATAACAAAAAGCATAACGTGAGTTTTGACGAGGAAAAATTATTCCATCGCCGATGTACGCTGAAACAAATGCTACAATTTTCAAAGGAATCGAGCTGTATAAGTGGAGTATAGAGTAAACAATGCAGCATTCGCATTCTAACGTCGTTTTTATGTGTGTGACTTGGATGTGTCGGAAATAAATTTATTGGATACAACAATAAAGGTGTCATTGAATTTATGCAAATCGTTTTTCTACGACAATGAATACACGAAGGTTGTGGATATTGCTTAGGGTAGCCTTCAAGGTGGATACCCGGCAGTAACTTTATGTTATGAGAATGTAGTAAACTGTGTACAGTTATTTTAGATAACATACTGATAATAATAATACACGCAAAGCCCTAAGCGGAAAACAGAGTAGAATCGGCCCCATAGTTTTAGGGTCTATCGATGCAAACAAATAATTAATATAGTAGGACGATTTTTATGATGCTAAACGACTGTAAAATTTCATTTAACAGACATCTAAATATATCTCATAAATTATTTGAATTTAATCAAATCTATGTACGATATATCGTTTTCAATTATTAAAGGCACAATCATATAATGGCGTGTGAAGTGAAACATAAATAATTCAACAGATATCTAGTTCGGTATTGCTGTATTGTGTGAATGGCAGTTTGACGAAGGTGTAAGATTGGTTTTGATAAGGGAGTCACATACAAATTGAAATACACTAACGTTTTCCGAGATAAAATTGATTAATTATTATTCTGGCACATCCATTTACAAGGTAAATAACTGTGAAATATATCATCTCTCGCTCGCAGACAATTAAAGAGCACTTAGTAAGTTTATAAAGGAGTTCGTGCAAAAGTTTTTGAATATATTAGAGGTGCTCCGACCTTGCTTTGTGCGACGTTCATAAAGATATGCTCAATATTGGTGCAGTCGGAAGGATATTAAACTAGGAAGCTAGCCTATTTTATTTAATAATATATCTATTCGGCTACCGTAGTCATTAAAAAGAAGTTGTTAATACAATTTTAAACCAAAAAAATCTGCGCAGCTATTACAGTTATCTCAGTTTATTTATTACTCGTTTTACGTTGAACGCTAAAGACGTTTTTTGTCGTAACTTTTTTAATCTGTTCTTGTAAATTTCGCGAACAGCCAATCTAGAAAGTTCTTAAACGTCGAAATAGCATCGCCAAACATAAAACGCCGTCAGTGTCATAAAAACTTCCAACTGTACTTAGTTTACGAGGGTACATAACATAGCTTTTAACGCGAATAAACCTCGTTATGATTTAATGGCTGGATTGGGTTGGCACAATAGTATTAATCAAACATTTAAAACTATGTTCATTGTTCGTAGTACGCGCTACATTGTTTATCACAATGTACTTATTCGATAAATAAGGGGTTACTTTGTAGTCTATTAATTCTAAACGTTTCTCTGCGATCTAATTCTTCAAACTACCTACCTTAACCGAGATTTTCAATCTTGGTACCAAAAATACTTATCCACATTCACAGGTAGACGTGTAATTGGCAAACCCCTGAGGTCGTAGACGGGAGTCATTTGTAAACCCTGGCCATCCGTTGGTCTGTTCCCTGGGGAGAGTCCCTTATTTTAACTTTCCCCAGTTAGCTGAAAAAGTATTCTGTTTTTTGGTTCTCACCATTCCTTATTTCGAGAAGGCAATAATGCCAAGTCTGATTTGATTTCACGTCGTTTGCCTTCTCATTAAAATAATCTTTTAGAATATCATGAGTCATGAGTCATGACTCACTTTCTTTTGACTTAATTTTTTGAATAACATAGCTCTTCATTGACCTTTTTTTAAATTCAATAAGTTGTAAGTAGGAATAGAGGTATTGATGATGAACCTAAGTGTCCTAAGCCTATGTGCAAATAATCTTGTGACTTTCTCTTTGTATTTGATTAAAATTCAGTTACCTTCCCTAAATTTTCGATAACACTTGAATAGGAACGCTAAGTTATCAATTAGGAAACAATTAGGTTTAAACTAAAATTAGATGAGAGACGCTTCGTAGACAACATTTTGAGTTCCGCAGTTCGAGTCTACCCTCACGTCTCGGTATATTCTCTAGTATTTATTAGTTTCTGTGAATTAATTCGTCTTTATATGTATACTAGCTGTCCCGGTGAACTTCGTAACATTCAGCGACTCATTTTTATATTATAGATTGATACTTTTTAATAAGTTATTTTAAACATAAAAAGCGATATTTTTAATCATTCCCTTGTTACATCCACACTAATATTAGGTATAAATGCGAAAGTGTGTCTGTCTGTAACCTCTTCATGGCCAATCCGCTGAATCAATTTTGCTGAAATTTGGTATGAATATACTTTGAGTCATGGGAGATTGATGATTGATTGATAACATAAAATGGGTCATACAATTTAATAAAAATTTTAACATTTTGATTAGTTAACATATTGAGTCGTTTTTAACCGACTTCCAAAAAGGAGGAGGTTATATGTTCGGCTGTGGATATATATTTTTTATTAACTTTAATTTATTTCTGTTACAGGTAAGTTATTTAGCTGACATCATCTTTTGGATTCACAGTCGTCAAAATTAATATGAAGGTAATCAACTAATCACACACTTGGTAAGTAATTACTAATTTCCCTGTCTAATGACAGTTTAAAAGACTATTAAGTTCGAATCTCTCGTCTGATGATGAAAATATTTCGGATCGTAAAAAGATCGTAACGTTACGTTCGAAACGGGCAATTACTTTTGAATGGCGTAAAGAGGAAGCATATTCCCTGTGTAGCTATAGTAAAATATCATACAGTAGAGCAGGGGTTACCAAATGGCAGATCGCGGTCCGCATCCGGACCGCCAACCCATTTTCGAAAGGCGCGGACCAAGCATTTTCGAAGACGAACTTCGTTAAAAATAAATTTTGGTCTCGACTTACCGATGAAAATCTCCAGGTTTTGATGTCAATACGAGTAGCTTGCACCGATTTCATTCCAAACAAGCAACAAAAATTGTCACTTATATGTAAATTGTTTTTTTACAAAAAGTGTGAACCGCGAAGGTCATATTTTCATTTTTTAAAGTGGACCCCGAGCGACACTTATTGGTGACCCCTGCAGTAGAGTAACAGTGCTTTAAAATGAAACTAACGCATTAGTCCGCAATACAGAGACAAGTACACGCGCAATACGTGGTTCTGCGTTGCTTAGGGCGAATCGCGAATTCTTCTCACTTCTCACCGTAATGGTGTTAACAATCTAGAATTTGTCTGGTAAACTACCGTACTAGCGTCACTGCTGGCAAAAATATTAACCAATTTGATGTCATACAAATTGTAGTGAAAAGTAAAGTAACGAGAAATCACGGTATGGTACGAAGATAGTGTACTGTACTCGTATGTCATTTATTCTGCGTATATACCCCACAGTATAGAAACAAGAGTGAAATGCCGAATTGGGATCCGGTTTTCCGGTGCTGAATCGACCGGTTCATTACAGATTTACGGCTTAATGAAGCCTTTGTGTTAACTCAAATATTGATCATATTACGTGTGCTCACACTCGGCTTGCCACACGGTGCCAAAAACATACTGGCTTCGGTTGCAGATGCCTTTGGTCTAGTGGTTAGACCAATGATTCGTACTTGAGAGGATGCAGGTTCAATCCCTGGTGGTGCGTTACCAATGTGACTAATGTCACATTGGTAACGCCACTAATAATCTAATGATCTCAAGTAAGGAAATCACATCTAAGAAAATCAATCTATGTTATTCCTTATTAATGTATGAAATAACTATATTGTAATACCAACTTATGACATTGTATTTGTGTTATTTTATAACCACATCTGCGAATAAAAACTATCGCAACATTGCAGAAACCTCATTGGTTTTAAATGCTGTTTAAGTTAAGTTTTTATAATTGTATATGTTTTTTGGTGAATAAATAAATAGAGAAAAAGACATAGTTGTCCCTAGACGTTTTGACTATTTAATTCCTTCGGACTAGGCCAATGTTGTAGTGAGACCATTTTAAGAGTGCTTATCTCGCTCGGTCTTCAGAGAATACTGTATAAACCATCCACAATAGATCCAAAAGGCTTTAATTTTTTGGTTGCAACGAGTCAGATTAATGTAGATGGAAACACCTTTCTGTTCTCTCAAGATTCCGCATGCACACTCCAAACGTTACGTGGAAACGGAGAATTTGAAAAAATTGCTGTTTTGCATTCGGAAAAGATTTAAAACCTGGAAGTTGTGGAAATAAAAAGCATTCCCTACGTGAAGCGAATAACGCATCGCGAGCAGAACTTACGAATAAAATGCGCAACAGAGAATCATAGTTGAATTTATAACGTTAACTGCAACTTGTTAGAGCGTAAAGGTTGTTCACTTTCAGAGGCTTCGGATAAATTCTCACATTTTCAGGTTATAAATTGGAGAATAGGAAGCTTAGGATGTGTAACGATGAAAATATTTGATGAAAATATCACAATAAAAGGCAAGGCTGTGTTCATCAGTGCTGAACACTATATTGAAAGTGCCAAAACTGATCATATCACCCTAGCCCATGTAATGTTTTTGAATACTCCCATTCATAATGGTACATAACGTTGTGGCTTACATCTATATTACATGTCTTTTGTCGGTGTTTTCCTGTTGGAAAGGAAACTGGTACATTAAATAAAGACGCCTGAAGTTACGGCATCAACGTTAATGCTATACCTGAAATAGTTCCAAAACCCTAAATGGCCTACTTTTTTGCTACATAATACCACACTATGCTCACATCTATGGCGTCCAGGCACCTAACTTTCAAAGGCGGATAAAATTCTCACATTTTCAAGTTACAAATGGGTGTAAGATTGAAGCAGAACTTTAACTTAAATGCATTAAACGTTTGCAGTCTGAAGATACATTTCCCTTAAGACGTATTCGCTTCAGATTTACGGTTTTAAGCATTTTTCTGCTTTTATAGAGATTTAACCCAAACTTAAAATATGAGACGAAATCTGAATTAAAGCTGCTATTTGATTGAATTTTTTCTTTATCAGTTTTAACATCTCTTTTTCAACAACCGCAGTTAAAGACTTCTTTTATGATATTGATGAGTCGTGTTGCTTTAAGCGCGCTGTCTACTAACATGCTTAATTGTTTACATACGACGAGCCTCGCTCGAACTGATCGGAATTGCTAATCACTTAGTTTCTTAAACATTTCTTGTTGCCTCGTTAGCAACTTTGAAAATAAAAGCATGTATATCACAAGCAACTTGGGTCGTTACCTTAACTATTAAATAACTGATAAAACTTGAATACATTTTAACAAACTTAGTTGGATCTTTAGTACTAGAGAACTGTTGTACGTTACCCGCTTAGTTTGTAGTTTTAAATCTTTTTGAAAGAAACTTTCTAGTATTTATAAATTCGCCAAACATTGCAGGTAATGCATACGTTATGTTTTTCGATCAATGAACATTATTTACTAACAGATTTCATTTTCGATGCCTTTTTTCTATCAAGAATCATTAACTCGTTTTGTACTTTATTTTTTTTAATCTGAATTGTAGATTTCTAAGGCTTCTTCGCTCGTTGCTACTCATCGCCATATCATATGTGATTAATTAATCTTAAATCGATATTCTGCTATTATGCGGATGAATAAGTCTTCATCTTCAGTGGAGATCAAAAGGTATATTCGGTTGTACGTAACTATGAGCTATCCTCTTTGATGTGCTGCTTACTTTCCGTATAATGGGTATCGGTGTTTTGTTCCGTTCTCTGTTCATTTTAGCTAAAGGTATTGTTTGAAATATGTATCTCCATATCGAGTTTCTTCCAGAAACTTCTTAATGAATATCGAATAACGTTTTCGTTGAATTCTTAGCAGAGGATTTCTTTAGATTTATTTTAAGATTAATATAATTAATTTTACAATTTATTTCAAAAAATGGAGGCGAGACTAAATTTTACATAATATTATGAAATAGTTTTATTTTTTATTTTTGAAATGATCTAAGTACATGAATAGTTTGAGAAATACCTGCGATCTAATTAATTGAATTATTATATCTGTAAACAATAGGTAGGGATACGTCAAACGTCTAAGGTAAACAAATTCAATTTATAAATTAATGTAAAGTTGATTTTTGAAATTTCAATTTTCCCAACAAAGCATTTATCGTTGTTATGAAAACTTAATCTGTACCAGATTAATCTGTAGTTATCGGATTTATAGTTGCTAAGGTAACATCAAGAGATGGGTTTAATGGCTGTCGAATAGTTCAGCAGTCGGAAGCTGACGGCCATCTTGGCCCGCCATTAACAGACACTTCCGGCTTCGAAATTCGGTTGCCAAAAAGATTGAAAACATTTTTACCTTTTACCATTCCGTTTGAAAGGATCTTATTTGATTTAGTACATTTAAGAACCTTGGGCATTTTATTTGGCATGAAAATTATTATGTTTAAAGAATTGACAAAAGGAAAATTTCTATGACATAGTTTCTTATATTTTGATTAAAGTAAAATATCTGAATACTTTCTTTAATACATCTCGAGCGTCGTCACAAAGCCCTGTAATAAGCCGTTAAGAAATAATTGGGATAAGGTTTAAAAGGGATTAAATCCTTTCGCTTATCTCCTCCGAGCACGTCAGGGCCCAGCTGCTTGCTTGTGACAAATTATACTCAACTATTGAATACATGAATAGCCCGTGAATATTATTTATTTAGGTCACATCACAACTTCTAAAGGTTTTCTACTGTTAAAGTATTTAAATCATGTAGGGAGATATTAAATTTATTAGTTGTTTATAACATACGGTTCTTATGTTCTTTTTGGAATGAAGTGTTCGGCGTAATACATTAAACAATTTCTCTAACGTTAGATGCACAGCATTGGAACAAACCATGCTATCATCATAACTTATTGGAACGAAGTTCCTTATCGCGCATTCGTCGTAAAGGAGGCTAGACAGAACGATCTTAGACCTCGACACTTTTTTATTAGTACCTGCATGGTAGGGGCAGAGGGCGTTGATAGCATTCCTGTGAGTCATCTAGATGGCGTTTTTGGAGATTAAACCGACGCGTTGTTAGTATTCCTGGCCGTCAATAGACGGCGTTTTTTTTTAAAGATTTTTTTTAGTGTCATTTATGTATACAGGTTTTTTGAACATAAGAAATAACTTCGTTCCATTCGGGTGTCCCTTGACACCTCTCAAGTTTTTTGTTTTCCCTTCCTATCAACAATTAGATGATGGCCAAAATTCTGTTGCGCCAAAATTCGTTATTTCTGGCATTGTTTTTGTAGCGAGAAAATGTAGTGTAGATATTATATACTTTGAAAAATGATGTTTAAGAGATACCAAATTTCATCTGAGTCGGTGTAGACGTAGCAGACAGATACACAGGCATACTTTTACATTTATAATATTAGTATTTCGTTCTTTTCACATCTCAATTAAGGTCATTCGATTAGTTGCTTTCTCCTAACAAAACTACTTTAGAACAGAACTAATACTGTTAATTCCTTATTGTTGTACCGAGCCAGCTAAAGAACATCTTAGATTCTTAGTACAAAGACTGGAGTGTTGTTAATCCGTACTCAGTTCGCTGAATGAAATCTCTTTGTCTCTATTCAGTATTCTCTTGTTCCAAAGCTTCTGGTCCCAATAACTAGTTCTTGTGGATGTTGAGTTGTACTCCTAAGTTGTGCTTCTAAGTGTTGCATTTATCATAATTAATTCTGGTTTGATGGTATATTTCATGCTGATGATATTAGGAGGGCATAGTATGGACAAAGGATGCTTATTGCTTATGTAGATGTTACTCACATCTATGCCATTTATTTTGACGTGATAAAACTATCTGGGAGCACGACAGTGCTCCAGCCAAGCTTTTTAGCAAAGGCACGGCCGTAGCATACTTTTCTCGAAGCGGTTCGCGGCTTTTTCACACCCCCTTTATCGTCGATGTTAACAAAGCTAGGGATTTAGAATTTCGGTGACTAGGAGCAAGTATTAAAACTAGCTTAACCTCCAAATTACATAACATTTCGATAAATAGTTTAATAGTTACGGATGATCAAAGTTACTACATTTTGTCACTCACTGACTGACAGATCATCAAAATTCTAAGGTACTTCTAGCAGACTTAGAACCTTGAAATTTGACAACAAGGTAGGTCGTTATCCACAATGAAAGGAAAAATTATGAAACTGACCAAGTGCGAGTCGGACTGGCGTATATAGGGTTCCGTACCGTAAATTTGTATGGGATGCCCCCTTAAATCACAAGTTTATGTACTTTTTATTACTTATTATTAAAATTGAAGTATTTTCTGAAATTTTCAAAAATCTTACTTTTACCATTATGGATATAGAGTAAAAAAGGGCAAAAAAACGTGTTTGTTGTATGAGACCCCCCATTAAATATTTATTTTATTTTAGTTGGACCATTAGCTTTTATAGCGACAAAAGTACATAATTTGTAAAAAATTAAAATATCTAGCTATTGGGGTTCTCGAGATCTAGCCTCGTGACACACGGACGGACGACAGACAGACAGCAAAGTCTAGATTCATTAGGAATAGGCTCCCGTTTTCATCCTTTGGGCAAGGACACCTAAAAACTGAAAAGTATAATATAACTTTATTAAATAAAAAAAAAATATTTTTTTGTTTGTGGCTTTGCAAGAACATTAAAAATGAGTTTCGACTTCATATTAATTATTTTACGTACAAAAGGAAAAATAGTGTTAACAAAGTTAACAATGAAACTATGATAATTAAATTCGATTAAAATATAAATGAAATCAGAATTGCGAATTACGATGTACACCCCATACTCGCTCGATAGATGGTGTAGCACTCCCTTTATATCGCGGTATCGCTTGTTTGCGGAGTATAATTATTATGGTTTAACAAATCCAGGATAGATAGAGAGATAGATACTAGATAAAATCCGAGATAGATACTCAATCGAAAGTAACATCGGTGCACGAATAACCTCCTGAAAGTTCAAAAGTTGTTGGGCTATCGTCATAGAATTTGTACTTTGTAGAAGTACCTACCTGTTATTATCAATTAATTTTACGACCTAGAATAAATACCTAGAGATAGGTATATATCAGCGACTGATTGGATTTATTGGGTACGATATGCGTCGTTACTTACTAAAAAACACTTTACGCTTGCCGTTTGTGTGAATATAAACTACCCCAAATTATGAAGTTCTATATTTGTTTATCTTGTGTTCATTGCCGAGCCACTATAATAATTATAAAATAAAGAAAACTATTGATAAATTCACTGAATGTTGATTTAAATTACAAAATAAGTTGAAGGCTTGGCTTGAATGTGATCTGAAAACTTTTTACGATAGATATATTACATGGCTATGCAATATTTTGCTTGGCTCCTTTTAACATTTTATGTTTTGGTGGGATTTATATTACGGGAGCCCTAGAACATTCTTTTTTATTACTACTAAGGTATTTTTTTTGTGAGTAGAGCTTCATTTTGATAAAGAGAAACAGCATTTTTATTTGCGAAAAATCTCGAAAATGGTAGCTATTTAGCTAACAGAGATAGAAAGGATTTCATACTTTGAATTTATGGTCTTTTACATGGACTGTTTTATTTGTAGGACAATATTTCTGTTAAATTACAAAAAATCAGCTCGTTAGGGTTCCGTTATAGGGTTCGGTAATCAACAAAACTTGGTTGACTACTGAACCCTAATAAGCAGATTTTTTGTATATTGATAGGTTAATAGTTATATATGTAATTAAGGGTAGCACTGTCCTACAAATAGAACAAGCCATATTTTAGGACCATCAAATCAATGTATTGAATCCTTTCTATTTCTGTTAGCTACCACTTTCAATATTTTTCGGAGATAAAAATGTTGTTCGTCTTATCAAAACGAAGCTACTCACAAAAAATTAGCTTGATAGTAATAAAAAAAATGTTCTAGGGCTCCCGTACTATTCTGTATCTTCTCTAGGGAAAAAGTATTACCATAACAAATTTAAACAAAATCGGTCCATCACTTTGAGAACTGAGTAATAGACGGAGTGATAGACAACACTCTCTCGCATTTATAATATTAGTAAAGATGTTGCTAATTTCCTTCCAAGGCCTTAAAAATTGTGAACAAATACATAGACTAAATGACTGAAATTTTCGAAAAGACTCTTCTACTTCTCAAGTGCAAAATCATGATTAAATTCCGAGAATACATTGCGAAGTTGGAACAACAAAAGTACATCAATAACGTCTATCTGAGGCGTGTAAGATAAACCTCGAGACATCTTGATTCACCCCAGGCAATTACAGGCGGAACTCGCATTACTCACTCCTCCAGGTATATTTCGGTTTCCAATTTATCGTCAACCGATTCGAGAATTTCTAGTTTTGTATAACAGATATATTTTAGACACGTTTGTAGTTTGGTTACATATTTTGGCTTCGAGCTTTCGGTTTTCTGCTCCTCGTTCTACACGAGAAAACATAACTTTGTCTAAATATATCTTCCCTATTCTAAGGGCATCAATATTATGCCTCTTGACTCGCAAGAATCCTGCTTCCCTCGTGTTTCGAGGACCTCATTAACTTAATACAAGAGACTTTAAGTATGTTGTTGTTGAAAGTTGAAAGTAATCCGGGATTAATATCGCAAGCGTTTGCTTCAAGATGGTAAATGCTACCCACAAAATTTACATTTTACTTTAACAAGGATAATATTCTCACAAAACCGTATCGTTTTTCGCACTTCATGTTTCTGACGTCAGTTTCATAGTTCATCAGCAACGTTTAAGAGGATTCCACACCGCCCTTTTTCCATACAAACGTTGTCCCCTGTTTCCTCCCTGGATAATGCTAGTAGAGTTATAATTTTTTTCCTGAATATCTACGGCCACTAATACAATGTCCCTATGTTTTCTTTTTTTTCATAATTTAATTATTAAATAAGATATGAACGTTCAAAAACCCAAAAAAATGGCCAGATTTTCCGCTGTGTTCAAACGTCCAGAAAACAGATTTGGCTAGATTATACAAAAAAAGCAAAACATAGGAACACAGCTCAAGCCTTTTTTTAATCTTTAATGAAAAAAGTACTTAAATCGGTTAAGTTTTGGAGAAGGAATCAGGGGACAACGAATCGTTTATTTTCTGGATTTTCTGCAGTTGTCTCTATCGCGTTCTGCGGTATAGGTTTGAGGTAAGGGAGACAGCTATAGATATTACACGTACTTCTTTTTCATTTCTCTAGCCCCTGTTGTATCCTCTTAACTAATTATTACTATCGTCATAATATCTAAACAAAGAAAGATACCATCTGATAAATTACTAGATGACGCCCGCAACTCAGTGGCGCCAAAATTTGTCGCGCAGGAACCGTACATTTTTCTATGATAAAAAGTATCCTTAAAGTTCTTTCCCGGGACTCAAGTATCTCCATTGTCCATACCAAGTTTCAGCTAAATTGGTTCAGTGGATGGGAGAGCCATGCTTCGGCACAAATGGGCCGGCTCGACCGGATAAATACCACGTTCTCACAGAAAACCGGCGTGAAACAGCGCTTGCGCTGTGTTTCGCCGAGTGAGTGAGTTTACCGGAGGCCCAATCCCCTAACCCCTACCCTATTTCCTTCCCTACCCTCAACTATTCCCTTCCCTTCCCTCCCCTATTACCCTATTCCCTCTTAAAAGGCCGGCAACGCACTTGCAGCTCTTCTGATGCTGCGAGTGTCCATGGGCGACGGAAGTTGCTTTCCATCAGGTGACCCGCTTGCCCCCTTATTTCATAAAAAAAAAAAACGTGAAGTAAGACAGACCGAGACACATTTTCACATTTATAATACATATTATTATGGATGGAAATGTCAATACCCACGTCATTTCTATGATAATATCCTCAGCATTTCTTTGAAAAATGTGCCCCTCCCAGTTAAGATAGCAGATTTATGACTTCCGAGAAATCGGTGGTAACATAATATTCAGATCCGTTGAATCATAGATGTCAGGTAAATGTTTCTCTAAATGTGAGGTTAAATTTACGAGCCCGAGGGCATCGTAGCATCTTTTATGTAAAACAGCTAATCATATAAGTGTATTATATCACCCGTTTGTGTTTAAACAGGATCACGGTGCCATCCCCTCCAACCACTACGTTCCCTCCTTCGGAACGACCCTCCAATACAAACAAAATTAAAACCCCGTCTGAATCACAAAATATCCCTCCAAATTGAGGTAAGGCTTAGAAAACATAGATTGTTTTCTCGTGTTTTCATATTCTGTGTTTAATTTTATTATCTCAAAATTGAGTTAAAGGGAAATGGTGGAAAGGAAATCGTTCAATAAAGCATAATCCGTCGCTTTTTAGGCAAAACTCCGTCTAGTGGCAGTCGTGGAGTCGTGAAGAGTTCAGTGACTTTTAAAATTTGCATCTAACAGACACCGTGAAATTTATTGATCTCGAAAGCGAGGTTCTAACCCGTGAATTTTGTTAAATTTACTAAGATGAATCGTTTATCTTGTAGTGGTCCGACAATTTTGCTGCAAATTTTAGCACCGCATATGGGTCTCGAAATCCAGTGAGTGGTCGATAACCGCTAAATCTGCATAGCTGCAGATTTTATCACGGCGTCGAGTCCCCGGGATTAAACTGGGGGGATTACGGCGGACAGGCATAAGATCGACTCGTTATCCCCTATTTCTATGAGCTTTAATTTATACCCTCGCCCGAGTTTTAAGCTGCTATTATATAGCCTTTAAACAATACGCTCTGCTACATTTTGCTGCTTCAATATTAATTTTTGATAGAACAATTTTGCACAATTTCCAGCCTGCAGTTTTAATAATCGTAATAATGTTATTATTGACCCGTTGTTTTATGATACACTTTTAATGGGAGTAGCGTCCGGAAAATCTAATTTGCTAGAACTACGTTTTTAAAGCCTCCATTGCACTTCGCTTTTGCTTTATAAATAGCTGTAATTTTTAATTTCAATATAAAAAGGCGAACGCGAAAGCTCTTATTTGTAATTCAAATATTGCTCTATGATATTAAAGCTGGCATTTTTATTAAGTCGCAGAAGAACTAAAATTATGCATTCACAGCTTGTCGACCGTAGAATTCCCTGCCAAAGCCTCGCAAACCTAACGAGGCATAATCTTCAGTTTTCTTTTCAGAGTTAACTGTTTTAAGAGTTCCATTGTAGGGAGTCTATTCTGGTTGCTGGCTACCGTAATTTGTTGTAATTGCAGTTTTCAACTCATTCCACTTAATTGTTTAACTTGTTTTTGTAAATGTTTGCTTCTTTGCTGTTTTTGGATTTTTGCATTTCTGTTACTGTTTTGTCGAGTTTAATTATTAGTTAATTAGGTGAAATAATAAATGTAGTAGAATTTTTACTGTGAAATATAACGTTTTTAATTGAAAAGATTAGTCTTTTGGACTTGAGACAAAATGCTGTAATTAAACAATTGCTCTAGGGCATTGGTAAATAAAAACGTGATTCTGAGTAATTTGGAGATGCTTTGGTAATTTATATTTTAGGTATTTTAATTTGTCTCTTACATTTCGCTTCGTTTTATAATAAATTATTTTGACCTCGTAAAAACTTTATCTAAAAGCCAAGGAATATTCGAAATATGAATTTTACCTTCACAAATCAATAGTATTGGAAACCTCTTGGCCCAATCTTATGCTTGCCTTAACACATACCGAAGACTCAATAAACGAAAAATCCGGCCAAGTGCGTGTCGGGCCACGCGCAATATAGGGTTCCGTAGTTCCGCTAGTTTTTGATAATTTTTGTATTGTCAATGAATGTACATTTATAACGTGTTTTACACTACTAACAACATCATCTCGGTTACTTTCAAAGGAATTTGAACGAAAAGTTCCTATACTTCGCCGAATATATTTTGCTTAGTTAATAGACTATTACTCAATAACAGCTTATAAAGTGTTCTTAGCCGTGATAGTTTTCCTTTTAAATTCAGCATATTTCCTACTCCCGTGATTTTTTTCACATTTCTAGAAGCAACCGTTTAGCTGGTAAAAGGGGCCGCAGCTCTGGACTCTAACGATTTTTTACACTTTAAAACTTAATATTTCACAAACGGATCCCTAAATTGGAAAATGATCTAGGAATACTCATAATATTTTAAAAAAACCTATCCAACGACACCCCACACGATGGGGTGGACGTGAAAAAAAATTTCATCCCCGTTTTATGAGTAGGGAAGATACCATAAAAAATATTTTTTTAAGATTTCATGTATCATTTTCATCGGCATCATTATCAGTGCATTCATGTCAAATTACAGCTTTGTAGCTCGTATAGTCTCTGAGCAAAACCGCGGACAGACAGACAGATAGACGGACGGACAGACCGAAACTATAAGGGTTCCTTATTGACTACGGAACCCTAAAAAGGATTATCGTACTCCTTCCGAGTTCGGTTTACAAAATATTTATAACGCACAAACGTCGATCGAATACTCCCGTTTCGGCCAAGCACTGTACAAAGAGAACGCAGAAAATAGTTCGTATTCGATTGAATTTAACCAAATGCGCTTTTAACGAGCGGTCAGCGAAAAAGTTCCACTTTGTACGTCCAGCGCTGTTCGAATGAACAAAACATTTTCATACTGCTTCGGTGAATGTTTGAATTTATTGCCCTTGTAATTTATGTATACAGCACACAATACTAATATTGGTAGGTATTGCTAAATGGTTATCCCTCACCGGTGGAGCACTCGCTTGTAATGTAACGTTACAGAGTCGAGTATTGCAATGCGCACCTTGTAATGATACAAAACCGAGCATTACAATGTGCACCTTGTAATATAGTGTGTAATATCTTGATATCACTTGTAACATTAACTAGCTATGGAATGCTCACAGTCGAATGTAACATTACACGCGAATGCTGTCATGCAGAGAGATAGTATTGTAATGTAATGCTCAAAGTCGAATCTTTAATGTTACATTACACGTGTAATGTAATGCTCAAAAACGAATCTATAAATTTACATTACAAGTGAATGCTCGCGGTGAGGAGCACCTTTATGTGAGTCGGATGTGCCGTATTTGTAGAAACTGTTGTTGTATCAGATATTGTCTAATGATCATGAAAATCGTAACAATTTTACCACGCAACCGGAGCCTAAATAACTCTATAATACAAAAAGATAAGAAGTTCAAAATAAACAAGCGACATTCCCATTTACCACTTCAAGTACGGTCTACTCCCCGTGTGCTCGTTACGGCTATGAATTTTTGAACATTACTCACCCTACATGGCGTGCTAATGTAGCTACCAGAACAAACAGAGGTGTAATTACTTTGTAAAATTTGCTTTTAGAACATAAAATGTGAAGTTTACGTGAATCGAGACAGTGTTTTAATGTGTTCCCTCGATAAACATGTTTCATGTCGCGAGCATCATTAATTAATTGAGTTCATCGAAAACATAAACGAAAAATGTCAAGTTAATCGCAATATGCACTGTAACAATGATATTCTACTTATGCAGATATGTTACGTTCATACTATTTTCCGGCTTAAATATCTTCCGCACAACATTGACAAATTTGACAGATAAGTGAAACAAAAGATACGAAATGCCATTTACATAAAAGAGACAGACTAAATATAAGACGACCCAATTGGGTCGTATTTGAAGCTTCACAACGCGCGCGGTAGTAACATATCTGCTTTGAGTTTTTTATTATTATATCATTGCACTGTAACGAAACCATCTTAATATTCATTTACATATTTGCCTGTGAAAATAAGAATTTTCCTGAATTCACTCGACGCAGTTATGCAGATGCAACAAACTTCTGTTCTTATAGCTGCTACTACGAAACTAGTTATTTTACTTTATTTCGCTACTTGTTTGTTTTTTATAGTGTTTTCGAACTGCGCTTTTCTTCCAGTTACATTCTCTTGATTACTACGAATGTGATTAGTACGGTTATGTTGATGAAATGGCAGATGATATTTGCATCTGCGTTTTATATCTTTGTCGCTGTCACGTCAAGTCGCCTGCAGAATTAGACCCCTCTGATTATGCGAGGAGCCTCGTCTCGACTTGGCGCGTTTACCAATTTGTTGATCTTTTGTTTTGCGAAATTTATTGAAAGCGATGAACAGCCCTTTCCCCTGAAGGCATTTCCTCTCAGGAAAGTTCAATTGACAATTTATTTTAAGCGTTAGGTTCTTTCTCTTTTGAATGAGTTTCTGGTATTTCTATTAGTACTTATACTTTATGTTGCGGTCTTTTTGAAATCTATCTATATTCTATATATATATATATATATATATATATATATATATATACAGGGTGTAACAAAAATAAGTGATAATAATTAACACACGTTATTATTGGGTCAAGGTGTATCCGAAAAGCAGTGGTAAACATTTGTAAGCCTTACCATTTTGAAGAAAAACGAATGTAAAATATTTGAAAAAACTTTCAAGTGACAGCCCTGACAAAGGACAAGAAATTACGTTTACATAATCGTAACACTCCACGTGGACTTCATTCATAATTACGATGCTCCAGACTGCACTTGTGATTTACCGCTCCAATGGGAAGTTAGCGGCATGCGTTTGTCTTAGATTCGTGTCGCACCGATTGGTCCGGCGCGATGCGTAAGAGCATCGCGCTCAACCAATAATTTTTCAATAATATTTTTCAAGAAATTATAGCTCCGCCCCTTTGACCTCGAAATTATTACTTTTTATTTTAGTGGTTCTGCACAAATTATTTTAAGAAAAGATGATAGTGAGTTTCACTTGATGATATTATTTCTTACGTTAAAATCATAAGCCTGCCTTAGATCTATCATGTTCAATCATTTTGTTATTTAATATTTAAAATCTAATAATAAATTAAAAAATAATATTTTATGAAAGTATCATTAGACTTAGAAATTATTATTAAATTGTGATAAAAACTTGTTTATTGTAACGTAGAAACGCATCTACCACGTTTTAAATATTAAAAAATAAAATATTTCAATTTGGTTTTTGTTACGGATCCCTAAAAATTTTGCTTCTAAATTTCGAAAAAATGCAAATATTTTTAGGTTTTTTCAGTTTTTTTCAGTTCGTTGAGTTAAACGCTAACGCTACTTTGTACCTACTACCTATTTGCATTTTTTGAACTTTTCTTCTCTTTTCCTTCTTTCAATAATGTCTCGTTACCTGTATACGAATAATGAGTTTTACGATATGGTGTTGTGTGTTGGTGCTGCTCGCAACAATAGCATACACGAAGCCCGCGAAATTTACAGGGAACGATTTATCGTGGGGAGGCCACCAGCTGAACAGCGGCACCTTCCGTCTTATGGCGTATTTAGAAATTTGTGTCTTCGTCTGCAGCGTACCGGGTCGTTCCACAGAGAACGCGGAGGCCGTCCATCCGAGAGATCTGCAGTGATTGAAGAGCAAATTTTACAGCACTTTGAAAATGATCCCAGGACCAGCACTAGACGAGCGGGTGCCATTTTTAATGTGAACCATATGGTGATATGGCGCACGCTGCGGGACGACGGTCAACATCCCTTTCATTTTACCCGGACGCAGGAACTCACGCTCTTGGACTGCCAACCCCGCATTAACTTTTGTTCCTGGTACAGAAATCGTGTGGCCGCCGATGCAAACTTTGCCAGTCGTGTCCTGTGGTCTGACGAGGCCTCCTTCACCAGGAACGGAGTACTCAACTTGCACAACGAGCATGTGTGGTCACAAGATAATCCTCATGCTTCCTGCACCAGCAGCTTCCAGCATCAGTGGAGGATTAATGTGTGGGCTGGCATCCTTGGCGACCGTGTTGTGGGTCCTTTTTTTATATCTTCGAGCCTAAATGGGCAAGTTTATTTAGAACTCTTGCGTGGTGATATCGAAGATGAACTGAGTGGTTTGCCACTGACCCAGTATGTTGATATTATTTACCAACACGACGGAGCTCCTGCACACTTTGACCGCCGCGTGCGCCAATATTTGGACGCAATGTATCCCGGTGAGTGGATTGGCAGAGGTGGACCGGTGGCCTGGCCGGCGCGTTCCCCAGACTTAACCCCACTTGATTTTTTCTTGTGGGGTTTCGTTAAAAGCGCGGTATACTCTAAAGAGTCACATACACGTGATGAAATGAAGAGCAGAATAGAAGAAGCGTTTAATACTATCACACCACAAATGTTACAGAATACCAGGTCTGCCATGTTACGCAGAACAGCTTTGTGTTTGGAACGAGAAGGGAGACATTTTGAACCTTTTCTGTAGTCGATTATCGTAGAAATTATCCGATCCAGTGCTAAGTAAATAACAATCGGGAAGTAGCTACTTACGTAAAAGTTAGGACAACGTCTGTGATATTTTGTTACTAAAATTTTGTGTAATTATCGAGTTTTAAGCTGGTGCTAGATACTACGCAGAAGTGTACCGTCTTCCACAACAGTGATAACAACGTCTGTGATATTTAACTGTTTCGTATAATATCGATTTTTAATTGTGATAAATAGGCTACCTACCTTAAATTACCACCTACGGTACCGTACCTACTAAAGTGTAAAAGTGCAACGAGCGACATACTTGGACCACGTAGACCGATAGACGGCCCGAGCGGTCCGCACGGCCCGCGCGGGGCGCGGGGCGTGGTGGGAGGAGATCCCGCACAGCTGATCGGGTCAATGCGCTAGCGCGCACACTCCGGTGAGTATTTATGCTAGGGTTGTCACAAATTTTCTTGATACGGCACTGAAATAAAAATGTATGGAAGAAAAAAAATTGTCTTTCAGCGCTGCGATTTTTACAGTGAACTCTATATAGGGAACCCATACACATCCTAAAGTATTATCACTTATTTTTGTTACACCCTGTATATATATATATATATATATATATATATATATATATATATATATATATATATATATATATATATATATATATATATATATATATATATATACTGGATGGATCGGGCTGAAATTTGGCATGCAGGTAGATGTTATGACGTAGGCATCCGCTAAGAAAGGATTTTGATAAATCCAACCCCAAGGGGTTCAAATAGGGGATGAAAGTTTGTATATAATAATACTTTTTAACGCGAGCGAAGCCGCGGGAAAAAGCTCGTCTAAAATAATCTACAATTACTTATTTCTACATAACGTTTCAGTTATATTTCGTTTAAAAACGTGAGAGGTCGTAAAAGATGAATTTTGAAATATTTGCAGCGAGTCAATTTCTCCGGCATTAATTTTCAGTTAAGCGAGAGAATTTAATCCGCCCTTATAAATTTTTATTAAATTCTTTAGCTTAAAAGTGAAATATAAAATCCAGCGGAGAATATAATAATATTTAGAAGTTGAGAACCTACTCGTCAGTAATTGGCCTGTAAACGAAGTTTAATTAGTTCGTATAAGTATTTGTAAGCGAAAATTAACTTTGAGGATTTAATACATTTTAAGCATTAAATATTCGATATATTTATAGAAATTTGGCATCGGTCTTCTCCAGAGTTCGAGGAACTCCCTAAGGCATGTTTTACATAATGCAAAACTTTTTACTCTAAAGAATCCATAAACTTAGTTATTTTTTTATTTTATTTATAATTTATTGTGCACAGGATAGGATTGTGTGTCTGATATCCGACGTTAGCCAAGGTGCTGGTGCGTGCTTAATTTTGACTCTTTTAAGAGGGGCGTGCTTATTGAAGATGTTAGATTCAGTTAGCATCCTAACCTTAAGGTCAATATCATCAGCAGAGTAGACAGAGGACCAGTCAGTGACACTTAGATCACGTTTGAGGGCCTCCAAATCTATGTTATTAAAGCTACGAAGGAAGTGATATTTAGGTTTACGACGGGGAGATTTAATTTTAAAAGAGAGAAAAACCAAGTCGAGGAAAGAGAGGTTGGAAGGGAATTGGCCGTGAGAGGCGATGAGATCAGGAGAGGAGGTTATGAGAAGGTCTAAAAGGGAGGCGGTACAATTTGGGGCGTGATGGGTTGCTGCAAGCGGGAGGATGCTGAGGTTGAGGGACGATAATAAGGAACGGAGCTTAAAGGCGCGTGAGTCGGATTTCAGGAGGCAAGTATTAAAGTCACCCGTAATTACAATGTGTTCGTAATTCGGACAATGTGTGGCAAGCTCAGATTCTAGGATACTAAAGTAATCTATGCGTATATATGGGCTATAGACCACACAAAGCAAAATAGCTTTATGGTGTAGGGTGACTTCAACACAGAGGAATTCAACGGAACCGGAGTATCTATTAGGGGAAGCTGATACGATTTTATAATCGATCGAATGTCACTGCGCAAATAAACGGCAACTCCACCACCACTTTTACCCAAGCGATCGTTCCGAATCAACTTGTACCCTGGTATAGCGAAAGCAGCAGATGAAAGAGAGGGCTTTAGCCAGGATTCTGAAATGCAAATGGCAGAGACAGAAGAATCACTAAATATTTCCAGAATATCGGCATAGTGCCGCGGTATGCTTTGAGCGTTAACGTGTACAATATTAAAGTTGCTGGGGAAAGAGTAGTTAATAATTGAATATACCTCAGCGGGGCTAAAGTGGTTACATTAAGCAATTCCTCTAAATCAATTCAGCAAATGAATTGTCAAAACTGTCCAACTGACAAATGTCAAATTAGTACGAATTACTAGACATGAATTATTGCAAGCAGACTTGCATTTTGCGATTTTAATAAAAATGAATTCATATTAATATGATTCTCCAAAGCGACCATTTTAGCCCCGCTGATGCATTATTAAAGCAAGAAGGTTAAATAATAAATAGTGAGAAGGAGGGATTGCACATTTAAATTGTAAAGAAACATCCCTTAGTAATAAGAAATTGTAAAGAAACATCCCTTAGTAATAAGAAAACTTAATGCTTTCCACGGGAACGCTCCTGCTTGTTATCTCGAAAAGATTTATTGCTAGATATATTCTGTAAACGTGGTTTTGAACACTCTAGAGTCTAGAGTCTAGATTGTAGGATCAACTTGATACTGAACGAATTGAAATTCAACGAAATTCGTTTAGGATATTGCAAAAGAAATATGTAATATAATGTACAGTACTCCCAAATTAATAAATGCTCATGCAAATCTTCGCTAGTTCTCGTAAACACGAAAACCAAACAATACAATTGCATTTTGCACCTTGTTCAAAGGAAATAGAAGTAAATATCATACAGCCGGTGGCGGTCCGCGGTCGCCGGTCCGTCGATAAGCTCTTTGCAACGACGTCTTCCGACGCTCGGGAAATACAACCGGTGCCGAAAAATTACGAAAATTTCTATGCGCATTATCACTTTGGGAGCACTGTAGAAAATAGTTGGGCTAAAGACTTTTGGTTAACAGAATCAATAAGATTGTATCTATAGTTCTAAGAAAATCATTAGGTGTGTGCAGCTTGTGAAGGTTGTATATAATATTTGCAATCAGAAAGGAAGGTCCGTGACTCAGTCCATTGCTTTGAGTCATACTTTTATGACGTTATGGATGCAGAATTATGATTTGCTCTTCTAACACATAATACCCAAGCAAATAAAATACTTGAAAGGCAAGTTTGAAACATCTAAAAGCTTTTGTGTCTTAATTCAATCATCATTCTTTCGAACTCATGTTCCACAATAAGTTTGTATTAACAATAGAAATAAGAACAACGTTAAATAACATCATGGTAATAACCCAAAAAAAGAGCCACACTTTGATTTTGGGTTCACGTAGGGAGTGTTACACAAAACTACACGACATTATTTATGGCATGTAATTAAAATGTTAATGAGTAATATGCTGCGCAGATCCAAACTTACAGGCATGATAATTAGTTGTGAAGTCGCAGTACCTGTGGTCTGCAGCTCTTAACTTGAAAGCAATTAATTCCAGCGTTCACGCTGTCTACATGCAAGAAATAATTAAATGCATGCACTTAGGATTCCGCCTCGAAATAAAGGTACATAATGCGCGCTGCAATATGCAGTTAGAGACTATTCGCTCCCCGCAACCGATTATCAAAATACCTCCCAGCTTTTACACGTCGTTCCCTCTACCCGGGAATATGTAAGCTCTCCCTCTACCTGAAATAATAATAATCATTATATTAGCAAGAGAATCATAAAAGAGTATAGTGATATAAATTCATCAAGAAAGGTACTGTATACTTTCAAGTATACGAATTAAAATTAAACTATAAGTTTGAACATGACGTTTGAAATATACTAGATCTTGTACAAATATAACGTGCTATTAATGAAGCAAACGACGCTAATTAATGGTCTAAGAATTGTAAATGAACGACTAGAACCAATTTACAAGTATCTAGTCCAGTTAGAGACCCGTTTTGCAGCTGCAGTATACTTGATTAAGAGCATGCCAGAGATTTGTGTTGACTGCGCTATAACGCATGCCCTTGACGAAGATTTCTGTTCGTCAAGGGCATGCGTTATAGCGCAGTCAACAGCTAACGTGAGGCATGCCCGCGACGCATGCCCTCTGACCGTATCCAAAACTTCAAAAATGACAATATTGACGTTGCGTTCCTTGACCCATTGAATGCGCCAATATGAAAGTTGATGACGAAAATTGAAGATGAAAGTGCACAGTGTGGACCATAAAGTTAATATTACCTATTGGAATAGAGAAACAATCCCGAGCTGGCAAACGTAACCAAAATTGATTTACATCTGTGTATACAATTATGTTTACGTGTGCGTGTTAGTGATGTACTGTATACATCTTGTAATTCGACAAAATATCGATAATGGAATAATAATTGTAAGATTGTAAAAATAATAAAATGGGATAAAATAAAACTGCATAGAATAATAATAATATTGTAATTTTGGAGAAAAATATTACTTTAATATTTTTGTAGCAAAAAAACAAAAGATATACTTATTTATAAATAACTCATTTATTTATTCATGCTAATATTATCAATGCGAAAGTAACTCTGTCTGTCTATCAGTCCGTTTTTCACGGCTCTACCTCTGAAATAGCAGCTGCTATTTCTTAGAAGTCACGTACAGACTACAGTGTACGCGACTTTTAATTAGTATCCTACCTACTCCAAAAATGTGCCATCGTTTATAAAATCATTGACCTTATAGGATAACTATAGGATTTGGCACATAAACTTTCTTTGACTATACTTTTGTAAATTTATTAATGGAAAGATTTTGATCGTTTTCTAGGATGTTATCGTAAAGGCCTGTAAAATTGACCTGTAAAAGATTTACTGACTTTACTAAACCTGATCACCGGCAAATCTAGCTTGCGCTTATTTCTGGTGTTCCTACAGTGAATGTCACTTTTAGCTTTAAATTTACTTACATTGACATCTAAAAGATTTACTGACTTTACTAAACCTGATCACCGGCAAATCTAGCTTGCGCTTATTTCTGGTGGTCCTACAGTGAATGTCACTTTTAGCTTTTAATTTACTTACATTGACATCTAAAAGATTTACTGACTTTACTAAGTCTGATCACCGGCAAATCTAGCTTGCGCTTATTTCTGGTGTTCCTACAGTGAATGTCACTTTTAGCTTTTAATTTACTTACATTGACATCTAAAAGATTTACTGACTTTACTAAGTCTGATCACCGGCAAATCTAGCTTGTGCTTATTTCTGGTGTTTCTACAGTGAATGTCACTTTTAGCTTTTAATTTACTTACATTGACATCTAAAAGATTTACTGACTTTACTAAGTCTGATCACCGGCAAATCTAGCTTGCGCTTATTTCTGGTGTTCCTACAGTGAATGTCACTTTTAGCTTTAAATTTACTTACATTGACATCTAAAAGATTTACTGACTTTACTAAACCTGATCACCGGCAAATCTAGCTTGCGCTTATTTCTGGTGTTCCTACAGTGAATGTCACTTTTAGCTTTTAATTTACTTACATTGACATCTAAAAGATTTACTGACTTTACTAAGTCTGATCACCGGCAAATCTAGCTTGCGCTTATTTCTGGTGTTCCTACAGTGAATGTCACTTTTAGCTTTTAATTTACTTACATTGACATCTAAAAGATTTACTGACTTTACTAAGTCTGATCACCGGCAAATCTAGCTTGTGCTTATTTCTGGTGTTTCTACAGTGAATGTCACTTTTAGCTTTTAATTTACTTACATTGACATCTAAAAGATTTACTGACTTTACTAAGTCTGATCACCGGCAAATCTAGCTTGTGCTTATTTCTGGTGTTTCTACAGTGAATGTCACTTTTAGCTTAAAATTTACTTAGTTTATCCTGTAACTTAGTGCATTTAGATATAAGCTTCTTTTCTTTTGATATAAATTCTAGTTGAAAGGAGGTCGATGGTGAAGACAGTTGTGGCAGCGTTGGCGAGGACATAGAATGCGATGATGACGGCATACATATTGTGGCTAACTCTGGTGGTACAATGTCTCTGTAAACGTAGGATGACACAGTGCGCCTAGGCTTTATCTTGATCTATAACAAAAAAAAATAGCTGTTACTGTTACTTACTACTATATCATACTTTTTTAATTTAAATCAATATGCAGATACACAATATAAAAACAGACAAACAAAAAAACTTTTCTAAAATTTTAAACGATTTTTGTTTTGTAAAACCATAACTATGATTCATGGCATAGTACAATATAAGGCAAACAAATCGGTTCGTTTATTCATACAAATATTTATGATGTGTGGAAGAATATCTAGCTTATTTACTGATGATGCCCTTCACCGAGCTCATCTTCTATTGAATGAATGATCTGATACCTGATCTAGTGAATATGCCATAGCAATATTGGATGTAGAAAGACATTACATCTGTGGAAATTTCAGAAGTCTATTACTATAGCGGTTCTTGAGATACAGCCTGGAGACCCGAGACAGACAGGACGGACAGACGGACAGACGGACAGACGGACAGACGGACAGACGGACAGATGGACAGATGGACAGATGGACAGACGGACGGACGGACGGACGGACGGACAGACGGACAGGCAACGAAGTCTTAGTAGTAGGGTCCCGTTTTTACCCTTTGGGTGCGGAACCCTAAAAATGATAAATTATGTATGAAAGTATATTAATATAAACTAATAATAAAGTACGGATCGGTTACGTTATCAATTATCATGTCAACATTCCTAGATAATTAGTATAACTAAAAAAATATATTCATATTGATACTACTTATCGATAACCTGATGCAGCCCTAGTGTAAAATAGATGAAAACTGTTTACACAAAATATCCTTAAATAGGGATGATGACAAGGTCAACGATTAGCGAATTTTGTTAATAAAATAAAGAAATCACGGTGATAAATAAGTGTTCCCAAAATTACAGCTCGACAGCATTTTTATATTTTTTTTGTTATGCGCCTTCAAAGTTAGATAATCAAGTCGATTTTTTTTTTCAATTAAATTTCTTAATATTTGTATACCAATCGATAACTTATGCAATTAAAAGCAACTTTTGTTATGAAACCACTTTCATAAACGCAATATTTAATATACCTGTCGAACAAAGTTGGCACCCGATGCGTACAAACTACGAAAGAGTGACGTCAGTCTTTCGTAGCACTTTGTATGGAGCGTTTCGGGCAGGTCTATTTTATGAGATGTTTGAATTGTCATATCTTGGTGAATTTTTAAGCTATCAGAGTCATTCTTTCAGCGATGTTTCTATTTCTTAAGGGTCTTTCAATTACCAATAAGAAAAAAAAATAGTCATCAAGCCTATTGTGCACCATGGCTAGTCAAGTTATGTTTTGCATATAAATAAACATATATAGAAGTGAATTATCAAAATCAATACCAATAACTCGTAGGGAATTGGCAAAAATAAACTTAAAATTAGGTCCTGTCGATGTAGAATAATTCACCTGTGAAATGAATATTTATCCGGGTTTTTTCGATGTGTTGTACCACAATCGGTGACCGAACAAGTTACCATATTGTTGCGAAAGCAGTATTACTGAAAATTATTCACTTTAACACATAAAATCACAATTTTTCTGAGAGCCTAAATTGACAACGTGCCGACCGGATCAGACAGATTGTCAAACAACAAAAACAGATGAAAAAAGAGGTATACCACCTCAAATCACGCTTCTCTTTCTACCACGCAGTGTTACTGATAATGACATCTCGCTTGTTACTGATAATGACATCTCGCCTTTGTTTCTCTATTACCGATAGGTAATATTAACTCTATGGTGTGGACGTAGCTAGTGAAGTGTGGCTGCCATATTACTGAAATGCCAATTGCCAATACTAAGAAATACCTGTAGAGAATTTTATCTCAAGAGTTCAACTCTTTTCAGATTTCTCAATCAATCGACTAGAAAAATATAAACGAGGCAAAACGAGTAAATAAGTAGAAACATTTTATTGGAACGCTTATCATAAATACATTTAGATCGGTGCTTGAGTTGATTTCATAATTGAAAAACGGAGGGGAAAATATAAAGTCATTTTTCTCATTATACTCCTTATATTCACGCTATAATAACGTCCGTTTCTCTCGAAATCAATTTTCCTTCAGGTTGACACCATTTATGTGGAATATTCACCCCGGCCCGGGCCCCGGTATTATATCAAACAGAATGGAATATTTAATATTTTCGTGGTGGTCCGGCATCGGAAAAATGCGATCGACATAAAGACGGAATTGCGAGGGAAGTTTTTTGATGCATTGGGTTTTTGATTTACACCCCTTTGTGAAAAATTAACTTTTCCAACAGAGTAATTTAATTTAAAAAAAACTTGAGAGGTGAGAGACACCCGATAGGAACGACTCAATTTTTTTTTTAAAAAACGCCATTTATTGACGCCCAGGAATACTAACAACGGGTCGCTGTTTATTCTCAAAAAACGCCATCTAGTTGACGCACAGGAATACTATCAACGCCCTCTGCCCCTACCATGCAGGTACTAATATAAAAGTGTCGAGGTCAAATATCGTTTTGTCTAGCCTCCTTTACGCCGAATGCGCGATAAGGAACTTCGTTCCAATAAGTTATGATGACAGCATGGTTTGTTCAAATGCTGTGCATCTAACGTAAGAGAAATTGTATAAATGTATGTGCGCAGACCTTGTTAGATGTTTGGTTACAGACGGAGGGTTATGGGAACATGTTACAGCAAATTCAAAGCAAATATCCATCGAAGTTTAGACACAAAACAATAACTATGTTACACCCCAAAACTATTTTCTCCTGCATCCACTTAAAGGATAACTTGGTATAGCGGTGTTTGGAGATGCACAGGAACGGCTCGATAAACGATTCTACGAAGTTGGAGTGCCTGGAGGGAGCAACTATCGTTACCTAGGATCTAGGTAATTTACACCTACACGAGTTAAATCGTTAACATTTTGTTAGTTTGTTTATGTAAACTTTTTGATACATTTTTCTGGCAATTACCACCTCGAAAAGATCAAAGATTGTAAAAAACGCACACCTTTTAAAAGTCCGTTTGCTCCAAATGATTCTATTGTATTGTTTTTCACTGTTCACGACGAAAATACTATCTCACGAAGTTGTATTGTGCGACACTTCAGTGTTCAACAAAAACCGTTTCCCGTAAACCATTTGTGCCATGTTTTTCCGCAGTAGTTTCGCGACACGAATCTCGATAGAAAATGCTCTCCAAATATTTGAATGTATCACAGACGTGCTAAAGTTGCCACAGAGATTATCGGAGGGGAGCTCGTACGCCAATACTTTCCCAAACGACGCACGTTATATCACGTTGTTAATCTTTTGAGGGTAGGCGAATTTATTCCCAAAGAACAACATTTACTTTGGATTTTTGATTTGGGATTATATCACCAGAAAGTAGGTTAATCCTTTTGTGATTAACAGGAGGTGCAACTTCTGTAAAATCTTGTAAAAAAGAACTCCATAGTAAGAAATTATGTCTTTCAGTAGCAGTTATTCAAACCTAATCAGGCTTAAGTTTGAGTGAATCACAGTAATCCTATTACATCTGACCTCGTTCAAAAACTCTGTTCTTCGTACGACAAGGTCACCTTTCGTAAAATTTATGAACGAGTTAATTGACACAGTGGCTTTCTAATTAATTAACTTCTGCAGAAAACAGGGTAGGTACAAAGGAATTTTAAAGATATTCGTAGCGTAAGTAAATGGCGTAAGGGCCGGGACACAAAAACACGACGTCGTGTCGCACCACGACGTGACGTCGTTTCACGATGCGACGTCGTGTCGTGGGAATCTACGTCGCGCGTCGTAAAAAACTACGATACGACATCGTACGACGTCGCGTCGTAGAAACTCGCGTAGAAATTCAATGATGAGTTTCTATGACGCGACGTCGTACGATGTCGTGTCGTAGTTCTTTACGACGTCGCGTCGTGGTACGACACGACGTCGTGTCGTGTTTTTGTGTCCCGGCCCTAAGAACGGGACAGATGGAAGTCCTTGGGGGAGGCCTTTTCCTAGAAGTGGGAGAGAACAGGCTCTTAAAAAAATATATGGAGGTGAAACAAAAATACTCCCAAATACTCGAATATGATCAAACCCTATACGAACCCATTATTCTAAGCGGTCAACGAAACAATCGTTTCCCCGAGTCCTCGGTAAAACCCACATCCGAACACTCCACACGATTTTCCCAGATGACACATTTTATCCCATATATTATTATTTTTTCGCATTGTCAACGTTTCAACCAATTTGTACTCCTCCTTTCCCTACATCTGAAATTATTTATGTTATGCGCCATTAGGTCGGTTTCGCTCCCATCGCGAATTACGTCGATTTGGGCTCGACATGACTCTAATGGGGCTCGCTGGATGGTAAATGTTTCTGTGATTACCGGTTGACTCGATCTAATGACATTTAATTTTGGAAAAATGTGACCTTTAGACCCACGAGCAATTAAAAACCAATGAGCTTTGCAGTTGTGAAACATCGAAATTATCTCGTCCATCTCTTTTTAAGTAGGTACTATCTATATAGAGAAGTCGATTCCTAGGCAGACGGGGGACCAATGTAGTTTGGTCGCGTTACGTCAAACCCAGCCGACAGATCACAATTAACATTGAATTGACATGATCCGACCAAATGACGTTGGTCTGTCAACTGCTTAGGAATCAATTTCCTCGATGGTACTTACCACGCCTTTTACATCATTTAGTACTACGTCACCATCTTTGACACGAGGAAGTGGCGTAAAGAAAACGAACGCCTAGTTATAACTGTTCACAGTTTTCGCCTCAACTCTGACGCTGGCAACTTCTAAATGGGGAGGCTTACGCCAAAAGAAGAAGAAGAAAACGAACGAGCTATGTTGTTTACTTTGTTATCAATTTGTGTCAATGCCACCGAAAATCCCGATTTGTAATAAAAGTTAATTCGGCCCTTAGACAACATTACGTCCGGTCGACGGGCCAGGGATGGTTTTAGGGGCCTTAAATTCCAATTCAATGGCGCCTCGGACTCTATCTGGGGGTACTTAATCGACTGCTTATAGCTGTAATATCCTTACATTTGGGTAAACATTGGTTCTGGAATAGATTATCTATTTAGTAGTACATATTTTGTATTTACATCCACTATCATCAGATATAATGGTTAAATCGGCTTATTAGGGTTCCGTACCTCAAAAGGAAAAAACGGAACCCTTATAGGATCACTTTGTTGTCCGTCTGTCCGTCCGTCCGTCTGTCAAGACCCTTTTTCTCAGGAACGCGTGGAGGTATGAAGCTGAAATTTATATCAATTACTCAGGTCTACTGTCCCTTGAAGCTGTGAAAAAATCAAACTTCTAAGCCAACGCAATCAAAAGATACAGCCGTTTATGCCGCAAATTTTCGACACTTGCAAGGGAATCAAAACCTACAGGGTGCTTCCCGTGAACTCAGAATCTTGAAATTTGGTACGAAGCAACGTCTTATAGCATAGATAAAGGAAAAATTACGAAAACCATAAATTTTTAGTTACATCACATAATATATATTTTTTTAATAATTTTAAACTTACTACCCATTTCCTCATAAACGCGTAGAGGTATTAAATTGAAATTCATACCAAATACTCAGGTCTATAATACCTTTAAGCTGTCGGAACCCTCGGTGCGCGAGTCCGTCTCGCACTTGGCCGGTTTTTTTTAAGTTAGTTAAACTTTTAAGTTAGTTAAACTTAGTCACTATGTAGTGCTAGTACTGTTGATTAATTTATCTAATCCAGATTCATACGATATACGATAATATTATAAATGCGAAAGTGTGTCTGTCTGTCGGTCTGTCTGTCCATCTGTCTGCTACCTCTTCACGCCCAAACCGCTGAACCAATTTTGCTGAAATTTGGTACTTATTTTACTTAGAGTCCCGGGAAAGGACATAGGATACTTTTTATCCCGGAAAAAAGTCCGTTTCCCGTGCGATAAACGAATTTCTGTGCAATAGCGCCCCTATTTCCCCTATTTCATCCAGTTTTAAATAAATTTTACTCACTCATATATACAAAACTTGGTTAATTTATCTAATGCAATAATAATCCAAATAAAGAAATCAGATTGATTAGCGACTTCGGTACTATAAACGACTGACCTTAATCCCTAAAAGATTACAAACGCAGCTCCAGCTGGCCGATTCTGTATCGTACATTTGTGAGTTAATCACTGTGTTAGTAACGAAACGGAGGAGTGAGTAACGGAAAGTCTCACTTTTGTATGCAAGTGAATACAAAAAGTGGCACTTTCCGTTACTCACTCCTTCGTTTCGTTACTAACTCAGTTTACAACTGTACGATACAGAATCGGCCAGCTGAGCTATTAAAGACAAAAGCGTGTACAAATTCTAGACTACCTTTTGTATCCCGCGGTTCTAGGCTACAATGGACGTATAAACAATAGAATTACATCGCTTTTATTTTAATATAAAGTTGCCATCGCTTTTATTTTAATGAAGTTTTATACGTGGGAGAGCCATGCTTCGGCACTAATGGGCCGGCTCGACCGGATAAATACCACGTTCTCACAGAAAACCGGCGTGAAACAGCGCTTGCGCTGTGTTTCGCCGAGTGAGTGAGTTTACCGGAGGCCCAATCCCCTAACCCCTACCCTATTCCCTTCCCTACCCTCAACTATTCCCTTCCCTTCCCTTCCCTACCCTCCTCTATTACCCTATTCCCTCTTAAAAGGCCGGCAACGCACTTGCAGCTCTTCTGATGCTGCGAGTGTCCATGGGCGACGGAAGTTGCTTTCCATCAGGTGACCCGTTTGCTCGTTTGCCCCCTTATTTCATAAAAAAAAAACAAGTACCGGCGTACTTCAGTCTGCACTTAATTTGCCCCGACCTCGACAGTAACGTCCTTAAAAATTATCTCCGCCGTCTTACCTTCTATGTGCTGTAATATTTTGTTTCAGAAAACTGGTGTATTATTGTTGAGAGCGGAGTTCCTCATGAACTTACCCTCTGAATTAAGTACAATATTTTTACTTTCATTTCAGAAATAAATGAAAGGAGCATAATATCTGTGCTCAATAATATAAAGCTTGTGTGTTTGAATGCGCCAACTTTTCGAATTACTACTCACTTTTTAGGGTTCCGTACCCAAAGGGTAATAACGGGGGCCCTATTACTAAGACTTCGATGTCTGTCTGTCTCCAGGCTGTTAAGCTCAAGAACGGTAACAGCTAGAGAGATGATGATTTTCACAGATTATGTATTTCCGTTGCCGCTATAAACAACAAATACTAAAAACAAAATAAATTAAATATTTAAGGGGGGCTCCCATACAACAAACGTGATTTTTTTGCTCTATATAAATGATGGCAATGAAGTATTCACAACATACTCAATTGTGTTTATACTTTAATATTTAATAATACAATTTAAATAAAATAAATAATAAAGGGGGGCTCCCATACAAAAAACACAATTTTCCCTATTTGCGCTCTATATTGCTACGGAACCCTTCGTGCGCGAGTCCGACTCGCACTTGGCCGATTATTTTAGTTTCTTATATACGCGGGCGAAGCCGCGCATTTTTATTCGATGCTGCCATCAAAAAAGTAAAGCATTAATTAATAAATGCTTTAAGTAAGGTAAAGGGATAAAGATACATGTTTTAAAAGGAAGATATCTATTAAACTAAAGAATCAACTTAAAACAAAATACAAAACAAGTTTTACAGATGTTTTGCAGTAACAAAACGTAATCCTATTTGTTACAGGTAACCTAACTTACAACTCCCGTGGAACTAAACTTTCAATACAAACAATGACAGGCGAACAGATACAAGTTGTGGATAAGCGAAGTTTCTCTGCTATCCGGACGTCTGGGGATAAAATTAAAAATTTGTCATGTAGAAAGATTTATGTGATCGAAAACAGTGGCGTAGCTACTAGCTACTAAGAGGTAAGGTGAGGTGGTACCCCGGTAAAAGGGGCCCAATATCTGATTTTGTAGATGCTTAAGTAGCTCTCAATTTTTATTAATTTCTATTAGATATCTTTTGGATAGTAGATAATGTAATATCACTATAGATAATGTAATGTAATATAACTAGCCGGTTATTCAGTGCAGAGCAACGTGCAGAGTAATAATTTATTTCAAATTTGACAAATTACAACAGGAGACACACAGAATACATATAAGACATTACAATAGAGTATAGACGAGGTATAGACACTGTCAGTTTCTCAAATGTGGTAACAGATGGCGTTAGCATGTACATTTTAACTTATTATTTTTGATACTAACTGACATAATACATTTTAAATTGCTAAATTTAAGGGACGTCAAATTCTCTGATTATGTAGGGTCTCGCGTGAATAAAAAGTCTTCCCAGTCTGGTTGGAGCCTTTCTTTATTTTATCTGTCTCCGGTTACCTAGCTACGCCACTGACCCAAAACGATGAATCGTAGATATCGGAGTCACTTCTGGAGAATGCATTTTGTAATAAGGTTGGGTTCGAAGATTTATTGGTGGGTTTACATTCGTTTTGTGTTATAATAGTTTCCTGTCTGTGTGTGTTCAGTTTACTTAGCTTTTTAGGGGTCCGTACCTGTATTAATTAAATGCTTCTTTTTTAACTTATTTGACGATTTAATTGTTTTGTAAATATTATTATACTTACTCTTTTCTTCGCAATGTTAACTTATTTCACTTTATAATTTATTATTTACTAGATGACGCCCGCAACTCCGTGCGTCACAATTCGCTTATCACGCGGGAACCGTACATTTTTCCGGGATAAAAAGTATCCTATGTCCTTTCCCGAGACTCAAAGTATCTCCATGCCAAATTTTAGCAATATCGGTTTAGCGGTTTGGGCGTTAAGAGGTAACAGACAGACAGACTTTCGCATTTATAATATTAGGTATGTAATATGTGTTTTATACATTTTACTAGGATTGAAATCATTGAATAAATGAGGATAGAACCTGAAATAAATCTTTTTTTTCAGGTTTGCTGAAAATCAGGGATTATGTTTGGGCATAAACTCATTTTAAGATTATAAATGAGCATATAAAAATCTACTGTTTCCCGTTGTTTTGCAGAAATATATTTTGATGAGCTGATTATGGGCTCCCACACAAAACTGCGAATCCGCATCGCATCGCAAAAATCTGCAACAAAATTCAAATTGAGTGGGCCCTAAGTCCAAAATATTGTTAATTTACCAAAATATGTGTCCTAGGCCTAATGGTGCTGAGTGCAATGCAACACAGAATCGTTGCGTACCTACCTAATAGTTCAACAGACTACCATTCGAATTTAAATTTGGCTCAAAGTGTGTTGAGAGCAAATATCCTCAGGGAACGGTCTCGTTAACGGATGTAGTGTTATATTTGCATCTGAGATCGATCACAATGACTGCTTTGGTCACCGTCAGCTTCTCATGGTAATGAGTTTGCTCTGCACCTTAGGGTAGACATTCGCGATGGATCGAATCGATCGAAGCCTCATGGAGAAACGATGAAGTGAAAGTGTTATAAACAGTTTACACCACTTCTTTTGCGATGAATCGAAACGATCGATGACTATTTTAAAGATTCGATGTACACGCCCATTTTATAAAGTCTTTATTAAGTACTTGGTTCACAGATAGAGACGACCATGTCGTCCTCACAGGACTACATAATAAAATGCACATGATAATAAGTTAACATTGTGTTTCCTAGAAGATATTTTACTTCCGCTTGCTAAACTTGTAGATGTTTATCTAAATACTGCTAGTAGAGCCCAAGTCTTGTAGTAGTTAACTGTGTCAGGACTTAGAAGCAATTTTCATTCTAGTTTGGATTTGTTTCAAATGTACTCTGGTATTGAAGTATTTATCAAATTCTTGGTAATTGTACGGTTCAGCGTGTCGATGAACTCGCACGTTGTGCCGTATCATCAATTTATTTGTATAAATATATGCAACAATCGAATCAAAATAAAGCAGAGCATTATTAAGCATCAAGGGCGTACATTATTTGACACATATCATCAGTATCAGCTGCACTATCATCCAGCATCCAACATTTATCATCTGTAGGGGACAACCCCTACAGTAAATTATGTTGCGTTTTGCTTTTCTGCAGTCATTCGTCTTTGGTGTCTATGGTGTGAAATCTAGAACATTACAGCTATTAAGTTTTTCTGGTTCCTGCAGAACATGGATAAAAATTATGCTGTTTTCACTTGATTTTTTAGTATCAACTATTCCTTTCTTTCTTTAGTGTATGGGTCAATCTATTTTTATTTTTCACTCGCTTTTAAAACTCTTTTCAAAAAGAGTTTTAAATCTGCACCGGTCAGCAGCACACTGGCAGTGTGTTCCGTTTTCAACGGAGTTCCGTGCATGTACCAGGATTGTGAATTTCAAACTGACCTGTATCTTTGCCAGCACCCGGTTTAATCACAGTTACTCAACACCTTTTTTTACATTTTGTTCGAATTTTTTTAAACAAATATTCGCAAATTATCCGTTTAAAAAAACACAACACATTTTTGCGAGCAAAGTGTGGTCTGTCATGAATATGACTATAAATACAAGTTTCCTTATAACACTTCAAGATATGTTTATTGAAAACAGGCACATATGAATTCGTATCATCTTCAAATGTTTTGGGTTCGCTCGTCGGTCAAATCCTGAATACGGAATGGCAACTCAATGTAAGAGCAAAACGTACTAAAATTTATTTTTCTATTTTTTATAGCTTAGGTTTTTATATACGATGCTTACTGTGTTTTTATTGCCCGACCAGCTGGGCAGAAAATGGACGGAGCCGCAAAAGAACGAGAGGAAAAATTGAAAATCAATTTCATACACAACAACTACGTAAAGTGGTTATTTCGGCTTAGATTGTTTTAGTTTTTCTAATTTCTTATTTTCTTTGTTTAGGGAAATTGGATTTTGAAATTGTTTGAGTCTAGACTTGTTTATGAACTTTATGTAGGTACAGTATAAAACAGATCTCTGTTTTATGCTAAACTAGTAAACTGCCGGAAAAATCACGCACATATTAACGTGATCTCAGAATAACTTAAAGTAGCAACAAAAATATAGCAATAAAGTTTTACAAGTTCTCCACACGCAAAGAGACTATCCATTTAGTAGATGGACGTTCCAACTTTGCGCGTTCGAGACTTACGTCTCAAGGTGGTGTAGGTTTTATAGGCAGGACGTCCTTACGGACGTTCTCGCATGAAGGCCCTTTCCGGACCGATACAGAGGATGGAATAGCAGGTAGGTCAGACTAGCCAACCCGTCTCTCCCACCGTAACCACCCCCGTGCCATTGTGTTTCGTCTCTAGATGTTTTAGACTCATCAGGTGCACGACACAACCACGTACGATCTTACCTACACAACACATCACAGGGGACGTCAGCATCCCCCTACGGTTTAATTTAACCCATTAAGGAAATTAAACTTTCTTGTGTGCAACTCCACACCATTTACTGAGAAGAAACTTTTACAAGTTCTCCACACGCAAAGAGACTATCCATTTAGTAGATGGACGTTCCAACTTTGCGCGTTCGAGACTTACGTCTCAAGGTGGTGTAGGTTTTATAGGCAGGACGTCCTTACGGACGTTCTCGCATGAAGGCCCTTTCCGGACCGATACGATAGAACGTCCGTAAGGACGTCCTGCCTATAAAACCTACACCACCTTGAGACGTAAGTCTCGAACGCGCAAAGTTGGAACGTCCATCTACTAAATGGATAGTCTCTTTGCGTGTGGAGAACTTGTAAAAGTTTCTTCTCAGTAAATGGTGTGGAGTTGCACACAAGAAAGTTTAATTTCCTTAATGGGTTAAAGCAATAAAGTTGTCTATGTGTTGAGCTATTATAATCTGAAGCTCACGTCTGATCTTCTCTACTATTTAAATTTACACTATGTCCTATATCTGCACAAATATTTTCAATCGCAAAATGTATGCTAGTTTAAAAGCTGTTATCGCAATAATATTCAAAACATTACGGTTTACGTGAATATGTCCAAATATCGGATTTGTGGGTAACATCGTAACAATGTAATCAACGATACAAAGGACATCATTTGATGTATGTGCTCTATTAATTTTAATTGGGTTATTTAATTAATCAGCTCTAAATTTTGTTTAGTTTTGCATTTATAGTATGTAGTTACATATTATATTATTATTTATGGTAGACTAGCTTAAAGGCCGGTTACTGTTATTCTAATCCAGTTATCTTCTTGCACTGGTATGCAATTCGTTTTCGCGCGGGAACCGTTTTCCGGGATAAAAAGTATCCTATGTCCTTTCCCGGGACTCAAAGTATCACCATACCTCAGCAAAATCTGTTCAGCGTTTTGGGCGTGAAGAGATACCAGAGAGACAGACACACTTTCGCATTTATAATATTAGAATTGATACGTAATCGCCCTGCCGGAATTTTTAGTAAGTAATTTATATTTTTCTTTAAGAAAAGTAGTTACACACGCTCCCACGCACCGAGCAGTAAGTACCGGTAAAGGAAAGGTTTTGAAACTACCCTCACTTTTGTACAGCAATTACATTTGTGGGTCAGTACAGTTCGGCATTCATAGCTTTTGTGTGGAGGTTTTACTGGGAAAAATATATTTCAAGCTATTTCTATAGTCATCAGTATTCTACAGAAAACTCTAATTTTTCGAGATAGGCTACGTTTAAATCACAATAATTATGGAATATGGAACGCCAAAATTATTTTATTGTGCGAGAACTGTACAATTTTCCAGGATAAAAAGTATCCTTAGTCGTTCCTCGGTAACTCCATGCCTGATACCCAGCTAAATCGATTTAGCGGGTTGAAGAGGTAGACAGACAAAAAGACTTTCTAATTTAATTTATATATATTAGTATGGATAGACCCTGATTGCCACTGTTTTGAATAAGCTGGTGTAGTTGGTAGTTTTGTTAGTTTAACAGCAGTTTTGGGGAAATGGTTCATTAAAACTTGTGGTTGATCATACCCCCAAAAGTATTTGCATGTTAAATGTGTTGCTTTAATTTAAACTAGCTATTTGACCGAGCTTTGCTCGGTATTCGATAAAACACGAATAAAATGGCATTTTCTAAGAATGATTCCTAGCTAGATTGATTTATCGTCCCCGAAACCCCCTATATACTAAATTTCATGAAAATCGTTGGAGCCGATTCCGAGATTCCAATTATAAATATATATACAGGCTACATTTAAACCTTCCTGCCAATTTTTTTCCAGGGCTTAGGTATTATTAGGAGAGTCCATTAAACCAAAAAAAATTGGGTGTTATTTAATCGTTGCAGAACGGTCACTCGCGGCGCGGGGGAATAATCGGGGGTAACGCGGGGGCACGTCACGCGCGGCAAACTCCAAAAATCATAGTTTGACCTAAGTATTTGAGATGATTTTGACAGAATCCGTACTGTACCGTCGCTGTTTTCGTAGGTTACACGTTCAGTTTGTCATCAATCTGGCGTTTTAGACTAACGCCAAATTGATGACAGATTGACGGCTAAAAATTATAAAACAAAGAAATGATCGGTCCGTCAATCAACGGGTACCTAACGGCCGTTCCCAATATTCAATCTATCTCTGGTTTGACATACAACCGATCGCAGCTAACATTGAATTGACATAAAATATATGTCTCTAATGTCTAATGTGAGCTATTCCTATCTCTAGTACTAGGGCAAAACCAGAGATAGATCGAATATTGGGAATAGCCGTTAGAGTTCAGTTTTGCGTCACTCTTACCAGATTGATGGACTGAATTGATGAGAAACTGAGCGTGTAACCTACGGTAAATAAAGAAAAATGTAGAGTCGGTGCCAGTGCAGTAAATATGTTTAAGGAATTTTAATTGTGTTTGAAGTTCGAACAATGTGAACAAATGTAGGAATCAGTATTCTGAACGTTTCATTGGAGAGTTGTAGTTTTTTCTAGAATCTGGAACAAGTTTAATTAAAAGTTCTCCCGCTGTTAGTAACAGTTTAAGGAAGGTTTGCTATCGACGCCACACGTGAACTTTGTTTGCTGCTTGTTTTTGCAAGTAATTTCAGTACATTTGAGCTTTTAGTAATAGGTTTTAGGGAGTATGGTATGTGATGAGAAGGAGTTTAACAAGCTATCGAAAAGTTCTCGTCTATCAAATACTTTGCCAGACTTACGTCTAATTTAACCAACGTCTGTGTTAAAATGTCAATGTCTTCTCTTTCATTCATATGAAAAATGAAAGAGGAAATGTCATACTAATTCGAGCGAGTCGTTGATGAAATTGAACCTAAGCATAGACATAATATATACATGAACCTAAGCATATTATGATGTAAATTCGTTCAGCAGCGTTGTTGAAACGCGTGTACGCACACATACTCATAAGTCATAACTCGTAAGTCATACAAAATTGTATAACTTTTTATTACCAAGTAAGCCTATTTGTAATGAAGATAAAAATATCTAAGACTACACTTAACACTGGTTTTATTACTTTATACCGGGATTTAAGTGCAAGCTGGGCTTACTGCCGCAGACGTTTGATGATCATTAACTTCAATTATTTTTTATTCAGAATAATTTTACATTTAATGAAGAATTTGGCTGATGGAGCAATGCATAATGTTTTTTTTTTAATTATAATTATAAGGGGGCAAACGAGCAAGCGGGTCACCTGATGGAAAGCAACTTCCGTCACCCATGGACACTAGCAGCATCAGAAGAGCTGCAGGTGCGTTGCCGGCCTTTTAAGAGGGAAAGGGTAGTAGTTGAGGGTAGGGATGGGAAGGGAAGGGAATAGGGGAGGGTAGGGAAGGGAATAGGGTAGGGGATTGGGCCTCCGGTAAACTCACTCACTCGACGAAACACAGCGCAAGCGCTGTTTACGCCGGTTTTCAGTGAGAACGTGGTATTTCTACGGTCGAGCCGGCCCATTCGTGCCGAAGCATGGCTCTCCCACGTCTTAATGTATGGGGCTTATGTCAAAATCTTTTCGTCGTCGTCATCGATTCGTCTCCGAATGCGGCAATAGGTAATCGAGCAGTAATTTTTAAAATGAAACATCTAGAGCACATTACTGGCACACGCGTGCGAGGTGAGCAAACGCCATCAAAGCCCATTCATCGTAATGCACAACCTCTCACAATAACAGCGGTATTTAGAGTGACAATAGCTTCGTTTGCACGGGGAATAGCTGAACAGTGAACACGCTGTCACGTTTGTGTGGACTCAGATGAGTTTTATCTATGAAATAGGGCAATGAAATTGACGCGAAGTCTCGCGAGAAATCGCATGGGAAAGACCCTGCATGCGGAAAAAGGTTGGAAAAAGAATAAGTTTACTCGGACGGCTAGTTCGGCTTCGCTGAGAAGTGCATGGCCCTTAATAGCTTATCTACACGAAATAGGCAGGGAGCTCTAGAACATTTTTTTTATTACTATTAACTAATATCAAGCAAATTTTTTGTGAGTAGCTTCATATTGATAAGATTTTTATCTGCGAAAAATCTTGAAAGTGGTAGCTAACGGAGATAGAAAGGATTTCATACTTTGATTTGATGGTCCTAAAATATAGATTGTTCTATTTGTAGGACAATGTAACTCTTAAATTATAAAATTATTAACCTACCAATATACAAAAAAATCTGCTGGTTAGGGTTCACACATTCACAAAACTTGGTTGACTACGGTAGATATTGAGAAACTTGAGAAAACAGTGCTCTCGGCTAGTCAAATTGTTTGCACTGTCTCGCCCTTTACTCGGTAGGTATAATCATGACTTAAGTTACTGGAAACGGTGTGAGCATTTTTCCCATCGCTCCTAGACTAGAAAGGTCAATGACCGCCGGTGCCATCTTATTACATTTTGACTATAAAAGCTTTGTCTAGATTCGATACTAGAATGTAATAGAAATTCTAAATCATTTCCGAAATCGATTTGTGTAACATAACGTCTGTAGTTCACCTGGTTCCATTATTCATGGGTTTCACTTGTCAACTGTTGATTGATTTTCAACCGTTTCACTTGAGTTTATCCAACACATATTGGATCGGATAAATCGTGTTTGGGCCGTGTAAAATTTAAAGATCGGTCGGCAAGAGTTTTATCCATGAAATGCGGTAACGAAATTGACGCGAGAAATCACATGGTAAGGATTTGCATAGGTATGCAGTATCTACCAATAACGTAATCGCGATATACCATTGAGCCATACTTGAATGGAATATGAACGTCGAAAACATTTAACTATCAATAAAATCAAATGACTAGAAGAGAATAAAAATGTACATGAATAACTTTTTTTTTTTTTTTTTTATGAAATAAGGGGGCAAACAAGCAAACGGGTCACCTGATGGAAAGCAACTTCCGTCGCCCATGGACACTCGCAGCATCAGAAGAGCTGCATGTGCGTTGCCGGCCTTTTAAGAGGGAATAGGGTAATAGGGGAGGCTAGGGAAGGGAAGGGAATAGGGGAGGGTAGGAAAGGGAATAGGGTAGGGGATTGGGCCTTCGGTAAACTCACTCACTCGGCGAAACACAGCGCAAGCGCTGTTTCACGCCGGTTTTCTGTGAGAACGTGGTATTTATCCGGTCGAGCCGGCCCATTCGTGCCGAAGCATGGCTCTCCCACGTATATATAAATAACCAAAAAGCATATTATCATGAATAATACTTTTTTGCCTTCTTATTCGTTACGTCTGTAACATTTTCGCGCAAGAACGGATCGCAAAGACTGTAGACTTCCAGCAAAACTTATTGTCTCCCAACATAATATACACTTTGTTCGTCTTCCGATTGATCGAGGAATCTAGGGCTGCTCCCTTTTGTGCGAAGAAAAGATCTCGAAAGAATCCCCATTCGAAAAATGGCGGATTTAGAGCACCCATTGTCTATAAACCGGCCCACTTCGTACTTTTGTTTTTAATTTCTGTCCGGGACACAGCGCAGGGCACAATGGGGGGAAAACAAAAGACACCCATCATATTGTGTAATAAATACCGGAGTATCACTCAAACGCGATTCATCCCTAAAAGCGTCTGAATAGTTTCAAGTCATTTTTACATTGAACGTAAACAAACCATAGACTTGAGTTTCAATTAATTTCACACTGAAAGTAAACAAATAATTCAACCATAAGCTATTTAGTGCTGAAAAACATAAAACAATTTTTTGGCAAGACGATCCTTAGCTTATGATAATATGAGATATGATAATATGAGAGGCACAGATTATTATTAATATTTAATAGACAATTAAGAACGACTTTGTGAAAACGGTTTTTCATTTTATGATTTAAATATAGCTGTGAGTAAATAAAGCGTTTTTGTTAAAATGCAAAATGGTTTAATGATCCTTCAATATTCCGGTAAATATAAACAAAATCATAGTAAACATATTACATTTCATTGGTTTTATTTAAATAATTTTGGTTAAATATGTTTGTTTAAGTCAGCAGTAAAATTGTCAGAACTGCAGTCGATGTTTAAATTAAAAATGTTTACGAGGAAAGTTTGTAAACGTAAAAGTTTACAAAGCGCTTACAAAATTCTGGCACCTCTCACCGAACTGTAAATTGAGCTGTGGCGGAGCCAAAATTCGCTGCAAAATTAGACAAAAAATTGCTTTCACCGACAACTGTGGTGAAATTCATTGCTGCAACATAAACTGTTAAAAACTGAACTGAACTCCCTCACTCTGCTAGTCTTTGTCTGCCATAATATTGGAAACATGATAGACACAAGACAGCGGACTTGTAAATGTATTTCTCCCAGTCGGGTTAGCTCTAAAGAAGGAGTTAAACCTGGAAAGAATTATAGTCAAATATATTCGTAACATAGCTTAAATCTAAAAACTCGACCACATTCGACCGGCTAGCATGCCCTATTGGTTGTACTATTCTTAGTTCATCTTCCAAAATGCTTATCAGTCACCTAGAAAAAAGATGAAATCATTGAAACTTGGGCTATAAAAATGTATGGATATAAAGCCAGTAAGCAGGTGTGAGATGGGTCTTGGTGGGTCTCGGCGGGCGTTGGGTGGCATCTTGTATTCACACCACGTCCGCACACAGATGTAATGTGATTTAAAATTACGTATCTGGTATGGATTTCCTAAGGAACTGCTACACTAATGAATGACTAAAGGCGAAGAAAGTCCTGCAGAACAACAAGTATCTTACGACACTTGGATGTCAATTTCATTATGGCGTCGATGCTAGAATGTTCGGGTATTTGGATGACATTGTTATTATGGCGTGGATGCACGGATGTTACGTTACTTGGATGACATTGTAATTATGGCGTGGATGAAATCTGCTGTCACTCAATACGACCTAACCCTAAGCGTCAGTTTTCATTGGGCCACATGAAATTGTACTTGGATGACATAGAGGGCAATTATATGGCGACCTTAATTCTCGTTTTGCTGACATAGACTTGTAGAGCTACGATTTAAAAAACTAAACTCACTTTCAATGGGACAGAGAATTGATAAAAACATTATGTATAAACAAGGTCTGGCAACAACATTATGTGAGCCTCAGTCCACCTGGCTACCCTCTATGTGGATTTCAGGTCTAAGTTAAACAGATTATATACGTTCACTTTAATGGGTGTAATGTCTGCAGTATTAGGTATAGAATACCTGTTGCCGACGTAACAGGTGTTATTTTAATCCGTAAACCCATATTATAGTTTATCGGGCGGGAACCGTACATTCTTCCGGGATAAAAAGTATCCTTTGACCTTTCCCAGGACTAAAAAACTCTTCTGGTGTTGCTAGAGGCCATGGGCGAAGATAGTTGTTTTCCATCAGGTGACCCGTTTGCTTTTTTTGAATTTATTTATTGAATTGATAAACTCCTGTCAAAAACCCCTCCGAAACTTGGCATTGGGCATGTGTGAATGTGATTATTATCGGCCGTGGCCCGTGAGGGACCTTTTTAAAACCATTCAATAAGAGGTCTTTCCCTGTCGGATTTAGTATGATTGAGCCTTAAGCCTTAAACCTGATGTGTCTGACATATACCCTGGACAGAATAATGGAAAAAAATTGGTCAAGTGCGAGTTGGACTCGCGCATGAAGGGTTCCGTACCGTTATAGAGCAAAAATAGGCAAAAATTATGTTTTTTGTATGGGAGCCCCCTTAATTATTTATTTTATTAAAATGTTATTATTAATTATTAAAGTATAAATACAACTCAGTATTTTTTGAACATTTCAAGTGCCTACTTATTGTCATTATTGATATCGAGCAAAAAATAGCAAAAAAAATTACGTTTGTTGTAGAGGAGCCTAAGCCCTTAAATATTTAATTTATTTAGTTTTTAGTATTTGTTGACATTATAGAGGCATCAGATATAATACACAATCTGTGAAAATTTCAGAAATCTAGCTATAACGGTTCTTGAGATACAGACAGACGGACAGACAGACATCGAAGTCTAAGTAATAGGGTCTCGTTTTTACCCTTTGGGTACGGAACCCTAATGAACATTTGATATTTGGACCGGCTTTAAGGGTGGCCGCGGCGGAGAACGGCGATAGATCGTTTCGATCCGTTTCTAATACCATAATACGCGAAGTTCGGAGCAGAGGGCGCTGCTAGCACATACAGTAAATAATCCGACCAAAATTTGACATGTTGCACACGTTTTTTTTTTAATATGATATAAGGGGGCAAACGAGCAAACGGGTCACCTGATGGAAAGCAACTTCCGTCGCCCATAGACACTCGCATCATCAGAAGAGCTGCAGGTGAGTTGCCGGCCTTTTAATAGGGAATAGGGAAATATGAGAGGGTAGGGAAGGGAAGGGAATAGGGGAGGGTATGAAAGGGAATAGGGTAGGGGATTGGGCCTCCGGTAAACTCACTCACTCGGCGAAACACAGCGCAAGCGCTGTTTCACGCCGGTTTTCTGTGAGGACGTGGTATTTCTCCGGTCGAGCCGGCCCATTCGTGCCGAAGCATGGCTCTTGGCTACAAATCAGAGTATTGACAGAAACGTTGTCAAACGTTGAACAAAACTTTTTGTTCACTGTCTATGCTGGTGGTGCACTCTAGCGTAAAAACATTGCAGTAATATATCCTATTGGTGGTTTCTGATATTTTCTTTTCAGAAACCTGCACTTACTTATACCAGTTTATTTGCAACTAGACGTACCGCGCGGCTCTGCGCACCTGTGCCAAATAAAATGAAAATCGGTCTAGGTTCGTGAGATTAGTCATTAGTGCGTTCTAACGGTGAGACATCCTACGCTCTAAACGAGATTCGAGTCTTAAGAAAAACCTCCCTGGTCGCTAACAGCAGTTGTCTGCGTTGTATTTATTTGTTAACCGACTTCCAAAAAGGAGGAGGTTATATGTTCGTCTGTGTATTTATTTATTTACTTGTTACTTATGTAAAGAGTAGACACATCTTTGCATAAAACGTTTCTATTATTCTATTTTTTCCTGCATTTCGATCCTTCTACAATGGCAATAAGGTACAACTTACAAGGTTTCGTTCTCGCAAGGCTTTCATTGTATCATCAATAAGTCTTGGAGTATTTTATTATTTTGTTTGCGAGCAAAAATGGGCCCGAGCTCCTTGTAAATTGTAATGAATATATTTACATCATTTAGGCAGGGCACAAACTTGTGCTGTGACACTTATTAAATGTTAGAGAGTATTAAAATAAAAGTATTAGAAATTAACTTCAAAATATAGGGATCGTGATTCTGCGTGCACAAAGTGTGACCTTGTTGTACATATTATATGTACTTTACTTTCCTGAAGACTGTAGGAAGATAGGACTTGAGTGCAGGTGGAGAGGTTCCGGTAGTTAGGTTGAGCATTAGAAGAGCTGCAGGTGCGTAGCCGTCCTTTTAAGAGGGAATAGGGGAGGGTAGGAAAGGGAATAGGGTAGAGGATATTGGACCTCCGGTAAACTCACTCACTCGGCGAAACACAGCGCAAGCGCTGTTTCACGCCGGTTTTCTGTGAGAACGTGGTATTTCTCCGGTCGAGCCCACTCATTCGTGCCGAAGCATGGCTCTCCCACGTATAAGTTTGCAGGTAAGCTGGATTCAGGCAGGTAGGGTTAAGGTATGCTGATTGTAGGCAAGTAGGTTGTAGGCAGGTAGATAGCTCTTGCAGCGGCCGCAGAGCCCGGAGAGGTGAGCTCGTAGAAATTTACCCGTCGCGGTGAATTAATAATATAATTAATATTTAAAACACTGTAACATAATATGCCATGTCATATGTCACGACAATTTCCGGGTGGCTAATCCTGAAACGTCAAGCTAATTTGGACGCACCCTTAGAAATCTATACTAATATTATAAATGCGAAAGTATCTCTGTCTGTCTGTCTGTCTGTCTGTCTGTCTGTCTGTCTCGCTTTCACGCCAAAACTACTGAACCGATTGCAATGAAATTTTGTACACAGTTATTCTAGAGTCTGAGAAAGGACATAGGCTACATTTTGATGTGGGAAAATATCTTATTTCCATGAAAATATCGATGAAAATTACTTCGCATTGCGCGTGGCCAGCGCTCATCCCGGGGGTCCTGGGTTCGAGTCCCGCAGGCGGAACAAAAAGTTTTCAATGTTCCTGGGTCTTGGATGTGTATTAAAATAATATTTCAAAAATCTTAAATATATTTTATGTATAATATTATAAAAAATCCAGAAATATATCGACGCGATGCAATGAACATTTTAGTTCTAATACGATTCAACAGATGGCGCTTTTTTTTTACTTCGTTGGAACATAGAACTAATCATACTTATTAGTTATTATGTTTTTGTTTATAGTTTTTAATACGTTAGAATATTATGTTTAATAATATTATCACTTGCTATAATAATAATCAATCTATCTTATCTTATAGAACTCCTACTGCATTTCTAAGGAGTTCGAGTGTGTAGTGTTGGCCTATATTCCATCCAGAAAATATATCAATGCAATCAACATTTTAATTCTAATATATGAAAACAGATGGCGCTTTATTTTTTACTTCATTATTATAACAGAACTAATCATACCTACTTTATTATATATTATTGTTTTTATTCATAACTAGCTGTTGCCCGCGACTTCGTCCGCGTGGACTTTAGTTTATAGCGCGCGGTGTCAACAAAATTTGTGTCAAATTTAAAAACTTTTTAAAACCCTGGTAAGTGGTACCCCTCTTAGGGCCGCGCTACACCGGAATGGCAGCGCTGAAAGTGCTCGCCTCGCCGCTGCCATTCCGGTGTAGCGCGGCCCTTAATTAATCAAAATACCCAAAAACAGCTGTGCAGTGTGCACATAATCTGTACTAATATTATGAATGCGAAAGTATCTCTGTCTGTCTGTCTGTCTGTCAGTCTCGCTTTCACGCCAAACGCCAAAACTACCGAACCGATTGTAATGAAATTTTGTATACTGATAGTCTAAAGCCTGAGAAAGGACATAGGCTACTTTTTTACTGGAAAGGGTTGTAAGGGTCGTAAATTTGTTCAAACAATTCATAATAGATGGCGCCGTGCGTCTTCTACATCGCGCTGACGCTTGCTCAAAAGTCTTTCTATAAGAGGTGGTATCATCTTACATTTAAGTCTCGATTTTTTTCGATTGTTATATCTATTCTACGGTATTAAATAACTCAGTACTTTATCTGTGCAGGCAGTGACGTAACCTTAAGACCAAATTTCACCAACGACTGTTAAAGTTAATGCTCGAATTAGTATCACGTTAGCTGTTTTGTTTTTCATATGAATGAAAGAGAAGACAGGATATTTTAACAAGCTGTTAACACTAACAGACGTTGGTGAAATTGGGGCTAAACCTATCAATGATAAATAGTTTATGGGTAAAGTTGTGTAATTGGGGGGCTAAATAAGCTTTAAAATTTGGCATCATATATAAAGTTTAACATACAAAAATGAAGTACTTATTGTTTGCACACTGCACACCTGTATTGATTTAAGGGGTACCAGGGTTTTTTTATAAAAGCTTTTGACACCAATTTTGTTGACATCGCGCGCTATAAACTGAAGTCCACGCGGACGAAGTCGCGGGCAACAGCTAGTATTTATATATAGTTTCAGTGACAAGTGTATTTATATTTTTTTTATTGTTTCAGGTAAAGTCATCGAAAGCGGTCGAGAGTAAAGAAAAGCGGCGACAGTAAGCTGTCAGGACATCGTAGAGTTTCTTGTAGAGGCCTGACATTTCTCTTTTTACTTGAAAATGTTAAGAAACCACTTTATTTTCACTAATAAAGAAATTGACACTGCAATTAAGGCCCGCTTTCTGTCATTTGACATTTTTAATGTGCTAGACAAACCTTCCATGCCCGCTTTCTGTCATTTGACATTTTTAATGTGCTAGACAAACCTTCCATAGCTATATTCGCTGTGTAAATATATCTAATAGTAGGTAAGGGTGAAGAAGCCAAACGAGTTATACGAGCGTAATTTGTGAGTCGTGAGTCGCAGAATTTCGGTCGGCAGAAATTCTGCTGAATTTAGTTTCATGGGAAATTCCTACTTTATTCACGCGAGCGTAATAATATTCTGTGAGTCATGATTTATATGAAATAATATTACGCGGCACCCTAAGGGTGAAATCAGACCGCAACGTGACGCGTAGATGCATTTCTGTAGGGTTTGACAGATTTGCAAGACGTCTCAACTCTCACACTGTTAAAAATCAGTTAAATCCATACAAATTTAGAAATGCATCTGCGCGTCGCTTTGCGGTCTGAATTAACCCTAAGTGCCTTAACACACTGGCGATTAGCGAGCGATATGAAAGCGACGCGATTGCGCGGCGTGTACGTCGCGACAGCGCAGCGTCGTCGCGGCGTGGCGTGGACGCCATTTTGTATTCTCGTCTACACAGATTATTATTATTTAATATAGTAGACTCGTCTACGGAGTGACGTCAGAATCCATTTTGCTGCTGAGTGTCCAAAACGCCGAAGGCAAGCTGCGTGAACGCCGCGCAACCGCGGCGTCATCGCGGCGCTATTCGCCAATGTGGTAAGGCCCTCAGAGAGAAATTTAAAAATAAGGCAAAGACAACCAAAGACGTCACAAAACGTACGCCCAGCCTTATGACGATTTTTATGAACTCTATGTTCTGGAATTACCTGTAAATAAATAAAGACTCAGGTGACTCAGGTGGTTTTCTGAACACTTTATTACCGCTGTCTTCGTCCAAGTTATTTTAGGAAATTAGGTTTTCATACTATCATTTAAGTATATTACAAGGATTGGTTTCAAACTTAGCTGCGCTATAGTTACTAACAGCTAGGTTCTCAACAACAGTTCCATTACAGATGAGTAGATGATAATATTGAAGTCAATCTAAAGTAGAATAACCTAATAGGTAGACTATAGACAATATTGTAGCACTCATAATATGAACTAGTTACTATACTCTACTCGGGCTAACTTGTCGCTAGCGGTCATTGACTCCCTGTCAAAAACTTGTCATTTTCCATATAAAACCACGACTGACAATATCTGACACTTCATTGTCAATCGCGGTTTATATGGAAAATGACAAGTTTTTGACAGGATGTCAATGACCGCTAGCGACAGGTTAGCCCGAGTGGGGTATAGACCATTCACACGTACCACATTTTGCAGTCGTTGTCGACCACTTGTCAAATACCGACTACATCGCAACCGCGACCGACCACGTCGCAACCACGTCGCAACCACTGGCGACAACGCAACCACGTCGGCATTTTGTTGGTACCACAACGCAACCACAAAAAGCTGCAGCGACACTATTCACACGTAACCACAGCTGTTCGACGACATTTTGTCTTTGACTTACGGCCTGTGTCGCCACTTCCTGATAAAGTGCCGGATAGGCACAACTTATTTGACAGATTTTCTATATTCTGGGCCTGTTCCACCACTACCACCACTTCTTGATGAGTGCTGGATAGGCTATCCTTCACTTAACTTGACAGATAGAGTATGGAGAATCTGTCAAATAAGTGGTCGCCTATCCGGCACTTATCAGGAAGTGGTGAAACAGGCCCAGAATCTGTCAAGTTAAGTGGTGGATAGCCTATCCGGTACTTATCAGGAAGTGGTGAAACAGGCCCTTAATCTATGAAGAAAACAATCCTCGAACAATATCCATCATGAATTTTCTTTTTGTAATTTCCTGGTAATTTATTATTTATTACTTTTCCCGCAACTTATTACGTGGTGTACACACGGCTTATGCATTGTCATTAGTGCGGTTAATATTATATCGATAAAATAAATCCTGTGTTGGCCCAACAGCCAGTTAGTATAGTAAGTTCACCTCGGAATTCGAGATACCCAGCGGTAAGGCTGTAAATATTTGTATATTGGCACCCTAAATGTTGTCTCAAAACCTACATGTGGTAGGGTGTGCGCAACTATTAAATTTCAAGGTGAAAAGGTCACAAAAATCGGTTTTTGCACTTTTTTTGTAAATATTTCATTTCCTATGGGCCTTTTACTATTGGTATTTATTACCATAATGTAGAATACAAAATTATCTACAACTTTTGTTCAAATTTCATACGGTGAACCGTTTCCGATAAAGAGGGCGGAGAGCAAATATTTACAGACTTACATCTGGGTATCTCGAATTCCGAGGTTCTTACCAATTTTAAGCCTAAGTTGACTGGACCACAGCGACAGCCAGACTTTCGTCATCTCATCTCATCTATATATATATAAAACTCAAAGGTGACTGACTGACTGATTGACATAGTGATCTATCAACGCACAGCCCAAACCACTGGACGGATCGGGCTGAAATTTGGCATGCAGGTAGATGTTATAACGTAGGCATCCGCTAAGAAAGGATTTTGATCAATTCTACCCCCAAGGGGTTGAAATGGGGGATGAAAGTTTGTATATAATAATACTTCTTAACGCGAGCGAAGCCGCGGGCAAAAGCTCGTTCGTTTATAAAATCTGAAAGTTGTGCTGTATACAGGGTGTAACAAAAATAAGTGATAATACTTTAGGGTGTGTACATGTTCCTTGTAGAGAGTTCACTGTGAAAGTAGCAGCGCTGAAAGACCAAAATTTTTTTCCACTTTTGTATGGGGAAACTCGTGACGCTCGGGCCCTTGCCCATACAAAAGTGAAAAAAAAAATTCATCTTTCAGAGCTGCTACTTTCACAGTGAACTCTCTACAGGGAACACGTACACACCCTAAAGTATTATCACTTATTTTTGTTACACACTGTATATATTATATACTTAACTTCCTATACAGGTGTAACAAAACTAAATGATAATAATTTAGGGTGTGTATAGGTTATATAGAGTTCGCTGTGAAAGTAGCAGTGCAGGGCTGAAATAGTAACTTTTTTTTCATCTTTGTGTGGAAAAAATCATGACGCGCAATAATTATGACGCCCATCCAAATCACAAAAAATATATCTTTCAGCGCTGCTACTTTCACAGTGAACTCTATATAAGGAACACATACACGCTCTAAAGTATTATCACTTAGTTTAGATACACATTGTAGAGGAGAGAGAGGACTTCCCACCAAGGCCAGACATGCCTAGAAAGTAAAATTATTTATTAGCCTTTGATTTGAGGTGGTCTGAAAGCAACTGTCAAAAATGTGTTGAACTGGAAGACGAGTTTATACAGTCATCCCGAAGAAAAAAATTGGGCTATATACTGTATGGAAGATTAGTTAGACCTTTAGAACTGGATCTCCTAAAGTAACCGCGACAAAAACCGAAAATATTCTGGGGGTGAGCCTAGATCTTTTTGTTATCGCTTCGGTATAGAATCGCCGATCAAAATGTATGGAATTGACATAAGACGAGTCGAACGTCAATGTCATATTGACGAACGCTTATGTCAATTCCATACATTTTGATTTTTGATCGGCGATTCTATAACGTATCGAAAACGAAAAGATCTTGGCTCACTCCCCTGGTCGTTTTTACCTCTATAGGAGTCAAATACAGGAAAATTGTCAGCTTCTATATAATGACGAAAGTCTGCCTGTCACTGGCTCTTACTCTGTCTATTTTTCCCAAATAAAGGAAGCTAAAACTTGGCAAGTGGATTGCTAAATTGGCTAAGCATCTTAACTTTGCAGATAAACCTTTTTAACAGACTGTAAAATATGAAAGATGTTTCAACTTTTCGAACGAGATTTTCTTTTATTTCCCAAGTTGTGTATTCAGTTTTTTGTAATCTAGTTAATAAAGCTGAAATAAAAAGATTCGTATTCCAGTTATCGAATTCGATAGGTACATTTTTGTAACTCGATATTGGTAGAATCAATTTTAAGCAAATGCATTGCGAAATTAAAAAGCTCGTATCTACGATTAATTAAGTCGATGTTTTCGAAACTCGATAACCCTGTTTACCGATTCCCATCCCTAATTACATTAGCGCTACACACGGATGTAAACATCCTGAATATTACGTTTGCGCTACAATGTAGTGCGACCATGAAACCGCGGATTCGGCGATAAGTCGCGCGATTAGTCGCCATCGGAATGTAGCGGCGGAAAAAACGAAGTGACTTTTATTTAACCCGTCAAGCCCCATAAGCTCATGGTGAGCGAGACACAATATATTTCCAAGAATCCACGATCGAAGGATTAAAGTAATCTATTACCTATCAGTGATTGGAATAGTAATAGATTCCAACGAAGATTTCAACAACTCTAATGCATTAAGCATTACAATGTTTTTGCATGGAATTGCAGAGATAGTTTATTTTACAGCCTTTTAATAATTACGCATGCCTCCATGTAATATTATACTACCTATACTTAGAAAAATTCAGTTCAAAACAAGATCGAATTATTAACTCTAAAAATCTAGTATATTGGCTTGAGACAGTTACGATTACTACTTTATATTTCTTAGGGCAAAAACAAGCTTCTTTTCGCGACCTGCAAGCGACCACTCGCGCGGCCAGACGCTGAAACTAGAGTTACGTGGCCACAACGTACTACGTGCACTTAGCTCTAGCACACTACGGGGTGCATGAATTAAAAACGTAACGAGCTACGATATTATTACTGGGGTTAGGGGTACGGGCGGGAATATGGGGATATGTGGGCCACTGTTGTTGTGACATTTTTGAAGAATACCGCTAAATGGCGCATGCAAATTACTTAGCTTTTATTACGAGAGCTGGGAATTTTCATAAAATGCGTTACTGTATGTTATTAATTTTATTGTGTAGATATCAGAACGGTTTTGGAGAATTCTTGGGTAGTGACTAGTTACATACAGAGGTATACATACATTTTTTTTATGAAAGAAGGGAGCAAACGAGCAAACGGGTCACCTGATGGAAAGCAACTTCCGTCGCCCATGGACACTCGCAGCATCAGAAGAGCTGCAGGTGCGTTGCCGGCCTTTTAGAGGGAATAGGGTAATAGGGGAGGGTAGGGATGGGAAAGGAAGGGAATAGGGGAGTTTAGGGAAGGGAATTGGGCCTCCGGTAAACTCACTCACTCGGCGAAACACAGCGCAAGCGCTGTTTCACGCCGGCTTTCTGTGAGAACGTGGTATTTCTCCGGTCGAACCGGCCCATTCGTGCCGAAGCATGGCTCTCCCACGTATAAATTTTATGTACTCTCACACAAGTGACAAATATATGCAAACATTTTACTGATATTTTGTTACGGTCTACGCCCTACGGATAAAGACTGTCCGGTACGTTAGAAAAGTGGCTTGATAGACAAGGACAAGAGGGATAATATACAAAAAGTAATTAAGTATAGAACTGGATTCATTGATTTAACCCATCAATCCTCAAGCGGCACCCGGCTGTCGCATAACAATTGAAAATCTATTGTGTCTGCCATTCCCACGATCGAAGTATTAATGATACTACGTGGGAGAATTAATATATAATATTTATACGTGGGAGAGCCATGCTTCGGTACGAATGGGCCGGCTCGACCGGAGAAATACCACGTTCTCACAGAAAACTGGCGTGAAACAGCGCTTGCGCTGTGTTTCGCCGAGTGAGTGAGTCTACCGGAGGCCCAATTCCCTTCCCTATCCTCCCCTTTTCCCTTCCCTTCCCATCCCTACCCTCCCCTATTACCCTATTCCCTCTTAAAAGGACGGCAACGCACCTGCAGCTCTTCTGATGCTGCGAGTGTCCATGGGCGACGAAAGTTACTTTCCATCAGGTGACCCGTTTGCTCGTTTGCCCCCTTATTTCATAAAAAAATACTCTATTAAATCGAAGCTTTTTAGAACGAAACGTCCGTTGCAAATGAGTGTCCGCCCTAATTTATTGTAATTAACTTTGAGGTATTTTGATTGGCGCCTTATTTCGAAAAAAACATATCCACAGCCGAACATATAACCTACTCATTTTTTGGAAGTCGGTTAAAAAAGAACGATTCTGAGAAACCAATCAGAATATTCTCATCTTATTCATAAGGTCTGATTTTACAGCCTCTGTGTTCGGATTTAGTTATTTGTACCCCATTACCCCGACCTCCGGACCTCTATTTGCGCGGTCGTAAACGAGTTCGATTTCAGGGTCAAAGTAAACATACATTTCTACCCCATAAACCTTTGAATATTCACTGCTTACTTGGGACCAGTAACATTTTTGACATGTTTGTTTGCTATTATTTGACTACAGACTTAAGAAGATGCCTACACAGGTGACAGGATATACTTATTATCTAAGTGCCTATAAGTTTTCCATGTCTAATGCTGCGTTACCATGTTTGCCAAGGCTTGGCAAGCATCCACAAGGCACAAGCGTCCACAAATCTCGCTTGGCATTTGGAAGTCGTTTACACGCTTGTGAATGCGTCAATGTACCTATTACGTACACTACATCCAAGCATGGCGGATAGCGAACTTGTGTCGGCTATTTCGTTTGGTTTTAATCTTTCACAGCGGCTACTACGCGCGCCAACGTGTGAACGCGTCGCAACTCGCAAGCGCTTTCCACAAGCGCCCTTTGATCTGTGTCCAAAAACCGACCCTACAACGGATCGGATACAAGCGTCCACAAGCTCACGCAAGCCAAGCCATATCGACCCCTCTGGGTAGAAACGTCGTAAATGCCATTTTGGCCAAAATGAGTTTTTAACGGTTTCTTACTCAGAATCGCGAGCTCTATCGATCTGTAATCTGTATATTCGAAATGTGCAAATTCGCAAAAAAAAATGGCTTTTACAACATTTTTTAACTCATTATAAACCCAGTTTTCTTCTTTGAAAATGTTGTAATGCGCAATTGTTTCAATCAATTTTTGAAATTTATATAGTAAGCGACATATTTTTAATTTCGTGGTTAATACTACATAATATATACTATATTGAAGATAATACTATCAAACATTTTGTAGTAAAAGACACGTCACCAACAAATATGGCTTTTACTACATTTTCTCGACTTCAAACATTTTTTTATTCTTTGAAGTTATAATAAACCACTATTGCTCAGTTAGCTTAGATTTTCTGATAGTTTATTAAATAGAATTTTTTTTATGTTATTTGGCAGTTGGCACAGATAAGAAGTAGACCACGTGAAGGATCATAGGCTATTTTTTGTAGACTAATTCGTCTGTGAAATATCTTATTTACGCGGGCGAAGCCACGCGGAACGTCTAGTAATAGTATACCTAATTTTATTAGTTAACGGGCGTACACATTCGCATATGTATCTATGGTATAATACAGCACTTATAATAAAAGTGAACGAGTGTATAGGAAAATGTTATAACGAAATCTGTGTTAGGGCGGCATGGGCGGGAACAGTACCGCCACTTGTTTCATTAAAACCCGCAAAAACACTGCCATCTAAAATAGGGTTGCCACAATCATTTTACTTACATGTTTTCTATGAAAAATATGTTTACCTTCATAAATGTACTAAGTACTTTAATATTTAATATAACTAGAGATCGCCCAATGGTCGAAATTCGACCTTAGTTTCAAAGACATTAGGACAACTACCTATACTTATTTTGTAAAAAAATATTAACTTTATCATATTTTTTTCCACCCTTGTCTCTAGGACTTAGCTGATCTTAGACTGGCCGTGTAAGCATTGACTAATAGTATCTCAGATTCAATAAAAAACTTTAATCCATTTTCAATTTGTCACCTTGGTGTCAACAGACTTCAACCATAAATAAAAGAGTATTATTCGTATGTATAGGCTTGTCACTCAAAAATCTTTCATTTTTCCTAGTGTGTGTGTGTTGAATTGTGTGTAATGTTTTACTTGTTAAAAAAATGTATGAGAAAAGCATAATTTCAAAATAATATTAGCTCGATGCACTCCTTTACCATATAAACTATAACTGTGCAAAATTTCATTCAACTACGTTTCCCCATTTTTCGTCAGGTTAGGGTTACAAAGTTTTTGGCTCACGTATTAATATATAGATATTATTTTATGTGCTGCTGTATTATGCTGCTGATCGACAAGAAAGAAAATCATTGCAATGACTTAAAACCGATCCGTCCGATGTAGGACACAACATATAAAATTCGCGCCTTATTGGCATGACTCCTCTCTCATACTTGTTATAAATACGTACTATCTAATGTTTTTTCTTTCAATTTTGCATAACATTTGGTATGTTCTAAAAAGGTAATTCAAACAGATATTTAAAAGCATTTTTGGCTACATCATTTCCAGATAATTATATTTTGACACTAACGCAGATTTTCAACCGAGTTCCAAAAAAGGAGCTTCTGTTGTGGATATTTTTTTCTCTTACCATGAAATCTTTCCCAATCATAAAGTCTGATATATCAATCAAGTGTGTGGCAGCCCTACTAAGTTATACGTTAGTGTAATGGAGGCTAGTGGCCGTCCCCGCCTGTTGAGATTATTAAATTGTGCGCCCGAAATCAGGGATAAGCCTATCGCTACCGTTACATGCGTCCTGCGCACAGGGTGAAATTCCGTCCTGTATTCAGGTTACCTTCAGAGTGTACTTATGGAATGTGAAATTCTGTGGCAATTTCGATGTGCTGATTGTTTGCTTTTTTATACTGAGGAAGTTCATTAATAAAAAAGAATTTGTATGGATTTAAATGAGTTAATCGAGTGCAAGAGACAAAGTAAATACGTATCCCTGAAGTCTGTCAGTTTTTCTATTACTTTGAATTTCCGCTGTGTTCATGCACTGCAGTAGATAATTGGTCTCCCCTATTATAGTGAAAAATCTTAGGTAAATACACGTATGAACTGATGATGTTGAAATATGGGCGTCGAATCTGCCCTTTGCAAAGATTCTAGCGACTTCGTTAATCAACGATAATAATAATCTTCATTTCATTAGCAACAGTACAATTATTATGGACGCTACCTAGTAGTAGGCTTAAGCCTGTATCGAGCAACGTTCCTCTTCCACAACTAGAAGGGAAATGATATAGATGAGACTTTCAATCCTGTAGGAAGAATCGTGTGGACGAACTTTAAAATTTTATTGGAGCGCTCTACACATTAAATCAGATTTGCCAAATGAAACTTGGCAGAGATGAAACGTAAGGTTTTATTACCTTTTCGAATGGATTCGGGCTTACAAAGCGTACCCTTTTGTAATTATTTCAGGAGTATAATTAAAAATTAATTCTGCGGATGTACCTTGAGTATGTCGTTAATCCTTATCCTAAAAAGGTTCATTTGGTAATGTGCTATCTGTTTATCTGTTTGACCTGTACGATCCATACACATTATAAATGCGAAAGTGTGCCTATCTGTCCGTCTCTTTTTCTGTCTGTCTATTACCTCTTCAAGCCCAAACCGTTAACCTAACTACTTTGAGTACCTCCGCAGTCCGCACCAAATTTTTGCGGGCGATCGAAGTTGCGGGCTTCGTCTAGAAATTAATAAAACAACAGCTTTTTTATTGCCTTGCAATGATATATAAAAACTCAAAGCTGTTGTTACCGCAACCGCGAGCGTTGTGAAGCTTCAAATACGACCCAATTGGGTCGTCTTTTATTTAGTCTGTCTCTTTTATGTAAATGGCATTTCGTATCTTTTGTTTCACTTATCTGTCAAATTTGTCAATGTGGTTCGGAAGAGATTTAAACCGGAAAATATTATGAACGTAAAAGATCTGTATAAGTAGAGGGTCCTTCCCGTTTCATACCACTTATTTTTCATACCACGGTATGAAACAGCGAAGTACTGTTTTTGAATTGCCTGTTTCATACCGGCGTCCGAAACAGCGAAGACCTTTTTTGAATTAGTCGATTCGTACCGCAGCGCAGATTTTAGTACAGTCAAGCTCAAAATATCTATAAATAAATAACTAAACATTTATTCTGCTACAATTAAATGTTACACATATGACTTAATATACAGAACTGATATCAACAAGAATAAAAACCGTTTTGAGACTCAAACAATCGTACGAAAATGCCGCATCCTACTCTATCAAACGTGAAATGACGTTGTTAGAGCGGGACGCGGCATTCTCGTCCGATTGTTTGAGTCTCAAAACGGTTTCGTAGTAGGCCTACTGATCTTCCGTGGGCTCCTAATTTTCGGGCAGAGGACAAGCAGACGGAAGCTGTATTATAACATACTAAAAGCTGTATTATATTTCTATATTATTAATCAAAAAATTATAATTTTATAGCCGACTTAAGTCTTACGACCAAACTAAACTAGCACTGTTTTTAATTTTAGCACCTTAAAAACAATAGGGGTGTATTTTGGAAATATATTTGTCACATCTAAAAATATATAAAAAATACGCTCTTATTTAAATTAAGAAAACACTTATTAATTTTCGTTTTCAAATTTCCCGCTAAAACGCTAAAGTTCATCATACGTGGGAGAGCCATGCTTCGGCACGAATGGGCCGGCTTGACCGGAGAAATACCACGTTCTCACAGAAAACCGGCGTGAAACAGCGCTTGCGCTGTGTTTCACCGAGTGAGTGAGTTTACCGGACGCCCAATCCCCTACCCTATTCCCGTCCCTACCCTCCCCAATTCCCTTCCCATCCCTACCCTCCCAAATTACCCTATTCCCACTTAAAAGGCCGGCAACGCACCTGCAGCTCTTCTGATGCTGCGAGTGTCCATGGGCGACGGAAGTTGCTTTCCATCAGGTGACCCGTTTGCTCGTTTACCCCCTTACTTCATAAAAAAAAATGGCGCGGGCGTCGCTATGATGTCAGGGTCCTCCAAACAACAAAAATCTTTGTATGGGTTTGACATCGAAATGTCACTGTCACACACAATGTTATGGAGATCGTGACGTTACACTCTGTGATGACTGTTTGCGATCACGTGATATTACGGATTAAATATTTACTTTTTATTAAATAAAATAAAAAATAAAATAAAGTTAATGAGTAAAAATATGCCATTTTTGGTAATTCTAATACAAACTCTCTAAAAACAATAATTTGTATTATATTTCGTTTACTGTCTACACCCCTATTATTATAAAATATACAAGGGTGAATAGTACACAAAAATATTATTTTATTTCTTCTTGTTACGACTTTTCTATACGCCAGTTTAAATAAGTGATTAGACTAAAAATATTTAATAAAATTCGTGGTACGAATCCACCCATACCAAAAAAGAATTAGCCGTTTCATATCATTCCAAGCACCGCGGTATGAAACAGGCAATTCAAAAACAGTACTTCGCTGTTTCATACCGCGATATGAAAAATAAGTGGTATGAAACGGGAACTACCCATAAGTAGAATATCATTGTTGTCATGTAATCCATAAAGTAATTCATAGCATAATATCATAACATCTTTTATTGTCTTGCTATCCAAAACACCTTGAGGGCGAGACGTTTGTCCTTCACTGTGTCTTCAAACTGTTGACCCAGCTCAGGGTTGTTTAGACTATTTTACGCAAATGTCTTGATGTTATAAAGTTTAATGCGTGTACTTTGGTTTCATTGGACACTCCGTTCTAGAATCTACCTACCTCTAGACACTTTAGAACTTGTTTGAACATTTTCTGGATTAACTCTCTACTTAAGATATCTAGCTATTCACCGAAGCAGATTTTCTTCCATGGGCGTAGCCAGGAATAGGCGGGGCCATAGGTCTTGGGGGGGAGGGGGCATATTATAAGACAATCCAAGACTTCAAATTCGTGATTTTTAACATAAGTATATCTCACAAATTAGTGTTTAAGGTGAGGTAAAAATTAAAATCAAAATATGACTCCCCGCAACTTCTATTGGATTATTTCAATTTGTCATTGTAAAAAGATGATTGTGAATTTTTGACGATCATTCTGACAATCTTTATTTTGAAAAACACTGTTCTAAATACCGATTTATGCCCGGTTTTATGACATGACTTTATGTATTCAATAAGATTGTTGATTGGTTCAAGTTTTGAATAGATAAACTTTTTTAAAAAATCTCAGAAACTGGACTCCTCTTAGGTTTTCCGAAACTATTAATTACGTCTGAACAAAGCGATACTTTCCTTTTTTAGACAACTTAGGCCGGTATAAATAGTCAGTACTTAAGATGCGACCCAGTCTCAAGACGCGATTCGGCTCTATGATTGGTCCAAATTTTGACAGCCAACCAATCACAGAGCCTGAACCGTGACCTATGTGAAGTTAGCAACCGAGTTCAAGGTAAATGATTTTTATATATGTCATTCGATTGTACCCGGAGTGTACCCGATTGTACCGCAATTAAAATCGTTTGTACCTCAATAGGGTAGAAATGGGGGGGGTGGTAAAATTTGCTTAGCAACCGACATAAAGATAGCGGAATTTTAATGATGCCATCTGGAAGAGTATCGTTTGTACCGGATTGTACCCGTTTTTAAAGTTAATTTTTTTTTTGATTTTACGAAAAAAAAAAGCAAAAAAAATTTTTTCCTTAAAAATAAGGCTTTTTATGGAGTAGAAGGAAAGAAAGTATATAAAGCAGTTCAAATGTGTAAAAGAAGTTATTTTTTGAGGTAGATTCGTTCGGTCTTGACGAATTTTCCAATATCTTACTATAAAAGTCGGAGTTATATTTTGCAGTTTTTTTGTCGTTTGTACCTCGCCAAAACAGAAAGATTATAAAAGAAGATACTATTCACTTCATATTTACACAAAAAAATTTGAGGTACAAACGATTTTTCATACAGTAACAACGTCAGAGATTCGATCGGTCTTGACGAATTTTCGAATATCTTACTATAAAACTCGGAGTCAAATTTTGCAAATTTTATCGTTTGTACCTCGCCAAAACCGAAAGATTATAAAAGAAGATACTATTCACTTCATATTTACACTAAAAAATTTGAGGTCCAAACGATTTTTCATATAGTAACAACGTCAGAGATTCGATCGGTCGTGACGAATTTTCGAATATCTTACTATAAAACTCGGAGTCAAATTTTGCAACTTTTATCGTTTGTACCTCGCCAAAACCGAAAGATTATAAAAGAAGATACTATTCACTTCATATCTAAACAAAAAAATTTGAGGTACAAACGATTTTTCATATAGTAACAACGTCAGAGATTCGATCGGTCTTGAAGAATTTTCGAATATCTTACTATAAAACTCGGAGTCAAATTTTGCAACTTTTATCGTTTGTACCTCGCCAAAACCGAAAGATTACAAAAGGAGATATTATTCACTTCATATATACACAAAAAAATTTGAGGTACAAACGATTTTTCATATAGTAACAACGTCAGAGATTCGATCGGTCGTGACGAATTTTCGAATATCTTACTATAAAACTCGGAGTCAAATTTTGCAACTTCTATCGTTTGTACCTCGCCAAAACCGAAAGATTACAAAAGGAGATATTATTCACTTCATATTAACACAAAAAAATTTGAGGTACAAACGATTTTTCATATAGTAACAACGTCAGAGATTCGATCGGTCGTGACGAATTTTCGAATATCTTACTATAAAACTCGGAGTCAAATTTTGCAACTTTTATCGTTTGTACCTCGCCAAAACTGAAAGATTACAAAAGGAGATATTATTCACTTCATATATACACAAAAAAATTTGAGGTACAAACGATTTTTCATATAGTAACAACGTCAGAGATTCGATCGGTCTTGACGAATTTTCGAATATCTTACTATAAAACTCGGAGTCATATTTTGCAACTTTTATCGTTTGTACCTCGCCAAAACTGAAAGATTACAAAAGGAGATATTATTCACTTCATATATACACAAAAAAATTTGAGGTACAAACGATTTTTCATATAGTAACAACGTCAGAGATTCGATCGGTCGTGACGAATTTTCGAATATCTTACTATAAAACTCGGAGTCATATTTTGCAACTTCTGTCGTTTGTACCTCGCCAAAAGCGAAAGATTAAAAAAGAAGATACTATTCACTTCATATTTACATAAAAAAAAATGAGGTACAAATGATTTTTCATATAGTAACAACGTCAGAGATTCGATCGGTCTTGACGAATTTTCGAATATCTTACTATAAAACTCGGAGTCATATTTTGCAACTTTTATCGTTTGTACCTCGCCAACGCTGAAAGATTATAAAAGAAGATACTATTCAATTCATATTTACACAAAAAAATTTGAGGTACAAACGATTTTTCATAAAGTAACAACGTCAGAGATTCGATCGGTCTTGACGAATTTTCGAATATTTTTGTTAATATGAAGTGAATAGAATATTCTTATATAATCTTTCGGTTTTCGCGAGGTACAAACGATAGAAGTTGCAAAATTTAACTCTTAGTTTTATAGTAAGATATTGGAAAATTCGTCAAGACCGATCGAATCTCTGACGTTGTTACTATATGAAAAATCGTTTGTACCTCAAATTTTTTTGTGTAAATATGAAGTTAATAATATCTTCTTTTGTAATCTTTCGGTTTTGGCGAGGTACAAACGATAAAAGTTGCAAAATTTGACTCCGAGTTTTATAGTAAGATATTCGAAAATTCTTCAAGACCGATCGAATCTCTGACGTTGTTACTATATGAAAAATCGTTTGTACCTCTAATTTTTTAGTGTAAATGTGAAGTGAATAGTATCTTCTTTTATAATCTTTCGGTTTTGGCGAGGTACAAACGATAAAAGTTGCAAAATTTGACTCCGAGTTTTATAGTAAGTTATTCGAAAATTCGTCAAGACCAATCGAATCTCTGACGTTGTGACTATATGAAAAATCGTTTGTACCTCAAATTTTTTTGTGTTAATATGAAGTGAATATAATATTCTTTTATAATCTTTCGGTTTTTGCGAGGTACAAACGATAGAAGTTGCAAAATTTAACTCTTAGTTTTATAGTAAGATATTGGAAAATTCAAGACCGATCGAATCTCTGACGTTGTTACTATATGAAAAATCGTTTGTACCTCAATTTTTTTTTGTGCAAATATAAAGTGAATAGTATCTTCTTTTATAATCTTTCGGTTTTGGCGAGGTACAAACGATAAAAGTTGCAAAATATGACTCCGAGTTTTATAGTAAGAAATTTGAAATGTCGTCAAGACCGATATAATCTCTGACGTTGTTACTATATGAAAAATCGTTTGTACCTCAAATTTTTTTGTGTAAATATGAAGTGAATAGTATCTTCTTTTATAATCTTTCGGTTTTGGCGAGGTACAAACGATAAAAGTTGCAAAATATGACTCCGAGTTTTATAGTAAGATATTCGAAAATTCATCACGACCGATCGAATCTCTGACGTTGTTACTTTATGAAAAATCGTTTGTACCTCAAATTTTTTTTTATAAATATGAAGTGAATATAATATTCTTTTATAATCTTTCGGTTTTTGCGAGGTACAAACGATAGAAGTTGCAAAATTTAACTCTTAGTTTTATAGTAAGATATTCGAAAATTCGTCACGACCGATCGTATCTCTGACGTTGTTACTTTATGAAAAATCGTTTGTACCTCAAATTTTTTAGTGTAAATATGAAGTGAATAGTATCTTCTTTTATAATCTTTCGGTTTTGGCGAGGTACAAACGATAAAATTTGCAAAATTTGACTCCGAGTTTTATAGTAAGATATTCGAAAATTCGTCAAGACCGATCGAATCTCTGACGTTGTTACTATATGAAAAATCGTTTGTACCTCAAATTTTTTTGTGTAAATATGAAGTGAATATAATATTCTTTTATAACCTTTCGGTTTTTGCGAGGTACAAACGATAGAAGTTGCAAAATTTAACTCTTAGTGTTATAGTAAGATATTTGAAAATTCGTCAAGACTGATCGAATCTCTGACGTTGTTACTATATGAAAAATCGTTTGTACCTCAAATTTTTTTTTTAAATATGAAGTGAACGGTATTTTCTTTTATAATCTTTCGGTTTTGGCGAGGTACAAACGATAAAAGTTGCAAAATATGACTCCGAGTTTTATAGTAAGAAATTCGAAATGTCGTCAAGACCGATATAATCTCTGACGTTGTTACTGTATGAAAAATCGTTTGTACCTCAAATTTTTTTGTGTAAATATGAAGTAAATAGTATCTTCTTTTATAATCTTTCGGTTTTGGCGAGGTACAAACGATAAAAGTTGCAAAATATGACTCCGAGTTTTATAGTAAGATATTCGAAAATTCGTCACGACCGATCGAATCTCTGACGTTGTTACTATATGGAAAATCGTTTACACCTCAAATTTTTTGTGTAAATATGAAGTGAATAGAATATTCTTTTATAATCTTTCGGTTTTCGCGAGGTACAAACGATAGAAGTTGCAAAATGTAACTCTTAGTTTTATAGTAAGATATTGGAAAATTCGTCACGACCGATCGAATCTCTGACGTTGTTACTATATGAAAAATCGTTTACACCTCAAATTTTTTGTGTAAATATGAAGTGAATAGAATATTCTTTTATAATCTTTCGGTTTTCGCGAGGTACAAACGATAGAAGTTGCAAAATGTAACTCTTAGTTTTATAGTAAGATATTGGAAAATTCGTCAAGACCGATCGAATCTCTGACGTTGTTACTATATGAAAAATCGTTTGTACCTCAAATTTTTTTGTGTAGGTATGAAGTGAATAGTATCTTCTTTTATAATCTTTCGGTTTTAGCGAGGTACAAACGATAAAAGTTGCAAAATATGACTCCGAGTTTTATAGTAAGAAATTTGAAATGTCGTCAAGACCGATATAATCTCTGACGTTGTTACTATATGAATAATCGTTTGTACCTCAAATTTTTTTGTGTAAATATGAAGTGAATAGTATCTTCTTTTATAATCTTTCGGTTTTGGCGAGGTACAAACGATAAAAGTTGCAAAATATGACTCCGAGTTTTATAGTAAGATATTCGAAAATTCGTCACGACCGATCGAATCTCTGACGTTGTTACTTTATGAAAAATCGTTTGTACCTCAAATTTTTTTTTATAAATATGAAGTGAATATAATATTCTTTTATAATCTTTCGGTTTTTGCGAGGTACAAACGATAGAAGTTGCAAAATTTAACTCTTAGTTTTATAGTAAGATATTCGAAAATTCGTCACGACCGATCGTATCTCTGACATTGTTACTTTATGAAAAATCGTTTGTACCTCAAATTTTTTTGTGTAAATATGAAGTGAATAGAATATTCTTTTATAATCTTTCGGTTTTCGCGAGGTACAAACGATAGAAGTTGCAAAATTTAACTCTTAGTTTTATAGTAAGATATTGGAAAATTCGTCAAGACCGATCGAATCTCTGACGTTGTTACTATATGAAAAATCGTTTGTACCTCAAATTTTTTTGTGTAAATATGAAGTGAATAGAATATTCTTTTATAATCTTTCGGTTTTTGCGAGGTACAAACGATAGAAGTTGCAAAATTTAACTCTTAGTGTTATAGTAAGATATTGGAAAATTCGTCAAGACCGATCGAATCTCTGACGTTGTTACTATATGAAAAATCGTTTGTACCTCAAATTTTTTTGTGTAAATATGAAGTGAATAATATCTTCTTTTGTAATCTTTCGGTTTTGGCGAGGTACAAACGATAAAAGTTGCAAAATTTGACTCCGAGTTTTATAGTAAGATATTCGAAAATTCTTCAAGACCGATCGAATCTCTGACGTTGTTACTATATGAAAAATCGTTTGTACCTCAAATTTTTTTGTGTAAATATGAATTGAATATAATATTCTTTTATAATCTTTCGGTTTTTGCGAGGTACAAACGATAGAAGTTGCAAAATTTAACTCTTAGTGTTATAGTAAGATATTGGAAAATTCGTCAAGACCGATCGAATCTCTGACGTTGTTACTATATGAAAAATCGTTTGTACCTCAATTTTTTTTTTATAAATATGAAGTGAATATAATATTCTTTTATAATCTTTCGGTTTTTGCGAGGCACAAACGATAGAAGTTGCAAAATTTAACTCTTAGTTTTATAGTAAGATATTCGAAAATTCGTCACGACCGATCGTAACTCTGACGTTGTTACTTTATGAAAAATCGTTTGTACCTCAAATTTTTTTGTGTAAATATGAAGTGAATAGAATATTCTTTTATAATCTTTCGGTTTTCGCGAGGTACAAATGATAGAAGTTGCAAAATTTAACTCTTAGTTTTATAGTAAGATATTGGAAAATTCGTCAAGACCGATCGAATCTCTGACGTTGTTACTATATGAAAAATCGTTTGTACCTCAAATTTTTTTGTGTAAATATGAAGTGAATAGAATATTCTTTTATAATCTTTCGGTTTTCGCGAGGTACAAACGATAGAAGTTGCAAAATTTAACTCTTAGTTTTATAGTAAGATATTGGAAAATTCGTCAAGACCGATCGAATCTCTGACGTTGTTACTATATGAAAAATCGTTTCTACCTCAAATTTTTTTGTGTAAATATGAAGTGAATAATATCTTCTTTTATAATCTTTCGGTTTTTGCGAGGTACAAACGATAGAAGTTGCAAAATTTAACTCTTAGTGTTATAGTAAGATATTGGAAAATTCGTCAAGAACGATCGAATCTCTGACGTTGTTACTATATGAAAAATCGTTTGTACCTCAAATTTTTTTGTGTAAATATGAAGTGAATAATATCTTCTTTTGTAATCTTTCGGTTTTGGCGAGGTACAAACGATAAAAGTTGCAAAATTTGACTCCGAGTTTTATAGTAAGATATTCGAAAATTCTTCAAGACCGATCGAATCTCTGACGTTGTTACTATATGAAAAATCGTTTGTACCTCAAATTTTTTTGTGTAAATATGAAGTGAATATAATATTCTTTTATAATCTTTCGGTTTTTGCGAGGTACAAACGATAGAAGTTGCAAAATTTAACTCTTAGTGTTATAGTAAGATATTGGAAAATTCGTCAAGACCGATCGAATCTCTGACGTTGTTACTATATGAAAAATCGTTTGTACCTCAAATTTTTTTGTATAAATATGAAGTGAATAATATCTTCTTTTGTAATCTTTCGGTTTTGGCGAGGTACAAACGATAAAAGTTGCAAAATTTGACTCCGAGTTTTATAGTAAGATATTCGAAAATTCTTCAAGACCGATCGAATCTCTGACGTTGTTACTATATGAAAATCGTTTGTACCTCAAATTTTTTTGTGTAAATATGAAGTGAATATAATATTCTTTTATAATCTTTCGGTTTTTGCGAGGTACAAACGATAGAAGTTGCAAAATTTAACTCTTAGTGTTATAGTAAGATATTGGAAAATTCGTCAAGACCGATCGAATCTCTGACGTTGTTACTATATGAAAAATCGTTTGTACCTCAAATTTTTTTTTATAAATATGAAGTGAATATAATATTCTTTTATAATCTTTCGGTTTTTGCGAGGTACAAACGATAGAAGTTGCAAAATTTAACTCTTAGTTTTATAGTAAGATATTCGAAAATTCGTCACGACCGATCGTAACTCTGACGTTGTTACTTTATGAAAAATCGTTTGTACCTCAAATTTTTTTGTGTAAATATGAAGTGAATAGAATATTCTTTTATAATCTTTCGGTTTTCGCGAGGTACAAATGATAGAAGTTGCAAAATTTAACTCTTAGTTTTATAGTAAGATATTGGAAAATTCGTCAAGACCGATCGAATCTCTGACGTTGTTACTATATGAAAAATCGTTTGTACCTCAAATTTTTTTGTGTAAATATGAAGTGAATAATATCTTCTTTTGTAATCTTTCGGTTTTGGCGAGGTACAAACGATAAAAGTTGCAAAATTTGACTCCGAGTTTTATAGTAAGATATTCGAAAATTCTTCAAGACCGATCGAATCTCTGACGTTGTTACTATATGAAAAATCGTTTGTACCTCAAATTTTTTTGTGTAAATATGAATTGAATATAATATTCTTTTATAATCTTTCGGTTTTTGCGAGGTACAAACGATAGAAGTTGCAAAATTTAACTCTTAGTGTTATAGTAAGATATTGGAAAATTCGTCAAGACCGATCGAATCTCTGACGTTGTTACTATATGAAAAATCGTTTGTACCTCAATTTTTTTTTTATAAATATGAAGTGAATATAATATTCTTTTATAATCTTTCGGTTTTTGCGAGGCACAAACGATAGAAGTTGCAAAATTTAACTCTTAGTTTTATAGTAAGATATTCGAAAATTCGTCACGACCGATCGTAACTCTGACGTTGTTACTTTATGAAAAATCGTTTGTACCTCAAATTTTTTTGTGTAAATATGAAGTGAATAGAATATTCTTTTATAATCTTTCGGTTTTCGCGAGGTACAAATGATAGAAGTTGCAAAATTTAACTCTTAGTTTTATAGTAAGATATTGGAAAATTCGTCAAGACCGATCGAATCTCTGACGTTGTTACTATATGAAAAATCGTTTGTACCTCAAATTTTTTTGTGTAAATATGAAGTGAATAGAATATTCTTTTATAATCTTTCGGTTTTCGCGAGGTACAAACGATAGAAGTTGCAAAATTTAACTCTTAGTTTTATAGTAAGATATTGGAAAATTCGTCAAGACCGATCGAATCTCTGACGTTGTTACTATATGAAAAATCGTTTCTACCTCAAATTTTTTTGTGTAAATATGAAGTGAATAATATCTTCTTTTATAATCTTTCGATTTTTGCGAGGTACAAACGATAGAAGTTGCAAAATTTAACTCTTAGTGTTATAGTAAGATATTGGAAAATTCGTCAAGAACGATCGAATCTCTGACGTTGTTACTATATGAAAAATCGTTTGTACCTCAAATTTTTTTGTGTAAATATGAAGTGAATAATATCTTCTTTTGTAATCTTTCGGTTTTGGCGAGGTACAAACGATAAAAGTTGCAAAATTTGACTCCGAGTTTTATAGTAAGATATTCGAAAATTCTTCAAGACCGATCGAATCTCTGACGTTGTTACTATATGAAAAATCGTTTGTACCTCAAATTTTTTTGTGTAAATATGAAGTGAATATAATATTCTTTTATAATCTTTCGGTTTTTGCGAGGTACAAACGATAGAAGTTGCAAAATTTAACTCTTAGTGTTATAGTAAGATATTGGAAAATTCGTCAAGACCGATCGAATCTCTGACGTTGTTACTATATGAAAAATCGTTTGTACCTCAAATTTTTTTGTGTAAATATGAAGTGAATAATATCTTCTTTTGTAATCTTTCGGTTTTGGCGAGGTACAAACGATAAAAGTTGCAAAATTTGACTCCGAGTTTTATAGTAAGATATTCGAAAATTCTTCAAGACCGATCGAATCTCTGACGTTGTTACTATATGAAAATCGTTTGTACCTCAAATTTTTTTGTGTAAATATGAAGTGAATATAATATTCTTTTATAATCTTTCGGTTTTTGCGAGGTACAAACGATAGAAGTTGCAAAATTTAACTCTTAGTGTTATAGTAAGATATTGGAAAATTCGTCAAGACCGATCGAATCTCTGACGTTGTTACTATATGAAAAATCGTTTGTACCTCAAATTTTTTTTTATAAATATGAAGTGAATATAATATTCTTTTATAATCTTTCGGTTTTTGCGAGGTACAAACGATAGAAGCTGCAAAATTTAACTCTTAGTTTTATAGTAAGATATTCGAAAATTCGTCACGACCGATCGTAACTCTGACGTTGTTACTTTATGAAAAATCGTTTGTACCTCAAATTTTTTTGTGTAAATATGAAGTGAATAGAATATTCTTTTATAATCTTTCGGTTTTCGCGAGGTACAAATGATAGAAGTTGCAAAATTTAACTCTTAGTTTTATAGTAAGATATTGGAAAATTCGTCAAGACCGATCGAATCTCTGACGTTGTTACTATATGAAAAATCGTTTGTACCTCAAATTTTTTTGTGTAAATATGAAGTGAATAGAATATTCTTTTATAATCTTTCGGTTTTCGCGAGGTACAAACGATAGAAGTTGCAAAATTTAACTCTTAGTTTTATAGTAAGATATTGGAAAATTCGTCAAGACCGATCGAATCTCTGACGTTGTTACTATATGAAAAATCGTTTGTACCTCAAATTTTTTTGTGTAAATATGAAGTGAATAATATCTTCTTTTGTAATCTTTCGGTTTTGGCGAGGTACAAACGATAAAAGTTGCAAAATTTGACTCCGAGTTTTTTTTTTTTTTTTTTTTTTTTATTATTTAGGGAGCTTAGTCAACATTGACTATGTCGCTCCATTAGAACAACAATTAAATTTAAGCCTAAATCAATATTAATCTATTGCACGTCTATTAAGTGCTATCCTAACCATCTTATAAATTTCTTTAGCTTTATCTGACAGGGGATAAGCCAGAATGCAGTTGCAAGATCCAGTATACATAAAATTTTCAATTTTCCTTACAATCTGATATCTTATGTCTTCATTCCGGACACATTCCAATAATAAATGATAAACGTCTTCCACGATTCCACATTCTGAGCAAAGTGGGGATGATACTTTTTTCATCAAATGTCCAAATTTATTCAGAGGAATATGTCCGGAACGAATTCTAAACGCTATAATTAGCAAATTTCTATTTACAGATTCAAACCACGGTGATTTCCAAGGTTCATTTTGTAGTGTTCGGTACCATATGCCCTTCTCCACTGATCTCTCATCAAAACAAACCTTCCACATCTGGTAACAATGCCGTTTAACTTGTTTAATGTAGTCAGTGAAGAAAGGCATGATGTCCCCACCCACTCCATCATCGCAAGCTTCCTTAGCGAGACCATCCACCCGCTCGTTCCCCTCCAATCCAATATGAGACGGAATCCACTGAAGGATAACTTCTTTTGATTGGGTCTTTATTTCAAATATTAACCTTATAATTTCGTAGGCAATCGGTGTGCCTCTTAAACAAGAGGTGCACCGAGCCACGTGCTGAAGGGAACTCCTGGAGTCACATAAAATTACAAATTTACTGTACTGTACAGATTTTATATATTTGAGCGCCTCTAAAATAGCTACTAATTCTAGATACATAATAGACATATTATCACAGATTTTAAATTTCATGCTAATACCAGATTGGACGTCAAAAACAGCTAAACCCATGGAACCTTGCGATGATGTGGTATCCTTAGAACCGTCCGTGAAAATTTTGTAATGTGAGGAATAATATTGTTCTAAGTATTCAATACATGTTCGGCGAAGGCTAATCACGTCGTATTCTTTTTTAGACCTATCTACTCCGTCAATACAGATTTTAATTACATCACTCAATTTATACCAACTCATCCAATAATCTAGAGTATACATATCCAAGCGAATTGCCTTATGGAGTTTTATATTTTGAAATCTTACGTACATATCCACTAAAATAGGAATTTGTTTGCGTCTCCAGTATTTGCGTGTCATAAGTGTGCTTAATTCGTTCACGACCTTAATTGTTTCGTTATCCGCTGTCGACATAGATCTCAAAATAAATTTACCAGCCAGAAATACCCGACGAATATGTAAAGGTTGTACACACAGCTCGCATTCCATTACGTGAATAGGAGTAGATCTAACAAAACCACCTATAACACGCAAAGCCTGGTTCTGAATTTTATCCAATTTAACTAAATTCGATTTACTTGCATTGCTGTATAAAAAACAACCAAAATCCAATCGGCTCCGAATCAAAGTTATGTAAATTTTTCTTAAATATTTTGGGTGGACACCCCAGCCTGGCCCAGCTAAAACTTTTAAAATATTTAACATTTTATGTGCCTTTTCATAAACTGTATTTATGTGCTTCGTCCATCGCAAGGATCTATCGAGTTCCATACCTAAATATCTTATACTAGATACCTCCTGTAAAGGCATATCTCGGATAAAAATGGTAGCACTATTATTTATTTGGCCCTTTTTAAAGACGCACAACTTGCTTTTAGTAGAAGATACAGTAAAACCTAAATTTTCTAATAATTTAACCAAAACATCTAAGTCCCCTTGTAACAAACGACGAGCGGTTTCCATATTTCTGTTAACTACATAAAGCGTTATATCATCAGCAAATTGTGACATAAATATGTTTCTAACGGCCTTAAAAATAGGTAAAAGTGTAATATTAAACAGTAACGGAGATAAGGGGTCACCTTGAGCGAGACCTTGAGCTGTACATAGCCAAATAAAAACATCCCCATGTCTAATTTTTAAATTCCTAGAGCTTAAAAAATTCCACAAATAATTACAAATTTTAAAGCCAATGCCAGATTTATCTAAGATTTCGATAAGTGAAGTTATATTTAAATTATTGTAAGCGTTATCTATATCTAGGAAACACGCTAAAGTCGTTAAATTCTTAGAGAAACCTGATTGTATCCGTGAAACCAATCTGACCAAACTGTCGAGACAAGATTTAGATTTCCTGAAACCTACAGTCTCAGCTGAAAACATACCCTTGCTCTCAAAGTACCACTCCAATCTTCTATTAATAATAGAATGAAAAATTTTACACACACAGGACATTAAACTTATCGGGCGCAACGATGACACTAACGATGGGTCTCGACCGGGTTTGGGAATCGGAAAAACACAAATGTCTCGCCATTGACTAGGAAGGAAGCTCGTAGAAAGAAAAATGTTAAACAAATGAAGTAAAATGTTTTTAGCACTAATGGGTAATTTTTTAATCATCGAAAAAGAAATGTTATCGCAGCCCGGGGCGGTATCTTTAGATTTAATACATGATTCTAATTCGTGTAAGGTTATGTCACATTCTAATTTTAAATTGACCGAATTAATTAACGGCTTGGGAGGTAAAACGTACGCAGGACATAGATTATTTAACAATTCCTTGCACTTGTATTCGTCGACAAAAAAATTCTGAACCTTATTGCCCTTAAGCCATTTCATTCTCCTCCACATTTCAGTAGCCGATGTAGATTCGTCCACAGAATTACAAAATTGTTTCCAAGAATCGAATGACGCTTTTCTTATTAATTTTTGTGATTCCCTAATACAATTTTTAAGATTTAATAAATTGGAGGGGCAGGGATTTTTCCTAAATTTTGAAAGGGCCAATCTCCTTTTAGCTACAGAATGCGACAAGGTAGGGGTCCAATAGGGTTTAGGCGAAAACTTGTTAGATGGATTTAAATTTATTTTGATTATTGGAATAAATATGTTCGCAGCTGTATTAATATGACTTAAAAAATTGTTATATAAAAATTGCGGGTCTCCGGATAGGTCAAATCGTGAAAAGCATTCCTCGAGGTATAATTTATATCCTTCCCAGTCAGCACACTTAAAATTGCGTTTAAATAATGAGTTAGGGCTAAAAACATCACTAGAAGATAAGTTGATAACGAGATGATCACTTCCTAGAGTTTCGTTTGTTACTTGCCAATTAAAGTAACACGATATATCGGAGGTACATAGGGTTATATCCGGGGAACTTTGCTGCAAAATGCCTGAAACTAATTTTAAACGTGTAGAACTACCGTCGTTTAATGATAAAAAGTTGCTATCGCCCAAAGAATCGTAAATTTGGGACCCTCTGGTATCTGTCTTATGAGACCACGTGAAATGGTGCGCGTTGAAGTCTCCCAAAATTACGGTTTTACTGTTGAATTTAGAAAAAATACTGTCCCAATCCGTCCGTCGAGTTCGTACCCACTGAGGACAGTAAATACCTAGGACGTTTTCAATATGTTTGCAATTAAATACCTTAACGTGTAATACCTGTATATCTTCATTGTGATGAACTAAAGTGTAAGCCTGCGCTTTCACCGACTTATGCGCAAGGATACAAACACCCCCATAGGCATCCTGGCGATCTTGTCGAAATATATTATAATTACTAATTTTAAATTGACTATTTGGATCCAACCAGGTTTCGCTAATTACAGCTATAAGAATTTTGTTTTTAATTAATAAATTTTCTAACGCTAACCGTTTTGGTCGCAAACTTTGGGCGTTCCACTGCAGTATATTTATTTTAGTAGTATTAACCTTATTGTGATTATTAGCCATTAGAAGAATTCATAGAATTAAAATTCAGTAACTTACTCATTATTTCCATCTCAGTAAAAGTATCGATAATTGCAGAGACACACCATTCCAAAAAAAAACTTATAACACTTTTAATCTTTTCCGAACACTTCAATCTCTTACAAAATAATATATCCTTAATTTTGTCCAGTAAATAACTAAACGACTTATTATCTTTCCTAGCGTCCGATGATTCACCTCGATTATTATCACACCTCTCCGTTCCCGTGTTATCATCAATTGTGGAGTTATCGCGGTGTCGCGATCGGTTGTTGTCGATGTTATAGTCTGTCTCCGTGATGTCCTCAGTAATGATATACGGCTCGAGATGCGCGGGACGATCGTTTTCAGCTGCACTGCGTGGTCTCGGTAGCGATGACTCCTCGTCTTCGTATGATGTAATATTTTGTTCAGGTGAATAGCGCTGTTTCCTCTTTGTAGGTACATCCTGTATTACGCGCTTAGAGCTCTGTGCTACTTCCGGTGGCCGCTGTGGCTTTTTAACAGCTGATGCGTATGAGATTTGCAAAATTGGTGAATCTTGTTGCAGACTTATGTTACTAAACGCAGACTTATTCACATTCCCACTATGAGTTGGCGGTTCCACGGTAGGTCGCGGTGAAAAAGGTGGTACATACATAGATAAGGCGCGTTTATATGTGCAATTAAATTCCGCCATCAGCTCCCGAATCTTCTTTTCCTTAAGGTAAGCCGGGCACGATTTAACTAGGGACATATGGTTGCCCTTACAATTTATACACTTATAAGTAGTTGTCTCGCAGTTGGGGTGATTTTCACCACATTTGGGGCAAAATATTTTAAGTGAGGGACAAAGTTTTATCGTGTGTCCAAATCGCCAACACCGTGAGCATTGCGTTACGGGAAAAACAAAAGGTTCCACTGCTACTCTCAAATTAAAAATCTTAATAACGGGTGGTAAGGAGCTACCCTTAAAACAAATACGAACAGATTCACACTGTTGCCACCCCGACTCTGGAATTCTGCGATTTAATCTTTTTACAGATAAAACTTGGCACTCCATATTACAACTTTTAATGCATTCCAATAATTCTGAATCAGGTAAATCTATGTCAATATCTCTTATTATGCCGTAGGACATATTAACTTCATAGGTCTTTTGAATTCTCCAGCCTTTTTCCTGGAAACTTTGGCATGAAATCAGTTTTTCTGCATCATACTCGTCGTCGAAGCTCACAATAACTTTAAAAGCGTTAACATATTTAACTCTGTGTATACCTACTATATTTTCCGCAAGAAATAATCGAGCCAGTGCAAACTGTTTAGGCAATATACTTTCTTTACTCGTAATACTAATGTTTATCTTCTCAGTTTTCCTCTTTTTCCCTCTTCTAACTTCTGTCCAATCCTCCTCCTGAATCGACCCGTTCTCTTCGAAATTCTGTATATTTTCCTCATTATTGAATTGGTGCAAATCGCTATCTATAATATCTTCTATATTCATACTGTCGCCTCCCATACTAATATTATCCGCAACCTCCTCATCCTCTTGAACTACGTTCTCACTCATTTTTCATATGGATTAGTATTCAGTACCTAACGGCACGATAACACGCGGCGGCGCGCGAGCGCACCGACGGTAACCGGTATGCGAAACGTACAACGCGCAATGCAATTAATGCGACACGTCCTAGTCATGCGGTGTTAGGAACTGAACTGGACGATGTTTGATTTTTAGAGTCAGGCGAGCTCTTAACTATAACTGTAACTTTAACTAAGTATAACTTTAACTACAATGCAAAATGTCAAATATTTGGTTAAAGTTAAAAATGGACGCCATTAACCATGACCATAGAGCTCGACAAGGTTTTAAATGCACGTGGCGAAAAAAGGAACTAACGCTGTCATCATAAAAAAACGACAGTTCTCCTTTAACAGCAGCGCCCCCGCCCACGTTCATTTATAACCTTGTTGGACCAGCTGTCATCTGTCTATTTCTCCGGTCAAAGTTAAAGTTAAAGCTAAAGGTAAATTTAGCCTTAACTTTAACCACGCCTCTGGTGCAACCCAACCTTAACGTTTCTAAATTGTTTGAAATAGGTAATATTACGCAAAGGTCGGAGAAGGGGGCGCTACTAGCACATTACAGTAAATAATCCGACCAAAATCCGACAACGTCATATCAGAATATTGACAGAAACGTTGCCAAACGTCGAAAAAAAAATTTTTTTTACTGTCTATACCAGCATAGACAGTAAAAAAAATTTTGCCTGCCTAAAAATATTGCAGTAACAGGTAAATCCTATTCGCGTAACGCTTGGGAATCTTACTGTATTAACGGCCGTTCCCAATATTTGATCTATCTCTGGTTTTGCCCTACTAGAGATAGGAATAGCTCACATTAGACATTAGAGACATATATTTTATGTCAATTATGAGCTATTCCTATCTCTAGTAGGGCAAAACTAGAGATAGATCAAATATTGGGAACGGCCGTAAGTGTATACCGATTGCAGGCCGACTGGACATGATTTGCCCACTAATAGTAGCGGCATTAGGCTGCGTTTCCACCAGAGCTGAGCAGAGCTGTTTTTTCTTTAATATATGAAATAAGGGGACAAACGAGCAAACGGGTCACCTGATGGAAACCAACTTCCGTCGCCCATGGACACTCGCAGCATCAGAAGAGCTGCAGGTGCGTTGCCGACCTTTTAAGAGGGAATAGGGTAATAGGGGAGGGTAGGGATGGGAAGGGAAGGAAATAGGGGAGGGTAGGGTAGGGAATAGGGAAGGGAATAGGCGAAACACAACGCAATCACTGTTTCACGCGGGTTTTCTGTGTGAACGTGGTATTTCTCCGGTCGAGCCGGCCCATTCGTGCCGAAGCATGGCTCTTCCACGTGTTGCGAGGAATGTGTTTTTGAGAACCAATAGCATCGCTGCGGCCTGCGATGACCGATGTCATGGCAAAGTCATGTCAATGAAGCGATTTTATTGGTTTTCAAAAAATGTGTTTATGAAAACCATTTTTGAAAACCAACCTCGCAACACAGCTCCGCTCAGCTCTGGTGGAAAGGCAGCCTTAGGGGGGTGCGACGCTAGGCGACCGTCCAGGGCGCCGGACAAAAAAGGGCGCCGAAGGTAAACAAAAAGAGCGCCCAAGCACTACCAGCACCCTGGGCGCCGAAGAAATTTTGCCCAGGGTAGTGCTGAAACTGGCACTGCCCACGAATATACATGGAATGCACAAATCGATTCCGGCAGCGGGGCTAAAATGGTCACATTTAGCAATTCCTCTCAATCAATTCAGCAAATGAATTGTCAAAACTATCAAACTGACAAATGTCAAATCAGTACAAAAATACAGAAATGAATCGCAAGCAGAGTTGCATTTTGCGATTTTAGAAAAATGAATCATATTATGATTCTTCAAAGCGACCATTTTAGCCCCGCTGATCTACGATCAGTCCGACTGTGACTGGATTAGATCGGCCTCCCGTATATGGAGGTAAGGGCCAGGCCAAACACTGCGTTGCGGCGTCGCATCGCAAAAATAACATCGCACAGAAATGCGATGCGATGTCGGAGCGCAAAATTCATCGGAAATTTCCACGATGCGTTCAGCGGCGTCGTAGATTTTTACGATGGGACGCCGCAACGCAGTGTGTGGCCTGGCCCTTAAGAATCAACTTTGTCTCTCTTCGTTTTATTCCACTTCTTTAAATTTTAACAGATTTGTGATTTTAATACATAAACGTGTTTTAAGGATTTATATTATGACAGGGATTTTCGATTGCGTGCTGATTTCCCCCGGGGGCTCTTGATCGGATATTGCAGCTACGGGGCTATTAACGAATGTCAATACGCGCCGAATTTGGTAACGTGAGGTCTCAGGGACCACTTTAAAATTAAGGATTTTATGTGTTTAAAATACTTTTGAGGGTTTTCGTTTGAAATTTAAAGAAAAGTGCGATAAAAAGTATTTCTATTGTATTTTTTTCAATAAATACATAGATACATTTAATTTGAATACTTCATTTTGAATATTCATAGATATTTGAAAATGCTGTCGTTTACTATCATTTTCGTTTACCTACAAAAAATATAACTTAATTAAGTCATCACTGCTAAAGGGTTTAAATATGATAGCTCTATTCCAACTATAATATTAATACGAAATAACTAAAACTTACAACCTTCGTATATCTGACGTCGCCCTGTCGCATTTATTGCTTTGCTGGAATATTGTTACATAAACCAGGGGAGGCGAACCTTTGGCGCTTATTCCTGGACTTGACATTGATAGAGTAGTAAAAAATATTGCTCCTCCGAGCGTAAAATGACGATTTATTACGGTTACGACTGTTTTGATAGGCGCCGATTTCAATATTATTTTTTTATTGGGACTCTACATTTGCTATATTGTATTGTACTTAACAAAAAAAACGTAAATCTGAGCTCATATTGTATATATCTTAAAAATCTTTTGCAATATAATATCTTATTACGTAGTACTGATGATTGGCATTTGAGTAAAAGTAAAAAAAGCATTTGTTGAACGTCTTTCATCAAGACAATAATTTCTCCAAACAATATGGCTGACAAAATGTTATCTACCCCTACTCGCATACGTCGCTAGGTTCAAGGTCTATACTAATTGGTGTCGTTTCGACCCGCTGGGGCGGAGGGAGGGTTATTCAGGGTTGAGCCTATCATAGTGATATTCTAATTGCAACATTATTCTACCTATTTGTGGCGAGATTTGGTACTATTTTATGCCTTATTAGTTGTAAGATTTTAGGGATTTGGAGAGATTTTGTGTTGCCAAAGCTTTGTGTGGTGGGTTCAACCTTCTGGCGTCATGGCCCATGGGAGTGGAAACTTGATAAGTACATAAATCTTGCGGTAGGTCAAATTGACCCGACTTCAACATTCAAGCATATTTTGTTTTATTTTAATAGTAGTTTCATATTAAAGCTTCGTATATTACAAGTATCAAATTACCACAAATTACAGTAAAGTATCGTTTACATTTAAAATTCAGTCCAGCTTGCCAATCTGCATTTATTTAGCGGCTCAATATTGTGAAGTGTCATTAACAGTGAAAGCACATAAGTTGTCGAGGCCAATCCTGACCCTATTTAACACGTTATTAAACTCAGTACTTATCCGAACAATTTGTGATAATGCGTTCACCGCATACGAATATGTTATTATGGGTTTATTATGTAACATTATAACTCTGGTTGAGAAGGGGTTGGGGATTTTGAGAACGTTAAGTTGAGTGTGGTTTTGTTCTGTTTTGATCGCAGTAAGGCTAACCTCATACACACGTTTTTCGTATTTGTTTTCCGTATTCGGAAATATTAAATACTAGCGCAAACGTTCGTTTTTTTCACGCGGGAACGCGCCGTCTTGTTCTTGAAGCGTACGTGCGGAATTCGTTCTGTTCGGAAAAAAGCGAACGTGTGATTCAGTCAATGTATTTTCTACTGATTCTTTGCATTCGGATTTCTGAATACGGAAAACGAATTCGGAAATCGTATGCGTAAAACATGTGGCCAGCCTCAAATAGTAAATAATTAGGGGTTCGATTTTCTTTCACGGTCCACTTATACGAGTTGCGACTTGCGAATGAGACGGTTTGATGTCGAAGTGACATTAGAGTTAATAGACTCTTGAGATTAGTGTAGCAAAGAAGTAGGTAAGTATTAGAGATTTATTATAGAAGTATTTTTAAACATTTTTTACTAATAAAAATTAAGATATTTACTTGCTAAACCTTTAAGATGTACGCTTTACGGCCTAGGCCAAAGACGTTTTCTACCATACCAGCTTGTGATAAAACTGGACTCTTTGTAAACTATTTTATCTAAGTAAACTATTACCTACATTTAAAATTTGGTAGTTTGTCTTTGACCGTAGTTAAGCTAACCGCCCACGTATAATCAGGGTTATAATTACAACTCGAGGCAAACTGTTTTGGCGATTGGGACGAAATGCAAACATTGCGAATACAAACTGCATAATCTCAAATCTGACCGAATTCGTTATTAGTTTACTCATTAAAACATCGTCAACATTAGCATCGTTGAACAATATAGTTAAAATTAAGCGGAGAGCGTACTATGTATAATTATTGTGGTTACAATAATTGTGATCAGAGAAATGTTTTGTTGGGAAAGAGGAGTCACAGCTGTCACACCCACCAAAACTTCGAAAAAACTTACAAAAATATTATATAGTACTTACCTAAACAACTTAATATTAATAACCATTTTTAACCTTTTTTATGATGGTGATTAGAAGCATTTATGGGTCTTACATCCGCAATCCTTAGATTATTGCTGTTTGCACGAAATACGGACCTAACAGGACACTTTTTTTCTGATGACACTTCATAATTCAATACGTTTTAGTGTCTAAACACCATGCCGAAGTTCCGCGGCGGAAAATCCGGATGATTACGTCAGCAATGTCAAACGCATACAATATAACGCGACGGAATTTCGGCATGGTGTGTCATCGGTAATTACCATTGCAGGCGGAATCAAGCCGAACTTCCGCCGCGGAAATTCAGCATAGTGTGTTTAGACACTTATATTGAATCAACCTCTACATAAACATGCAAATTATTTTGCGTATTTATGCAATTGGCTAAAACATTATCAAATATTTGTCATTCGCACTGAGCACATGATGTAACATCATCACAATAATTTACGAGCGGCTCGCTAATGACAGGATGATGATTTATTAGTTGTTAGTTGTTACTGGAAAACATTATGTCTGTTTACACTTTACACCTAAAATGTGTTGTATTTTACTTATGTTAAAATGTTAGAGTGGTTTTATCGTTAAGCGTTTCGCAGCGCCGTTGGAGCGCGCGCGGGTATGGACGAACGGCGCTGCTCAACCACCAGCCAGCCAGCCTTAGGTGTTGCCAGGGACCTGATTCTCATATCGCGAATGTCGCTTTAATCCCAGGCTCTTTCAGTCGCATGTGAGCTGTCTCACGTTCGAGTATAAGTGTCTAAACTCTAAACACACCATGCCGAAGTTCCGCGGCGGAAGTTCGGCATGATTACTTCAGCAATGTCAAACGATTAGTTAAGACACACTGTGAGATAAAAAGCAAATTCGAGGTATTAGAATCGTGCCCAATTGGAGCTAGAAGGTAGACGGATAATGAGTGTGCAATCTAAGCTAAGCTAAACAATCTCTTTTTTTTATTATGAAATAAGGGGGCAAACGAGCAAACGGGTCACCTGATGGAAAGCAACTTCCGTCGCCCATGGACACTCGCAGCATCAGAAGAGCTGCAGGTGCGTTGCCGGCCTTTGAAGAGGGAATAGGGTAATAGGGGAGGGAAGGGATGGGAAGGGGAGGGATTAGGAGAGGGTAGGATAGGGGATCGGGCCTCCGGTAAACTCACTCACTCGGCGAAACACAGCGCAAGCGCTGTTTCACGCCGGTTTTCTGTGAGGACGTGGTATTTCTCCGGTCGAGCCGGCCCATTCGTGCCAAAGCATGGCTCTCCCACGTCTGAATCTCTCATCTCATCTCTCCGCTCTCGCCTCATTTCCCCTCATTATATTACCTTAAAACTACAAGGGAGTCGCATAACTTCATATTAAAAGTCAACATTTTACCATAAGGAGGTTACAACATTTTGTTCCATCGAATTTAATTTTCAAATAAACTTTCCAACATTTTTCCGAGTTGCGATATCATCCACTTGTTCCTCGATGTTAAATACGCTATTTTATATAAACGTCTTTTTTTCAGGTAAGCAATTTATTCGACTGCCCGTGCGGCTACGTAAGTAATGACCCAGTAAGAAAATTGGACCAAAAAACTCATTTTCGCTTGCGGCCGTCGGCGGCACGGAACCCGGCTCGATTCTAAATGAGCGCGGTTTAAGCGCCAGGAAATAGCCCGGGGCCTATCCATAGCTGTCAAACTTATCTTTATCTTGTGACCACCATGGCCCAAATGAAAACCCCGTACTTGAGATATCGCCATTTTTTCGGAACCTATTATAGTCCTCAAGTATATGGATTAAAATTTGTTCCTGTATCGCCCTAAGGTTAACTGATAGAAGATAAATGAAATCCACCTTTGTACCTTTATGTGCATATTTTGCATCAACGAATGCAACATATGCACATGCACATACACATTTTGGAACCCATCGCTCTGGCATCGCTCGCATCGCATCGTTAGCGTTGGTCGAATTTTGGAAACTGTACTGTGGTGATAATATCGCGTTTATCGATCGAAAACGAGCTCCTCTAAATTGTCTATGGATCGTTGGTTTTTATGATATTTTTATGCCAGTACGATAAAGGATCTTTTATATTAAATCGCTAAATTAATGTGCGTGAAATGTCCGAGTGAGGTTATTTTTTATGAAATAAGGGGGCAAACAGGTCACCTGATGGAAAGCAACTTCCGTCGCCCATGGACACTCGCAGCATCAGAAGAGCTACAGGTGCGTTGCCGGCCTTTTAGGAGGGAATAGGGTAATAGGGGAGGGTAGGGAAGGGAATAGGGGAGGGTAGGGAAGGAAATTGGAGAGGGTAGGGAAGGGAAAGGGGTAGGGGATTGGGCCTCCGGTAAACTCACTCACTCGGCGAAACACAGCGCAAGCGCTGTTTCACGCCGGTATTCTGTGAGCCCGTGGTATTTCTCCGGACGATCCGGCCCATTCGTGCCGAAGCATGGCTCTTCCACGTCAATTTATCAAGTCATTCAGAGTTATATACTACTCATTAATAATTATAACTTATTCCAAACGAAGATGTTTTAACCACGCTGCGTATATTGTAGGTACTCTACATGACTAAAGAGTTATAGTAACATGGACAAAACAGTCCTTATGCGCATATTATTATACCATACTTTCAAGTTTCTGGTCCCGATAAAAAAGACGTGGCCTCTTGTATAGACCTTGTCAGGAACAGCCTTACTTTCTAGATCCCATAACGTATTGCCGAATAACGGCAAGGGCGGTTTTCGGTGTGTTATAAACACTGGATTTAAAACGCAGTTTTCAAACATTATTTCGATGTCTTCAATGTAATCCGCACCAAAAGAAAATCACTTACGTAGATTAAAGCACAGCATTGGCACAGCTCCAGCTATAGCCACTTTAAGCCTACATTGAAAACAAGCAATCTATGGGCGGGGTAAGCAATAATTGCTGCTCAATTGCCAATTGCTTATAAATCTTGCCATCGACAAGTTGCTTATTATGCTCAGTTTTCCTTAATATTATACTTTCACTGCTTCGTTAAATTATGAGGTCTTATTCTGATATTAATATAGAAAAAGGAATCCTTTATTTTTTCCCCTTAAATAGAGTACTGGGACAGATTTGAATGTCAAACACTTGGTCTTGCTGGTCTTGGATGACTGCCTAACCATAGTCCGTAGCCTGCTTTCGTTATTTTGGTAAAGCGATTTTTTAAATTCCAATTTCAATAGTGAAAATTATGCGACATCTTGGCTAAGAGCACGTGTTCTTCAAGGATAATAAAGTTAGTGTTTAGTGCGTGTTCAGACCAAACCGACTATACGCCGCCGAATGTGAGCAGGCTCACTGTGAGCCCCAGTGTGAACGTAAAAATAAACGGTATCGAATATCCGCGTACGCCTAGCAAAATAGCGTATTGTCGGTTAGGTGTGAACGAAAAAGTGAATATGTATGGAAATACAATAAATAAACTGCGTAACGCTCGCTCACATTCGGTGGCTCAGAGTAGTCGGTTTGGTGTGAACACGGCCTTGATGATGAAGGGCTGATGCCTCTTTTCATTGTTTCGTAATATTTAAAAGTAAAACTTAAACTTTACCGAATCAGTCGAGGCGAAGTTGTTGGGTTACTTTAGTAATACCCTGTTCCCTCTTTAAAAAGGCCGGCAACGCACTTGCAGCTCTTCTGATGCTGCGAGTGTCCATGGGCGACGGAAGTTGCTTTCCATCAGGTGACCCGTTTGCTCGTTTGCCCCCTTATTTCATAAAAAAAAAGTAAGTTACATTGTGGCTAAAAATAACTTGGCATTTTGTTAAGGGCCTCTATAAGTGTAACTTGGGTTTTAACATGACAATAGTGGGTTACCGTTGTTCGTTGAGTTGTTTTAGAAAGACACAGTGTTGAAAAACTTTTAGCTGTTGTCCCAATGCTTAAGAGCGATCCACACCGCCGTTTTTCCATACAAAAGTTGTCCGCTGTTTCCTCCCTGGATAATACCGGTAGAGTTATAATTTTTTTCCTGAATATCTATGGCCACTAATACAATGTCCCTATGTTTTCTTTTTTTTCATAATTTAATTATTAAAAAAGATATAAACGTTCAAAAACCCAAAAAATGACCAGATTTTTTTCTGTGTTGAAACACCCATAAAACAAAACTGGCTGGAATATACCAAAAAAGTAAAACATAGGAACACAGCTCAAGCCTTGCTTTAATTTTTAATGGAAAAAGTACTTAAATCGGTTAAGTTTTGGAGAAGGAATCAGAGGACAACGAATCGATGATTTTCTTTTATTTTATTAGAACTTTTGTCGTGTTGTCTCTATCGCGCTCTGCGGTGGGAGACTTGAGATTAGTGAGACAGCAATACATTTTCAAAATACCTATTTCGAATTTCTCTCGCCCCTGGTGTATCCTCTTAAGGGACCCAAATTCCAGAGTTTCGAGATCTTTATTTAATTTTTAGGATGTTAAAACAGCTTTATTAAGGCCGGCATTCACGAGCAATCCATCGATCTATTTTGGCACGTTGTCGATCCAAAATTCGTCCATGAATGTGAAAAGTTGAAAACACTCGTTGAAAACACAAAATTCGCACATGAATGCAGAAAACCACTAATAAAATGTCACGTTTTATGTCCTTTCCTGAAACTCAAAAGTATCTAGAAACCAAATTTCAACAAAATCGGTTCAGCGGTTTGGGCGTGAAGAGGTGACAGACAGACACACTTTCGCAATAATAATATTAAGTATGGATGCAGCGTCGCCTCGTCTGTTGTGAGCTGACCCTAATTGCAACATTACCCTCATTTTTGTCCGCAATGCGTTTATACCATCCCGTTCGGCCCGCACGCGAAACCGTTTGGCGTTTGCCTTGAACCAAAATCCGCTCATAAAGGCGCGGTCGGCGAACTGATCACCTTCACCCATATAGTCCGTGATTTTATGACACATTTAATGTTTTATTATGTAATAAATAGCCAATTAAAAATTGAAGATATTATAATGCTATAATATCTTCTTAATTCTTAATGCTATAATAAACGTATATTTTTCCAGGATAAAAAGTATCCTATATCTTCTCTCGGGTTTCAAAGTATCTCCACAAAATTTCAGCAAAATCGGTTTCTTGTTGAGGGATATTCATAGGAGTAGTCTTTGACATGCAGACATAGGTGTCTTGTGGAAGAAGTTTGGTCGCCTTTTGTAAAATCTTCTAGTTTGTTTCAAAAAATATCATAAAAGGTGCTCCAAAAAGCCTCGTTTATCTATCCAGTGTCTACATAATATTTGGCTAGTAGTAGAAAGTGTGATGAATATTCGATAGCACTTTGATTTTGACATGCTATTCTAGATGGTATATCCTAGGGTTCCCGGAAAGATTTTCTGAGGCTACAGTTTCCAATTCGCAATATATGATTTCCCGAACCGTTGTGCTGCTCTCCAACAACCCTGAGCACAAAATTAATTATTCCTTACTTACTCCCACCAATAAAATTCTAAGAGTAGGACATATTACTGCAGTGTTTCTCGCTAGATGCAGCACCAACATAGATAGTAAACAAAACGTTTTGTTCGACGTTTGACAACGTTTCTGTCAATATTCTAATACTAGCGACCCGCCCCGGCGTCGTACGGGTATAAAATATTTATAGCCACTAAAAAAAATGAATAAAATCGATAGCCTATGATCCTTCACGTGGTCTACTTCTTATCTGTGCCAAATAACATAAAAATTGCTCCAGTAGTTCGCGAGATAAGTCCTTTCAAATAATTTCCCCCGTTTTCTCCACATTCTCCTATTAGTCTTAGGGCCTGTTTCACCACTTCCTGATAAGGCTATCCACCACTTAATTTGACAGATGGAGTATGGAAAATCTGTCAAATAACCCTATCGGGCACCTTATCAGGAAGCGGTGAAACAGGCCATTAGCGTGATAAAATATAGCCTATATCCTCAATAAATGGGCTATCTAACACTGAAATCATTTTTCAAATCGGACCAGTAGTTCCTGAGATTAGCGCGTTCAAGTTAGCCCTTTCAAATAATTTTCCCCGTTTTTTCCACATTTTCCTCTATTTCTTCGCTCCTATTAGCCTTAGCGTGATAATATAGACTTCCTCGATAAATGGGCTATCTAACACTGAAAGGATCATCAAAATCAGTTGCGTAGTTTTAAGGATTAAAGGGAACAAAGGGACATGAGGGAAAAATAGCGACTTTGTTTTATAATATATAGATAGAAGACGTGTGCAACATGTCGGATTATTTAGTGTATGTGATGTAGTAGCGTCCTCTGCTCTGCGGGGCTAAAATGGTCGCTTTGAAGAATCATGATATGAAACATAATATTATTCATTTTTCTAAAATCGCAAAATGCAACTCTGCTTGCAATTAATTTCTGTATTTTTGTACTGATTTGACATTTGTCAGTTTGACAGTTTTGACAATTTTGACAAAATTGATTGAGAGGAATTGCTAAATGTGACCATTTTAGCCCCGCTGATCTTTCCGTGATATTCCCTATTACACTAGGTACAACTTGAATCGTTATGAAGTTAACGGAGTTGTCGCCAACTGAACGTACAGGAGTTACGATCTATCATTTATCCCGGAATCGCAGCAGAACTTACTGTCGAAGTGGTTCCTTACAAATTGGAATAGTTGTTGAGCCCTAAAATTTTGATATTCGCTGCCGCAGTCTGCCGCAGAGTGTTTGAACTTCGAACTGAGTGACGTCAGCTAATGTACATGGATTTCCTTGTTGGAGTTGTTTTGACTATTTTTTTTTTGTTAAGTGCGTCAAGAGATGTTGACTGAGGGAATGGTGACCAAATAATAAAGCATGATACATAAAACGCCAAAATTCAATTTAGAATATCAAACTTTTAGACAAACTTTGATAACGTGATTCAGGCTTGTGCGCTGTTTGGTCCGCTACAAAGTCATTCCGGGTATGAAAAGTAGATGTATATCATTCCTAATATGTCCATTCTTAGACCTACAGGATAAGCTCATATAAAAAAAAAATAGATTCAGCTGTTTTGGACAAGTTAGGCAACAAACACATCACAACATTTTATGTGTATTGTGTAAGATGGTTTAGGGTTTGAACATTTTTCGATATTTTCAAAGTTTATTGCTAACCTACCTATTTCATATTTGTATGCCACAGGGGTATTTTCATATTATAATAATAATCCTTTTGTCAGGGTCGATATATCCACTATGTTTCATCTTTGTTTCCATACTTCCTGTATGTATGACCCTAAACAAATACCCTGGGCTATCTCGTGGGTTTTGTTTGTCTTAATCGAAAATATTTTCTCTTACATTTGTTACATTATTACTATTTTATTGAAAGTGATTAATAAAATATCCGAAAGTTGTTTTGCTATAAGTCATGACCGTTATTTTGGGTAGAAAAATTTGATTTTAACACCCGCCAACCTACCAAATAAAAAAGAGTGGAATAAAAATCGCGTCAGGTTTACCCATAAACTTATAATATATGAGTTTACCTATAATTTTAAAAAGTAACCAAGACGAATCTTACAAGTACGATATAATTATACCTACAGTGTGTACCCTAGCCTCTAGTACATATTAGTCTACTAAACCATCTTCATAGACAGTCTGTATATAAATTAATATTTATATGGTGCTATGTCATAGCAAGTTTTATATAGGCATCAAAAATCATTATGACTTATGACTACCCATAAGTAGTCAGGAGTTCATGGTAGAGTCATGCTTGGTCAACTAGTGCTAAGCCAGTAGTACTCAACCTTTTTTTTATACGAGCCACAAACACCTGGTCTTGGTGTCGCGGGGCGCAAGCAAAATTTTTTGGATTAAAAAAATATCTAACGTTCAAAAATAATTTGTTTAAAAAGTGGCCAAAATTTCATAACTTGGGCGTGAATCTCAGACTTCACGAGGGCCACTGATAAAGTCCCGGTGGGCTAGTATAGCTGTGCTAAGCTAAGCTCTATCCAGTCAACGAATAATATGTACATATAATAATAATAGCTGCCACACCGATTTCGGTGACGGTGGCCGGTTTCATTGAAACCAGGCCAGCTACGCAGGAGTAATTTTATAATGCCCAAGTGTGTGCGCAGTACACAAGAGCACTCTCTATTCCTTTACTCTCATAACCCAATGGGACGGAAGACCGACACGACTGGCGAGAGATCAGGCGCAGGACCGACTTTTTACATGCCCATCCGACACATGGATCATCTCACTTGATGAAGATCCATGTGTCGCTTCATTTGACGTCAAAAATCAAAGGTCTGAAGTATCTGATGAAGAACCTTGGTTTCAACTGTATAATTCAGAGATATGGTGATGCCCTCTCAGATCTGCTAAAGTTGCATTACACGTGTGATAATTATAAATAAATCAATAAAAAAAATATAACTCCTACACCGCTTTCGGTGACGGTGGCCGGTTTCATTGAATCCAGGCCAGTTATGCAGGAGTAATTTTATAGTGCCCAAGTGTGTGCGCAGTACACAAGAGCTATCTCTCTATTCCTTTACTCATATATAACCCAGTGGGACGGAAGACCGACACGACTGGCGAGAGATCAGGCGCAGGACCGACTTTTTACATGCCCATCCGACGCATGGATCATCTAATATCTCACTTGTCTGTTAGATGATCCTTTCAAAGTACCAGTAGTGTGGTTACTAGAGCGAGCGAGAGAAATCCGATTTTTTTTCGTTGGTATCCGCTTTTCCGACATTTCACTAGATTTAGTTTAGTAAAATGACATATCACTAGATATTTTTAGTAAGAAACGTATTGAATAAGAATATTCGGCATCTACCGGGATTTCGTGATGTCCCTAGGGATTTCGTGAAATCCCTGATATCCTCATTCCCCTGCGACATATACATAATATGATAGCCATTAGCCAAGGAACAACGAATGAAAATAAGCGAAATAAAATAACCAGTAACTTCACGTCTAGAAGAGCAAGCATAGTTGTCTAGTACAAACTATTTTATAAACGACATATTATTTAAAATTCCTATACATTACATTACATTCAAACATATAACTTTGATCACGTCATCAAAGGAATTCTTAGGGCAAAGAGCAGGGCTTGACTGCGTACCAGCTCAACCAAGGAGAACTGCTATATGCTCAGAAATGCATTCTACAATATTACATTTAAATATTCGCCTCACGATATTGAATGGGTTAGGCTTGCAAGTTGCAACTACATTTTGCCAGCGCCCAGCCCCGGATTTTTAAATAGGCCGTTATAGGCCTAGGGGCGGCAGCGTCCATAGAGGTCCTACAGATTTCGTACATGAGGCAGCGGAAATAAAGTGGCCTACTCTCATCATCATCATCATATCAGCCTATAGTCGTCCACTGCTGGACATAGGCCTCTCTCAATGAACGCCAAGATGACCGATCTCCTGCTACTCGCATACAACATGCCACATGGGCCTGCAACTAAGCGGAGATCGTCGTCCCACCTAGTTGGAGGTCGACCTACAAGAATTCTCACGTCGCATATTCCGCAGAGCTTGAAGACGAAAGTCTTCGATCAATGCGTGCTTCCCGTTATGACCTACGGGGCGGAAACCTGGCCTTTTACAGCAGGGCTAGCTCGTAAGTTTTCCGTCGCTCAGCGTGCTATGGAGCGTGCTATGCTCGGAGTTTCTTTGGCGGATAAGCTTCGAAATGAAACAATTCGTCAAAGAACTAAAGTCACCGACATAGTGCAGAGAATCAGTACGCTGAAGTGGAACTGGGCTGGTCACGTAGCTCGAAGAACCGACCTACTCTCATTAAAAATATAAATTCGGCACTGCATTTTGCACACATTAGAACTAAGCAATGGTGCCTAAAATACAGGAATCAGGATGTTTATGTCCATAATTTCATAAGCCATTACTTGAATACTCTTGATAATCATTAAAATTGTATCAAGATTCAAGATGTAAGGTCCTGACCCCTTTGCCATAATTGAAAGTAGTGATGATGAAGAATCTAGATAATTTCAATAAAAAAAATCTCTGATGTACCAAATTTATCTTAGACGAGCTTTTGCCCGCGGCTTCGCTCGCGTTAAGAAGTATTATTATATAAGTACAAACTTTCATCCCCTATTTGAACCCCTTGGGGTTGGAATTTAACAAAATCCTTCCTTAGCGGATGCCTACGTTATAACATCTACCTGCATGCCAAATTTCAGCCCGATCCGTCCAGTGGTTTGGGCTGTGCGTTGATAGAACACTATGTCAATCAGTCAGTCAGTCATCTTTGAGTTTTATATAGATGATTAAAATAGAATAGAATCTGAGAGAATAATAGATAGACATACAGACACACTTTCGCGTTTAGAATATTAGTATATGTATATCATTTAAGTAATATTGCAACTACGTATCCACACATGGATTTCACAGTATTACTAGATTCCGTTATCAAAGTAGTTAGTTGTAAGTGGAGTTTTGAATTGAACATGAGTTCAGATTCAAATGTGACAACTTCTCCCACAAGGATGTGGGGTGTTAAAATTGGGATAATGCACCGAGCTAGGCGAGATTATGTCGTATAGAACGGATTAGGTTTGCGACGTACTCAATCTTAATCACGCTGTATACGGAATAGCATACTCCAGTGTTTTTCAATCTGTAGGTCGCAATCCCCGGGGGGTCTGGGGGTCGTCAGAAGTTGAGAGTACTATTTTAGTAAAATAAGAGAATTCTAACAAAAGGTTAAAGGAATATATTCATAAACATATATGCATGATAAAAAAAGAAAAGCTCGCAAAATATTTTTTCAACCCAGGGGGGTCGCATCATAAAGAAGATTGAAAAGCACTGGCGTTCTCTATTATCATACTGTGTAATTTTCATCATGTATATTTTAGACGTGTATAGTGCAGATTGCAGGCATATATTAGCGTCATTTCAGTCAACTTTAAAACTAAACAATATCGCTTGCGCATACAACTGCGGGGCTAAAATGGTCACATTTAGCAATTCCTCTCAATCAATTCAGCAAATGAATTGTCAAAACTGTCAAACTGACAAATGTCAAATTAGTACGAATTACTACAGTGCGACAAGGTTAAATATGAACGTGAGCGGTGGCGCTGCTCGTAAAGGAGAACTGTCAAAAATGACGTTTTTGTATGATGGCAGCGTTAGTTCCTTTTTTCGACACGTTCATTTAAAGACTTGTCGAGTTGTAGACATAAATTGCAAGCCGACTTGCATTTATTGATTTTAAAAAATGAATCATATTATGATTCTTAGTGTGATTCTCCAAAGCAACCATTTTAGCCCCGCTGGTCTGTTAAGCGACTTTGATTGCTGTGTTAATCTATAATTTATATGGTGGCATACGCTTTACTTGTTCATCCCTAACTCCAATGTTAATTAGTTTAATCCTTGTCAACGAACTCGGCTCCTAGTCATCGCTAGAATATATTATGTCTGTGTGGTCTGTCGTATGGACAAGTGTGACGTCACAGCGCCATATATGGACATCGACGCACGCGCTTACGGAATGAGCTAATGAGCTATTGTGCTGCTATGGTGTTTTTTTTATGGAAACCGAAATCGTGCAAAGAATTTGGTTGGACAAGGCCTGAGCTGAGTCTACTTATAATATATCTACTGTAAATTTTTATATCCGTGCTATGGGGATGCAAAAAGCGTGTATGAATGGCCCCAGTTTGGGATAGTTTTGGGGGCATTATATAACTTTGATTCGAATTACCTTCGTAAAGTTTCTCTTGTATGGTTTTCTGACAAATATACTGAGTTTTGTAATCTTTCTTCGTAGTTAATTCCGGTAAAAAGTGCTTTACGCAAATTTTTTTGAAATACAAATTAATGTAGAAAAAAATAAATGCTGAGTAACGATGAAAAGGCTTTTTTCTGGAAAAATCCACGAATAATCAAGTTAAGTGTTAAACACAAATCAGTAGCTGGTTATAAATTTCGCTGGTAATAAATTTCGAGTAAATTTATTTACTTAACTTTTTAAAATTGATAAAGTATTAAAATGTTGTAAAAATGTAATGGTATTTTTGATTATATTTGCGTTATGCGTAGGAATACGGATTAAAAAATATTTTTTTCCGTTGGTTTTCAGGTTTCAGAGCACTGAATCTGAAACTTTTTCGTAATCCATATATTTTGAATGCGAAAGCGTGTCTGTCAGTCTGTCCGTTACTACTTTACAACTGCTGAACTGTCATGTTTTCATGATACAAAAATACTTGAAGTTCCGATAAAGGACGTTATCTTATATCCTTTCCAGGGCCTGGGGACCTAAACACTATCGTTTTTATTCCGAAAATTTACAGTTCCTGCGCAATAAACAAATTGCTGCCTGAGTTGTCTCCCAATTTAAAAATAATTTAGCTTTGTTTTCCAGTGCTCCAAAACCTTTTCGTAACATTTATCATTATGTGACTATCATTAGATGTCACCGAGTGCGGAGACTTCAATTTAATGAAGAGTTTGACAGATAATGTATGAGGCCTATATCAAAATCATTTAATAACATCTGAGTACAAGCTGTCCCGGTGAACTTCGTGTCACTTTAAAACCTTCCCTGGACTTCTACGAATACTTTAAGACTAAAATTAGCCCAATCCTTTCAGCCGTTTTCGAGTCTTAGCGTTACTAACACAATTGAAAATATTTTTTTATATACATATATTACTAGCTGTCCCGGTGAACTTCGTGTCACTTTAAAACCTTCCCTGGACTTCTACGAATATTTTAAGACTAAAATCAGCCCAATCCGTCCAGCCGTTTTCGAGTTTTAGCGCGACTAACACATTTGAACGTTTTTTTTTGGAATTTTGCCCTCAATTTTTCATATTTTTTTGTCGAAACAAATTCTAATCTTTTGCGATGATGTTAAATGATAGCCTGTCTGTAATCGGCGGGGAAGCTCATCGATCCTCCGATGTCCTTATCAGCTTACCTCGCCCCTGATCGTCCTGCCAATTCGTCTCTAATGTCTATCTATAAATGCTCTGATTAACATTGGAGATTTGCTTACTTTGCTTCTTCATTGTTTTTGATTAACCTTTACTTGTAATGGGGAATCCCGACAGATTTTGTGAGGGGCAAAACTGAAAAACAATACATTTTTGATTCTCGGACAGAGATATTTTTTATCGAGTGTGTTGCTCACTTGTACTCAAACTTTCGTGGCATGCTATCGATGTAACAAACGTTTATATTATTATAATGTTGGTTGAACGCAATAGTTATACAAAACACAGTGTTCTAAAAAAGTCAAGCAAAAACAAGACACTTCTATGAAGTCAAAAATGAATAGGTAGCTGTCGCAAAAAAACTGGAGCTGACTGAAACAAAATTATTATAAATTGTTGATGATGCTCTAACATAACGAAAATCATCACAAAGTTCGTGTGGCAAAAAAAGGTTATAATTTTGTTGACTATTTTTTTTAATGAAATAAAATAGTAATGATATAAATAGTAGCAAACGAGCAAACGGGTCACCTGATGGAAAGCAACTTCCGTCGCTTATGGACACTCGCAGCATCAGAAGAGCTGCAGATGCGTTGCCGGCCTTTTAAGAGGGAATAGGGTAATAGGTGAGGGTAGGGAAGGGAAAAGGGTAGGGGATTGGGCCTCCGGTAAACTCACTCACTCGGCAAAACACAGCGCAAGCGCTGTTTCACGCCGGTTTTCTGTGAACCCGTGGTATTTCTCCGGCTGAGCCGGCCCATTTGTGCCGAAGGATGGCTCTCCCACTACAAGTTACTAGTCAAGACTAGTGTTATTTATTATTACTAGAGTCAAAAACTAAACCAGGACAACAAATGTGTAATTTTAAAAGCTTATTGTTTGTTGCCCATTGCAAGTGATAACAAATTTCAAAGAACATACTTTCTTTGAAGCTCTGACTCTTTTGAAGGCAAAATATTGTGTAGCGTAATCAAACAGGAAATATTATAAAAACTAGTGTTCATTTTGCTGGGCTTCTGTGCTAAAAAAGTGTACGAGTTCGTAGTAAAAATATGCCCCAATTGTTATTTTCATCGGCAGCGAAAAAACACGCTCCAATAAAAAATACGATTGTTATTTGGAAAAACCGGACGTGGTGATAATTATTCTTTGTGGAATTGTGTCGTGGGAAGTTTACAGGACCCTAAAACTACAAACAGACTGAAAATCGACGCGACAATCTAGTGAAGTCAATCGATTTTCAACTCTATTAAACAATACTCAAACGAGTCCGGAGTCCTTTTCAATGCTTTTTCAGACAATATAATCCCAGACCCCAGTCTTTTGCCACTTTTATGCCCCGCAGACTGCCACTTTTCATGTTTAGCCACTGCATTCATAGTCTTGTAATCATGTAGATTGCTTGTGCATTTACTTTCGAGCCGTTTTCGTTTAGGGTTGCCAAAATTTAATCCACCTAATGGCATTCGTGTATTATATTTTTGGCCTTTGACTGGAGAAATGTAAAATAATTTGTTTTAAAATGTTTGACTGTATGTATTTGAAACATGTTTATTTTATCAACCTACCAATAATGCGAAATAATGGTAGGCTTAGGTAAATTATACCAGCGGGGCTAAAATGGTCGCTTTGGAGAATCATGATATGAATCATAATATGATTCATTTTTTTGAAATAGCAAAAGGCAACTCTGCGTGCAATTTATGTCTAGTAATTTGTACTGATTTGACATTTGTCAGTTTGACAGTTTTGACAATTCATTTGCTGAATTGATTGAGTGGAATTGCTAAATGTGACCATTTTAGCCCCGCAGATTATACCAATCCAGTGATCCAATCCTGCGCTTTTTTTGCAAAATTGTCTTCCAGTTACCGTTAACATTATTCCAAAAGTAATTCGCTGGATTGGATCACTAATTTGGAATAATATAAACCAGCCATAAATAGCAGCACCTAAGGAAGAGAAAGAGGTTTCCAGCCAAACATTTTTTTTCGACAGCCATACAATGGTCAGTATTAAAGGACGAAGGAGTTACCTCACTGCGGGGCTAAAATGGTCGCTTTGGAGAATCATATTATGAATCATAATATGATTCATTTTTTTAAATCGCATAATGCAAGTCTGCTTGCAATTCATGTCTAGTAATTCGTTCTAATTTGACATTTGTCAGTTTGACAGTTTTGTCAATTCATTTGCTGAATTCATTGAAAGGAAAGGAAAAAAAGTGACCATTTTAGCCCCGCTGATCCTTGTTGACTAATACTATAAATTATAATCAATGCAAAAGTGTCTACCTGTCTGTCTTGTTACCTCACCATGCCTAAACCGCTGAACGGATTTTGTTAAAATTTGATATGGAGGTAGTTTGAGATTTGAGATAGAAAGATGTACGGTTCCGTGCAATAAACGAGTAACGAAATTGCGGACAACCACCAATAATATCAGTGTGACCCTAGCACTAATCGATAAGATTACCTAGTACTTATACAGGGTGTAACAAAAATAAGTGATAATACTTTAGGGTGTGTACGTGTTCCTTGTAGAGAGTTCACTGTGAAAGTAGCAGCGCTGAAAGACCAAATTTTTTTTTCATTTTTGTATGGGGAAACTCGTGACGCTCGGGCCCTTGCCCATACAAAAGTGAAAAAAAAATTTCGTCTTTCAGCGATGCTACTTTCACAGTGAACTCTGTACAAGGAACAAGTACACACGCTAAAGTTTTTATTTTTATTTTTATGAAATAAGGGGGCAAACGAGCAAACGGGTCACCTGATGGAAAGCAACTTCCGTCGCCCATGGACACTCGCAGCATCAGAAGAGCTGCAGGTGCGTTGCCGGCCTTTTAAGGGGTAATAGGGGAGGGTAGGGAAGGGAATAGGGGAGGGTACGGAAGGGAATAGGGGAGGGTACGGAAGGAAATAGGGGAGGGTAGGGAAAGGAAAAGGGTAGGGGATTGGGCCTCCGGTGAACTCACTCACTCGGCGAAACACAGCGGAAGCGCTGTTTCACGCCGGTTTTCTGTGAGGACGTGGTATTTCTCCGGTCGAGCCGGCCCATTCGTGCCGAAGCATGGCTCTCCCACGTCTAAATCAGTGTTATCACTTATTTTTGTTACACACTGTATAACAATAATCTAAATTCCAAATTACCTAGATCTACAGCGAAGTCTAGACCTGTAATTGTCTTACCTTTCAATTGTGTTTTGTTCCTTTTACGTGACTCAAGCCAAGGCTTCTGAACATTTACGCAGAGATATAATTTCTTGGACCTGAATGCGAAGTTATTAGAGAATACAGTTGGTATTATTTTTTTATCTATTCTAATATTATTATAAAGCGGAAGAGTTTGTTTGTTTGTTAGAACGCGCAAATTTTTAGCGTTTGTTTGTTTGTTTGTTTGAACGCGCTAATCTCAGGAACTACTGGTCCGATTTGAAAAATTCTTTCAGTGTTAGATAGCCCATTTATCGAGAAAGGCAGGCTATATTTTATCTCGCTATGACTAACATTAGCGAAGAAATAGATGAAAATGTGGAAAAAACAGGGGAAATTATTTGAAAGGGCTTATCTCACGAACTACTGGATGAATTTTTCTGGTATTTGGCACAGATAAGATTAACTAGACCACGTGAAGGATCATAGGCTATTTTTTGTGGACTAATAATTTGTCTGTGAAATATTTTTGTGGACTAATAATTTGTCTGTGAAATATCTAATTTTCGCGGGCGAAGCCGCGCGGAACGTCTAGTTTATTTATAACTTAACTAGGTACAACTTTTGAATGAGAACGTTGAATTGTGTTTTGATTTTAACCATTATATTAACTACAGCAAATAAATCCATACTTACTATTCCTTTTTAAAACTTTGATGATTGTTGTAAAATGTATTACCGTGCGATACTAGAATGCCTGGGCATCAACGAATCTATCATGCAGTACAATTAATTGTAACGATTATATCAGTCTTCTTACGTGCCACTGGTTCGTGACACCTGCGACTGTTGTGTGGGAGTTAATTATTGTGTTACATTGTAGTGGACCGCCCAGTCTCCGCCCACTGACCACTGTTTAATTGTACCCCCCTCGTCAATGAGTTTCTACAATACTAGGTACGAGTAGCAACGTCTTAGAAACGATTCTCAGAAATTCGTAACCACTTAATATTTTTTTTATAAGAATGCAGGTCGCTGTAGCCCTGACGTCACTGCGACCCATGAGGATCTATTGTGACTTCTTTCGCACTAGACTTGATAGTTTAAAAGACGATGTCAAGTCAGTAAGTCAGATATGCCTGTAGGCATCTTCGAAGTGGCAACGCGTTGCTGCCGTAAACTGCCAATCTAGTTACGTTAGTAACATAGAATATCATTGCCCGTCGTCTAGTTTGACCACCCCCCCTCCCCCCCATTTGTACCCCCGGCTTTACCCACTTCTACCTAAAAAGGTAAAAAAAATTACCCCCCCACTTGTACCCCCTACTTGTAACACCGTTTGTAACTTGTACCCCCGGTTACACCACCAACCCCCCCCCCCCCCCCCCCCGCTTGTATCCCCCTTTTGTACCCCTGGCTGTACACCCAGGCAGTGCCGTAAACAGTCTTTTTTGCGCCCTCTGCGAGCTTTTACAACTGCGCCCTTGCTTTTTTTATATATTATATTACCCAAAGCTATGTACAGGTCTATTTTACTGTTGGAATCGTGCTCTAGGGGCGCAGCGGGAACTATTATCGGGAGCAAACCCAAAAAGTAATACTCTTGCCTGGTTTGGCCATTTTTGCGCCCCCCCAGAGTCTACGCCCTGTGCCTGGGCACCGGTGGCACCGCCCTATTTACGGCACTGCACCCAGGAACCAACTATTTAAGTTAAGTACCCCCATTAAGATTGTAAGAACGATTGTTTTGATCAATTACCTCAGTACAGTGTACAGAAGGAAATTAAAGGTTTAAGTAAGGGTTTTAGTAGTAGACCTCATCACTCAGAAACACAAATTGAAATATCTTTAGCTCCACCTTTTAGGAAATATAAGTTACTAGCGGCCCGCCCCGGCTTCGCACGGGTGGACATTGATTTTTAAATAATTTATTTTGATAAGAATTAATGACATGAGTAAAATAAAGGCATTTAAATGTGGTCCAAAAACATTTCAAGATTTTTTAATAAAAAAATGGTTATTGTGCCTCACTCAACATAGATAGGTATAGTGTGTCGCGGACTTTTTTGTAGATATTTAAAAGATCTACAATTACTTAGAACATTTTATGGTTTTATCTTTTATAGTTTAGGCAGCGTACGCGAAAAAAGTAACATTTCTGGTTGATTTTTTACACCTTGCGTCCGAAAATCCCAAATATCTTACGGAACCCTATTTTTTTCCAAAATAAAATTTAGCCTATGTTCAGCAGAATTAATGTAGGATTCCAATGGTAAAAGAATATTTCAAATCGGTCCAGTAGTTTCGGAGCCTATTCAAGACAAACAAACAATCAAATCTTTCCTCTTTATAATAGTAGTGTAGAAGTATTTAATGACTAATGAGCCAATCTTCACCATCGGATCTCTAAGATTTTTTTTTTCACATCTCTTTCCAGATTTTTTTATCTCTTTCTCTACTTTACTCTAAAGTCTAAACGGCCACACCGGGCTAGTGGTACATAAAATTTGTATGTATTTGTAAAGCATATTTGTTTAAAATTTGTCTACAAACTAATTATGCAAAACAACACTAACAACAGCCGAAATAAATGCTCTGTTTGTTTATTTTACTTGTGAACTAAATTTAATAGAACGTTCCACATTATGTGAACTGCTATTGTGGTTCAGTGCAGCTATGCTTTATTTTAGAAACACATTTTAGGATAATTTTGTTTGTGATGATTAAAATATTGTGCAATTTAGATTTTTATTTAAAAATTACTACGAAACCAACAAGACTTTCTGATATAGTATGAGAGCCAGAGTGCCAATTATTTATTGAATTTTAAATTATTTTCTTTGGTTGGCGTCTGTGGCCTAGTGGATAGACATTTGGTTTGCACTCGTAGAGGGTGCAGGTTCGATCCTGGGTGGATTGATGAATGAATGAGACGTTCAGATCTGGAACATAATACGGACGCTCGTACGGTGAAGGAAAACATCGTAAGGAAACCCGCTCATAATAATTGGTCCCAGACGTATTGACCTGTTCTTTCCTCTGGACTGGGCTGACTATGTTGCGAGAATGCTGTATGAGCTTTGGCAACCATACGGACGTCTATAAAATCTTGTCGCAGGCACTGAAGTATTTGTTAAGAATGGTGACTTCGCTCTGAAAATACTGTAAAAATCATCAACAATGGATGCGATTTTAAGAGTCCCAAGTCGACACTTATATAATATATCAACCATGTTCTGTATCACCAATCACCATACAATAGTTAAAAAACCATGCCTCACAGCGAATAATGTGGCAATTGGTTTAATTAATGCCGAGAACGGCTTACACTGAACAAACAATGGATTTTATACAGCAAATCTCGTTTTTCTCCCTGTTAACTGTTTAAACAAATTATATGTTTTGTGTGATAGTGTTTTTTATAATTACGACTCTTGTATGCGGTTGGTTGATGTTGCCTTACAATAGGTACTCAAACCGACTGAAAAATTGACTTTGATACTATCTTCAGAGTATCAAAGTCAATCGTTAAATGTCTCTGAGTACCAATGATATTCTATGTTACTAACGTAACTAGATTGGAAGTTTACGGTAGCAACGCGTTGCCACTTCGAAGATGCCTGCAGGCATATCTCACATACATAATGACATAACGAATATATGACTTGACATTGTCTTTTGAACAAAAAAGTGGTTACGCATTTCTGAGAATCTTTTGTAAGACATTGCTACTCTAGTATTTTAGAAACTCATTGCTGAGTACAGTCATAAGTCATAAAAATATTTTTTATTTAGGTTCGATTATTGTCATCTGAGTAGGAAGCATGTACAAAATATTTATATTAATAGAACTATGTTTAATTAGTTTATTTTTTGTTTCAGGTAATTGTCCTGTGCTGAATTCGCTGCGTCATCTAGGTCAAAGTGTTATGTAATGGAAAGGATAATAGAAAGAGCTCTATTGACATGATGTCCAGACTGTGTCTAGGCCGAAAAACCGCGGCTTAAGTTCGGCATAATTACGCTTGCAATGCGCTACGCATACAATATAATGCGTCGTAATTTCGGCGTGATGTGTCATCGACAATTTAATACATTGCAGGCGTAGTCATGCGAACTTCGGCCGCGTTTTTTCGGCCTAGTGTGTTTAGACACTAAATTTATATTGCTCTAAACCAGTGCTGCCCAACTGGTATTGCTCCAAGGGCCTGGCCTTCAAAATCCCGATAAGCCACGCGGGCACCACGAAGTTTAAAAAAAGCATAAGCGATACAAAGGAAACTAGGTAATTTAGTTATTAATTATTATTTAATTTATTTGACCCATATCGTTCGCGGGCGCCTAGATAACAGGCCGCGGGCTACTGGTTGGGCACCATGACTGCTCTAAACCATCCTGCCTTACTATGATGTATAGAGGAGAGAAGTATAGCTAAGAGAAGCCCGAAGCCCTGTGACTCCACAAAGGTCTTATAGAGGCTCCGCGAGCGATACATATTAAGTTGTTTTTTTTTTACTTTTGATACATTGAGAGAATTAATTCAAAGACAAAACAATATTTTTTGGGTACGTCAAAAATGTAAGTTCTTAAAGGGGTTCCGCCACCAAAAAACTTTGAGAATCGCTGGTGTAGAGTCTCCGTCGCGTTGTGCAAAAAAATCAAAATCAGAGTAGGCTACTAAATAAGTCTATGAATCAAAATTCAAAATACATGAAACATTACAAAGCCTTACCTAATTTACATCTTATATATAAAATTCTCGTGTCACAATGTTAGGCCGCGTACTCCTCCGAAACGGCTTTACTGATTTTAACCAAATTTAATATGCATATTCAGTGGGTCAGAGAATCGGCTACTGGGTACTTATTATATTAAAGTGCATTTGTTGAATAAATAATAGTAAATTATTACAACTCGAGACTGACGACGACCATTGTTTGTGCGACGGGATAGCGATGTACATTGCCGTGGTGACATACTTATTTAGTCACTTCTATAAAATAATACGGGTCAAATACTTTATATGGCAAAGAAACGTTTGCCGGGACAGCTAGTAATTATATACTAACGAAGTAAAAGGAGAAATATATAGGGCACGAAAAGTGAGACGAAAACATTACGGAATCGTGACAAACGTTGAGTCATTGGAACAGAGAATGTTACGTAAACCGGTGCGTTATCTGTTAGATAGACAACAGCGGTGCGCAGGCGCAGGTCAAACACCTCAGGTTTTTATGAAATAAGGGGGCAAACGAGCAAACGGGTCACCTGATGGAAAGCAACTTCCGTCGCCCATGGACACTCGCAGCATCAGAAGAGCTGCAGGTTGCCGGCCTTTTAAGAGGGAATAGGGTAATAGGGGAGGGTAGGGAAGGGAAGGGAAGGGATTAGGGTAGGGGATTGGGCCTCCGGTAAACTCACTCGCTCGGCGAAACACAGCGCAAGCGCTGTTTCACGCCGGTTTTCTGTGAGAACGTGGTATTTCTCCGGTCGAGCCGGCCCATTCGTGCCGAAGCATGGCTCTCCCACGTATAAACCGAGTGGAACCGAGAACAAAAATGGGGCGTTGTGTAGAGGCTTGGGGGGTGATTTATTTCATCTGGATGCATTTTAAATTTAAACAAAGGGGGCGCTAGAACGTAATTTGTTCTCAAAGTGGGCAATAGATAAAATAAGTTTGGGAACCCCTGGTGTAGAGTTCTAGACTCTAGAGTCTACGAAGAAAAAAAGAAGCGCTTTTACCTTTTTGTCCACTCTATATGGCTTAAGCTGTGCGTAAATCAAAATCATGCAATGGAATTGTAAAGCAAGTTTTAAGGACTTATTTTTGGTTTCAGACATGATAAGAGTGTTCTGTTTTCAATTATTGCTTAAAATAAATGAGTATTGTCCACGCCCTACCCAAGAGATATGTAGGGTTCATATGTAAATAGTAAATAGGCAGCTTAGTTTCGCAAATACTTGGTCTCAATCCAAAACCCTAATAAAGTTTAATGTAAATATGATGAATACGACTTATATGACCCTGGCAGTTAGCAGTTTATGGTGAAGCACTGTCGTTATATTAAAATTAATTGCCATGGTAACCTACAGAGACCTATTTAAACATTATACACTATCACAGTATAGCAATATTAAATCATATTGCTATACTGTGACACTATCATGGATGGTTATATCATCTGTGAAATTCGAATTTTGAAAATTGCGAGGCACTTTTCCTCGCAACTTACAGGTTTTTTTTTTCAACGACTGAACTCTGAAAGCAGTTTGAAGTCGCAGCAAAGATAATATTGCTACGATAAAACCAAAAATTAAACTTTCAGAACTGTACAGCCTGTGCATCTCATAAACATTTTAATGAAATTTAATTGAAATTAAATGTCGCTAAAAGCCGTAAGAACATAGTTTAAACATGTGTAAAGGAAATAGCTATTTATGTAATCTTAAATACTTAGTTTTCTGCAGAATTCGTGTGATGTTTAAATATTTAAATGTTATTTATCAGTGTTATCCATAAAGTTAATATACCTAGCGAAATAGAAAAACAAAGGCCTGAGCAAGAGAGATGTCACTATCAGTAACACTGCGTGGTAAAAAGAGACGTGTGATACATGACAGCAGCACTCTTTTTTTGACGTCCAGTCGGCACGTGCCGCACGTTGACAATTTAATCTCATAGAAAGCATGTTCAATCATGCTTGTGTGTGTATACGTACATATATTTTTACACACATATGAAACCAATTTCGGTTTCGTTTGACAGCTCGAGATTGTTGCTCTATTCCGCTAGGTATATTAACTTTATGGTGTTATCACAACATCACGGGTTTAACGAACGTTCTATTTTCAAAGGTCTTAACTGCATTACCTTTATTGCAGACCTTTTTACGAAATATGGACTTAGGGTCGGGTTCGTGATTATTATGTTAATTCAATTTTAAATTACACACATACATTCGTCGTTATGTAGTACCTATATAATAAATTATTCTGTGATGTAGGCAGAATAAGTAATGGCTTTTCAAAATCCACCACTTAAGAGGGTCAAAATAGGGGATCAAAGTTTTCATGCCAGGAATATTGTTTGTAAATGGCAGTACATTATAATCAAAACTATACTGATATGCCAAATGCGATAATAATGTGTCTATCTGTCTATTGCCTCTTTATGCCCAAACCGCTGAACCGATTTTCCTTTTTAGTAGGTATATACTTTGAGTCCCGGTGAAGAACATGGATAGTTTTTGTCCCGGTAAAATGTACGGTTACTGCACGATTTAAAACAAATTTCGGAGACAAGATATGTTACTAGTTACTAGTAATGTTATGTTAGGTATAGATAGGTTACTAGTGTAGTAACATACAACATAATATTTGTTTATTTGTAGATTCGATTGTATTTCCACGCAACATTAAGGCAATCATTAGTGAGTAGTGCTTAATCGATTCTCATTAGTTCGCGGTCCTTTCCATTTTCACGCATGTCTAGGAATACCTTCAACTTACCTACAGGTACAGATAACGTGATTGCTTGGAAGTTGGAGTTATGCCGTATGTAGAAAATATTGTGACAGTTTATTGTTACATATTTTTTATTAAGCTAAGACAAAAAATCTTGTACTTAGGTACTTTTTATCGGCCTCTCGGCAACAGCTGCAGTTATTGAAATAAAAAATTAAATAATCATGGCTTTTTTCAGGAAGAGACGTTTCTCTAGACATTTTAGCCTAAGTAAAGTAACTAAGTATTTTACTCACTCAAGATTTTCCTTGTATACTTATCCATATACCATAATCAGTAGGTACCAATATTGTAAAGAGTATAGAGTTTAAAAGGCTTCGAAAATACTGGGCTAAATTTGTATTTGTTACAGATAAGTATAGGGTAGACCATGATTACTTTAGGCTCTACGAAAGAAGAGACGTACACACATACACTGCCAGAGTCACTTGTTGTCTGTGGTCGGTTAAAATTACAAAGTAACACGGCTTAATGTCAACGATGGGAGTGCAATAATAGGACTCGTTCAGATAATTGGCTCTTCGGCTCCCGGCCCGAGGACCCTCGGAGCCCACCAAGTGTTTGCTCAAGACGTAAGAGAAATTGAGAATTACTTTTTTTCATTTGGACAACGTTAATGTGTCTGAAAGAACTCTTGAAGATATAAAAGTAGGTCGTCTAAATATATTTCTGTACCTCCTTCGTGGTCTTGTTAGTATTATAAATGCGAAAGTTCATCTGTTACCTCTTCATGCTAACCAAATTTGATGGAATGAGCTTTAATTTTTAGAAAAGTACGTATAGGTTTTTTTTCTCGGAAAATTTACGGTTCGCAACGGAACGACTTTCAGTTCGACGAAGACTTGGACGACATCTAGCAGTAAATTTTCTAAAATAAACAATAGGGATGATGACAAGGTCAAAGATTAGCGAATTTTGTTAATAAAATAAAGAAATCACGGTAAAAAATAAGTGTTCCCAAAGTTTCAGCTTGATAGCATTTGTATTTTTTTTTGTTATGCGCCTTTAAAGTTGGATATTCAAGTCGAATTTTTTTTCAATTAAATTTCTTAATATTTATATACTATTCGATAACTTATGCAATTAAAAGCAACTATTGTTATGAAACCACTTTCATAAACGCAATATTTAATATACCTGTCGAACAAAGTTGTCTCCCGATGCGTACAAACTACGAAAGACTGACGTCAGTCTTTCGTAGCACTTTGTATGGAGCGTTTCGGGCAGGTCTTTTTTATGAGATATTTGAATTGTCATATCTTGGTGAATTTTTAAGCTATCAGAGTGATTCTTTCAACGATGTTTCTATTTTAAAGTGTCCTTCAATTACCGATAAGAAAAAAAAATAGTCATCATGCCTATTCTAATTTTTACCCGACTACGGCAAAGCAAAAGGAGGGGATAGCCGTGGTCGTATGCCACCTACTATAGCAAAACAGATTCATTATAGATAATAAAGGGGCATACATACGACCACGGCTATCCTTTAAACATTTCCATATCCCTATAAACTGTTTTCTTGTTTCATACTTTTTAGAGGGTGTTTTAGTAGTCGGGTTTTAGTTTTTAAAACTTTATTTTTATATAATATGAAGGATATTGTTCTATTAGTATCGACAATTTCGCTAGCTCTTTGACGATGTTCGCTGGTCCAGCGGTACAAAAATGCGCGGCGCGCGAGGGACCGGGGTTCGATTCTCGGCGCGATTTCTCACGCATGAAGCACAGAGGACTGGTTCTATAGTCAGTTCGTCTGCAACAGCATGCCAGATTGAAGTAAGAGATATTTACTTGGTCAGATACGAGTTTGATCGAGTTGTGTAAGCTTACGACAAAATTTTGATGTTCCTTCTACACAATTTTTGTTTAAAATCAGTAGAAAAATATTTCCTCAAAATTTTAATGGTGGAATGCATATAAAATAAGAGGAGTAATTTTGTTATTTTTTTCCAAGAAAGTTTTTAAACGATAAACATACCGTTTGGGAGCCGAGTTTTAACGTAAATTCAATATAAAAATATCGAAAAATGAAAACTCCACCTCTATTTTCAGGGGAACTAGATAATAAAATTGCACTTACTGCTCCACTTTCGTAGCAGCTAGCATTTTTACCAAACTGCTAACGGTTTTGTCGATAGCGATGTTTTAAATTCTGACACAAGTATTTTAACCACCTCCATCAGATTGGGGCTAAAATGACCCAACTTTTAAAAAAAGCCTTCCATATTCCATTTTATTGTTATTTCACTATAAAAATATCATGGCAATAATAATATGCGATGGAAAAGCAGCCTTATTAAAAGTAAGCACCACCTTCATGAAAAACTTATTAATTCAGGTATTTTCCAGACAGTAACATCATTAAATCTAGCGTCGTTATCAATATTTTCATCTTAACGAAGCAACTTTTAACTAAGTAAAGACTTGGAAGAAATAACTTTTATAACGTCAGGGCATCATAAAATGTGAAGTCAATTAAGCAAGAAAGAGTGCTTTCAGGATTCTTTTATTTTTCATTAACATTATTAATATATACCATTTTCTGTTTTAGATAATCAAAAGATGTTAATTGAATTTTGTTACAATTATAATATTATGTTAGAGTATTTAGGTATGACGTATGGCACAAAGTTGTGTTATTTTTAGGCGTATCATCGTCCTAAGTTTAATTTATTTAATTCAGAGCGGACAATAACGACCCATAGCATGTATCCGGGGGTTAAATATCTTAAGATACTGTCTCTAGCGCACCTTGAATAATTTTTTAAGTAGTAAAGAAAGTATAACTTTTAAATGACTACATTTTATACATTTATGGGCTGATCATGATGAACATTCCAGTCGCATACCTTACGGGAACGTTTCCAGGATATCGACTCGTCTTGAGTCTAGACTGCTTCTAGATATTCTAAGCTGTTTCTGAGAAGCAATATATTGTCCAGATTTTACTAGAATTAATATACTTATCTTACTAATAAAATTGTATGTTTAACATTACCGTCCGTATAGACGACATTATTACTTAACAATGTTTTGTCCTTGTCTGACAAACTTTTCTAGCGTACCGTGTCGGATTTATTTTCAATTATATCTATATTTATAAAAATAGATTTCCAATTGTGTTAGTAACACTATAACTCGATAACTGCTGGACCGATTCTGCTAATTGTAGTCTTAAAATAATCCTTCAAGTCCATGCAAGGTTTAAAAGTGACAGGAAGTTCGCCGGGACAGCTAGTTTTTAATAAATCCATGGTTTCTATCCAATTCAATAACTCCAATAAGTAATTACTAATGCGAAATATTGGACATAGTATCTATTATAATGTTTTTATGTAACATGCATAATTGCGTAATGTTTCTGAGAATAATTTTGCAGATTTGTATATTTTTTTGCATAATTTCGTAAACCAACTAAAATAATACTTGTATTGTATAATTGTTAGCTACAACGTTGCTAATTAATGTTTTTTGTACATGGTTTCCATTTAATAGTGGTGGATGAAGATTCATCGGTATATCTATGGACAATGATCATTTTCAAAAATTCCAGCGGGGTGCAAAAGTTAAAATTAGTGTAGAATGCTTAGCTCGGTCCCTCAATTATATTCACAAAAATGCTAAACCAAATCAAACGTACAAAATGTGAACAATATTTCCGAAACCCAATTGTCTATATGTATACAAACCGAATCGCGGGATTTAAGGGTATTTTTGCAGCGTTTTGAATAATTGATAGCTTGAAAACGGTAGTCGTGTCACACGTCAGTGTCTCCTCTCTCCTTCCCCCTCTTTCCTCCTCTCTTCTCCGGTGTCCCGGTCCCCGCGGTCCTTCCATAATTAATTTTATGAGTGACGTTTAGGTCTTAATGGAAGTTGATGTCGAGTCCCCAAACAATTGACAGCTGGTTAAAAGTTAAGACTGTTCACAACAAGTGTTTTTGAAATAAGATAGAACTCATTTTATTGATTTAAGGACGGGGTACCATGAATGATGCACCCAATGCGACGCGACTATTTATGTAACTTTTTAAGCGCGGGTTATTAAAGGTTAAGCGAATTTATTTTTTTACTACGCAAGCAGATATATTGTGTTTCTTTTCTTACTACAAGTATTATGACGCTCGTGTTACTTGTAGTAAGAAAAACATAATTCTGAATTAAAAAAAATTAGGCTTTGCGTTGAGTCGCGTCCTATTGTGAAATAGCCCTTATGAAATGTGCCTTTAAATATTATCAGGGCACATCAATCAATTAAAATTTTAATTATCGGTTATTCGCTTTAAGTTATTTAACGTCTACAACAGATTTCAACAATCGTTATCTTTATTAAAGTCTATTAAAGGATTTTTTGGCCATGTTTTATTTAAATACTAGATGACACCCGTAGCTTCTTTGCCCAAAAAATCGGTGAAAGCACGGTAACCGTACATTTTTCAGGGATCAAAAGTATCCTATGCCTATTTCATTTCCCGGGATTCAAAGTATCTCCATACCACACAGCAGCAGACAGACGGACACACTTTCACATTTATTACAATAGTATTTATTCATCTGGATTATAATAACGCCCATTATTATAATTTATAATCCAGAAGACTGACAAGCTAGAGGGGTTAGCATGAGTTCCTGTAGACAGCTACATAATCGTAATTCGTAACGTTATTGAAAATCGATTGAGCTCGTAAAAATCGTTTTCAGTTATGTTACGGTTAAGAACCTATAGAATTTTTCTGCTCGCGTCTGCTTATCTTTCGTGCCTACCCCACTGAGTTAGTTGATGACGTCACAGTGACGTCACAGTTCACCTTTTCACATCCAATCTCAGAAGCTATAAAGTTTACGAATAGTTTACCAACTTCATTATCATAAAGATATTAATGCCTTTTGGTCTGGAAATAGTCTTGAGTCCTACCCTACCACGGTAACTTTGACCCTTATGTATTTTGCATAAAGTCTAAAGTAACTGTAACTGGTAACACAAGCGGCGTCCAATTAAAAGTTTGTGTTTTTAATGAGGCGAAGCTGAAGCCCGATCTCTGATTGTTAAATGATATCCTTGTTATTTCGACTTTAAGATCGATTTGGAATTTGTGCCGGCCGGATTCACAATGGCCGTTTGGATTCGGAAGGTTACCACGCTGTTATTGGTCAATGCTAGGCGCGGCGATCGCTTATTGGCTGTCGGCTGTCGCGCATCAGATTCGAATTCGAGCTGAACGCATTGTGAATTTCCTGGCGCCCAATTCTCATAACAATTAACAAGATCTCTTCAAAAGTAGTTGGACTCGCGGGTGTCTTGCGTGCGAGCGAGACAAAATATTTTGCGATCCCCCTTTTCTTTTTTATCATGTAAATTCTTTTTTATCATGTAGGTGACCACGGGGGTTGCAACCTAAATGTTTTTAACCTTTAGGTTAAACACTTCGGTACACTGTTGTGTTTTACATAAACATGTGTATTCATCCACACTGTAAACTGTCAAGTATAGATTGTATTACCTTTTCGTTTAGCGGGAATCGTACATTTTTTCGAGTGTCCTTTCTTTGTTCTTTCTCGCAACTGCATACTGAATTTCTTCAAAAACGTTTTAACAATGCTAAAATGATTTGTTGAAACTTGAAACGATGGTTTAATATTTTATGTAGATCGAAGTTATGATCTCACCTATGTAATATAATCTATATACACGGAAAAGGTGGTAATGGGTCAAATATTTTAATGTTTTAACAACGCTATCCAGTATAATTTTACTACTAATTTAGCCAGCATGCTACTAATTTAGCGCCATACAAATCCAACAGAGGCTATCGAGTTGAAACTTTTAATTGTGTGTGATTTTATTTCGATAGTTGTAGAGCCATGGGTACAGTATCAAATTTTTGACTAATGGGCTATGTAGACTGTGGAGTGTGGAGGCTCCAAAGGTGACTATTACATTTGTGATTTTTGCCGTAAAGTTTCACTTGTGCAATACCATTACCATCACTTGATCTCAAAATACCAAATGTGATTGATTAAGAATAATTGAAACTTTCGATTATCCTGCACGAGTTTTATTTAAGTATTCCCTAATAAGACATGTGAACATAAACAAATGAATAAGAAGTCGCATAATGTATTTTTTAGGTTTCTGACTCCTATATTTTTTAAATAATGCTTGATAAACAAAATGGGGGGGCCACATTACCACCTTCTCCTATATTATAATTTGTGTGGAGCCAGTGGGCTACATAATATTAAATAGAAACAATTCTATTTACCTAAACAAATATTAAAATTGTAAATAAATGTTTGGGTTTACGTTGAGCGGCTTAAACTGAAATACTCATTTATTTAAAACCGGATAATCGCATTAAAGCTTTTAAAAACTAAATTACTAGCTAAAGCTTCATAGATAAACTACTGTATATAATACAGTATACTGCAACGGTAATATTTATATACTAGATGATGACGAGTTTTCTCGTTTATCGCGCGGGAACCGTACATTTTTCCGGGACAAAAAGTATCCTATGTCCTTTCCCGGGACTCAAAGTATCTACATGCCAAATTTCAGCTAAATCAGTTCAGCGGTTTAAGCGTGAAGAGGTAACAGACAGACAGACAGACCGACAGACAGACAGACAGACAGGCAGACAGACAGACAGGCAGGCAGACAGACAGACGGACAAACAGACATGACACACTTTCGTATTTATAATATTAGTATGGATTAATGTGTACAAATACTATTTCATGACTACATATTAAGCAAAGAAGGCTCGCGGAAACCGTACGCTTTTCCGCTGTAAATTTAACGTGTTCAACTCCATGTCATCAATATCGGTCCAGTGTTTTCCGTGGCTAATTAACATTTTTTTTTAATTTCCTCCGTACGTAATACAGGTCAATTTTCACAAAAATATTGTATGTTTTTTACATTGGCTTGACCTGCTAATTAACATTGACTTGACCATTTCCTAACCAAATAACCTACGAATAATAAAAACTACAAATAACATAGCTACGTCATGTGCCTCTGAATACTACAAGTATAAACGCGAATGTGCGTCTGTCTGATACCTCTTCACGCTCAAAACGCTCAGCCGATTTTGCTGAAATGTACTTTGAATCCCGGTAAAGGACGTACTACGTAGGATACTTTTTATTGCGGAAAAGTGTACGGTTCCCGCGCGATAAACGACTTTAGACGCAACGGAGTTGCGGGCGTCAACTAGTCAATTAAAAAACTAGCGAAAGTTCGCTAAAATGTATTAAGATGTCGTATCTCTACGACAGTTATCTCTTAACAAGAGATTATCTGTACAAGAACTAGTCCCTTGACCTAAATAGACCAACTTTTTATAGGGCCGCGGTTAACAAACGACCTTTAGGTTCAAGAGCCCTCGAACTTAGCTACTAAGGCTCTGTAAGGGCCCAAGGACACTAGGACAATAACGACGTAAAATGGCAGCGCTATAAGGGTACCTACTGTAACAAACAAGCATAGACGGTACAAGTCAAATTATAATATAGCTACCAAATATATCTACAATTATACAACTTTAGTTAATACTTACTGAAATTGAGATAAAAAATCTAATATCTTTAAACGCGCAATTCTTGTATATAAATATATAATTGGAATCTCGGAATCGGCTCATACGATTTTCATGAAATTTAGTATATAGGGGGTTTCGGGGGCGATAAATCGATCTAGCTAGGAAACATTTTTAGAAAATGTAATTTTATTCGTGTTTTATCGAATACCGAGCAAAGCTCGGTCAAATAGCTAGTATAAATAATATATATAATATAAAGACTAGTTACAACTGACAAGTTCATCGCGCGGTAACCGAAGATTTTGCCGTATGAAAACTACCCTTAATCCATAGATTATTTTTTTTTAATTTTTACGCTTTATGTAAAGATTTACAATATTTTTTGTATGTAATTCACGCTTTTTATACTTAGGTAGGTACAGTAAGAAAACATACGCTAGTGCTTTTCTTTCCGTAATAATACCCATCCCAATCCCGGTATCCCGGAATTTCCGGGTCTGACTCTCAGTCGCAACTCGCAGAGTACCCGAAATTGCGTCAAATATGATATTGATTATGCATTACGTGTTACTTTATGGGTATACCATAAAAAAAGCTGTTTTACTATTTTCAACCGAGTTCAAAAAAGGAGGAGGTTCCTCAAATTGATCATATAATATAATGTTATGCTTTTTATGACTGTTCGTGGATAATTTCGTCTTATTTGTGAACCGATTTTGATGATACTTTTTGTGGTCACAACATCAACAGGTATACTTCTAGACCCTGTAATCTGTTGATGGTCCTCGCTAGTATACCGCTAAAAGTATCTAGTGGGTCTTAGAGATCGATCTTCTAAAATTCTACAGCATTAAAATTTTAATCGAAATGACCCGTAACAAGTATAATCCCTGAAATCTAAATTCTAAAGTCGCGTGCTTCTTGCACACATTTCATTTTTTAACCGACTTTTAAAAAAGGGAGAAGGTTCTAAGTTTTTGCCTTCTTTTGCTCCGATTTTACTAAAAGCAGCAGCTGTGGGCAGACGTAAAGTTTTTCACTTTTCTTTTGCTGTTCATCGGGATACAAAGCAGCAAATCTGTGGAAACTGGAAGGCGAGTAAAAATGGTCTCTATTACGAGAAGCTACGGCTATCATAACATGGCAGTAATGAATAATTCTTATCTCGGCCGAAATGAATAATGAGAGCGTTCAGAATAAGTGAGGACGGTCCGACAAAAACATAAGGTTGGGGTAAAAACTAGCGGTGTTCAGTCCGCCTTTAGGGAATTTGTGTATTGTCTTCATATTCTATAGTTTTCAACTTGCCTTTTTGTCACTACATTGACTTTTGGTAAGGTTTGTGGGATTCCCATTTTCCAGTCATCATTGAGGTGCACAAATGCATAATTATGACGACCTCTGTGGCTCAGTGGTGAGCGCGTCGGTAGCTCAAGCCGGGGGTCGCGGGTTCGAATCCCGCCGACGGAACAAAAAGTTTTCAATGTTCCCGGGTCTGGATGTGTATTAAATATATGTATGATATAATAAAATCTTAAATATATGTATAGTATAAAGTATTAAATATATTTCTGTTGTCTGGTACCTGTAACACAAGTCCTTTAGGTACTTAGCACGGGGCCAGACTGACGTGGTGTGAAGCGTCCATAGATATTATTATTATATTATGACGAATTGAAATGTCAAAAATGAATTTTGGACGCATCGTTAATGCTCTCAGCGGTTCTCTTTTTTGGTGGTGGAACACTTAGAAGTGAAGAATTTTTGATGGACCTCCCCAAAAAAAGGTTTTCTTTGAATGAATTGTCATTGTCATGCTGTTGTCTGATGACATTTCTAAAATCAATTCATATGTCGATGCCCCTACAAGGCCTTTGCGAAGCCCCAGGGCTCCCAGCACACAATTTAGATATAATATACTTTACAATTGCTAATTCGTTTCTTTAAGGGCCTGTTTCACCACTTCCTGATAAGTGCCGAATAGGCTATCCACCACTTAATTTGACAGATGAAGTATGGAGAATCTGTCAAAAAGGCTGTGAATATGGCACTTTATCAGAATGTGGTGAAACAGGCCGTTAAAGTCTTATTAAGATTTAAAGCTACATTTACTACAGGTTTTTTATCAATTCGGTCTTTTTTTTTCCGGCCTCTGAAACAACAGATAAGCGGGGACGGAGCGATTCGTATCGGGGGGTTAAATGTCAAAGTCATCCGCTCTAATTTGCTTCTTAATCCTCGAGTTAAGGGCTATAGCCTATATCTAGAATATCTAACTAATCAAGTTTCCCTGATCGGAATTTAAAGAATTGGCTGTTTAACAAAGTGCCAATGTCTTACGGCGGTTCCCAATATTTGATCTATCTCTGATTTGGCCCTACTAGAGATAGGAATAGCTCACATTAGACATAAAATATGTTTATGTCAATTGTGAGCTATTACTATCTCTAGTAGGGCAAAACCAGAGATAGATCAAATATTGGGAACGGTCGTTAGCGGATCGTTCGGAGTTCGCTCTATTAGTAGCTCGTCTAAGTTACACAAGCAATTATATTGCGCAACATCAGGTATTGCGTAATATTATTGACCGGCTAGGGTTGATATTGAACATCGCGCACCTTCAATCTAATTAGCTTTGTCCACACTGTGCCTTTTTCTGTTCGTCAAGGGCATGCGTTATAGCGCAGTCAACAGCGAACGAGAGGCATGCCCGCGGCGCATGCCCTCTGTCCGTATCCAAAAAATAAAAATGACAATGTTGGCGTTGCGTTCGTTGACGTATTCAACTATTGAATGCGCCAAAACGCACGAAGATGACGAAAATTGAAGACGAAAGTGCATAGTGTGGACATAGCTATTGTCAAATAAACTGTTCAACAAAATTGAAGCGTGATATTGCACAATACAATCGATCGTCTAGGGGCCGGCTTAGTAAAAAGCTTTTGGTCAAATGGCATTAATTTCGAGGGGATATAAAAAATATGGAATTATATCATCTAAAACATCGTAAGCGTGAAGTGCGAACCTCAAAAATTGCACATAAGTACTAAATTATACTTTCTTTAAATTAACCGTAAAATCCGTACCGTAAAAGCGTTGTCACCCACGCGGCACGCCATTGAAATCAGTGAAAGTCTAACTGGTTATTTATATATCGTTATATTTAAAGTCAATGGGATTTATGATTGCGTCTGCCCTGTGTGGGATTTGTTTTATTAGATTGCATTAGTTTGAATTTCATCAGTTAGAGATAGACATTAAAAAGTGCAAGATCTTTTTAAAGGAGTTTATGAACACTCTCTTTCTGAACCAACAACAGTTTACATGTTTAGCTGCTGCAGCGTTGTGCACTTTTTTGGGAAAGATAAAAATTGTTAAACACGCGTAAAGACTTAGGACACGTCACCTGATCGGTTTTTGCACGGGTCGCTTGTCAGTTGTCTAATTATAACAAAAACATAACATAAAGAAGACTGGTTGAAATAGCCTAATAAAAACCATTGAAAGCACAATAAACCTTTGTAAAACAACCACAGTCGTATAAACCAGTACCCTGTTCATTTGTATTATGAAATGAATTTAATACGCAGTGACCCGTGCCCTTTTTGTCCCGGACAAAGTGTCCCGCAAATGTGACACGCGTCAAATAAATGTGGCGCTCCGACTATAAAATGTCCAACGGCTGCGGCTCCCGGACTATAAAATATTTTCATGTAAATCCTCAACTTTTATCACAAAATGCTTTTAAAATCCAGTCGGATGTAATATCAAAATATTTACCAAATGTAATAATATTTCATAACTCATTTTGAGTGTCACTCACCATGGCAAAATTACGGACACTCCGGGAGTGTCGCCGAAAGTCCCACGAGAGGAGGCGGTGAATTTTCAATCGAGTCACGATTGGTAATCCGCAAGTTTTACACTCCTTTTCACATTTTTTAAACCCCATTATGGGTTTATTTGAATTTTTTACTTCATAAAATGTTACCCATATTTTAGCTATCTATGTCTTCAGACGAAATAGAAAATTCAAATTTTCGCTCAGTGTTTGCAACATTATTACGAGAACATAAATACAAGTTTATTACTGCACGAAGACGTGTGAGAGATCTCGTACAGGGGACTGACATAATACAAACATATTTACAGTAGCGTAATTCGTCGTTAAAAAGAAGTTTGAACTCCGGGAGTACCGTCTGACTTAACAATGGAACAGAGGATATTATTCCTCTGTATTATGGATTTTAGATCAGGTCACGCGTTCCGCTAGTTATACATTTCTTTTACATGAAAAAAGTGTATATTCAAATTCAAATTCTTTATTAACCATACAATAATATACAATAGTATAAAGGTAGAAGCTAGGTATTATAACGCATTACGCAGCTAAAGAAAAATTCATCGAAAAATAATAAAAAATCTTATTTGTGCAACACAGAATATAGCGCACGGCACGTAAATCGTGATACTGCATTCAAAGTTATTTGAAACCACGCTTATGTGCGTGCGCTCGTTTCGGGAGGTCTAGTATGAATGGTGTACTGTATATAATTTATATTATGGTACTGACGTTGAATGCGGGTGCCTTGTTACGTGTTGTTACGATCTCACAGTGAACTTGCAGTAAATAGCGTGTCTTCGCTTCAACAATGACATTTTATTGCATAGCTCGGAAACGGTTTTCATTAAATGTGGAGTTCTAGAAAATTTTAGATGTAAGGGCCTGATTGCACCTACCGAGTAGAGGGGCGAGTCAGTGCAAACAATGTGATTGGCCGAGGACACATTCTCGCCCATAAAGTTAATATACCTAGCGGAATAGAGAAACAAAGGCCTGAGCAAGAGAGGTGTCACTATCAGTAACGCTGCGTGGTAAAAAGAGACGTGTGATACATGACAGCATCACTCTTTTTTTGACGTCCAGTCGGCACGTGCCGCACGTTGACAATTTAATCTCATAGAAATCATGTTCAATCATGCTTGTGTAAGTGTATACGTACCTACACATATTTTTACACACAGATGAAACCAATTCCGGTTTCGTTTGACAGCTCGAGATTGTTGCTCTATTCCGCTAGGTATATTAACTTTATGGTCTCGCCACTCTACTCGGTAGAAGTGATCATAGCATACGGGTTTTTTTTTATATTAAGAAATAAGGGGGCAAACGAGCAAACGGGTCACCCGATGGAAAGCAACTTCCGTCGCCCATGGACACCAGAAGAGCTGCAGGTGCATTGCCGGCCTTTTCAGAGGGAATAGGATTACAGGGTAGAGGAGGTAAGGAAGGGAATAAGGAAGGGTAGGGAAGGGAAGGGTAGGGAATTGGGCCTCCGGTAAACTCACTCACTCGGCGAAACACAGCGCAAGCGCTGTTTCATGCCGGTTTTCTGTGAGCCCGTGGTATTTCTCCGGTCGAGCCGGCCCATCCGTGCCGAAGCATGGCTCTACCACGTAAAAATTTGTGAACTACCCTAATATTATGTATCCTAATATTATTTAAAAATTTGGTTTATGTACCCTCACACCACAAGCTAGTCAGTTCTTATTGTGTAGTGGATAAAGTTCAGTCTCGACTCATTTAATCATTGAAATCAAATTGCATCGTTTTCCCTCGTCGGCCGTCGCATTGCTATATGAGCTGACCCTTAGAGCTGGTACACATTGGCCGTTATGAAGCGCGCGCTTCAAAACGCCCAATGTGTACCGGGCCTAAAACTAATATGATCCTACTAAGATTGAATGAGCTATGCATGCACTAACGTCTAAGACCAAGAAGATTATTAGCATAACATACACTGAATATGCATTGCATTTCTGATGGCACTTAATACAAGGAGTTCCAATTTATTCCCTATTCTGAGGTCGGCCATTCAGTTACGATCGATCGTTTCGATCTATTGCTTATAAACTTTAGAAACCAAATTTAAGAAAAGAGTTAAAACCGCAATGAAGTAAAACGATTTCTACTTCCGAATTTGATTCGATGTCGATTTTAATTTAACCTCGATCATGATTCTTACTGAAACTGAAATCATGTTTCATAATCGAATAATCCCGAATCTTTCGGGACCATAAAGTTAATATACCTAGCGGAATAGAGAAACAAAGGCCTGAGCAAAAGAGATGTCACTATCAGTAACATATCAGTAACACTGCGTGGTAAAAAGAGACGGAAGAGAGATACATGACAGCAGCACTCTTTTTTTGACGTCCAGTCGGCACGTGCCGCACGTTGACAATTTTATCTCATAGAAATCATGTTCAATCATGCTTGTGTAAGTGTATACGTACCTACACATATTTTTACACACAGATGAAACCAATTCCGGTTTCGTTTGACAGCTCGAGAGTGTTGCTCTATTCCGCTAAGTATATTAACTTTATGTTCGGGACTAAAATAATAGCGGGATCCCGGGATCGAATTCTTTAGTTGGGAGTAGGCAATTCTTCGAAGATGGATCGAAACAATCGACCGCAAAAGAGTGCCCATCCCTGATGGAAGTGAATTGGTCAAAATGACAAAATAAATGACGTCATTTACATTTTAACCGAAACCCTCGACGTCATTAGTAGCATTCAACAGCTATGAGACCGCATTTTCTGTCCATTCACACGGAAAATTACTACTTTATAAGTAAATAGGGCGTTGAAACAGTAGCCCTAGCATGGCCACAGTAGAAATACGAAAGTATAGATATAATATTATGTCATAAAGTAGAATTTTTTTATTTGAATTTTTAGGACTATAGTCTACTGTCTATGTCATAAATTGGCATTATATTTGATTTTTTGCCGGTCGCCGTTAGCCGCCTTATCTATACTTTCGTATTTCTACTGTGGCCATGCTAGGGCTACTGGAAAAGCTTCGCCAGCAAACATTTACAGATGCGATCTTTTGTATTACTCAGTCGTCTAAATAAATTAGTTCCTTAATTGATCTATGTCTGTGTTCCTTAAGTTTTTGTTTAAAACTAACTTAAAAACCGTATGAAAAGACTTCACTTCGGTAAAATGTAGAGTCTTTTCCTACATTTTTTAAAGATTTTTTCTACCGTTATAGTATCTATACTTTCGTATTTCTATTGTGGCCATGCTAGGGCTACTGGAAAATCTTCGCCAGCAAACATTTACAGATGCGATCTTTTGTATTACTCAGTCGTCTAAATAAATAAGTTCCTTAATTGATATATGTCTGTGTTCCTTAAGTTTTTGTTTAACTAACTTAAAAACCGTATGAAAAGACTTGACATCAGTAAAGTGTGGAATCTTTTCCTACATTTTTTCAAGATGTTATCAACCTTTGTAACGAGTACGGACTATATTTTTATGGTGAGCTGATATTTTAATTAATATTTCCAATTTATATTTACAACTCCCTTACCAATAAGCATGGTAAGGGCATCCATTCTACAGAACAGACAAAGTGACAAATAAATAAAAGATTTAATTTCTTGCATCCCTAACATATCTGTCAGTATTTCTATTCTTTTGCGTTTAATATAGATACTGCGGTGATGCTAAGCTTACTACCTAAAAATCAACTAAATAGGAATCGAATAGATTATAGAATGATCTCGAATCCGTTCTCACAATCATTTTAGTAAAGAATGATTTTAATAAATTATAATATAGAACAGGGAACTGATTTGTGGTGAGGAAAATTAATCAGGATTTCATTGTTCCTTTTTCTTCTATTATCAGAACTTTTTCATAACGGTTTAATATTCAAAGGCCATAAATTAAGATTAAGTCTTTATGAGGTGATAAATGTTGGTTTACCTTAATCCTGACGATTAGTACCTCGGTTGGAACACCACAGGTGGATCTGGGCAAAGTTGACAAAAGTTTGGAAGCACTTAGACTAATCTTATCGTTCAACAGATATTATACGGATAAGTTGAGATAATACTCAATAGAGTTTGATGTATGTTGAATCGGGGGTTGAGGAATCAATAAATTAAGTGATAAGTGATAACAAGTTCCAGGCGACAGTCTGAGTTAATTCTTGAAAATATTGCAATCATTCTTCGTATAAATAGGATATAACAAAACAAACTAATTAGAATTCTGTAAGTGTATGTGTCCCTTATAATATAGAGTTCAATGTGAAAGTAGCAGCGCTACAAAATGCTACTTGTCTCTTTCATACTCATTCAAGAGTAAATTCTCATAAAATGTCTAGGCAGTGTTGCTTAGATACAAGAATAATTAATAAATACACAAGATTGTTTCGATTAAATTAATATAGATAAATAGAATTGGAATAAGGTGAAAGATCCTTACCAGGTACCTTTGTATCTGACCGAGGATTGCTCTCCTAACCCTTTGTGTCAGTACAATGGTCGCGAGGGGATCGCCTCAGGCTGGTACCGATCGATCTTGTAAACTGAGATTGATGCGTTTTCGCCTTTGAAAAACCTCCGATAAAAGGTTTCCTAATGAAATATTAGCTTTTAGACATAGGCCTAAAAGTTGGCTAGCCCTAATGTCTACAACCTTTAAAAAGGAGCTTTCTTACAATATCTTTGGACTGGGAAATATGAAAGTAAAGCAGGCCAAAATATGCGGCATTTTATTGCAACAAAAATGGCTAAATGACTGAAGTAGTTACTGAAACCCATTCTTCCATACTAATATTATAAATGCGAAAGTGTGTCTGTCTGTCTGTCTGTTACCTCTTCACGCTCAAACCGCTGAACCGATTTTGCTGAAATTTGGCATGGATGTACTTTGAGTCCCGAGAGAGGACATAGGATACTTTTTATTCCGGAAAAATGTACGGTTCCCGCGCAATAAACGAATTTTGGCGCGACGGAGTTGCGGGCGTCATCTAGTACAAAATAAACCATCACAAATCGCAGTGTATCATGCAACCCATAATGTCATCGCGATATTTATTCGCCTACTAGCTTCGTCTGACCCAGCAGCTACGAAGCAAAAATATCGTAGCGCTTAATATGTAATGGATCCAAAGGTTTCATGCATACAATATCTACTGAGTACTGACTAAAGTATTTTGAGCAGTTATTTTGTTTATTATCATTATTTTACTACCTTTAAAATCGATTATATATATAGTATAAATACGAATTAACTATTATCTACTTATGATAGGTTATTTTTGAGACATAAACACACAGAGACATAATATTAAATAAGGATGAGTACACATTACGGTTTAAATACCAAAAAAACTATATTAAACGAAGAGTGGAATTCTCTTAACTACTATTTTATGGCACACAAAATAAGTCTCTCCTTAAACTAGGAATTTCAGAAAAGAGGGGAGTTGGGAGATAAGCAGAAAATAACAAAAAGCATAACGTGAGTTTTGACGAGGAAAAATTATTCCATCGCCGATGTACGCTGAAACAAATGCTACAATTTTCAAAGGAATCGAGCTGGATAAGTGGAGTATAGAGTAAACAATGCAGCATTCGCATTCTAACGTCGTTTTTATGTGACTTGGATGTGTCGGAAATAAATTTATTGGATCCAACAATAAAGGTGTCATTGAATTTATGCAAATCGTTTTTCTACGACAATGAATACACGAAGTTTGTGGATATTGCTTAGGGTGGCCTTCAGGGTGGATACTTGGCAGTACCTTTATGTTATGAGAATGAAGTAAACTATACTGGGTACAGTTATTTTAGATAACATACTGATAATAATAATACACGCAAAGCCCTAAGCGGAAAACAGAGTAGAATCGGCCCCATAGTTTTGGGATTTGTCGATGCAAACAAATAATATAGTAGGACGATTTTTATGATGCTAAACGACTGTAAAATTTCATTTAACAGACATCTAAATATATCTCTTAAATTATTTGAATTAATTCAAATCTAGGTACGATATATCGTTTTCAATTATTAAAGGCACAATCATATAATGGCGTGTGAAGTGAAACATAAATAATTCAACAGATATCTAGTTCGGTATTGCTGTATTGTGTGAATGGCAGTTTGACGAAGGTGTAAGATTGGTTTTGATAAGGGAGTCACATACAAATTGAAATACACTAACGTTTTCCGAGATAAAATTGATTAATTATTATTCTGGCACATCCATTTACAAGGTAAATAACTGTGAAATATATCATCTCTCGCTCGCAGACAATTAAAGAGCACTTAGTAAGTTTATAAAGGAGTTCGTGCAAAAGTTTTTGAATATATTAGAGGTGCTCCGACCTTGCTTTGTGTGACGTTCATAAAGATATGCTCAATATTGGTGCAGTCGGAAGGATATTAAACTAGGAAGCTAGCCTATTTTATTTAATAATATATCTATTCGGCTACCGTAGTCATTAAAAAGAAGTTGTTAATACAATTTTAAACCAAAAAAATCTGCGCAGCTATTACAGTTATCTCAGTTTATTTATTACTCGTTTTACGTTGAACGCTAAAGACGTTTTTTGTCGTAACTTTTTTAATCTGTTCTTGTAAATTTCGCGAACAGCCAATCTAGAAAGTTCTTAAACGTCGAAATAGCATCGCCAAACATAAAACGCCGTCAGTGTCATAAAAACTTCCAACTGTACTTAGTTTACGAGGGTACATAACATAGCTTTTAACGCGAATAAACCTCGTTATGATTTAATGGCTGGATTGGGTTGGCACAATAGTATTAATCAAACATTTAAAACTATGTTCATTGTTCGTAGTACGCGCTACATTGTTTATCACAATGTACTTATTCGATAAATAAGGGGTTACTTTGTAGTCTATTAATTCTAAACGTTTATCTGCGATCTAATTCTTCAAACTACCTACCTTAACCGAGATTTTCAATCTTGGTACCAAAAATACTAATCCACATTCACAGGTAGACGTGTAATTGGCAAACCCCTGAGGTCGTAGACGGGAGTCATTTGTAAACCCTGGCCATCCGTTGGTCTGTTCCCTGGGGAGAGTCCCTTATTTTAACTTTCCCCAGTTAGCTGAAAAAGTATTCTGTTTTTTGGTTCTCACCATTCTTTATTTCGAGAAGGCAATAATGCCAAGTCTGATTTGATTTCACGTCGTTTGCCTTCTCATTAAAATAATCTTTTAGAATATCATGAGTCATGAGTCATGACTCACTTTCTTTTGACTTAATTTTTTGAATAACATAGCTCTTCATTGACCTTTTTTTAAATTCAATAAGTTGTAAGTAGGAATAGAGGTATTGATGATGAACCTAAGTGTCCTAAGCCTATGTGCAGATAATCTTGTGACTTTCTCTTTGTATTTGATTAAAATTCAGTTACCTTCCCTAAATTTTCGATAACACTTGAATAGGAACGCTAAGTTATCAATTAGAAAACAATTAGGTTTAAACTAAAATTAGATGAGAGACGCTTCGTAGACAACATTTTGAGTTCCGCAGTTCGAGTCTACCCTCACGTCTCGGTATATTCTCTAGTATTTATTAGTTTCTGTGAATTAATTCGTCTTTATGTGTACACTGGCTGTCCCGGTGAACTTCGTGTCACTTAAAAACCTTCCCTGGACTTCTACGAATATTTTACGACTAAAATTAGCCCAATCCGTGCAGCCGTTCTCGAGTTTTGCGCTTAGCAACACATTCAGCGACTCATTTTTATATTATAGATTGATACTTTTTAATAAGTTATTTTAAACATAAAAAGCGATATTTTTAATCATTCCCTTGTTACATCCATACTAATATTAGGTATAAATGCGAAAGTGTGTCTGTCTGTAACCTCTTCATGGCCAATCCGCTGAATCAATTTTGCTGAAATTTGGTATGAATATACTTTGAGTCATGGGAGATTGATGATTGATTGATAACATAAAATGGGTCATACAATTTAATAAAAATTTTAACATTTTGATTAATTAACAAATTGAGTCGTTTTTAACCGACTTCCAAAAAGGAGGAGGTTATATGTTCGGCTGTGGATATATATTTATTATTAACTTTAATTTATTTCTGTTACAGGTAAGTTATTTAGCTGACATCATCTTTTGGATTCACAGTCGTCAAAATTAATATGAAGGTAATCAACTAATCACACACTTGGTAAGTAATTACTAATTTCCTTGTCTAATGATAGTTTAAAAGACTATTAAGTTCGAATCTCTCGTCTGATGAAAATATTTCGGATCGTAAAAAGATCGTAACGTTGCGTTCGAAACGGGCAATTACTTTTGAATGGCGTAAAGAGGAAGCATATTCCCTGTGTAGCTATAGTAAAATATCATACAGTAGAGCAGGGGTTACCAAATGGCAGATCGCGGTCCGCATCCGGACCGCCAACCCATTTTCGAAAGGCGCGGACCAATCATTTTCGAAGACGAACTTCGTTAAAAATAAATTTTGGTCTCGACTTACCGATGAAAATCTCCAGGTTTTGATGTCAATAGCTTGCACCGATTTCATTCCAAACAAGCAACAAAAATTGTCACTTATATGTAAATTGTTTTTTTACAAAAAGTGTGAACCGCGAAGGTCATATTTTCATTTTTTAAAGTGGACCCCGAGCGACACTTATTGGTGACCCCTGCAGTAGAGTAACAGTGCTTTAAAATGAAACTAACGCATTAGTCCGCAATACAGAGACAAGTACACGCGCAATACGTGATTCTGCGTTGCTTAGGGCGAATCGCGAATTCTTCTCACTTCTCACCGTAATGGTGTTAACAATCTAGAATTTGTCTGGCAAACTACCGTACTAGCGTCACTGCTGGCAAAAATATTAAACAATTTGATGTCATACAAATTCTAGTAAGAAGTAAAGTAACGAGAAATCACGGTTTAGTACGAAGATAGTGTACTGTACTCGTATGTCATTTATTCTGCGCATATACCCCACAGACCACAGTACCCCACAGACAAGAGTGAAATGCCGAATTGGGATCCGGTTTTCCGTTGCTGTATCGACCGGTTCATTACAGATTTACGGCTTAATGAAGCCTTTGTGTTAACTCAAATATTGATCATACGTGTGCTCACACTCGGCTTGCCACGCGGTGCCAAAAACATACTGGCTTCGGTAGCAAATGCCTTTGGTCTAGTGGTTAGACCTATGATTAGTACTCGAGAGGATGCATGTTCAATCCCTGGAATGATCTAATGATCTCAAGTAAAAAATTCACATCTAAGAAAATCAATCTATGTTGTTCCTTATTAATGTATGAAATAACTATGCAATACCAACTTATACATTGTATTAATTGTGTTATTTTATAACCACATTTGCGAATAAGACTATCGCAGCATTGCACAAACCTCATTGGTTTTAAATGCTGTTTAAGTTAAGTTTTTATAATTGTATATGTTTTATTTGGTGTATAAATAAATAGAGAAAAAGACATAGTTGTCCCTAGACGTTTTGACTATTTAATTCCTTCGGACTAGGCCAATGTTGTAGTGAGACCATTTTAAGAGTGCTTATCTCGCTCGCTCTTCAGAGAATACTGTATAAACCATCCACAATAGATCCAAAAGGCCTTAATTTTTTGGTTGCAACGAGTCAGATTAATGTAGATGGAAACACCTTTCTGTTCTCTCAAGATTCCGCATGCACACTCCAAACGTTACGTGGAAACGGAGAATTTGAAAAAGTGGCTGTTTTGCATTCGGAAAAGATTTAAAACCTGGAAGTTGTGGAAATAAAAAGCATTCCCTACGTGAAGCGAATAACGCATCGCGAGCAGAACTTACGAATAAGATGCGCAACAGAGAATCATAGTTGAATGTATAACGTTAACTGCAACTTGTTAGAGCGTAAAGGTTGTTCACTTTCAGAGGCTTCGGATAAATTCTCACATTTTCAGGTTATAAATTGGAGAATAGGAAGCTCAGGATGTGTAACGATGAAAATATTTGATGAAAATATCACAATAAAAGGCAAGGCTGTGTTCATCAGTGCTGAACACTATTTTGAAAGTGCCAAAACTGATCATATCACCCTAGCCCATGTTTTTGAATACTCCCATTCGTAATGGTAAATAACGTTGTGGCTTACATCTATATTACATGTCTATTGTCAGTGTTTTCCAATTGGAAAGGAAACTGGTACATTAAATAAAGACGCCTGAAGTTACGGCATCAACATTAATGCTATACCTGAAATAGTTCCAAAACCCTAAATGGCCTACTTTTTTGCTACAGAATACCACACTATGCTCACATCTATGGCGTCCAGGCACCTAACTTTCAAAGGCGGATAAAATTCTCACATTTTCAAGTTATAAATGGGTGTAAGATTGAAGCAGAACTTTAACTTAAATGCATTAAACGTTTGCAGTCTGAAGATACATTTCCCTTAAGACGTATTCGGTTCAGATTTACGGTTTTAAGCATTTTTCTGTTTTTATAGAGATTTAACCCAAACTTAAAATATGAGACGAAATCTGAATTAAAGCTGCTATTTGATTGAATTTTTTCTTTATCAGTTTTAACATCTCTTTTTCAACAACCGCAGTTAAAGACTTCTTTTATGATATTGATGAATCGTGTTACTTTAAGCGCGCTGTCTACTAACATGCTTAATTGTTTACATACGACGAGCCTCGCTCGAACTGATCGGAATTGCTAATCACATAGTTTCTTAAACATTTCTTGTTGCCTCGTTAGCAACTTTGAAAATAAAAGCATGTATATCACAAGCAACTTGGGTCGTTACCTTAACTATTAAATAACTGATAAAACTTGAATACATTTCAACAAACTTCGTTGGATCTTTAGTACTAGAAAACTGTTGTACGTTACCCGCTGAGTTTGTAGTTTTAAATCTTGTAAAAAGAAACTTTCTAGTATTTATAAATTCGCCGAACATTGCAGGTAATGCCAGGCACGGTCCGAAGGGGGGGGGGGGGGGGGTGACCGGGGACATGACCCCCCCTGAAATCTAAGGTCAAATTGAAAAATCTCAAAATATTGCCAAATAATTAAAAGCTAGCTATCCCATAATCGATTTTTTAAGTGAGTGACCCCTTCCACCAAAATTGTAGGCTGCGGTAATGCATACGTTATGTGTATTACTTTCGACCGATCCTCTTGACTTTTATTTCAAATTTTTATTTTTATATACTTATGTACCTCTTTTTCGATCAATGAACATTATTTACCAACAGATTTCATTTTCGATGCCTTTTTTCTATCAAGAATCATTATCTCGTTTTGTACTTTATTTATTTTAATCTGAATTGTAGATTTCTAAGGCTTCTTCGCTCGTTGCTACTCATCGCCATATCATATCTGATTAATTAATCTTAAATCGATATTCTGCTATTATGCGGATGAATAAGTCTTCAGTGGAGATCAAAAGGTATATTCGGTTGTACGTAACTATGAGCTATCCTCTTTGATGTGCTGCTTTCCGTATAATGGGTATCGGTGTTTTGTTCCGTTCTCTGTTCATTTTAACTAAAGGTATTGTTTGAAATATGTATCTCCATATCGAGTTTCTTCCAGAAACTTCTTAATGAATATCGAATAACGTTTTCGTTGAATTCTTAGCAGAGGATTGCTTTAGATTTATTTTAAGATTAATATAATTAATTTTACAATTTATTTCAAAAAATGGAGGCGAGACTAAATTTTACATAATATTATGAAATAGTTTTTATTTTTATTTTTGAAATGATCTAAGTACATGAATAGTTTGAGAAATACCTGCGATCTAATTAATTGAATTATTATATCTGTAAACAATAGGTAGGGATACGTCAAACGTCTAAGGTAAACAAATTCAATTTAGAAATTAATGTAAAGTTGTACCAAATTTCAATTTTCCCAACAAAGCATTTATCGTTGTTATGAAAACTTAATTTGTACCAGATTAATCTGTAGTTATAGGATTTATAGTTGCTAAGGTAACATCAAGAGGTGGGTTTAATGGCTGTCGAATAGTTCAGCAGTCGGAAGCTGACGGCCATCTTGGCCCGCCATTAACAGACACTTCCGGCTTCGAAATTCGGTTGCCAAAAAGATTGAAAACATTTTTACCTTTTACCATTCCGTTTGAAAGGATCTTATTTGATTTAGTACATTTAAGAACCTTGGGCATTTTATTTGGCATGAAAATTATTATGTTTAAAGAATTGACAAAAGGAAAATTTCTACGACATAGTTTCTTATATTTTGATTAAAGTAAGAGATCTGAATACTTTCTTTAATACATCTCGAGCGTCGTCACAAAGCCCTGTAATAAGCCGTTAAGAAATAATTGGGATAAGGTGTAAAAGGGATTAAATCCTTTCGCTTATCTCCTCCGAGCACGTCAGGGCCCAGCTGCTTGCTTGTGACAAATTATACTCAACTATTGAATACATGAATAGCCCGTGAATATTATTTATTTAGGTCACATCACAACTTCTAAAGGTTTTCTACTGTTAAAGTTAAAGTATTTAAATCATGTAGGGAGATATTAAATTTATTAGTTGTTTATAACTTAAGATTCTTATGTTCTTTTTGAAATGAAGTGTTCGGCGTAATACATTAAACAATTTCTCTTACGTTAGATGCACAGCCTTGGAACAAACCATGCTATCATCATAACTTATTGGAACGAAGTTCCTTATCGCGCATTCGGCGTAAAGGAGGCTAGACAGAACGATCTTAGACCTCGACACTTTTTTATTAGTACCTGCATGGTAGGGGCAGAGGGTGTTGATAGCATTCCTGTGAGTCATCTAGATGGCGTTTTTGGAGATTAAACCGACGCGTTGTTAGTATTCCTGGCCGTCAATAGACGGCGTTTTTTTTTTAAAGATTTTTTTTTAGTGTCATTTATGTATACAGGTTTTTTGAACATAAGAAATAACTTCGTTCCATTCGGGTGTCCCTTGACACCTCTCAAGTTTTTTGTTTTCCCTTCCTATCAACAATTAGATGATGCCCAAATTCTGTTGCGCCAAAATTCGTTATTTCTGGCATTGTTTTTGTAGCGAGAAAATGTAGTGTAGATATATACTTTGAAAAATGATGTTTAAGAGATACCAAATTTCATCTGAGTCGGTGTAGACGTAGCAGACAGATACACAGGCATACTTTTACATTTATAATATTAGTATTTCGTTCTTTTCACATCTCAATTAAGGTCATTCGATTAGTTGCTTTCTCCTAACAAAACTACTTTAGAACAGAACTAATACTGTTAATTCCTTATTGTTGTATCGAGCCAGCTAAAGAACATCTTAGATTCTTAGTACAAAGACTGGAGTGTTGTTAATCCGTACTCAGTTCGCTGAATGAAATCTCTTTGTCTCTATTCAGTATTCTCTTGTTCCAAAGCTTCTGGTCCCAATAACTAGTTCTTGTGGATGTTGAGTTGTACTCCTAAGTTGTGATTCTAAGTGTTGCATTTATCATAATTAATTCTGGTTTGATGGTATATTTCATGCTGATGATATTAGGAGGGCATAGTATGGACAAAGGATGCTTATTGCTTATGTAGATGTTACTCACATCTATGCCATTTATTTTGACGTGATAAAACTATCTAGGAGCACGGCAGTGCTCCAGCCAAGCTTTTTAGCAAAGGCACGGCCGTAGCATACTTTTCTCGAAGCGGTTCGCGGCTTTTTCACACCCCCTTTATCGTCGATGTTAACAAAGCTAGGGATTTAGAATTTCGGTGACTAGGAGCAGGTATTAAAACTAGCTTAATCTCCAAATTACATAACATTTCGATAAATAGTTTAATAGTTACGGATGATCAAAGTTACTACATTTTGTCACTCACTGACTGACAGATCATCAAAATTCTAAGGTACTTCTAGCAGACTTAGAACCTTGAAATTTGACAACAAGGTAGGTCGTTATCCACAATGAAAGGAAAAATTATGAAACTGGCCAAGTGCGAGTCGGACTGGCGTACATAGGGTTCCGTACCGTAAATTTGTATGGGATGCCCCCGTACCGTAAATTTTTATGATGATAAAAATGAGTTTCGACTTCATATTCATTATTTTACGTACAAAAGGAAAAATAGTGTTAACAAAGTTAACAATGAAACTATGATAATTAAATTCGATTAAAATATAAATGAAATCAGAATTGCGAATTACGATGTACACTCCATACTCGCTCGATAGATGGTGTAGCACTCCCTTTATATCGCGGTATCGCTTGTTTGCGGAGTATAATTATTATGATTTAAAAAATCCGGGATAGGTAGAGAGATAGATACTAGATAAAATCCGAGATAGATACTCAATCGAAAGTAACATCGGTGCACGAATAACCTCCTGAAAGTTCAAAAGTTGTTGGGCTATCGTCATAGAATTTGTACTTTCTAGAAGTACCTACCTGTTATTATCAATTAATTTTACGACCTAGAATATATACCTAGAGATAGGTATATATCAGCGACTGATTGGATTTATTGGGTACCATATGCGTCGTTACATACTAAAAAACACTTTACGCTTGCCATTTGTGTGAATATGAACTACCCCAAATTATGAAGTTTTATATTTGTTTATCTTGTGTTCATTGCCGAGCCACTATAATAATTATAAAATAAAGAAAACTATTGATAAATTCACTGAATGTTGATTTAAATTACAAAATAAGTTGAAGGCTTGGCTTGAATGTGATCTGAAAACTTTTTACGATAGATATATTACATGGCTATGCAATATTTTGCTTGGCTCCTTTTAACATTTTATGTTTTGGTGGGATTTATATTACGGGAGCCCTAGAACATTCTTTTTTATTACTACTAAGCTATTTTTTTGTGAGTAGAGCTTCATTTTGATAAAGACAAACAACATTTTTATTTGCGAAAAATCTCGAAAATGGTAGCTAACAGAGATAGAAAGGATTTCATACTTTGAATTGATGGTCTTAAATATGGACTGTTTTATTTGTAGGACAATATTTCTCTTAAATTACAAAAAATCAGTTCGTTAGGGTTCCGTTATAGGGTTCGGTAATCAACAAAACTTGGTTGACTACTGAACCCTAAAACGGAACCCTAATAAGCAGATTCTTTGTATATTGATAGGTTAATAGTTATATATGTAATTAATAGTAGCATTGTCCTACAAATAGAACAATCCATATTTTAGGACCATCAAATCAATGTATTAAATCCTTTCTATTTCTGTTAGCTACCACTTTCAATATTTTTCGGAGATAAAAATGTTGTTCGTCTTATCAAAACGAAGCTACTCACAAAAAATTAGCTTGATAGTATTAAAAAAAATGTTCTAGGGCTGTATCTTCTCTAGGGAAAAAGTATTACCATAACAAATTTAAACAAAATCGGTCCATCACTTTGAGAACTAAGTAATAGACGGAGTGATAGACAACACTCTCTCGCATTTATAATATTAGTAAAGATGTTGCTAATTTCCTTCCAAGGCCTTAAAATTGTGAACAAATACATAGACTAATTGACTGAAATTTTCGAAACGACTCTTCTACTTCTCAAGTGCAAAATCATGATTAAATTCCGAGAATACATTGCGAAGTTGGAACAACAAAAGTACATCAATTACGTCTATCTGAGGCGTGTAAGATAAACAGGGCGAGACATCTTGATTCACCCCAGGCAATTACAGGCGGAACTCGCATTACTCACTCCTCCAGGTATATTTCGGTTTCCAATTTATCGTCAACCGATTCGAGAATTTCTAGTTTTGTATAACAGATATATTTTAGACACGTTTGTAGTTTGGTTACATATTTTGGCTTCGAGCTATCGGTTTTCTGCTCCTCGTTCTACACGAGAAAACATAACTTTGTCTTAATATATCTTCCCTATTCTAAGGGCATCAATACTATGCCTCTTGACTCGCAAGAATCCTGCTTCCCTCGTATTTCGAGGACCTCATTAACTTAATACAAGAGACTTTAAGTATGTTCAGCAGTTGAAAGTAATCCGGGATTAATATCGCAAGCGTTTGCTTCAAGATGGTAAATGCTACCCACAAAATTTACATTTTACTTTAACAAGGATAATATTTCTGATCACAAAACCGTATCGTTTTTCGCACTTCATGTTTCTGACGTCAGTTTCATAGTTCATCAGCAACGTTTAAGAGGATTCCACACCGCCCTTTTTTCCATACAAACGTTGTCCCCTGTTTCCTCCCTGGATAATGCTAGTAGAGTTATAATTTTTTTCCTGAATATCTACGGCCACTAATACAATGTCCCTATGTTTCCTTTTTTTTCATAATTTAATTATTAAATAAGATATGAACGTTCAAAAACCCAAAAAAATGGCCAGATTTTCCGCTTGTTCAAACGTCCAGAAAACAGATTTGGCTAGATTATACAAAAAAAGCAAAACAGGAACACAGCTCAAGCCTTTTTTTAATCTTTAATGAAAAAGTACTTAAATCGGTTAAGTTTTGGAGAAGGAATCAGGGGACAACGAATCGTTGATTTTCTGGATTTTCTGCAGTTGTCTCTATCGCGTTCTGCGGTATAGGCTTGAGGTAAGGGAGACAGCTATAGATATTACACGTACTTCTTTTTCATTTCTCTAGCCCCTGTTGTATCCTCTTAACTAATTATTACTATCGTCATAATATCTAAACAAAGAAAGATACCATCTGATAAATTACTAGACGACGCCCGCAACTCAGTGGCGCCAAAATTTGTCGCGCAGGAACCGTACATTTTTCTATGATAAAAAGTATCCTTAAAGTTCTTTCCCGGGACTCAAGTATCTCCATTGTCCATACCAAGTTTCAGCTAAATTGGTTCAGTGGATGGGAGAGCCATGCTTCGGCACGAATGGGCCGGCTCGACCGGATAAATACCACGTTCTCACAGAAAACCGGCGTGAAACAGCGCTTGCGCTGTGTTTCGCCGAGTGAGTGAGTTTACCGGAGGCCCAATCCCCTAACCCCTACCCTATTTCCTTCCCTACCCTCAACTATTCCCTTCCCTTCCCTACCCTCCCCTATTACCCTATTCCCTCTTAAAAGGCCGGCAACGCACTTGCAGCTCTTCTGATGCTGCGAGTGTCCATGGGCGACGGAAGTTGCTTTCCATCAGGTGACCCGTTTGCTCGTTTGCCCCCTTATTTCATAAAAAAAAAAGTGAAGTAAGACAGACCGAGACACATTTTCACATTTATAATACATATTATTATGGATGGAAATGTCAATACCCACGTCATTTCTATGATAAAATCCTCAGCGTTTCTTTGAAAAATGTGCCCCTCCCAGTTAAGATAGCAGATTTCTGACTTCCGAGAAATCGGTGGTAACATAATATTCAGATCCGTTGAATCATAGATGTCAGGTAAATGTTTCTCTAAATGTGAGGTTAAATTTACGAGCCCGAGGGCATCGTAGCATCTTTTATGTAAAACAGCTAATCATATAAGTGTATTATATCACCCGTTGTGTTTAAACAGGATCACGGGGCCATCCCCTCCAACCACTACGTTCCCTCCTTCGGAACGACCCTCCAATACAAACAAAATTAAAACCCCGTCTGAATCACAAAATATCCTTCCAAATTAAGGTAAAGCTTAGAAAACATAGATTGTTTTCTCGTGTTTTAATATTCTGTGTTTAATTTTATTATCTCAAAATTGAGTTAAAGGGAAATGGTGGAAAGGAAATTGTTCAATAAAGCATAATCCGTCGCTTTTTAGGCAAAACTCCGTCTACTGGCAGTCATGAAGTCGTGAAGAGTTCAGTGACTTATAAAATTTGCATCTAACAGACACCGTGAAATTTATTGATCTCGAAAGCGAGGTTCTAACCCGTGAATTTTGTTGAATTTACTAAGATGTATCGTTTATCTTGTAGTGGTCTGACGATTTTGCTGCAAATTTTAGCACCGAATATGGGTCTCGAAATCCAGTGAGTGGTCGATAACTGCTAAATCTGCATAGCTGCAGATTTTATTACGGCGTCGAGTCCCCGGGATTAAACTGGGGGGATTACGGCGGACAGGCATAAGATCGACTCGTTATCCCCTATTTCTATGAGCTTTAATTTATACCCTCGCCCGAGTTTTAAGCTGCTATTATATAGCCTTTAAACAATACGCTCTGCTACATTTTGCTGCTTCAATATTAATTTTTGATAGAACAATTTTGCACAATTTCCAGCCTGCAGTTTTAATAATCGTAATATTGTTATTATTGACCCGTTGTTTTATGATACACTTTTAATGAGAGTAGCGTCCGGAAAATCTAATTTGCTAGAACTACGTTTTTAAAGCCTCGATTGCACTTCGCTTTTGCTTTATAAATAGCTGTAATTTTTATTTCAATATAAAAAGGCGAACGCGAAAGCTCTTATTTGTAATTCAAATATTGCTCTATGATATTAAAGCTGGCATTTTTATTAAGTCGCAGAAGAACTAAAATTATGCATTCACAGCTTGTCGACCGTAGAATTCCCTGCCAAAGCCTCGCAAACCTAACGAGGCATAATCTTCAGTTTTCTTTTCAGAGTTAACTGTTTTAAGAGTTCCATTGTAGGGAGTCTATTCTGGTTGCTGGCTACCGTAATTTGTTGTAATTGCAGTTTTCAACTCATTCCACTTAATTGTTTAACTTGTTTTTGTAAATGTTTGCTTCTTTGCTGTTTTTGGATTTTTGCATTTCTGTTACTGTTTTGTCGAGTTTAATTATTAGTTAATTAGGTGAAATAATAAATGTAGTAGAATTTTTACTGTGAAATATAACGTTTTTAATTGAAAAGATTAGTCTTTTGGACTTGAGACAAAATGCTGTAATTAAACAATTGCTCTAGGGCATTGGTAAATAAAAACGTGATTCTGAGTAATTTGGAGATGCTTTGGTAATTTATATTTTAGGTATTTTAATTTGTCTCTTACATTTCGCTTCGTTTTATAATAAATTATTTTGACCTCGTAAAAACTTTATCTAAAAGCCAAAGAATATTCGAAATATGAATTTTACCTTCACAAATCAATAGTATTGGAAACCTCTTGGCCCAATCTTATGCTTGCCTTAACACATACCGAAGACTCAATAAACGAAAAATCCGGCCAAGTGCGTGTCGGGCCACGCGCGATATAGGGTTCCGTAGTACCGCTAGTTTTTGATAATTTTTGTATTGTCAATGAATGTACATTTATAACGTGTTTTACACTACTAACAAAAACAACATCATCTCAGTTACTTTCAAAGGAATTTGAACAAAAAGTTCCTTTATACTTCGCCGAATATATTTTGCTTAGTTAATAGACTATTACTCAATAACAGCTTATAAAGTGTTCTTAGCCGTGATAGTTTTCCTTTTAAATTCAGCATATTTCCTACTCCCGTGATTTTTTTCACATTTCTAGAAGCAACCGTTTAGCTGGTAAAAGGGGCCGCAGCTCTGGACTCTAACGATTTTTTACACTTTAATACTTAATATTTCACAAACGGATCCCTAAATCGGAAAATGATCTAGGAATACTCATAATATTTTAAAAAAACCTATCCAACGGCACCCCACACGATAGGGTGGACGTGAAAAAAAATTTCATCCCCGTTTTATGAGTAGGGAAGATATGAGTACCATAAAAAATATATTTTTAAGATTTCATGTACCATTTTTATCGGCATCATTATCAGTGCATTCATGCCAAATTACAGCTTTGTAGGTCGTATAGTCTCTGAGCAAAACCGCGGACAGACAGACAGACAGACGGACGGACAGACCGAAACTATAAGGGTTCCTTATTGACTACGGAACCCTAAAAGGATTATCGTACTCCTTCCGAGTTCGGTTTTCAAAATATTTATAATGCACAAACGTCGATCGAATACTCCCGTTTCGGCTAAGCACTGTACAAAGAGAACGCAGAAAATAGTTCGTATTCGATTGAATTTAACCAAATGCGCTTTTAACGAGCGGTCAGCGAAAAAGTTCCACTTTGTACGTCCAGCGCTGTTCGAATGAACAAAACATTTTCATACTGCTTCGGTGAATGTTTGAATTTATTGCCCTTGTAATTTATGTATACAGCACACAATACTAATATTGGTAAGTATTGCTATATGGTTCTCCCTCACCGGGGGAGCACTCGCTTGTAATGTAACGTTACAGAGTCGAGTATTGTAATGCGCACCTTGTAATGATACAAAACCGAGCATTACAATGTGCACCTTGTAATATAGTGTGTAATATCTTGATATCACTTGAGACATTAACTAGCTATGGAATGCTCATAGTCGAATGTAACATTACACGCGAATGCTGTCATGCAGAGAGATAGTATTGTAATGTAATGCTCAAAGTCGAATCTTTAATGTTACATTATACTTGTAATGTAATGCTCAAAAACGCATCTATAAATTTACATTACAAGTGAATGCTCGCGGTGAGGAGCACCTTTATGTGAGTCGGATGTGCCGTATTTGTAGAAACTGTTGTTGTATCAGATATTGTCTAATGATCATGAAAATCGTAACAATTTTACCACGCAACCGGAGCCTAAATAACTCTATAATACAAAAAGATAAGAAGTTCAAAATAAACAAGCGACATTCCCATTTACCACTTCAAGTACGGTCTACTCCCCGTGTGCTCGTTACGGCTATGAATTTTTGAACATTACTCACCCTACATGGCGTGCTAATGTAGCTACCAGAACAAACAGAGGTGTAATTACTTTGTAAAATTTGCTTTCAGAACATAAAATGTAAAGTTTACGTGAATCGAGACAGTGTTTTAATGTGTTCCCTCGATAAACATGTTTCATGTCGCGAGCATCATTAATTAATTGAGTTCATCGAAAACATAAACGAAAAATGTCAAGTTTATCGCAATATGCACTGTAACAATGATATTCTACTTATGCAGATATGTTACGTTCATACTATTTTCCGGCTTAAATATCTTCCGCACAACATTGACAAATTTGACAGATAAGTGAAACAAAAGATACGAAATGCCATTTACATAAAAGAGACAGACTAAATAAAAGACGACCCAATTGGGTCGTATTTGAAGCTTCACAACGCGCGCGGTAGTAACATATCTGCTTTGAGTTTTTTATTATTATATCATTGCACTGTAACGAAACCATCTTAATGTTCATTTACATATTTGCCTGTGAAAATAAGAATTTTCCTGAATTCACTCGACGCAGTTATGCAGATGCAACAAACTTCTGTTCTTATAGCCGCTACGAAACTAGTTATTTTACTTTATTTCGCTACTTGTTTGTTTTTTATAGTGTTTTCGAACTGCGCTTTTCTTCCAGTTACATTCTCTTGATTACTGTGAATGTGATTAGTACGGTTATGTTGATGAAATGGCAGATGATATTTGCATCTGCGTTTTATATCTTTGTCGCTGTCACGTCAAGTCGCCTGCAGAATTAAACCCCTCTGATTATGCGAGGAGCCTCGTCTCGACTTGGCGCGTTTACCAATTTGTTGATCTTTTGTTTTGCGAAATTTATTGCCTAATATAAAAAGCGATGAACAGCCCTTTCCCCTCAAGGCATTTCCTCTCAGGAAAGTTCAATTGACAATTTATTTTAAGCGTTAGGTTCTTTCTCTTTAGAATGAGTTCCTGGTATTTCTATTAGTACTTACTACTTACTACTATATATATATATATATATATATATATATATATATATATATATATATATATATATATATATATATATATATATATATATATATATATATATATATATATATATATATATATATATATATATATATATATATATATATATATATATATATATATATATATATATATATATATATATTTAAAAAAGGTGACTGACTGATTGACATAGTGATCTATTAACGCACAGCCCAAACCACTGGATGGATCGGGCTGAAATTTGGCATGCAGGTAGATGTTATGACGTAGGCATCCGCTAAGAAAGGGGTTCAAATAGGGGATGAAAGTTTGTATATAATAATACTTTTTAACGCGAGCGAAGCCGTGGGCGAAAGCTCGTCTAAAATAATCTACAATTACTTATTTCTACATAACGTTTCAGTTATATTTCGTTTAAAAACGTGAGAGGTCGTAAAAGATGAATTTTGAAATATTTGCAGCGAGTCAATTTCTCCGGCATTAATTTTCAGTTAAGCGAGAGAATTTAATCCGCCCTTATAAATTTTTATTAAATTCTTTAGCTTAAAAGTGAAATATAAAATCCAGCGGAGAATATAATAATATTTAGAAGTTGAGAACCTACTCGTCAGTAATTGGCCTGTAAACGAAGTTTAATTAGTTCGTATAAGTATTTGTAAGCGAAAATTAACTTTGAGGATTTAATACATTTTAAGCATTAAATATTCGATATATTTATAGAAATTTGGCATCGGTCTTCTCCAGAGTTCGAGGAACTCCCTAAGGCATGTTTTACATAATGCAAAACTTTTTACTCTAAAGAATCCATAAACTTAGTTATTTTTTTATTTTATTTATAATTTATTGTGCACAGGATGGGATTGTGTGTCTGATATCCGACGCTAGCCAAGGTGCTGGTATGTGCTTAATTTTGACTCTTTTAAGAGGGGCGTGCTTATTGAAGATGTTAGATTCAGTTAGCATCCTAACCTTAAGGTCAATATCATCAGCAGAGTAGACAGAGGACCAGTCAGTGACACTTAGATCACGTTTGAGGGCCTCCAAATCTATGTTATTAAAGCTACGAAGGAAGTGATATTTAGGTTTACGACGGGGAGATTTAATTTTAAAAGAGAGAAAAACCAAGTCGTGGAAAGAGAGGTTGGAAGGGAATTGGCCGTGAGAGGCGATGAGATCAGGAGAGGAGGTTATGAGAAGGTCTAAAAGGGAGGCGGTTCAATTTGGGGCGTGATGGGTTGCTGCAAGCGGGAGGATGCTGAGGTTGAGGGACGATAATAAGGAACGGAGCTTAAAGGCGCGTGAGTCGGATTTCAGGAGGCAAGTATTAAAGTCACCCGTAATTACAATGTGTTCGTAATTCGGACAATGTGTGGCAAGCTCAGATTCTAGGATACTAAAGTAATCTATGCGTATAGATGGGCTATAGACCACACAAAGCAAAATAGCTTTATGATGTAGGGTGACTTCAACACAGAGGAATTCAACGGATCCGGAGTATCTATTAGGGGAAGCTGATACGATTTTATAATCGATGTCACTGCGCAAATAAACGGCAACTCCACCACCACTTTTACCCAAGCGATCGTTCCGAATCAACTTGTACCCTGGTATAGCGAAAGCAGCAGATGAAAGAGAGGGCTTTAGCCAGGATTCTGAAATGCAAATGGCAGAGACAGAAGAATCACTAAACATTTCCAGAATATCGGCATAGTGCCGCGGTATGCTTTGAGCGTTAACGTGTACAATATTGAAGTTGCTGGGGAAAGAGTAGTTAATAATTGAATATACCTCAGCGGGGCTAAAGTGGTTACATTAAGCAATTCCTCTAAATCAATTCAGCAAATGAATTGTCAAAACTGTCCAACTGACAAATGTCAAATTAGTACGAATTACTAGACATGAATTATTGCAAGCAAACTTGCATTTTGCGATTTTAATAAAAATGAATTCATATTAATATGATTCTCCAAAGCGACCGTTTTAGCCCCGCTGATGCATTATTAAAGCAAGAAGGTTAAATAATAAATAGTGAGAAGGAGGGATTGCACATTTAAATTGTAAAGAAACATCCCTTAGTAATAAGAAAACTTAATGCTTTCCACGGGAACGCTCCTGCTTGTTATCTCGAAAAGATTTATTGCTAGATATATTCTGTAAACGTGGTTTTGAACACTCTAGAGTCTAGAGTCTAGATTGTAGGATCAACTTGATACTGATCGAATTGAAATTCAACGAAATTCGTTTAGGATATTGCAAAAGAAATATGTAATATAATGTACAGTACTCCCAAATTAATAAATGCGCATGCAAATCTTCGCTAGTTCTCGTAAACACGAAAACCAAACAATACAATTGCATTTTGCACCTTGTTCAAAGGAAATAGAAGTAAATATCATACAGCCGGTGGCGGTCCGCGGTCGCCGGTCCGTCGATAAGCTCTTTGCAGCGACGTCTTCCGACGCTCGGGAAATACAACCGGTGCCGAAAAATTACGAAAATTTCTATGCGCATTATCACTTTGGGAGCACTGTAGAAAATAGTTGGGTTAAAGACTTTTGGTTAACAGAATCAATAAGACTGTATCTATAGTTCTAAGAAAATCATTAGGTGTGTGCAGCTTCTGAAGGTTGTATATAATATTTGCAATCAGAAAGGAAGGTCCGTGAGTCAGTCCATTGCTTTGAATCATACTTTTATGACGTTATGGATGCAGAATTATGATTTGCTCTTCTAACACATAACACCCAAGCAAATAAAATCAAAAATACTTGAAAGGCAAGTTTGAAACATCTAAAAGCTTTTGTCTTAATTCAATCATCATTCTTTCGAACTCATGTTCTACAATAAGTTTGTATTAACAATAGAAATAAGAACAACGTTAAATAACATCATGGTAATAACCCAAAAAAAGAGCCACACTTTGATTTTGGGTTCACGTAGGGAGTGTTACACAAAACTACACGACATTATTTATGGCATGTAATTAAAATGTTAATGAGTAATATGCTGCGCAGATCCAAACTTACAGGCATGATAATTAGTTGTGAAGTCGTGGTACCTGTGGCCTGCAGCTCTTAACTTGAAAGCAATTAATTCCAGCGTTCACGCTGTCTACATGCAAGAAATAATTAAATGCATGCACTTAGGATTCCGCCTCGAAATAAAGGTACATAATGCGCGCTGCAATATGCAGTTAGAGACTATTTGCTCCCCGCAACCGATTATCAAAATACCTCCCAGCTTTTACACGTCGTTCTCTCTACCCGAGAATATGTAAGCTCTCGCTCTACCTGAAATAATAATAATCATTATATTAGCAAGAGAATCATAAAAGAGTATAGCGATATAAAATCATCAAGATAGGTACATACTTTATACGAACGAAAAACTTTGGATCCCTTTTGACGAAAAATGCGGAAGTATGTCATCATTTGTATTTATTGTAATTCTGTCGCAGGAATTATAGTCAATATTTTGACGATAGAATATCAATAGAAAAGCGTTGAAATTTGATGCTTATATTTTTTTTTATTTGAGGTCGAATTTCGACCATTTGGCGATCTCTAGTTCAAATTAAACTATTAGTTTGTAATATACTAGATCTTGTACAACTATTACAACTATAACGTGATATTGGTGAAGCAAACGGAGCTATTAATGGTCTAGGAATTGTAAATGAGCGACTAGAACCAATTTACAAGTATCTAGTTCAGCTAGAGACCCGTTTCGCAGCTGCAGTATACTTGACTAGATGTTCCGCGCAGCTTCGCCCGTGTAATTTAGGAATGTCACGGAAATCGTACATTTATCCGCATAAAAAGAAACCTATGTCCTTTCACGTGGTCTATTCTTCATGTGTGCCAAATAACATAAAAATTGTTCCAGTAGTTTCTTAACATAATAAGCAATTTTAAATTATTTCCTCCGTTTTTTCCACATTTTCCTCTATTTTTTAGCTCCTATTGGCGTGATAAAATAAAGCCTATAGCCTCTCTCTCTCTCAGAATCCTTGTCTCGATTCAAATAACAAGTATCTAAATTGAACCCCAAATGAAGTGTGGCTGCTAAATTACTGAAATGCCAATTGCAAATACTAAGAAATACCTGTAGAGAATTTTATCTCAAGAGTTCAACTCTTTTCAGATTTCTCAATTAATCAATAAATAGAAAAATATAAACGAGGCAAAACGAGTAAATAAGTAGAAACATTTTATTGGAACATTTTTATCATAAATACATTTAGATCGGTGCTTGAATTGATTTCATAATTTAAAATGAAATGAAATGAAATAGTTTATTAAATCAAGTTACATAGACTCATTTGTTAGTAAAGGCTTATAAATTATGTTAGTAAAATTATCTTTATAAGTTTAAATAAATAATAATACCTATTTTGAGTACATTGTGCATCACCTCTGCTCCATACCGTTAGATATGGCACAGCAGTGACGCACATATGGACAATCGAGTCGACTAGCTATCATAGCAAGAATGCTGTTGGTACTCCCCCTCACTCTTCGCACTAAAGACGCGCATCGTTTGCGCATAGTGGCGTAGAAGCAATCCACGCGTGCCTCAGCAAACATGCCCGAAGCGCTGCAGTAGCGGGGAAGCCCCAACAGCATTCTGAATGCGTTGTTAAACTGGACACGAAGAGCGTTGTAGGCCCTAAGCGTGTATGTGTTCCACAAGCTGCACGTGTAGAAGGTCGTGCAAAATGCTCTGAAAAGAGTAATCTTGACCGACCTCGTACAGCGCGCAAACCTACGGACCAACATATTAGCACGAACCGACAACGCCCTTCGTTCTCTTTCTATGTCGTCATCGTCCTTGAGGTCGGAAGTCAGCATATGTCCTAGATATTTAAACTTGTGTACCCTCTGTAACACGCAGTTATTAATAGATACAGAGGGCACATTCGACCAGCGTCTACTTCCGTCCTCAAAGACCATGACCACACTTTTTTTGACATTGTAGACTAGTCCATGCGAGGCGGCATACGCTGCACACATGGCTACCAGTCTCCTCAGCCCACACACTGATGCACTCAGCAGCTGGTGCTGCTGAGTGCATCAGTGTGTGGGCTGAGGAGACTGGTAGTGTGTCATGTCATCCGCGTAACTTATATTATTAATACCTACTCCATCTATATAGCAGCCGACTCTGGTGCTGCTGAGCTCACCAATAAGGCCATCTATATAAATATTAAACAGGGTTGGCGAGCATAACCCCCCCTGTCTCATTCCACACTCCAACACATATGGCGCAGACAGCGCACCATCCCATCTAACGCAATTGACTTGGTTCCCATACCAGTACTTGAAGACTTTAATTAGATCTGGTGGTAAATTCCGATGTTCCAGCTTCTTCCATAGTATGTCGTAGGAAACCAAGTCAAATGCCCTAGACAGGTCGAGGAAGCAAGCAAAAACTGGTGTTTTACGTTTATTGTAGTATCTGACAGCATGCTTAAGACACAGTATTGCACTTTCTGTGGACAATTTAGGTCTAAAACCAAACTGATTGTCATGTAACTGAACATGCTTATTTAACTGTGTATTAAGCAAGCTGTCAAACACTTTTGACAAGATGGTAGCCAGTGATATAGGCCTATAATTACTAATGTCGGCTAGGTCACCCGTTTTATTTTTTACAATAGGTACTACCACTGTGCGCATCATATCATTTGGCATGTAACTATGTCCAATACAAAAATTAAACAGCATAAAAAGCAATCTAGGAAGATGTGGGCCAGCAAACTTTAGATGCTCAATACTGAGCCCGTCGTGGCCAGGCGATTTTCCTTTTGACATGGATTTAATAACATTAATTACTGACTTAGTATTAAAAAATATATTCCTGTCCACGACGGGACCAGCACTCACCACCAAAAAACGGAGGGGGAAAATATAAAGTCATTTTTCTTATTATACTCCTTAAATTCACGCTTAATAACGTCCGTTGCTCTCGAAATCAATTTTCCTTCAGGTTGACACCATTTATGTGGAATATTCACCCCGGCCCCGGTATTATATCAAACAGAATGGAATATTTAATATTTTCGTGGTGGTCCGGCATCGGAAAAATGCGATCGACATAAAGACGGAATTGCGAGGGAAGTTTTTGATGCATTGGGTTTTTGAGATACACCCCTTTGTGAAAAATTAACTTTTCCAACAGAGTAATTTAATTTAAAAATAACTTGAGAGGTGTCACGGGACACCCGAATGGAACGACGCAAAAAAAATATTAAAAAACGCAATCTATTGACGCCCAGGAATACTAACAACAGGTCGCTGTTTATTCTCAAAAAACGTCTAGTTGACGCACAAGAACACTATCAACGCCCACATAACGCCGCAGGTACTAATAAAAAAGTGTCGAGGTTAAATATCGTTTTGTCTAATGTGCGATAAAGAACTTCGTTCCAATAAGTTATGATGACAGCATGGTTTGTTCAAATGCTGCGCATCTAACGTAAGAGAAATTGTTCAAATGTAATATGTGCGAAGACCTCGTTAGATGTTTGGTTACAGACGAAGAGTTATGGGAATGTTACGGCAAATTCAAAGCAAATATCCATCGAAGTTTAGACACAAAACAATAACTATGTTACACCCCAAAACTATTTTCTCCTGCATCCACTTAAAGGATAACTTGGTATAGCGGTGTTTAGAGATGAACAGGAACGGCTCGATTAACGATTCTACGAAGTTGGAGTGCCTGGAGGGAGCAACTATCGTTACCTAGGATCTAGGTAATTTACACCTACACGAGTTAAATCGTTAACATTTTGTTAGTTTGTTTATGTAAACTTTTTGATACATTTTTCTGGCAATTACCACCTCGGAAAGATCAAAGATTGTAAAAAAAACGCACACCTTTTAAAAGTCCGTTTGCTCCAAATGATTCTATTGTATTGTTTTTCACTGTTCACGACGAAAATACTATCTCACGAATTTGTATTGTGCGACACTTCAGTGTTCAACAAAAACCGTTTCCCGTAAACCATTTGTGCCATGTTTTTCCGCAGTAGTTTCGCGACACGAATCTCGATAGAAAATGCTCTCCAAATATTTGAATGTATCACAGACGTGCTAAAGTTGCCACAGACATTATCGGAGGGGAGCTCGTACGCCAATACTTTCCCAAACGACGCACGTTATATCACGTTGTTAATCTTTTGAGGGTAGACGAATTTCTTCCCAAAGAACAACATTTACTTTGGATTTTTGATTTGGGATTATATCACCAGAAAGTAGGTTTTATTTTTTTATTTATTTAAGTAATACAAATTATAACTTATGTCTAATTGAGAGTGTACCATAAACCTGCAAGGTTTGTCTGGTACAGCTTAGAAAGTTCACCACGCGCAACATTTTATCACTATAATCTAGTAAGAAACTAATAAACAAATATACATAACCAATAATCTATTGACTAAAGTTATTCATCCTTCACGGGGAAGTACAGCTAATAACAAAGATAGTGTAGTATAAACTAAATATGATGTATTTTGCAGTTGCAAATAAAAACATTATTACAATTTAACTTCCTAAACTACATCACTTATCAGTAAGTATAACAATATAGTTTCAGCTGTGAACTGCGGACTGCGACTGGACCGGTTTTTGTCGTAAGCATCGACCCTTCACATACAGAATGTTATCATTACTTTGTGTACACACTGATTTATTGGTTTTATTTTAAATGTAATAATCGTATTAACAGAATATTAATACATCTATCATTTTAGGATATGGTTAACTGTTGTTAGGTACACGAGCAGTTATTATGCTATGTACCCTAGCCCTACGATATAAGATTATATCTTGGGGTCGGTAGATTGCCCATACCACTAGGGTGCATGCATGGATGTTAAAAAGTAGTTAAAGAACGTTTGTGTGCCAAAGCCTATTATAAGGTCAATGATTTCATAAACGATGGCACACCTTGGGAGTAGGATGGCTTCTTGCAAGGCTACTTCTTCATTATTATAGGACTTACAATTATGTATGTGGATATTGTATATAATATTTAGTTACAAAATTGTAAACTTTATTTTAAAAGATTAATTTTTTCTCACTTTTTTTGGTAAAAAAGTGGGCCCCGTGCGAGTTTCTTACGCCGGTTCTTCTCGCCGGGTTAGTTCCCGAACCGGTGGTAGGCATCATGTAGGACTTTCTGAAAACATTTATTTTAAATTTATTCAGAAATAAAACAATTTTGATTTGATTTGATTTGATGTATACCATAATAATATTATATAAATTCACCGAGTATTAATGAACTGATCAATCCGCCCTTTTTAATTTTTATGATCATGTGTTACAAGTTATTTTTATGTATTGTTGCCACTTTTAGATAAAAAGGTATTTATACCCTATTGCACCCTAGCCCTGCGACATAAAATAATATCTTGGGATCGGTCGATGACTCATACCATTAGGGTGCATGCGTATTGTATATAGTATGTACTATCAGTATATAATATAGATAGTGAAGCCAAAAAAGACCACAATTAACATAATATTATTATGTTAATTCTGGTCCTTCACAGCATCACCATAATATCATAGTAATAGTTTTTTAATAATTTTCTATAATAATTTTCTTTAAATTTACTTTTCACACTTTGTGGGATGCTATTTATTGGAGATGGTAGCAAATATTCCACAGTTCTTTTGCCATAGTAATTTTTAAATTTCGGTATTTCAAATATGCCATCAGATACTTTTCTAGTCGTACGTCTGTGATGTGAAGGCATCAGTAGATTTTTATTTAAATACTGTTCACATAGTAATAATAGTTTAAATTTTTCAAAAATAGGTAATACCTTACATAACTTAAATAAGTATAAGTATCATCGTACTTGTGTCTTAATTTTGATGGTATTATTGTTTTTAAGAGTTTTAATTGTAACTTATATACTTTGTTTAAGCAGGTGTTAAATGTTCTCCCATAACTTGTTAACCCGTAGGAGATAACTGACTCTGCTAGGGCCACATACATATTTAATAAGATGCGGTATGGAACTTTACTTTTTATCAGTTTGAATTTGACTAGAATTGCCCTCAACTTATCACAAACAGCATCTACATGATATGACCAGTTAAATCTATTGTCCACAATTAGTCCTAGATACTTATGATGTGTCACTTGTTCAATTTTCATACATATTGTGTCTTTACATTCTTTTTCATCATGTAAGCACTTGTGATCGTGCGCAATGATATTAAACGGAGGAGAATCTTTAACATGTGATGAGTGAACATGTATTATTTTGAAAAATTTTTCATAAGCGATCTTATATTAACATGCAATAACGTAAGTTTAATCATCTTCGAATTTATGTAAGAAAATTTCTTTCTAAAGTCATTAATATTATAACAATTTTGTAACTCACAGTGACTCGATGATAAATCATGTCCAACTGGGTCTACTTTTGCCGATTCATAGTAGCTACTTGTTCAAGTATCGTGTCGATGTCTTCCTCACATCTCGCGACGTAGGGCTTCCCACCGTCATCTATACGAGCAAGGACCTTTCCATCTTGAAACCATACGTGCTTGAACGTTGGCCGAAGTTTTTGCTGCGCCTGCCACAACAATGTTTTATTGCTTTTGGAAAGGGCTTTTCTAATTCGAACATGTATTATTTTGAAAAATTTTTCATAAGCGATCTTATATTAACATGCAATAACGTAAGTTTAATCATCTTCGAATTTATGTAAGAAAATTTCTTTCTAATGTCATTAATATTATAACAATTTTGTAACTCACAGTGACTCGATGATAAATCATGTCCAACTGGGTCTACTTTTGCCGATTCATAGTAGCTACTTGTTCAAGTATCGTGTCGATGTCTTCCTCACATCTCGCGACGTAGGGCTTCCCACCGTCATCTATACGAGCAAGGACCTTTCCATCTTGAAACCATACGTGCTTGAACGTTGGCCGAAGTTTTTGCTGCGCCTGCCACAACAATGTTTTATTGCTTTTGGAAAGGGCTTTTCTAATTCGAACTGTAGAATTATTTTTCTCTAATGCAGAGGCGGCATCAATTAGATTATTTACGGTAATAGGCTGCTTTTTTGCAGCCTTCACCCAGATTTCGGTTTCGATTATATTTGACAATCCTACATGAATTAAACCTGGACGGTCTTGCCTTCCATTTAATCGCTTAATGAATGATATATTTCTATGATCCATTTTTAAGGCGGCGGCCATTTTGGCTCCGACGCTAGATATATCTTCGTTCGGCGTTTGTGGAACTCCAGAAACTTCTAGTATTTTGTCTAGATTCTGTTGTTCTATGTTGCGAACGTACTGTTTTAGAGCTTTCATTTCTAGTTGTTGATGTGATTGTTCATTTTTTATTTGTTTATACTTGTTCTGCATATGTTTTATTTCGTCGCCGTGACATTCCACAGTCTTGTATAATTCGTCTATTTTGCTACAACAAAGGTTTAAGGATCTTTCAATAGGTTGAAGTTCCTTTTTCAATACCCTTTTCATTTCCTGCGTTATATCATTCAAAAACTTGCTGGGATCGAAACTACCGATACAATCACCAAGTTGTACGGATGAATCTTCCTCCTCGTCATCTGGTATAATAAAAGAAGACTTTCTACGTGGTGACTCGGCCTGACACTCGCCACAGGTCCAGTCTAGGCTATTAGCATTGCGTATTGCAGCGAGTTGTTTTGTGGTTAATCCTGCACAAGTTTGTGTAGCGTGCACAACATTTGAACAGCTGTGGCATTCCAAACCAGGAATTTTTTTGGTGATACTTTTATCACATTTATCACACTTTGTAGGCATTATTATTGTTATAAAACGTCACTTGACACGACTCACGAGGTTGATTTCGTACTGACGTTTCAGAGTGGCGCCGGCGATTTGAAGGTTAATCCCTTTATGATTAACAGGAGGTGCAATTCCTGTAAATATCTTTTAAAAAAGAAAAAAACTCCATAGTAAGAAATTATGTCTTTCACTAGCAGTTATTCAGACCTAATCAGGCTTAAGTTTGAGCAAGGGCGTCGCCAAGGGGGGGCAAGGAGGGGCAGCTGCTCCCCCCTCCCCTAGAGATTCTAAAAAAGTTGCCAAATATAATGCAAACAACGACCACTATAAATGGTAATAGGTGTACAAGTGAAAATCTTCATGTGCTGTCGACTTTACCTACACTTCGTACCTATTTTTCTCATTTATAGAGAATGAGAAAAGTATGAATTGTAGTAGGTAAAGTCAACACTTGCCCCCCCCCCCCCCCCCCCCCCCCTGTGCCATCGGCTGGCGACGCCCTTCTTGAATCACAGTAATCCTATTACATCTGACCTCGTTCAAAAACTCTGTTCTTCGTACGACAAGGTCACCTTTCGTAAAATTAATGAACGAGTTAATTGACACAGTGGCTTTCTAATTAATTAACTTCTGCAGAAAACAGGGTACAAAGGAATTTTAAAGATATTCATAGCGTAAGTATATGGCGTAAGGGCCGGGACACAAAAACACGATACGAAGTCGTGTCGCACCACGACGCGACGTCGTTTCACGATGCGGCGTCGCGTATCGTGGGATTCTACGACGCGTGTCGTAAAAACTTACGATACGACATCGTACGACGTCGCGTCGTAGAAACTCACATAGAAATTCAATGATTACTACGACGCGACGTCGTACAATGTCCTGTCGTAGTTTTTTACGACGTCGCGTCGTGTTTTTGTGTCCCGGCCCTAAGAACGGGACAGATGAAAGTCCATGGGGGAGGCCTTTTCCTAGAAGTGGGAGAGAACAGGCTCTTAAAAAAATATATATGGAGGTGAAACAAAAATACTCCCAAATACTCGAGTATACTTGATCAAAACCCTATACGAATCCATTATTCTAAGCGGTCCGCGAAACAATTGTTTCCCCGAGTGCTTGGTAAAACCCACATCCGAACACTCCACACGACTTTCCCAAATGACACATTTTATCCCATATATTATTTTTTCCATTGTCAACATTTCAACCAATTTGTACTCCTCCTTTCCCTACATCTGAAATTATTTATGTTATGCGCCATTAGGTCGGTTTCGCTCCCATCGCGAATTACGTCGATTTGGGCTCGACATGACTCTAATGGGGCTCGCTGGATGGTAAACGTTTCTGTGATTACCGGTTGACTCGATCTAATGACATTTAATTTTGGAAAAATGTGACCTTTAGACCCACGAGCAATTAAAAACCAATGAGCTTTGCAGTTGTGAAACATCGAAATTATCTCGTCCATCTCTTTTTAAGTAGGTATTATCTATATAGAGAAGTCGATTCCTAGGCAGACGGGGGACCAACGTAGTTTGGTCGCGTTACGTCAAACCCAGCCGACAGATCACAATTAACATTGAATTGACATGATCCGACCAAATGACGTTGGTCTGTCAACTGCTTAGGAATCAATTTCATCGATGGTACTTACCACGCCTTTTACATCATTTAGTACCGTTCCCAATATTTGATCTATCTCTGGTTTTGCCCTACTAGAGATAGGAATAGCTCACACTTGACATAAAATATATGTCTCTAAAGTCTAATTTGAGCTATTCCTATCTCTAGTAGGGCAAAACCAGAGATAGATCAAATATTGGGAACGGCCGTTAGTACCTACTACGTCATCATCTTTGACACGAGGAAGTGGCGTAAAGAAAACGAACGCCTAGTTATAACTGTTCACAGTTTTCGCCTCAACTCTGACGCTGGCAACTTCTAAATGGGGAGGCTTACGCCAAAAGAAGAAGAAGAAAACGATCGAGCTATGTTGTTAACTTTGTTATCAATTTGTGTCAATGCGATCGAAAATCCCGATATGTAATAAAAGTTAATTCGGCCCTTAGACAACATTACGTCCGGTCGACGGGCCAGGGACGGTTTTAGGGGCCTTAAATTCCAATTCAATGGCGCCTCAGACTCTATCTGGGGGTACTTAATCGACTGCTTATAGCTGTAATATCCTTACATTTGGGTAAACATTGGTTCTGGAATAGATTATCTATTTAGTAGTATATATTTTGTATTTACATCCACTATCATCAGATGTAATGGTTAAATCGGCTTATTTTTAAGTTAGTTAAACTTTTAAGTTAGTTAAACTTAGTCACTATGTAGTGCTAGTACTGTTGATTAATTTATCTAATCCAGATTATCCGGATATATAGAGATCCAGAAAGGACATAGGATACTTTTTATCCCGGAAAAAGGTCCGTTTCCCGTGCGATAAACAAATTTCTGTGCAATAGCACCCCTATTTCCCCTAATTCATCCAGTTTTAAATAAATTTTACTCACTCATATATACAAAACTTGGTTAATTTATCTAATGCAATAATAATCCAAATAAAGAAATCAGATTGATTAGCGACTTCGGTACTATAAACGACTGACCTTAATCCCTAAAAGATTACAAACGCGGCTCCAGCTGGCCGATTCTGTATCGTACATTTGTGAGTTAATCACTGAGTTAGTAACGAAACGGATGAGTGAGTAACGGAAAGTCTCACTTTTGTATGCAAGTGAATACAAAAAGTGGCACTTTTCGTTACTCACTCCTTCGTTTTGTTACTAACTCAGTTTACAGTTATTAAGAGCTCACCTGACTCTAAAAATCAAACATCGTCCTTCTCTCTTCACACTCACGCCCGTCTTTCATATGCCAGGTGAAAAAGGACGGCGCGGAATCATCGCCGAGTTAGTTTTACTTGAATAAAAGACGAACTATAATGATTATGAAAAAAGTGTTTTGAGCAAATTTAGGTTTTATCAATACCTTTTTAGATATTAAAAAGTATTAAAGAAAAGACAGCAAACTTCGAAGATCCAAGCAAAAATGTGTCTAAAACAAGGTTTTTTGTAAAAAAGAAACTATCGAGCATTTTTTGAGTACCTAATCGTGTTTTCGTCTTGAGCATTTAATCTTTATGAACTGAAGTTACTTGTGTCAAAAAATCTGTTTTCTAGACCTTACAGATTTTGAGATCTAGGTTAATGTATGTAGTCAAGTTAGGGTCATATGGGCTCTTAACTCACAAATGTACGATACATAATTATTAAAGACAAAAGCGTGTACAAATTCTAGACTACCTTTTGTATCCCGCGGTTCTAAGCTACAATGGACGTATAAACAATAGAATTACATCGCTTTTATTTTAATGAAGTTTTATACGTGGGAGAGCCATGCTTCGGCACGAATGGGCCGGCTCGACTGGATAAATACCACGTTCTCACAGAAAACGGGCGTGAAACAGCGCTTGCGCTGTGTTTCGCCGAGTGAGTGAGTTTACCGGAGCCCCAATCCCCTAACTAATACCCTATTCCCTTCCCTACCCTCAACTATTCCTTTCCCTTCCCTTCCCTACCCTCCTCTATTACCCTATTCCCTCTTAAAAGGCCGGCAACGCACTTGCAGCTCTTCTGATGCTGCGAGTGTCCATGGGCGACGGAAGTTGCTCTCCATCAGGTGACCCGTTTGCTCGTTTGCCCCCTTATTTCATAAAAAAAAAAACAAGTACCGGCGTACTTCAGTCTGCACTTAATTTGCCCCGACCTCGACAGTAACGTCCTTAAAAATTATCTCCGCCGTCTTACCTTCTATGTGCTGTAATATTTTGTTTCAGAAAACTGGTGTATTATTGTTGAGAGCGGAGTTCCTCATGAACTTACCCTCTGAATTAAGTACAATATTTTTACTTTCATTTCAGAAATAAATGAAAGGAGCATAATATCTGTACTCAATAATATAAAGCTTGTTTGTTTGAATGCGCCAACTTTTCGAATTACTACTAACTTTTTAGGGTTCCGTACCCAAAGGGTAAAAACGGGGCCCTATTACTAAGACTTCGATGTTTGTCTGTCTCCAGGCTGTAAAGCTCAAGAACGGTAACAGCTAGAGAGATGATGATTTTCACAGATTATGTATTTCCGTTGCCGCTATAAACAACAAATACTAAAAACAAAATAAATTAAATATTAATATATTTTCCCATACAACAAACGTGATTTTTTTGCTCGATATAAATGATGGCAATGAAGTATTCACAACATACTCAATTGTGTTTATACTTTAATATTTAATAATACAATTTAAATAAAATAAATAATAAAGGGGGGCTCCCATACAAAAAACACAATTTTTCCCTATTTGCGCTCTATATTGCTACGGAACCCTTCGTGCGCGAGTCCGACTCGCACTTGGCCGATTATTTTAGTTTCTTATATACGCGGGCGAATCCGCGCATTTTAATTCGATGCTGCCATCAAAAAAGTAAAGCATTAATTAATAAATGCTTTAAGTAAGGAAAAGGGGATAAAGATACATGTTTAAAAAGGAAGATATCTATTAAACTAAAGAATCAACTTAAAACAAAATACAAAACAAGTTTTACAGATGTTTTGCAGTAACAAAACGTAATCCTATTTGTTACAGGTAACCTAACTTACAGCTCCTGTGGAACTAAACTTTCAATACAAACAATGACAGGCGAACAGATACAAGTTGTGGATAAGCGAAGTTTCTCTGCTATCCGGACGTCTGGGGATAAAATTAAAAATTTGTCATGTAGAAAGATTTATGTGATCGAAAACAGTGGCGTAGCTACTAGCTACTAAGAGGTAAGGTGAGGCGGTACCCCGGTAAAAGGGGCCCAATATCTGATTTTGTAGATGCTTAAGTAACTCTCAATTTTTATTAATTTCTATTAGATATCTTTTGGATAGTAGATAATGTAATGTAATATAACTAGCCGGTTATTCAGTGCAGAGCAACGTGCAGAGTAATAATTTATTTCAAATTTGACAAATTACAACAGGAGACACACAGAATACATATAAGACATTACAATAGAGTATAGACGAGGTATAGACACTGTCAGTTTCTCAAACAGATGGCGTTAGCATGTACATTTTAACTTATTATTTTTGATACTAACTGACATAATACATTTTAAATTGCTAAATTTAAGGGACGTCAAATTCTCTGATTATGTAGGGTCTCGCGTGAATAAAAAGTCTTCCCAGTCTGGTTGGAGCCTTTCTTTATTTTATCTGTCTCCGGTTACCTAGCTACGCCACTGACCCAAAACGATGAATCGTAGATATCGGAGTCACTTCTGGAGAATGCATTTTGTAATAAGGTTGGGTTCGAAGATTTATTGGTGGGTTTACATTCGTTTTGTGTTATAATAGTTTCCTGTCTGTGTGTGTTCAGTTTACTTAGCTTTTTAGGGGTCCGTACCTGTATTAATCAAATGCTTCTTTTTTAACTTATTTGACGATTTAATTGTTTTGTAAATATTATACTTACTCTTTTCTTCGCAATGTTAACTTATTTCACTTTATAATTTATTATTTACTAGAGGATGCCCGCAACTCCATTGCACCAAAAGTCGTTTATTGCGCGGGAACCGTACATTTTTCCGGGATAAAAAGTATCCTATGTCCTTTCCCGGGACTCAAAGTATCTCCATACCAAGTTTTAGCAATATCGGTTTAGCGGTTTGGGCGTTAAGAGGTAACAGACAGACAGACTTTCGCATTTATAATATTAGGTATGTAATATGTGTTTTATACATTTTACTAGGATTGAAATCATTGAATAAATGAGGATAGAACCTGAAATAAATCTTTTTTTTCAGGTTCGCTGAAAATCAGGGATTATGTTTGGGCATAAACTCATTTTAAGATTATAAATGAGCATTTAAAAATCTACTGTTTCCCGTTGTTTTGCAGAAATATATTTTGATGAGCTGATTATGGGCTCCCACACAAAACTGCGAATCCGCATCGCATCGCAAAAATCTGCAACAAAACTCAAATTGAGTGGGCCCTAAGTCCAAAATATTGTTAATTTACCAAAATATGTGTCCTAGGCCTAATGGTGCTGAGTGCAATGCAACACAGAATCGTTGCGTACCTACCTAATAGTTCAACAGACTACCATTCGAATTTAAATTTGGCTCGAAGTGTGTTGAGAGCAAATATCCTCAGAGAACGGTCTCGACAACGGATGTAGGATTATATTTGCATCTGAGATCGATGGCCCGTCACAATGACTGCTTTGGTCACCGTCAGCTTCTCATGGTAATGAGTTTGCTCTGCACCTTAGGGTAGACATTCGCGATGGATCGAATCGATCGAAGCCTCATGGAGAAACGATGAAGTGAAAGTGTTATAATTAAATTACACCACTTCTTTTGCGATGAATCGAAACGATCGATGACTATTTTAAAGATGCGATGTACACGCCCATTTTATAAAGTCTTTATTAAGTACTTGGTCACACGACCAATCAGACCATGTCGTCCTCACAGGACTACATAATAAAATACACATGATAATAAGTTAACATTGTGTTTCCTAGAAGATATTTTACTTCCGCTTGCTGAACTTGTAGATGTTTATCTAAATACTGCTAGTAGAGCCCAAGTCTTGTAGTAGTTAACTGTGTCAGGACTTAAAAGCAATTTTCATCCTAGTTTGGATTTGTTTCAAATGTACTCTAGTATTGAAGTATTTATCAACTTCTTGGTGAATGTATGGTTCAGCGTATCGATGAACTCGCACGTTGTGCCGTATCATCAATTTATTTGTAAAAATATGCAACAATCGAATCAAAATAAAGCAGAACATTAACACACAAACCTACAAAAAATGTTTGAATGCTTATAATTACTTCTGGTCAAAGATTTATCGAAAATAAAAACATGAATTTGCAAAGCATAGGGCCTTAAGCATCAAGAGCGTACATTATATTTTGACACCTATCATCAGCATCAGCAGCACTAGCATTCAGCATCCAACATTTATCATCTGTAGGGGACAACCCCTACAGTAATTATGTTGCGTTTTGCTTTTCTGCAGTCATTCGTCTTTGGTGTCTATGGTGTGAAATCTAGAACATTACAGCTATTAAGTTTTTCTGGTGCAGGAACCAGAACATGGATAAAAATTATGCTGTTTTCACTTGATTTTTTAGTATCAACTATTCCTTTCTTTCTTTAGTGTATGGGTCAATCTATTTTTATTTTTCACTCGCTTTTAAAACTCTTTCCAAAAAGAGTTTTAAATCTGCACCGGTCAGCAGCACACTGGCAGTGTGTTCTGTTTTCAACGGAGTTCCGTGCATGTACCAGGATTGTGAATTTCAAACTGACCTGTATCTTTGCCAGCACCCGGTTTAATCACAGTTACTCAACACCTTTTTTACATTTTGTTTGATTTTTTTTTTTAAATATTCGCAAATTATCCGTTTAAAAAACACAACACATTTTTGCGAGCAAAGTGTGGTCTGTCATGAATATGACTATAAATACAAGTTTCCTTATAACACTTCAAGATATGTTTATTGAAAACAGGCACATATGAATCACACATCGTATCATCTTCAAATGTTTTGGGTTCGCTCGTCGGTCAAATCCTGAATACGGAATGGCAACTCAATGTAAGAGCAAAACGTACTAAAATTTATTTTTCTATTTTTTATGGCTTAGGTTTTTATATACGATGCTTACTGTGTTTTTATTGCCCGACCAGCTGGGCAGAAAATGGACGGAGCCGCAAAAGAACGAGAGGAAAAATTGAAAATCAATTTCATACACAACAACTACGTAAAGTGGTTATTTCGGCTTAGATTGTTTTAGTTTTTCTAATTTCGTATTTTCTTTGTTTAGGGAAATTGGATTTTGAAATTGTTTGAGTCTAGACTTGTTTATGAACTTTATGTAGGTACAGTATAAAACAGATCTCTGTTTTATGCTAAACTAGTAAACTGCCGGTAAAATCACGCACATATTAACGTGATCTCAGAATAACTTAAAGTAGCAACAAAAATATAGCAATAAAGTTGTCTATGTGTTGAGCTAGTATAATTTGAAGCTCACGTCTGATCTTCTCTACTATTTAAATTTACACTATGTCCTATATCTGCACAAATATTTTCAATCGCAAAATGTATGCTAGTTTAAGAGCTGTTATCGCAATAATATTCAAAACATTACGGTTTACGTGAATATGTCCAAATATCGGATTTGTGGGTAACATCGTAACAATGTAATCAACGATACAAAGGACATCATTTGATGTATGTGCTCTATTAATTTTAATTGGGTTATTTAATTAATCTCTAAATTTTGTTTAGTTTTGCATTTATAGTATGTAGTTACATATTATATTATTATTTATGGTAGACTAGCTTAAAGGCCGGTTACTGTTATTCTAATCCAGTTATCTTCTTGCACTGGTATGCAATTCCTTTTCGCACGGGAACCGTTTTCCGGGATAAAAAGTATCCTATGTCCTTTCCCGGGACTCAAAGTATCACCATACCTCAGCAAAATCTGTTCAGCGTTTTGGGCGTGAAGAGATACCAGAGAGACAGACACACTTTCGCATTTATAATATTAGAATTGATACGTAATCGCCCTGCCGGAATTTTTAGTAAGTAATTTATATTTTTCTTTAAGAAAAGTAGTTACACACGCTCCCACGCACCGAGCAGTAAGTACCGGCAAAGGAAAGGTTTTGAAACTACCCTCTCCTTTGTACAGCAATTAAATTTGTGGGTCAGTACAGTTCGGCATTCATAGCTTTTGTGTGGAGGTTTTATTGGGAAAAATATTTCAAGTTATTTCTATAGTCATCAGTATTCTACAGAAAACTCTAATTTTTCGAGATAGGCTACGTTTAAATCACAATAATTATGGAATATGGAACGCCAAAATTATTTTATTGTGCGAGAACTGTGCAATTTTCCAGGATAAAAAGTATCTTTAGTCGTTCCTCGGTAACTCCATACCTGATACCCAGCTAAATCGATTTAGCGGGTTGAAGAGGTATCAGTTAGACAGACAAAAAGACTTTCTAATTTAATTTATATATATTAGTATGGATAGACCCTGATTGCCACTGTTTTGAATAAGCTGGTGTAGTTGGTAGTTTTGTTAGTTTAACAGCAGTTTTGGGGAAATGGTTCATTAAAACTTGTGGTTGATCATACCCCCAAAAGTATTTGCATGTTAAATGTGTTGCTTTAATTTAAACTAGCTATTTGACCGAGCTTTGCTCGGTATTCGATAAAACACGAATAAAATGGCATTTTCTAAGAATGATTCCTAGCTACATTGATTTATCGCCCCCGAAACCCCCTATATACTAAATTTCATGAAAATCGTTGGAGCCGATTCCGAGATTCCAATTATAAATATATACAGGGTACATTTAAACCTTCCTGCCAATTTTTTTCCAGGGCTTAGGTATTATTAGGAGAGTCCATTAAACCAAAAAAATTGGGTGTTATTTAATCGTTGCAGAACGGTCACTCGCGGCGCGGGGGAATGATCGGGGGTAACGCGGGGGGTGGCGCGCGCGCGGGGGCACGTCACGCGCGGCAAACTCCAAAAATCATAGTTTGACCTAAGTATTTGAGATGATTTTGACAGAATCCGTACTGTACCGTCGCTGTTTTCGTAGGTTACACGTTCAGTTTGTCATCAATCTGGCGTTTTAGACTAACGCCAAATTGATGACAGATTGACGGCTAAAAATTATAAAACAAAGAAATGATCAGTCCGTCAATCAACGGGTAACGGCCGTTCCCAATATTCAATCTATCTCTGGTTTGACATACAACCGATCGCAGCTAACATTGAATTGACATAAAATATATGTCTCTAATGTCTAATGTGAGCTATTCCTATCTCTAGTACTAGGGCAAAACCAGAGATAGATCGAATATTGGGAATTGCCGTTAGAGTTCAGTTTTGCGTCACTCTTACCAGATTGATGGACTGAATTGATGAGAAACTGAGCGTGTAACCTACGGTAAATAAAGAAAAACGTAGAATCGGTGCTGGTGCAGTAAATATGTTTAAGGAATTTTAATTGTGTTTGAAGTTCGAACAATGTGAACAAATGTAGGAATCAGTATTCTGAACGTTTCATTGGAGAGTTGTAGTTTTTTCTAGAATCTGGAACAAGTTTAATTAAAAGTTCTCCCGCTGTTAGTAACAGTTTAAGGAAGGTTTGCTATCGACGCCACACGTGAACTTTGTTTGCTGCTTGTTTTTGCAAGTAATTTCAGTACATTTGAGCTTTTAGTAATAGGTTTTAGGGAGTATGGTATGTGATGAGAAGAAGTTTAACAAGCTATCGAAAAGTTCTCGTCTATCAAATACTTTGCCAGACTTACGTCTAATTTCACCAAGGTCTGTGTTAAAATGTCAATGTCTTCTCTTTCATTCATATGAAAAATGAAAGAGGAAACGTCATACTAATTCGAGCGAGTCGTTGATGAAATTGAACCTAAGCATATTTTGATGTAAATTCGTTCAGCAGCGTTGTTGAAACGCGTGTACGCACACATACTCATAAGTCATAACTCGTAAGTCATACAAAATTGTATAACTTTTTATTACCAAGTAAGCCTATTTGTAATGACGACCTCTGTGGCTCAGTGGTGAGCGCGTTGGTAGCTCAAGCCGGGGGTCGCGGGTTCGAATCCCGCCGACGGAACAAAAAGTTTTCAATGTTCCTGGGTCTGGATGTGTATTAAATATGTGTATGATATAATAAAAATCTTAAATATATGTATGGTATAAAAGTATTAAATATATTTCCGTTGTCTGGTACCTGTAACACAAGTCCTTTAGGTACTTAGCACGGGGCCAGACTGACGTGGTGTGAAGCGTCCATAGATATTATTATTATTATTATTATTAATGAAGATAAAAAATATCTAAGACTACACTTAACACTGGTTTTATTACTTTATACCGGGATTTAAGTGCAAGCTGGGCTTACTGCCGCAGACGTTTGATGATCATTAACTTCAATTATTTTTTATTCAGAATAATTTTACATTTAATGAAGAATTTGGCTGATGGAGCAATGCATAATGTTTTTTTTTATGAAATAAGGGGGCAAACAAGCAAACGGGTCACCTGATGGAAAGCAACTTCCGTCACCCATGGACACTCGCAGCATCAGAAGAGCTGCAGCTGCGTTGCCGGCCTTTTAAGAGGGAATATTTTAATAGGGGAGAGTAGGGATGGGAAGAGAAGGGAATAGGGGAGGGTAGGGAAGGGAATAGGGTAGGGGATTGGGCCTCCGGTAAACTCACTCACTCGACGAAACACAGCGCAAGCGCTGTTTCACGCCGGTTTTCTGTGAGAACGTGGTATTTCTACGGTCGCGCCGGCCCATTCGTGCCGAAGCATGGCTCTCCCAAGTCCCACGTCTTAATGTATGGGGCTTATGTCAAAATCTTCATTTACTACAGGTAATTAAGATTCGTCTCCGAATGCGGCAATAGGTAATCGAGCAGTAATTTTTAAAATGAAACATCTAGAGCACATTACTGGCACACGCGTGCGAGGTGAGCAAACGCCATCAAAGCCCATTCATCGTAATGCACAACCTCTCACAATAACAGCGGTATTTAGCGTGACAATAGCTTCGTTTGCACGGGGAATAGCTGAACAGTGAACACGCTGTCACGTTTGTGTGGACTCAGATGAGTTTTATCCATGAAATAGGGCAATGAAATTGACGCGAAGTCTCGCGAGAAATTGCATGGGAAAGACCCTGCATGCGGAAAAAGGTTGGAAAAAGAATAAGTGCGTCATAAGTTTACTCGGACGGCTAGTTCGGCTTCGCTGAGAAGTGCATGGCCCTTAATAGCTTATCTACACGAAATAGGCAGGGAGCTCTAGAACATTTTTTTTATTACTATTAACTAATATCAAGCTAATTTTTTGTGAGTAGCTTCATATTGATAAGATTTTTATCTGCGAAAAATCTTGAAAGTGGTAGCTAACGGAGATAGAAAGGATTTCATACTTTGATTTGATGGTCCTAAAATATAGATTGTTCTATTTGTAGGACAATGTAACTCTTAAATTATAAAACTATTCACCTACCAATATACAAAAAAATCTGCTGGTTAGGGTTCCATTTTAGGGTTCTATAATCAACAAAACTTGGTTGACTACGGTAGATATTGAGAAACTTGAGAAAACAGTGCTCTCGGCTAGTCAAATTGTTTGCACTGTCTCGCCCTTTACTCGGTAGGTATAATCATGACTTAAGTTACTGGAAACGGTGTGAGCATTTTTCCCATCGCTCCTAGACTAGAAAGGTCAATGACCGCCGGTGCCATCTTATTACATTTTGACTATAAAAGCTTTGTCTAGATTCGATACTAGAATGTAATAGAAATTCTAAATCATTTCCGAAATCGATTTGTGTAACATAACGTCTGTAGTTCACCTGGTTCCATTATTCATGGGTTTCACTTGTCAACTGTTGATTGATTTTCAACCGTTTCACTTGAGTTTATCCAACACATATTGGATCAGATAAATCGTGTTTGGGCCGCGTAAAATTTAAAGATCGGTCGGCAAGAGTTTTATCCATGAAATGCGGTAACGAAATTGACGCGAGAAATCACATGGTAAGGATTTGCATAGGTATGCAGTATCTACCAATAACGTAATCGCGATATACCATCTTGAGCCATACTTGAATGGAATATGAACGTCGAAAACATTTAACTATCAATAGAATCAAATGACTAGAAGAGAATAAAAATGTACATGAATAACTTTTTTTTTTTTTTTATGAAATAAGGGGGCAAACGAGCAAACGGGTCACCTGATGGAAAGCAACTTCCGTCGCCCATGGACACTCGCAGCATCAGAAGAGCTGCATGTGCGTTGCCGGCCTTTTAAGAGGGAATAGGGTAATAGGGGAGGCTAGGGAAGGGAAGGGAATAGGGGAGGGTAGGAAAGGGAATAGGGTAGGGGATTGGGCCTTCGGTAAACTCACTCACTCGGCGAAACACAGCGCAAGCGCTGTTTCACGCCGGTTTTCTGTGAGAACGTGGTATTTATCCGGTCGAGCCGGCCCATTCGTGCCGAAGCATGGCTCTCCCACGTATATATAAATAACCAAAAAGCATATTATCATGAATAATACTTTTTTGCCTTCTTATTCGTTACGTCTGTAAAATTTTCGCGCAAGAACGGATCGCAAAGACTGTAGACTTCCAGCAAAACTTATTGTCTCCCAACATAATATACACTTTGTTCGTCTTCCGATTGATCGAGGAATCTAGGGCTGCTCCCTTTTGTGCGAAGAAAAGATCTCGAAAGAATCCCCATTCGAAAAATGGCGGATTTAGAGCACCCATTGTCTATAAACCGGCCCACTTCGTACTTTTGTTTTTAATTTCTGTCCGGGACATAGCGCAGGGCACAATGGGGGAAAACAAAAGACACCCATCATATTGTGTAATAAATACCGGAGTATCACTCAAACGCGATTCATCCCTAAAAGCGTCTGAATAGTTTCAATTCATTTTTACATTGAACGTAAACAAACCATAGACTTAGTTTCAATTAATTTCACACTGAAAGTAAACAAATAATTCAACCATAAGCTATTTAGTGCTGAAAAACATAAAACAATTTTTTGGCAAGACGATCCTTAGCTTATGATAATATGAGATATGATAATATGAGAGGCACAGATTATTATTAATATTTAATAGACAATTAAGAACGACTTTGTGAAAACGGTTTTTCATTTTATGATTTAAATATAGCTGTGAGTAAATAAAGCGTTAAAATGCAAAATGGTTTAATGATCCTTCAATATTCCGGTAAATATAAACAAAATCATAGTAAACATATTACATTTCATTGGTTTTATTTAAATAATTTTGGTTAAATATGTTTGTTTAAGTCAGCAGTAAAATTGTCAGAACTGCAGTCGATGTTTAAATTAAAAATGTTTACGAGGAAAGTTTGTAAACGTAAAAGTTTACAAAGCGCTTACAAAATTCTGGCACCTCTCACCGAACTGTAAATTGAGCTGTGGCGGAGCCAAAATTCGCCGCAAAATTAGACAAAAAATTGCTTTCACCGACAACTGTGGTGAAATTCATTGCTGCAACATAAACTGTTAAAAACTGAACTGAACTCCCTCACTCTGCTAGTCTTTGTCTGCCATAATATTGGAAACATGATAGACACAAGACAGCGGACTTGTAAATGTATTTCTCCCAGTCGGGTTAGCTCTAAAGAAGGAGTTAAAACTTGAAAGAATTATAGTCAAATATATTCGTAACATAGCTTAAATCTAAAAACTCGACCACATTCGACCGGTGTTAGCATGCCCTATTGGTTGTACTATTCTTAGTTCATCTTCCAAAATGCTTATCAGTCACCTAGAAAAAAAGATGAAATCATTGAAACTTGGGCTATAAAAATGTATGGATATAAAGCCAGTAAGCAGGTGTGAGATGGGTCTTGGTGGGTCTCGGCGGGCGTTGGGTGGCATCTCGTATTCACACCACGTCCGCACACAGATGTAATGTGATTTAAAATTACGTATCTGGTATGGATTTTCTTAAGGAACTGCTACACTAATGAATGACTAAAGGCGAAGAAAGTCCTGCAGAACAACAAGTATCTTGCGACACTTGGATGCCAATTTCATTATGGCGTCGATGCTAGAATGTTCGGGTATTTGGATGACATTGTTATTATGGCGTGGATGCACGGATGTTACGTTACTTGGATGACATTGTCATTATGGCGTGGATGAAATCAGCTGTCACTCAATACGACCTAAGCGTCAGTTTTCATTTGGGCCACATGAAATTGTACTTGGATGACATAGAGGGCAATTATATGGCGACCTTGATTCTCGTTTTGCTGACATAGACTTGTAGAGCTACGATTTAAAAAACTAAACTCACTTTCAATGTGACAGAGAAATGATAAAAACATTATGTATAAACAAGGTCTGGCAACAACATTATGTGAGCCTACCTACCTACTACTAGTGAGGCTACCCTCTATGTGGATTTCAGGTCTAAGTTAAACAGATTATATACGTTCACTTGTATGGGTGTAATGTCTGCTGTATTAGGTATAGAATACCTGTTGCCGACGTAACAGGTGTTATTTTAATCCGATTGTATTCTTCTTAAGGAATTTAAGTTATTGCTCTACCCATATTATAGTTTATCGGGCGGGAACCGTACATCCTTCGGGGATAAAAAGTATCCTTTGACCTTTCCCAGGACTAAAAAACTCTTCTGGTGTTGCTAGAGGCCATGGGCGAAGATAGTTGTTTTCCATCAGGTGACCCGTTTGCTTTTTTTACTTTTTTACCTGAGCCAAATAAAATGAAAATCGGTCTAGGTTCGTGAGATTAGTCATTAGTGCGTTCTAACGGTGAGACATCCTACGCTCTAAACGAGATTCGAGTCTTAAGAAAAACCTCCCTGGTCGCTAACAGCAGTTGTCTGCGTTGTATTTATTTGTTAACCGACTTCCAAAAAGGAGGAGGTTATATGTTCGTCTGTGTATTTTTTTATTTACTTGTTACTTATGTAAAGAGTAGACACATCTTTGCATAAAACGTTTCTATTATTCTATTTTTTCCTGCATTTCGATCCTTCTACTATGGCAATAAGGTACAACTTACAAGGTTTCGTTCTCGCAAGGCTTTCATTTTATCATCAATAAGTCTTGGAGTATTTTATTATTTTGTTTGCGAGCAAAAGTGGGCCCGAGCTCCTTGTAAATTGTAATGAATATATTTACATCATTTAGGCAGGGCAGAAACTTGTGCTGTGACACTTATTAAATGTTAGAGAGTATTAAAATAAAAGTATTAAAAATTAACTTCAAAATATAGGGTTCGTGATTCTGCGTTCACAAAGTGTGACCTCGTTGTACATATTATATGTACTTTACTTTCCTGAAGACTGTAGGAAGATAGGACTTGAGTGCAGGTGGAGAGGTTCCGGTAGTTAGGTTGAGCATCAGAAGAGCTGCAGGTGCGTAGCCGTCCTTTTAAGAGGGAATAGGGTAATAGGGGAGGGTAGGGAAGGGAAGGGAATAGGGGATGGTAGGGAAGGGAATAGGGTAGAGGATATTGGGCCTCCGGTAAACTCACTCACTCGGCGAAACACAGCGCAAGCGCTGTTTCACGCCGGTTTTCTGTGAGAACGTGGTATTTCTCCGGTCGAGCCCGCTCATTCGTGCCGAAGCATGGCTCTCCCACGTATAAGTTTGCAGGTAAGCTGGATTCAGGCAGGTAGGGTTCAGGTATGCTGATTGTAGGCAAGTAGGTTGTAGGCAGGTAGATAGCTCTTGCAGCGGCCGCAGAGCCCGGAGAGGTGAGCTCGTAGAAGTTTACCCGTCGCGGTGAATTAATAATATAATTAATATTTAAAACACTGTAACATAATATGCCATGTCATATGTCACGACAATTTCCGGGTGGCTAATCCTGAAACGTCAAGCTAATTTGGACGCACCCTTAGAAATATTTTATATAGTTTCAGTGACAAGTGTATATATTTGACGACCTCTGTGGCTCAGTGGTGAGCGCGTTGGTAGCTCAAGCCGGGGGTCGCGGGTTCGAATCCCGCCGACGGAACAAAAAGTTTTCAATGTTCCCGGGTCTGGATGTGTATTAAATATGTGTATGATATAATAAAAATCTTAAATATATGTATAGTATAAAAGTATTAAATATATTTCCGTTGTCTGGTACCTGTAACACAAGTCCTTCAGGTACTTAGCACGGGGCCAGACTGACGTGGTGTGTGGCGTCCATAGATATTATTATTATTATTATTATATATTTTTTTATTGTTTCAGGTAAAGTCATCGAAAACGGTCGAGAGTAAAGAAAAGCGGCGACAGTAAGCTGTCAGGACATCGTAGAGTTTCTTGTAGAGGCCTGACATTTCTCTTTTTGCTTGAAAATGTTAAGAAACCACTTTATTTTCACTCATAAAGAAATTTACACTGCAATTAAGGCCCGCTTTCTGTCATTTGACATTTTTAATGTGCTAGACAAACCTTCCGTAGCTATATTCGCTGTGTAAATATATCTAATAGTAGGTAAGGGCAGAGTAGACAGAATGATAGAGTATGCCGACTTAGAACTGATGTTGAATTTTTTAAATTTGACGTATTATGACGAAAATCGTCGCTAGGGTTGTTAACTTGTTACCTACGAATTTAAAACTATGACATATTCGCTGAACGTGTTCCTCTTTGGTCGTATTGTTGTTTGTGTTTTGGCACATGCGATTAAAATTGTCAGAATCCAATTTTGAAATCTTTATTTTAAATATTTAAAAATAAATTATATCAGCCAGCGCGAGGCACATTCCATTTATAATCCTAGTGAAACCCGACGAATTTGACAGATATTGAAACCTGTCCGTCTCTTTGCAGTCGAACTACTGGTCGTTATGTGTATTGTGGTAAGGGTGAAGAGGCCAAACGAGTTATACGAGCGTAATTTGTGAGTCGTGAGTCGCAGAATTTCGGTCGGCAGAAATTCTGCTGCATTTAGTTTCATGGAAAATTCCTACTTTATTCACGCGAGCGTAATAATATTCTGTGAGTAATGATTTATATGAAAAGATATTTACGCGGCACCCTAAGGGTGAAATCAGACCGCAACGTGACGCGTAGATGCATTTCTGTAGGGTTTGACAGATTTGCAAGACGTCTCAACTCTCACACTGTTAAAAATATGTTAAATCCATACAAATTTAGAAATGCATCTGCGCGACGCTTTGCGGTCTGAATTAACCCTAAGTGCCTTATCACACTGGCGATTAGCGAGCGATATGAAAGCGACGCGATTGCGCGGCGTGTACGTCGCGACAGCGCAGCGTCGTCGCGGCGTGGCGTGGACGCCATTTTGTACACTCGTCTACACAGATTATTATTATTTAATATAGTAGACTCGTCTACGGAGTGACGTCAGAATCCATTTTGCTGCTGAGTGTCCAAAACGCCGAAGGCAAGCTGCGTGAACGCCGCGCAATCGCGGCGTCATCGCGGCGTGTGCGCTGCGTAGTCGCGTCGCTTTCAAATCGCTCGCTCATCGCCAATGTGATAAGGCCCTCAGAGAGAAATTTAAAAATAAGGCAAAGACAACCAAAGACGTCACAAAACGTACGCCCAGCCTTATGACGATTTTTATGAACTCTATGTTCTGGAATTACCTGTAAATAAATAAAGACTCAGGTGGTTTTCTTAACACTTTATTACCGCTGTCTTTGTCCAAGTTATTTTAGGAAATTAGGTTTTCATACTATCATTTAAGTATATTACAAAGATTGGTTTCAAACTTAGCTGCGCATAGCTACTAACAGTTAGGTTCTCAACAACAGTTCGATTACAGATAAGTAGATGATAATATTGAAGTCAGTCTAAAGTAGAATAACCTAATAGGTAGACTATAGACAATATTGTAGCACTCATAATATGAACTAGTTACTATACTCTACTCGGGCTAACTTGTCGCTAGCAGTCAGTGACTCCCTGTCAAAAACTTGTCATTTTCCATATAAAACCACGACTGACAATATCTGACACTTCATTGTCAATCGCGGTTTATATGGAAAATGACAAGTTTTTGACAGGATGGCAATGACCTCTAGCGACAAGTTAGCCCGAGTGGGGTATAGACCATTCACACGTACCACATTTTGCAGTCGTTGTCGACCACTTGTCAAATACCGACTACATCGCAACCGCGACCGACCACGTCGCAACCACGTCGCAACCACTGGCGACAACGCAACCACGTCGGCATTTTGTTGGTACCACAACGCAACTACAAAAAGCTGCAGCGACACCATTCACACGTAACCACTAACCACTGCTTGACGGCATTTTGTCGTTGCGACGTGGTGTGGTTGTGGTACGTGTGGGTTGGCCCTTACGGCCTGTGTCGCCACTTCCTGATAAAGTGCCGGATAGGCACAACTTATTTGACAGATTTTCCATATTCTGGGCCTGTTCCACCACTACCACCACTTCTTGATGAGTGCTGGATAGGCTATCCTTCACTTAACTTGACAGATAGAGTACGAGTATGGAGAATCTGTCAAATAAGTGGTCGCCTATCCGGCACTTATCAGGAAGTGGTGAAACAGGCCCAGAATCTGTCAAGTTAAGTGGTGGATAGCCTATCCGGTACTTATCAGGAAGTGGTGAAACAGGCCCTTAATCTATGAAGAAAACAATCCTCGAACAATATCCATCATGAATTTTCTTTTTGTAATTTCCTGGTAATTTATTATTTATTACTTTTCCCGCAACTTATTACGTGGTGTACACACGGCTTATGCATTGTCATTAGTGCGGTTAATATTATATCGATAAAATAAATCCTGTGTTGGCCCAACAGCCAGTTAGTATACCTATATAGTAAGTTCACCTCGGAATTCGAGATACCCAGCGGTAAGGCTGTAAATATTTGTATATTGGCACCCTAAATGTTGTCTCAAAACCTACATGTGGTAGGGTGTGCGCAACTATTAAATTTCAAGGTCAAAAGGTCACAAAAATCGGTTTTTGCACTTTTTTTTGTAAATATTTCATTTCATATGGGCTTTTTACTATTGGTATTTATTACCATAATGTAGAATACAAAATTCTCTACAACTTTTGTTCAAATGTCATACGGTGAACCGTTTGCGATAAAGAGGGCGGAGAGCAAATATTTACAGACTTACATCTGGTTATCTCGAATTCCGAGGTTCTTACCAATTTTTTAAATTATCTTAATATATATATATATATATATATAAACTCAAAGGTGACTGACTGACTGATTGACATAAAGATATATTGACGCACAGCCCAAACCATCGGCGATTCTATAACGTATCGAAAACGAAAAGATCTTGGCTCACTCCCCTGGTCGTTTTTACCTCTATAGGAGTCAAATACAGGAAAATTGTCAGCTTCTATATAATGACGAAAGTCTGCCTGTCACTGGCTCTTGTCTTGTCAAAGGAAGCTAAAACTTGGCAAGTGGATTGCTGAATTGGCTAAGCATCTTAACTTTGCAGATAAACCTTTTTAACAGACTCTAAAATATGAAAGATGTTTCAACTTTTCGAACGAGATTTTCTTTTATTTTCCAAGTTGTGTATTCAGTTTTTTGTAATCTAGTTAATAAAGCTGAAATAAAAAGATTCGTACTCCAGTTATTGAATTCGATAGGTACATTTTTGTAACTCGATAATGGTAGAATCAATTTTAAGCAAATGCATTGCGAAATTAAAAAGCTCGTATCTACGATTAATTAAGTCGATGTTTTCGAAACTCGATAACCCCTGTTTACCGATTCCCATCCCTAATTACATTAGCGCTACACACGGATGTAAACATCCTGAATATTACGTTTGCGCTACAATGTAGTGCAACCATGAAACCGCGGATTCGGCGATAAGTCGCGCGATTAGTCGCCATCGGAATGTAGCGGCGGAAAAAACGAAGTGACTTTTACTTAACCCGTCAAGCCCCATAAGCTCACCGTTGAGCGAGACACAATAGATTTCCAAGAATCCACGATCGAAGGATTAAAGTAATCTATTACCTATCAGTGATTGGAATAGTAATAGATTCCAACGAAGATTTCAACAACTCTAATGCATTAAGCATTACAATGTTTTTGTATGGAATTGCAGAGATAGTTTATTTTATAGCCTTTTAATAATTACGCATGCCTCCATGTAATATTATACTACCTATACTTAGAAAAATTCAGTTCAAGACAAGATCGAATTATTAATTCTAAAAATCTAGTATATTGGCTTGAGACAGTTACGATTACTACTTTATATTTCTTAGGGCAAAAACAAGCTTCTTTTCGCGACCTGCAAGCGACCACTCGCGCGGCCATACGCTGAAACTAGAGTTACGTGGCCACAACGTCCTACGTGCACTTAGCTCTAGCACACTACGGGGTGCATGAATTAAAAACGTGACGAGCTACGATATTATTACTGGGGTTAGGGGTACGTGCGGGAATATGGGGATATGTGGGCCACTGTTGTTGTGACATTTTTGAAGAATACCGCTAAATGGCGCATGCAAATTACTTAGCTTTTATTACGAGAGCTGGGAATTTTCATAAAATGCGTTACTGTATGTTATTAATTTTATTGTGTAGATATCAGAACGGTTTTGGAGAATTCTTGGGTAGTGACTAGTTACATACAGAGGTATACATACATTTTTTTTTATGAAAGAAGGGGGCAAACGAGCAAACGGGTCACCTGATGGAAAGCAACTTCCGTCGCCCATGGACACTCGCAGCATCAGAAGAGCTGCAGGTGCGTTGCCGGCCTTTTAAGAGGGAATAGGGTAATAGGGGAGGGTAGGGATGGGAAAGGAAGGGAATAGGGGAGTATAGGGAAGGGAATTGGGCCTCCGGTAAACTCACTCACTCGGCGAAACACAGCGCAAGCGCTGTTTCACGCCGGCTTTCTGTGAGAACGTGGTATTTCTCCGGTCGAACCGGCCCATTCGTGCCGAAGCATGGCTCTCCCACGTATAAATTTTATGTACTCTCACACAAGTGACAAATATATGCAAACATTTTACTGATATTTTGTTACGGTCTACGCCCTACGGATAAAGACTGTCCGGTACGTTAGAAAAGTGGCTTGATAGACAAGGACAAGAGGGATAATATACAAAAAGTAATTAAGTATAGAACTGGATTCATTGATTTAACCCATCAATCCTCAAGCGGCACCCGGCTGTCGCATAACAATTGAAAATCTATTGTGTCTGTCATTCCCACGATCGAGGTATTAATGATACTACGTGGGAGAATTAATATATAATATTTATACGTGGGAGAGCCATGCTTCGGTACGAATGGGCCGGCTCGACCGGAGAAATACCACGTTCTCACAGAAAACTGGCGTGAAACAGCGCTTGCGCTGTGTTTCGCCGAGTGAGTGAGTCTACCGGAGGCCCAATTCCCTTCCCTATCCTCCCCTTTTCCCTTCCCTTCCCATCCCTACCCTCCCCTATTACCCTATTCCCTCTTAAAGGACGGCAACGCACCTGCAGCTCTTCTGATGCTGCGAGTGTCCATGGGCGACGAAAGTTACTTTCCATCAGGTGACCCGTTTGCTCGTTTGCCCCCTTATTTCATAAAAAAAATACTCTATTAAATCGAAGCTTTTTAGAACGAAACGTCCGTTGCAAATGAGTGTCCGCCCTAATTTATTGTAATTAACTTTGAGGTATTTTGATTGGCGCCTTATTTCGAAAAAAACATATCCACAGCCGAACATATAACCTACTCATTTTTTGGAAGTCGGTTAAAAAAGAACGATTCTGAGAAACCAATCAGAATATTCTCATCTTATTCATAAGGTCTGATTTTACAGCCTCTGTGTTCGGATTTAGTTATTTGTACCCCATTACCCCGACCTCCGGACCTCTATTTGCGCGGTCGTAAACGAGTTCGATTTCAGGGTCAAAGTAAACATACATTTCTACCCCATAAACCTTTGAATATTCACTGCTTACTTGGGACCAGTAACATTTTTGACATGTTTGTTTGCTATTATTTGACTACAGACTTAAGAAGATGCCTACACAGGTGACAGGATATACTTATTATCTAAGTGCCTATAAGTTTTCCATGTCTAATGCTGCGTTTCCATGTTTGCCAAGGCTTGGCAAGCATCCACAAGGCACAAGCGTCCACAAATCTCGCTTGGCATTTGGAAGTCGTTTACACGCTTGTGAATGCGTCAATGTACCTATTACGTACACTACATCCAAGCATGGCGGATAGCGAACTTGTGTCGGCTATTTCGTTTGGTTTTAATCTTTCACAGCGGCTACTACGCGCGCCAACGTGTGAACGCGTCGCAACTCGCAAGCGCCCTTTGATCTGTGTCCAAAAACCGACCCTACACCGGATCGGATACAAGCGTCCACAAGCTCACGCAAGCCAAGCCATATCGACCCCTCTGGGTAGAAACGTCGTAAAAGCCATTTTGGCCAAAACGAGTTTTTGACGGTTTTCTTACTCAGAATCGCGAGCTCTATCAATCTATAATCTGTATATTCGAAATGTGCAAATTCGCAAAAAAAAAATGGCTTTTACAACATTTTTAACTCATTATAAACCCAGTTTTCTTCTTTGAAAATGTTGTAATGCGCAATTGTTTCAATCAATTTTTGAAATTTATATAGTAAGCGACATATTTTTAATTTCGTGGTTAATACTACATAATATATACTATATTGAAGATAATACTATCAAACATTTTGTAGTAAAAGACACGTCACCAACAAATATGGCTTTTACAACATTTTCTCGACTTCAAACATTTTTTTATTCTTTGAAGTTATAATAAATCACTATTGCTCAGTTAGCTTAGATTTTCTGATAGTTTATTAAATAGATTTTTTTTTTATGTTATTTGGCAGTTGGCACAGATAAGAAGTAGACCACGTGAAGGATCATAGGCTATTTTTTGTAGACTAATTCGTCTGTGAAATATATTATTTACGCGGGCGAAGCCACGTGGAACGTCTAGTAACAGTATACCTAATTTTATTAGTTAACGGGCGTACACATTCGCATATGTATCTATGGTATAATACAGCACTTATAATAAAAGTGAAGTGTATAGGAAAATGTTATAACGAAATCTGTGTTAGGGCGGCATGGGCGGGAACAGTACCGCCACTTGTTTCATTAAAACCCGCAAAAACACTGCCATCTAAAATAGGGTTGCCACAATCATTTTACTTACATGTTTTCTGTGAAAAATATGTTTACCTTCATAAATGTACTAAGTACTTTAATATTAAATATAACTAGAGATCGCCCAATGGTCGAAATTCGACCTTAGTTTCAAAGACATTAGGACTACTACCCATACTTATTGTAGGGGTTGTGTCCTACAGTTGCTGGATGCTGGATGATGCTGATACTGATAGAGATGCTGATGCTGATAGAGATGCTGATGCTGATAGAGATGCTAATGCTGCTGATAGGTGTTAAATGATACGCTCTTGATGCTTGATAATGCTCTGTTATTGCTCTGTTCTTGCTCTGTTATAACACTGCTGCTGTTCTGCTTAAATGCATAAATTTATACAAGTTCAGACGTGCCGGTCAATGTCATACCGATCCGTACAAGTTTAAATGATGAGTAAGCAAACGTGCCGGTTCAATGTCATGCCGAGCCGTACAAGTTCACTGTACGTGTTAGTGAACCGTACATCTTGCCACTCTAAAAGAAAATAAAGAATCTAAAAAATATAAACGCAAATTAATTTAAGAGATAACGAGAACTAAACCTTTAACAAATTAAGTACTAAAAGGGAAAGATTTAGTCTATCCGGGGAAGTCTGGGGAATGTGACCGTCGATGTCGCTGTGGAGGCGCATTCCTCGCTCCGACACAGGCGTGCGGGCAGCGCGTAGACGGGGGGTGCGGGCGTGGGACTGGTCCGCTCCGTCGGCTCCTCTGGCGGCGTCTCCCGACTGCTCGATGGTCATTGATGTTCGCTTTCTTTGGACCAGGAATCTGTTGCTGTATGGTCCCGTACACTCCATCGTCTCTTTTTGTGCTAGGTATGGAGACCGATGTATTAATAAAGTTATTCAATGTTGATGTTGTAGGTAGCATAATTCCTTGCTGATGTTGCATTTTGATATTGATGTTGTTCGAGTTGTGACGTCCCAGCAACGTAAAGGTGTCTCCTTTCACAGTCGAGTCCTGACCTGGGACAATAATGCTGTTTGTGGTGTCATTTTCTTTACGTATGTGACCCAGTGACTCATTTTGATGAATAAACTGTTTGAGGCTATCTGATGACTCTTTGCTGTTGTTCTTGATTTCCCAGTTCTTGGATACATTTTCTTCTTGTTTTAATATTGCATATGAATAGTGACGTTTCGGTGTTTTGCTGGAATTTGGAGCGTCTGTTGTTGACCGCCACACGTCCACGTTCTGCGATGTTTGCAGTTTGCTGTTTGAGTACACGACTGACTCATGAATTTTCGTGTTATGCGGTTGCAACGCACTATTGCACTGCTTGCAACGCCGCGTTGATATACATGGTCTATTATGATGTGTGTAGAGACAATTTATGCAGATATTATGTTTTTGCAAAATCTCTATTTGCTCTCTGCCTGATAGGTTAAAAAATGTTGTACACATGTAAAGATCATGGGATGCTTTACACACAATACATGACTTTCGTGTGTACGTTGGGGCGGCTTGATAAAGTCCCTTGCTGAAAATATGTCTGTTTGGATACTGTGACACAGTCGGCTTCTTGTTACTATTGGACGATCTCGATGTTTGATGAACTTGTCTGGTGGTGATGTTATTTCCCTTTTCCCTGCGCTGAATGGGCTCTAGGGCTGTAAATTTGCTCTCAATAAATGTCATAAACTCTTCGAGAGTAGGAAGAGAGCGCGGTTCTTTGCGAGCTTCCTTGTAGTCGCTGTAAGTATCCATATCTAGCTTTTTGCACAGAATGTGGACCAATAACGGATCCCAGCTGTTTGTATCCACTCCCAAGTTATGAATGGCGTGGATACATTCTGTAGTGGTGTCGTACAATTTCTTTAGTTCATATGATGACTGCTTATTGATGTTCGGTTGATTGAGAAAAAGTTCAATTTGTTTTGTGAAAAGTAGTTGGGGATTGTTGTATCGGTGATTTAAAATTTCCCAGGCGACCTCATAGTTCTCAGCCGATATATGAAGATGTTGGATCATACGCTCTGCCTCCCCTTTGATCTTGCATTTTAAATGCTGCATTTTTTGTGCGTTCGTAATATGCTTGTTGTTGTGTATGGCCTCTGTATACAAATCGTGGAAAGTAGGCCACTGCACATATTTTCCAGTAAATATAGGTATTTCTATCTGGGGCAGGGATTGTTGTAAGTGCAAGTTAGCGCTTAATTTCTGATTAAGATTTCTTCTCGTGGCGAGGTATTTAGATTCTATTGCTGTAAATGCCTCTTCATATTGGCTGTCAATTTCGGATGATAGGCTATCGATGCGTAGATGGAGTTCATCGATGTTATGCCATCGCTGTTGAAGACTGCGTAACTCTTCTTCAATCTCCCACTTCTCTTCGATGTCTTGTTCACTGATGCGTTTTAGTTGCCGCTCTAGTGCCCGAAATTTAGCGTACTGCTGTACCAAAATCTCTTGATGATCCTGGCTAGCATCAAGATGGATTTTTGGCACTTGAAATACAGTCCCCGGAGTTGTCTTGGAAGTAGAAGGTGATGAAATCTGTGTGATAGTCGGAGTCGGGGGCCTTTCAGAGTCCGATATCACGGTGGCTCTTAATGTTATATAAAATTGCTTAACCTCAGAGTAGATTTCTTTCTTAAAATATTCTGATGACTTGTCTTCGACTCCCTGCAGTGTTTTGTTGTTTTGTTCAAATTCACCCCACAAGTTATCTATTGCCGTGATACGTTTTTTAAAATATTCCGACGTTTTTCTAATTGCGGAGTCCTTTTTATAATTGATGTGGATCTTCTCGATCTCCTTAATTATAGCGCTCTGACGTGCCAGTAGCTCTTGCATGATGATGGAGGGTGTTAAGAGTCTTTACAGTATGTGCGTTCTGTCTCAACTCTTCCGGGACGACCCGCTTGTGGGAGACCGGTTGAGCCGATTCGCTACCGTATCAAGACAATAAAAACACACCAAATGATAAGTGATGTTCCTTGCAGTACCTGATGATGTTGTGCTGTACGTCTTTAGCTGCTGTGACCTTGATGATGATGCTCCTTACAGCTTATTTTCAATGCTGGTAAGTTGTGCTCCTGATAAACCACAGATGCGTTGATTCCTTGCTCGAAGGACCATATGTAGGGGTTGTGTCCTACAGTTGCTGGATGCTGGATGATGCTGATACTGATAGAGATGCTGATGCTGATAGAGATGCTGATGCTGATAGAGATGCTAATGCTGCTGATAGGTGTTAAATGATACGCTCTTGATGCTTGATAATGCTCTGTTATTGCTCTGTTCTTGCTCTGTTATAACACTGCTGCTGTTCTGCTTAAATGCATAAATTTATACAAGTTCAGACGTGCCGGTCAATGTCATACCGATCCGTACAAGTTTAAATGATGAGTAAGCAAACGTGCCGGTTCAATGTCATGCCGAGCCGTACAAGTTCACTGTACGTGTTAGTGAACCGTACACTTATTTTTAAAAAAAATATTAACTTTATCATATTTTTTTTCCACTCTTGTCTCTAAGACTTAGCTGATCTTAGACTGGCCGTGTAAGCATTGACTAATAGTATCTCAGATTCAATAAAAAAACTTTAATCCATTTTCAATTTGTCACCTTGTTGTCAACAGACTTCAACCATAAATAAAAGAGTATAATTCGTATGTATAGGCTTGTCACTCAAAAATCTTTCATTTTTCCTAGTGTGTGTGTAATGTTTTACTTGTTAAAAAATGTAAGAGAAAAGCATAATTTCAAAATAATATTAGCTCGATGCACTCCTTCACCATATAAACTATAACTGTGCAAAATTTCATTCAACTACGTTTCCCCATTTTTCGTCAATAGGGTTACAAAGTTTTTGGCTCACGTATTAATATATAGATATTATTTTATGTGCTGCTGTATTATGCTGCTGATCGACAAGAAAGAAAATCATTGCAATGACTTAAAACCGATCCGTCCGATGTAGGACATCGAGGCACAAAATATAAAATTCGCGCCTTATTGACATGACTCCTCTCTCATACTTGTTATAAATACGTACTATCTAATTTTTTTTTGTTTCAATTTTGCATAACATTTGGTATGTACTCAAAAGGTAATTCAAACAGATATTTAAAAGCGTTTTTGGCTACATCATTTCTAGATAATTATATTTTGACACTAACGCAGATTTTCAACCGAGTTCCAAAAAAGGAGCTTCTGTTGTGGATATTCTTTTTCTCTTACCATGAAATCTTTCCCAAACATAAAGTCTGATATATCAATCAAGTGTGTGGCAGCCCTACTACGTTATACGTTAGTGTAATGGAGGCTAGTGGCCGTCCCCGCCTGTTGAGATTATTAAATTGTGCGCCCGAAATCAGGGATAAGCCTATCGCTACCGTTACATGCGTCCTGCGCACAGGCTGAAATTCCGTCCTGTATTCAGGTTACCTTCAGATTGTACTTAAGGAATGTGAAATTCTGTGGCAATTTCGATGTGCTGATTGTTTGCTTTTTTATACTGAGGAAGTTAATTAATAAAAAAGAATTTGTATGGATTTAAATGAGTTAATCAAGTGCAAGAGACATAGTAAATACGTATCCCTGAAGTCTGTCAGTTATTCTATTACTTTGAATTTCCGCTGTGTTCATGCACTGCAGTAGATAATTGGTCTCCCCTATTATAGTGAAAAATCTTAAGTAAATACACGTATGAACTGATGATGTTGAAATATGGGCGTCGAATCTGCCCTTTGCAAAGATTCTAGCGACTTCGTTAATCAACGATAATAATAATCTTCATTTCATTAGCAACAGTACAATTATTATGGACGCTACCTAGTTGTAGGCTTAAGCCTGTATCGAGCAACGTTCCTCTTCCACAACTAGAAGGGAAATGATATAGATGAGACTTTCAATCCTGTAGGAAGGATCGTGTGGACGAACTTTAAAATTTTATTGGAGCGCTCTACACATTAAATCAGATTTGCCAAATGAAACTTGGCAGAGATGAAACGTAAGGTTTTATTACCTTTTCGAATGGATTCGGGCTTACAAAGCGTACCCTTTTGTAATTATTTCAGGAGTATAATTAAAAATTAATTCTGCGGATGTACCTTGAGTATGTCGTTAATCCTTATCCTAAAAAGGTTCATTTGGTAATGTGCTATCTGTTTATCTGTTTGACGTGTACGATCCATACACATTATAAATGCGAAAGTGTGTCTATCTGTCCGTCTCTTTTTCTGTCTGTCTATTACCTCTTCAAGCCCAAACCGTTAACCTAACTACTTTGAGTACCTCCGCAGTCCGCACCAAATTTTTGCGGGCGATCGAAGTTGCGGGCTTCGTCTAGAAATTAATAAAACAACAGCTTTTTTATTGTCATGCAATGATATATAAAAACTCAAAGCAGATATGTTACTACCGCGCGCGTTGTGAAGCTTCAAATACGACCCAATTGGGTCGTCTTTTATTTAGTCTGTCTCTTTTATGTAAATGGCATTTCGTATCTTTTGTTTCACTTATCTGTCAAATTTGTCAATGTGGTTCGGAAGAGATTTAAACCGGAAAATAGTATGAACGTAACAGATCTGTATAAGTAGAATATCATTGTTGTCATGTAATCCATAAAGTAATTCATAGCATAATATCATAACATCTTTTATTGTCTTGTTATCCAAAACACCTTGAGGGCGAGACGTTTGTCCTTCAATGTCCTCAAACTGTTGACCCAGCTCAGGGTTGTTTAGACTATTTTACGCAAATGTCTTGATGTTACAAAGTTTAAGGCGTGCACTTTGGTTTTATTGGACACTCCGTTCTAGAATCTACCTACCTCTAGACACTTTAGAACTTGTTTGAACATTTTCTGAATTAACCCAAAGGCGAGAGAAATTGAAAATAGGTATTTGTATTGCTGTCTCACCAATCTCAAGTCTCCCACCGCAGAGCGCGATAGAGACAACACGACAAAAGTTCTAATAAATAAAAGAACAGAAAATCTTCGATTCGTTGTACGCTGATTCCTTCTCCAAAACTTAACCGATTTATGTACTTTTTTCATTAAAAATTAAAGCAAGGCTTGAGCTGTGTTCCTATGTTTTATTTTTTTTTTGTATATTCTAACCAGTTTTGTTTTCTGGGTGTTTGAACACAGAGGATAATCTGGCCATTTTTTTGGGTTTTTGGACGTTCTTACCTTTTTTATAATAAAATTATGAAAAAAAGGAAAACATAGGGACATGCTAATAGTGGCCATAGATATTCAGGAAAAAATTCATAACTCTACCGGCATTATCCAGGGAGGAAACAGGGGACAACGTTTGTATGGAAAAAACGGCGGTGTGACTCCTCTTAAGATATCTAGCTACTCACCGAAGTAGATTTTCTTCCATGGGCGTAGCCAGGAATAGGGGGGGCCATAGGTCTTGGGGGGGAGGGGGCATATTAAGAAAATCCAAGACTTAAAATTCGTGATTTTTAACATAAGTATATCTCACAATAGTATTGAAGGTGAGGTAAAAATTAAAATCAAAATATGACTCCCCGCAACTTCTATTTCGTTCTGGATTATTTCAATTTGTCATCGTAAAAAAATGATTGTGAATTTTTGACGATCATTCTGACAATCTTTATTTTGAAAAACACTGTTCTAAATACCGATTTATGGCCGGTTTTATGACATGACTTTATGTATTCAATAAGATTGTTGATTGGTTCAAGTTTTGAATAGATAAACTTTTTTAAAAAATCTCAGAAACTGGACTCCTCTTAGGTTTTCCGAAACTATTAATTACGTCTGAACAAAGTACGCGATTCGGCTCTATGATTGGTCCAAATTTTGACAGCCAACCAATCACAGAGCCTGAACCGTGTCTTGAGACCGAGATGCATCTTGAGTACTGACTATTTATACCGGCCTTAATACTGTCATTGGTATGCCCATAACGATGGTAGGCCTACCCCAACTCCGTTATAGTTGCTGAAACCGCCTGTCCTGGCGTCCGTCCAAATTGCATGGCCCGCATATGCAATATTTCAGCACGGCACATAATGCATATTACTTTACCTGGGGGATACAGTTTGGGGTTATTGAAACTTGATGTAACATCAAACGTAGCTTTGCCCTTAAATGTTTTTAGGGAATGCTTTTGCTGAGGTCAGGCAGGGCCCGATCTAGCTATTTAGCCGCTCCGGGCAGAACATTTTCGCCGCCCTTTACATACAGAAAAACATATAAGTCATGAGCTAGTTTTTTGGGGGTAAAGGAAGCGGGGATATTTAAGTAAAATACTTGAATATTAATTCATAAACAACCTGTAGTAGGTTTTTTTTAATGAAATAAGGGGGCAAACGAGCAAACGGGTCACCTGATGGAAAGCAACTTCCGTCGCCCATGGCCACACGCAACATCAGAAGAGCTGCAGGTGCGTTGCCGGCCTTTTAAGAGGGAATAGAGGAGGGTAGGGAAGGGAAGGGAATTGGGAAGGGAATGGAATAGGGTAGGGGATTGGGCCTCCGGTAAACTCACTTACTCGGCGAAACACAGCGCAAACGCTGTTTCACGCCGGTTTTCTGTAAGTTGTGTAGTAGTGTAGAGAGTGAGTCGGTAATAGGTTGGAATGTATCAGATTTGGATGGTGGTCAATGGACCGTGAGTGGCTAATAGCTAGGTTGGAAGACAGGAATGAGTCAATTTCGCCGCCCCTCATTTTTGCCGCTCTGCCCTTAGATCGGGCCCTGAGTTCAGGTGTGAAAACTCTAGGTCCAAAAATCTTGTTGCAAAAGTATTGTTATAGCTCTAACATTATAGATACCTAAAGCTTTAGGTTAATGCCAATAAGGCAGGGCCAACTTGGATAACTACATATACCACATCCTTTGTTGACCAGCAGGCTTATTATAGTCACTATAGAAACGGTTTCTTTCTACGGAAGAATAGACAAAGTGACACACAATAGAAATCCGCCATTTTGTCGATAAAATCTGTCAGTATGTCGATTCTTTCACATTTCTACTGTTATTGTGCTAAGCCTGCTGATACGGGCCACTTAAGTGCAATCTTCCGTCTCCCTCACTGTATTCTCTCTTTCAGACATTCCATACCTGGAGCTAGCGGAGCCGGACGAGGGCTACCACGGGCTGATCCGGGAGAATGAGACGCTGGTGGAGGTGACGCCGGCGATCAAGGCCCGCGGACCGCTCTGCTCATTCCTCATACTCAACAACAAGCACCATGGGGAGGCGCCTTTCGAGGTAAGCTTATAAGAATGGCGAATCGAGGCACAAAACTTTATAAAATGACAAAATTTATTTGGGGTTCTGTGACTCGTAATTTTTATTACAGTATAGTCTAAGGATAAAAGTTTTCAGGAGGGAAAATGTATCTCTGGCACATAGCGTACTTTTGAGTTCATTCACGTTATTTTTGAGAAAAGCTCGTTTTTCGATAATAGAAACAGTAACTAATAGTAACATTGTCCTACAAATAAAACAATCTATATTTTAGGACCATCAAGTCAAAGTATGAAATCCTTTCTATCTCTGCTAGCTACCACTTTCAAGATTTTTCGCAGATAAAAATGTTGTTCGTCTCAAAATGAAGCTACTCACAAAAAATTAGCTTGATAGTAATAAAAAAATGTTCTAGGGCTCCCGTACTATTAGCTAGCTTCAAGTGGATACAAGATTACATAAACTAAACAACCAAATGCCGCATCTATATCTTGGCTGGTCCACACGGCATTTAATTAAATGCCAAGCTTGCCCGTTGCCCACTGTTAGTCCAATTGGGTGGAAAATGTGTATGTCTGTGCCATAAACAATATACATATGCCCTATTCCAGTAGGCAGAAACTGGGACGTTTCATATATGGTTACATATAGTTATTAATTATTATTATAGCTTTAAATAGATATTATGGTCTAAGCCTACGCTGCTCAAGTCAACCTTTTTAAGAGCGACGGGCCAATTACATTTTGTATTTCAGTTAGTACTCTCAGGACAAGCACAATACAAACTCTTTTTAACCGTATTTGCGCGGGTCACTTAAAATTCTTACGCGGCAAAACTCGACCTTGACTACATTGTCGCCTGCGGGCCTGGGGTTGCTCAAACAAACTGTCAATAATTGTGAGACGGGTCACAAATTTATGAAATGTTAAGCCCGGCCGCACATTGTCCGAAATTTCTGATCAGAAACAATTGAACGTCCGCACTGTCTCTTACATTTTGTACCGAGCCGAGTGAGCTCGAACTCGCCGGAAGGATATTTCGAATAGTGTGCGGAGTGGCGGTCCGGCGAAATTCAACTGTTCCTGATCAGAATTCGGACAATGTGCGGCCGGGCTTAAAGTATGATTTATTGCGACTCGTGGTTTGGATCCATACTATTATTATGGAATGTGTCTGCCTCTTACCTCGTCACGCTTCAGCCGCTGAACGGATTACACTTTTGATATGAACATACTTTAATCCCAGAAAAATGAACGTATTGTATTGTAAAATGTATTGTCAAAAAATTCATTATAATTCGGATACAAAAATTCCAAATGTAAAGCCAATGTCGAAATACAAGACTTTATTTAACCAACAACAAAATTATTTCTCTCTTTGGCGATCTGCCATCTATTGGGCCCGCAAGACTCATTACTTCAGTCCAAGACTCGGGTTATCCGGCCCATAACGGGAACTGATTGTCCTATATCCGGGTAATACACCTCCATGAATCGCCTAACTGACGATTAGTATAATTATGTTATTGTAGTGACAAACACTTGGTGGTCCAGTGGTTTAGAACACTCGGAGGTCGCGGGTTTGATTCCCGCGTTAATTAGGACAATACAGACTGATCGCCTGATTGTCTGACAAGTACGATAATCCATGCGTCGAATAAAGGAGTGAGCACACTGAGACGGGCCGTGCCGGGGCTCAGCGTGCCGGGGCTCATCGCAAAAATCCGCCTCCATACAATTTGTATGGAAGCGGATGCGCGTATCGCACACTGTGTTGGGGCGCAGTGGATTTTTGCGATGAGCCCCGGCACGGCCCGTCTTAGTGTGCTCACTCCTTAAGCGTGTATAAAGTGGTTCCAGCGTATTAACTCTTGCCAGGCAGTCGTGTTGGTCATCCATCCCACTTTGCTAAAAAAAGGAGAGAATGTGTACCCTCCTACCCAGCTAGCGTGGTATCAATGGAACCGGCTGCCGTCACTGAAACCTAGAAACTTGGGTTTAATAATACCGTCCGTCCGTATTATCAGAGTAGACAGAATGATAGAGTATGCCGACTTAGAACTGATGTTGAAATTTTTAAATTTGACGTATTATGACGAAAATCGTCGCTAGGGTTGGTAACTTGTTACCTACGAATTTAAAACTATGACATATTCGCTGGACGTGTTCCTCTTTGGTCGTATTGTTGTTTGTGTTTTGGCACATGTGATTAAAATTGTCAGAATCCAATTCTGAATCTTTATTTTAAATATTTAAAAATAAATTATATCAGCCAGCGCGAGGCACAATCCGTTCATAATCCTAGTGAAACCCGACGAATTTGACAGATATTGAAACCTGTCCGTTTCTTTGCAGTCGAACTACTGGTAGTTATGTCTATTGTGGTATTATTAAACCCAAATACGCAATCTATACTAATATTATAAATGCGAAAGTATCTCTGTCTGTCTGTCTGTCTGTCTCGCTTTCACGCCAAAACTACCGAAACGATTGTAATGAAATTTTGTATACAGACAGTCTAAAGCCTGAGAAAGGACATAGGCTACTTTTTTTACTGAAAAAAAGCGTTGTACGGGGGTGAAAATGCGTAAATTTGTTCAAATTAAGTTAGTTCCAAAAATCTATAATAGATGGCGCCGTGCGTCTTCTACATCGCGCTAACGCTTGCCCAAAAGTCTTTCTATAAAAGGTGGTATTATCTTACATTCGATTTTCGTTTTTTTTTAATTGTTATTTCTATTTTGCGTTATTTAATAAATCAGTACTTTATCTATGCAGTGACGTAACCTTAAACCTATCAATGATAAATAGTTTATGGGTAAAGTTGTGTAATTGGGGGGCTAAATAAGCTTAAAAATTTGGCATAAAATATAAAGTTTTATTTAAAATATTTAAATATTATGTGCACACTGCACAGCTGTTTTGTTTTAAGGGGTACCAGGGTTTTTTTTATAAAAGCTTTTGACACCAATTTTGGTGACATCACGCGCTATAAACTGAAGTCCACGCGGACGAAGTCTAGAAGAAGCTAGTACTTAATAACGGGTTGTACGTATAATACGGGTCTAATGTCTATGAATCGCCATTGAAAAGGTAAGAAAAATGGGACTGGGGAGGAAACAATGTTTTATTGTCTCTTTCTATTCAGGAAAGAAAAGAAAAGGACAAAGCAATAGGCTCAGGAGAGAAAAGACTGTTCCGTTGAACAAACAGCTTACAGTTTACATTAGAAGGGTCCGTCTACCGTCTAGACGTGTTCCACCCTCTTCGACATGTACTACAGTACTATCTATACTAATAAAATTACATGTCCTGACTGACTGACTGACTGATTCATCATCGCTGAGCAAAAACTGTAAAAGTTACAGCCACGAAATTTGGTGAGTAGGGTTGTTTTATTAAGTAGACAACCACTAAGGAAGGAATTTTGAAAATTTTACCCCGAAGGGGGTGAAATAAGGGTTGAAGGTTTTAATGAAAGTCCGTCATTTCTTGAGTTAGAAACATGAAACTTTATTTTTGGGTTACTGATTAAAAATGAATGGATACGTATTTAAGCGTTTTTGGAAATTCTACCCCCAAGGGGGTGAAATTGGGGTTGAAAGTTTGAATGAAACTCCGTTATTTCTTGAGTTAGAAACATGAAATTTTATGTTTGGGTTACTGATTAAAAATGATTGGATACGTGTTTAAGCGTTTCTGAAAATTCTACCCCCAAGGGGGTGAAATAGGGGTTGAAAGTTTCAATGAAAGTCCGTCATTTCTTGAGTTAGAAACATGAAAGTTTATTGACGTTTGCGTTTGACATTTGCTTAAATAGGGTCCGTTTTTACCCTTTGTATAAGGAACCACAAAAACAAAAAGGAGAAAACTATCCATCTTTGTTATTATACTATGTTAACGCGGATGAAGTCGCGGACAACAGCTAGTATCACATAATAATGGTCAATTAAGCGATTCATAGACCCGTATTACACGTATGTGAGACAATCTGTACCCGCGTTTTCTATACGTTTTCCATACATCTTTACGCGTAAATTGCTGAAATGATTGGGCTAAAATTTGGTTATACTTATAAGTCCCGTGAAAAGACATTATCCCAAAAAAATGTACCGTTCCCGCGCGATAAACGAATTTTAATCATGATCGTCATCTGTATTTATTATAACTAGAGATCGCCCAATGGTCGAAATTCGACCTTAGTTTCAACGACATTAGGACTACTACCTACCTATATTTTGTAAAAAATATTGACTTTATAATTTTTTTTTCAACTCTTGTCTCTGGGACTTAGCTGATCTCAGACTGGCCGTGTAATCATTGTCTAATAGTATCCTAGATTCAATAAAAAAAACTATAATCCATTTTCAATGTGTCAACTTGTTGTCAACAGACTTAAACCATAAATAAAAGAGTATAATTCGTATGTATAGGCTTGTCACTAAAAAATCTGTCATTTCTCATGTGTGTGTGTTGTAGTGTGTGTAATGTTTTATTTGTTAAAAAAATGTATGATAAAAGCATAATTTCAAAATAATATTAGTTCGATGCACTCCTTCACCATATAAACTATAAGCGTGCAAAATTTTATGCACCTACGTTTCCCCATTTTCCATAAAAAGGGTTACAAAGTTTTCCGTTCGCGTATTAATATTATGATTTATAACCAAAGCACCGTTGTATCGCAATGCGAAAACAATTTTCGTTTGTTTATTTGGACAAGCGAAAGAGAATTGGTTTTTTTCGTCGATTTACTTTTGGTTTGTGCAAATACTTTTTAATGAAAAGCGTCTCTGGGTCAGACACTTATTTTGATGATTTATTTTTGTTTGATGCTTTGATAGAGTTTATTTAAGATATTCTTCTTTGTACATCTTTTTTTGATTGGCTATAGCTACAATGGCTTAGTAGTTAGATTTTAGTGGTCAGCACAATATACCTACTATCAACATTCTTTTAACCATCATCTTTCAACCAAATAATCAGGTGCTCAACAAGTCAACAACTATATTATGTTATTGGTTAGTGTGGTTTTAAATATTGTATTTTGACATATTTTGTACGGAAGATTCATTGCAAAATAACCAGAAACTTTGAGAAAACGTGAGCCTTTTAATGTTCATACACGTTTCGAATTGCAAACTGCGGAATCGGTAAAGTTAATACATAAAAAGTTGGTCGTGCGAAAGTCCCCCGTGTATGGGATGTGTCCCATCAAAACCCAATCAACGGCTCCCCCATCCTCACCCCATGCCCTGTCTCACCCCATGACCCCACTACCCACAGTTTTCCATTTACCGGACTAGACTATCAGGAAACAATTTCACTTCTACCAATATTATACTCGGCGTTCGCGCGAAATTTTATGTTACACAAAGGTTTTTTTCGCTATTTCGCTGTAAATATTTTATAGGCTGAAATGCATTTAAATTTTAAGTTGACGTGAATTTAATTTATAAAACGTAGGCATATTCTATCTATACTAATATAATCAACGATATCAAAATAATACATGAGTTTTTTTTTTATGAAATAAGGGGGCAAACGAGCAAACGGGTCGGGCGAAAGCAACTTCCGTCGCCCATGGACACTCGCAGCATCAGAAGATCTGGAAGTGCGTTGCCGGCCTTTTAAGAGGGAATAAGGTAATAGGGAAGGGAAGGGAAGGAAATAGGGGAGGGTAGGGAAGGGAAGGGAGTAGGGGAGGGTAGGGAAGGGAAGGGAATAGGGGAGGGTAGGAAAGGGAATAGGGTAGGGGATTGGGCCTCCGGTAAACTCACTCACACAATAACTGGGCTATCTAACATTGAAAGAATTTTTAAAATCGGACCAGTAGTTCCTGAGATTAGCGCGTTCAAATAAGCCCTTTCAAATAATTTTCCCCGTTTTTTCCACATTTTCCTCTATTTCTTAGCTCCAATTAGGCTTGGTGTGATAATATATAGCCTATAGCCTTTCTCGATAACTGGGCTATCTAAAACTGAAAGAATTTTTCAAATCAGACAAGTAGTTCCTGAGATTAGCACGTTCAAATAAACCCTTTAAAATAATTATCCCCGTTTTTTCCACATTTTCCTCTATTTCTTCGCTCCTATTAGTTTTAGCGTGATAAAATATAGCCTATAGCCTTTCTCAATAACTGGGCTATCTAACACTGAAAGAATTGTTTAAATCGGACCAGTAGTTCCTGAGATTAGCACGTTCAAATAAACCCTTTCAAATAATTATCCCCGTTTTTTCCACATTTTCCTCTATTTCTTCGCTCCTATTAGTTTTAGCGTGATAAAATATAGCCTATAGCCTTTCTTAATAAATGGACTATCTAACACTGAAAGAATTTTTCAAATCGGACCAGTAGTTCGTGAGATTAGCGCGTTCAAACAAACAAACAAACAAACAAACTAACAAACTCTTCCGCTTTATAATATTAGTCTATAATATAAAAATGAGTCGCTGAATGTGTTGCTAAGCGTAAAACTCTAGAACGGTTGGAACGATTTCGCTAATTCTTTTTTTTTTTAATATTCCTTGAAGTACGAGGATGGTTCTTACGGAGAGAAAAATTCTAAAAAAAAAAAATTAAATTTCCTGAAAAAGTCTAAAAACAACACTTTTTATATAAAAATGGATTTTCAATTGTGTTAGTAACGCTAAAACTCGAAAACGGCTGAACAGATTGGGCTAATTTTTGTCTTAAAATATTCGTAGATGTCCAGGTTGACGATGAGAAGGTTTTAAAGTGACACGAAGTTCACCGGGACAGCTAGTATAAAATATATTTTATAGCCCAAAACGCACTTAAGTTGATGTTAATTTATATAAAACGTAGGCGTATTCTATAAACTCATAAATCTATCGAAATATTGTCGTAAGTGTAGGCGATAAGCTGACGAAAATGGAAATCTGATGCGACGTTGATGGATCTACATGAGACATCTTGATCCTATACATCAAAGAGCTGAATAGTCGAAACTAGACGTGGGCGCCGCGCCGACCCGCCGCCGCCGACATTTTTTTGACGCCGCCGCCGCCGATCTGCATTCGGCGTAAATTCGGCGCAACTTCTAAACTTATTAATTCTAGTAAACTACGTACGTAACGACCATGCACTATAGAAGGCCACGTTCCTTTGAAGGCCAACTGTTAAAAAGTCGTAGTTATCGTTATGTTAAGACATATTCTTTCTACTTGACTACTTAGATCCATCAAACTTAAGGCCACAAACGCGGCGGCGAGTCGATCGCGCCGCAATTATTGTGGCAGTGAGATCTCAATGTTTGTAGACTTTAGTTGTGTATATAACCTATATCTATCTCAAATTTTATTACAGGGCATTGTCATAATATAGGGATATATGTATGGTACTAATTAAAGAAAATATACTTATGCCTCGATTTAAGTTAAAATATTGGTAATGTTCCTAGGAAGGCCGGTGGTTCACTGGCTCCTTATAAGGCCCAACCAAAGATTTGATAGTTGGCCTTGCTATACTGTACTCGGCGAAACATGGCGGTAGCGGTCATTGACTCCCTGTCAAAAACTTGTCATTTTCTATATAAATTGCGATTGACAATGAAGTGTTAGATGTTGTCAATCGCGGCTTTGTATAGAAAATGACAAGACATAAAATATATGTCTCTAATGTCTAATGTGAGCTATTCTTATCTCTAGTAGGGCAAAACCAGAGATAGATCAAATATTGGGAACGGCCGTTAGAACTGATGTTGAAATTTTTAAATTTGACGTATTATGACTAAACTCGTCGCTAGGGTTGTTAACTTGTTACCTACGAATTTAAAACTATGACATATTCGCTGGACGTGTTCCTCTTTGGTCGTATTGTTGTTTGTGTTTTGGCAGATGCGATTAAAATTGTCAGAATCCAATTTTGAAATCTTTATTTTAAATATTTAAAAATAAATTATATGAGCCAGCGCGAGGCACATTCCGCTTATAATCCTAGTGAAACCCGACGAATTTGACAGATATTGAAACCTGTCCGTCTCTTTGCAGTCGAACTACTGGTCCTTATGTCTATTGTGCCTATACTAAATTGTAACTAAATGAAGATTTTGACATAAGCCCCATACATTATCTGTCAAACTTTTTTACAAACTGTACAAACAAGACTAGCGCAAAATATAAAAAAGTCAAACTGCCACCAAAACACTACAATCGGCACGTGATCGGCACTATCGGCATGTAAAGTATCCTAAGTGTTAAGGACTTCATCAAAATTTTTTCAGCACTTTTCGCCTAAATATATAGCAACCATACAAACTCCACATTTTCTTTTACACTTAAATGTTACTAGCTATTTGACCGAGCTTTGCTCGGTATTCGATAAAACGCGAATAAAATGACATTTTCTAAAAATTATTCCTAGCTAGATCGATTTGTCGCCCCCGAAACCCCCTATATACTAAATTTCATAAAAATCGTTGGAGCCGATTCCGAGATTTCAATTATAAATATATAATTATGTATATACAAGAATTGCTTGTTTAAAGATATAAAATTAGTGTGATGGTTATCCCGCTGATGATGACTCCAACCCATTAGCCGTTTGAGCCAGACATAATAGCCGGCTGTTATTGTTGCTCACGGACCATTTAGCGCTGTAGGGTTAGACTAAGCCGGTTAACCCCACGACGCAGTGGAAAAACTTACCGGGTCAGCCTGGGAAACTGATATAGCTATTAGCTAACCCTGAACGGCTGGGTATTATTAGATTAGTTTGAAAAAATGTAAAAAGTAATAGTCTAGCTGCTGCATTCAGACGATATTAATAAATTATTACTTAACTGTAATTAAATTTGACGACCTCTGTGGCTCAGTTGGTGGGCTGTTGGTAGCTCAAGCCGGGGGTCGCGGGTTCGAATCCCGCCGACGGAACAAAAAGTTTTCAAAGTTCCTGGGTCATGGATGTGTATTATATATGTGTATCATATAATAAAAATCTTAAATATATGTATAGTATAAAAGTATTAAATATATTTCCGTTGTCTGGTACCCGTAACACAAGTCCTTCAGGTACTTACCACGGGGCCAGACTGACGTGGTGTGAAGCGTCCATAGATATTATTATAGATATTATTAAATGAAGATTAGGACATAAGCCCTATAATCTGTCGAACTCTTCATTTAATTACAGTTAATGAGTGTCTTTGTGCGGCAGTCATTGTTATTTTATTAGTTTAGGTTTCATCCTACATTTCATGATTCATCACAGTTAATTTAGTTAACCCACAACAACAGATAAAACCAAATTGCCCGGTCCACGATCAGTTTTTCAGGCTACTCAGAATTTACATAATATTATTAAGATCACACATCACAATTAACATCCAACTAATATTATAAAAGCTAAATTTTGTGTTTGTGTACTTCATACATGCAAAAACTACTGAACGATTTTGATCAAATGCATGATCTATGTTAATTGTTAAGGGCGATAAATACATGAGCTTATCCCCAAAAATTACAATCTTCCTTTGGAATATTGTATTATGTATCTAGGTTTTACCTTTGCTTATACAGGGTGTAACAAAAATAAGTGATAATACTTTGGGGTGTGTACGTGTTCCTTGTAGAGAGTTCACTGTGAAAGTAGCAGCGCTGAAAGACCAAACTTTTTTTTCACTTTTGTATGGGGAAACTCGTGACGCTCGGGCCCTTGCCCATACAAAAGTGAAAAAAATTTTTCGTCTTTCATAGCTGCTACTTTTACAGTGAACTCTCTACAAGGAACACGTACACACCTTTAAGTATTATCACTTATTTTTGTTATGGCGGCTCTCGACATAGGCGAACGCGTTGGCCAACGCGTCTGCAGACGCGTTGGCCCAATGTGTAGAACGGGCGTTCGCGCGTTGGCCAACGTCTAAATACCTACGGCCAACGCGCGAACGCCCGTTCTACACATTGGGCCAACGCGTCTGCAGACGCGTTGGCCAACGCGTTCGCCTATGTCGAGAGCCGCCATTACACACTGTAGGAACGTACATACTAATATTATAAATGCGAAAGTGTGTCTGTCTGTTAGACTGTTACCTCTTCACGACCAAACCGCTGAACCGATTTTGCTGAAATTCGGTATAGAGATACTTTGGTCTTTGAGTCCCGGGAAAGGACATAGGATTTATACGTGGGAGAGGCATGCTTCGGCACGAATGGGCCGGCTCGACCGGAGAAATACCACGTTCTCACAGAAAACCGGCATGAAACAGCGCTTGCGTTGTATTTCGCCGAGTGAGTGAGTTTACCGAAGGCCCAATCCACTACCCTATAATTCCCTTCCTTACCCTCCCCTATTCCCTTCCCTTCCCATCCCTACCCTCCCCTATTACCCTATTCTCTCTTAAAAGGCCGGCAACGCACCTGCGGCACTTCTGATCAGCATCCATGGGCGACGGAAGTTGCTTTCCATCAGGTGACCCGTTTGCTCGTTTGCCCATTTATTTCATAAAAAAGGATACTTTTCATCCCGGAAAAACGTACGGTTCCCGCGCGATTAACTGGCGTACAACATCTAGTGCTTAATTTATTGTCAAGCTTCAACGTAATGTTGTACAGAGAACTTTGAACATTAGAACCTTGGCTGTAATAGAATTTGATAAAACGTTACGACTTATGGTGATGTGGCTATTTGCTTGAAATGTTATTTGTGTGTTTCTATTAAGGAGTGAGCACACTGAGACGGGCCGTGCCGGGGCTCAGCGTGCCGGGGCGCATCGCAAAAATTCGCCTCCATTCAATTTATATGGAAGCGGATGCGCGTATCGCACACTGTGCCGGGGCGCATTGGCGCGGATTTTTGCTCGACGGATTTCCGTCAATGCGACACGGCCCGACCCGCTGCTAACCGGCAACAGTGTGCTATAAGCAAGCGGCGCGCGGATGTTATGCGATGCGGCCCGGCAAGCCTCGGCTCAAAATCCGTCAATGCATTGCGCTCCAACCCGCCCCGGCACGCCCCGGCATAGTGAGCGTTAAAATCCGTCAATGCGATGCGATCCGACCCGGCAATAGTGTGCTATGTAGTGCATTTTGCGCTGCGCTGCGCTCCGACCCGCCTCGGAACGCCCCGGCACGCGCCGACAAAGTGAGCGCGAACCTTTAAACTAATGATTTGTGTGCCATAAAAGGAACGGCCAGGTATTTATAGACGACATATAAATCACTCTAGATAAAAGAATTTAATTAACTTAATAGAAACAGTAATTTCTGTAAGATAGAAACATGTCTACATAAATAACAGAACAATGAGTTGGAGCAAAGTGAAACATTATACCACTTACTAAATTGGTTTGAAGAAGTAGGTAATTTGTAAAAATGACCTGTTTTTCTTTCATAAATAATGCAAATTTTGGACAATACGTGGCTAAACACACTAGGCCGAAAATACGCGGCCAAAGTTCGGCATTGACTTTAACCAAAGATTAAACATTTTGCATTGTAGTTATAGTCAAAGTTATAGTTAAAGTTACAGTTTTAGTTATAGTGAGTTGGGGCCACCCACCCGAAATGAAAAACTAGTGTGTATACTGTGTATTATAATTATCCTTTACCTTCAGTCGTCACACCTAAATTCCAAAACCGTTTTTGATAAAATTTTGTATGGGGATACTTGGAGTTGGGCGAAAGGATAAACGATCATTTTTAACACGGCAAAATGTATGATTACCGCGCAATATACCTGCAAGTTTTGGCACTACGAACCATTTTATATTGAAAACAAACCGGCTTTTACATACCAAACCGTGCTATCAATATGGCGTTCTATATTTAAGGTTTTCACTGTATAAACTAGGTATTAGGTCTCTATATCTTGACCTGGATCTACAGATTATGTTCTAGGTATGACAGATGGTTTTCTAGACAGGCTTATGTCTAGGATTGTGGACGTTCTCTCTACAGCTCTGTAATATGACAGATTAGGATAAGGATCTATATATACGAATTTCGTAGTTTATTTTCCACTACATGGAGTTATAAATAGTCGGCTATGACGGTAAAGGTACAAGTTGGAACCGAGCGACAAGCGACAACTGCAGACGACGTGTCGTCGCGACACTACTAGTTTCCATGTATTTCTATGAAATACCCTCCGCAGCTAGCGACACGAAGCTAACGACACTTTTCATAGAAATACATAGAAACCAGTAGTGTCGCGACGACACGTCGTCTGCTGCCGCTTCATGTAGCCAGCTTCCAACATGTACCTTTACACTCCAAAAACCTACATAAAAATATACGTACGACTATGGTACGACCGTCCATTTGGAACCGTCCTCTCAAGCAAAAAATTGATAAAGCCGTTCAGGCTGCAGGTGAAGGTGTAATAAACAATTATTATTAATACAAGGTGTAACAAAACTGAGTGATAATTGTATGTGTTCCTCGTAGAGAGTTCACTGTGAAAGAAGCAGCGCTGAAAGACTATTTTTTTACGTTGGGGCGCTTGCCCATACAAAAGAAGAAAAATTTGGTCTTTCGCTGTTACTCTCACAGTGAACTGGACATGCACAACAGTAACATGAAACACGTACACACCCTAAAGTAAGCATTAGCACTTAATTTCGTTATTCTTTAAAAAAACATTACCAGTCTGCCTAGCATACGTCAACGAGATATCTCACTCTCGAGATAATTAAAAACTACTCGTCTCATAATGTCAAAATCTCGACATTATCTCCACAAAACTCTATGAAAATGTGTTATTTCGATGATAGATCTACGCGAGAAAAAATGTTTGTCATGCTAGGGTCAATAGAGATGACAAACCATCAAACATCGAGAAAACATGTAGAGTGAGATATCTCGTTGGCGTATGCTAGGCAGGCAGAAGAGTAATGTTTTTTGAGAGAATAACGTTCTGGCACTGCCGCTTCAGTAAAATGTTGATGAATCGTTTAGAGCCCAAGCCCAGTAGAAATTGTTACAAGTGCAATCAGAGTGACGCTATACTCGTAACACGATTTCTGCTTTAAAAATGTCTCTTGCCAATATGATTGCATATGGAATTCTTGGAAATGATTGAAATTCCAGACACAAAACGGAAGTATACTCGCATCCGAAGCGAGAAGCTGCAGCGAAAATAAATTGAATAAAAATCAACAGGATGAAGCCCGTGTCGTCCTTATTCCGAACGCAGTAGGGTTCATATTCACCATAAAATGACGTAAAGGCGATGCAGTCTTATTATGAACGCCGTAAGGTTCATAGCAGATATTTTACAATAAAATTATCGTAGAGCGATTCCTAGTGGATTCGGTATTGGTGACACTGAATGGAAATACTTTGTGATGGTGTAACATTTTTATATCCTGCAGGGTGTATAAAAGCAAAGTACTTATCACTTTGTTGTGAGTAATGTTAAGTTCACAATATTTTAAGATGTGTAATATTATGTCTCCCTTATTGCGCATTTTCACTGGTCGATAGGGCCCGCATGCGGGGTACGGGAGATTTCTGAAACGCATGCCACGATCAATCAAAATGCGCCATTAGTGGTTATATAGACTCCCCGTATGCTGTATACCGTACGAGTTAACGACTAATGAAAATGCGTCTTTATGTAGGTAAATGTAGGCTTTACTGTGAAAGAAGCAGCGCCAAAAGAGTTACTTTTGACTTCTCGAGAAATGCTCCAACGCCATGAATTTTCTCATAGATTAATTAAAATAAGAATCGGCCAAGTGCAAGATGGTCTCGCGCACGGAGGGTTCCGTACGTACTACGTAGAGCAGAAATATGCAAAAATTGTGTTTTGGGTATGAATTGGGAGCCCCCTCAATTTTTTAAAATTTTATTATTTATTATTATTGAAACAATTGAATATTTTGCGAACATTTAAAGTGTCTACGTCCTGTTGCCATTATAGATATCGAGCGAAAAATATTGTTTCTTATAATTTATCTTGGCGTCCGACTGTGGTTTATGGACATAAAATGTCTGCGGAACCCTAAATAGCTAATCCATATTGATTGTCTCGTTTTGAAGGCCGATTTCGCTGGAAATGGATTTTAAAATTGCTCGCAAGTCGCAACCCAGCTTGTCTCGCTTTGGGCATAAAGTTCTATCGCACTGTCGTCTCAAATAAGATTTTAAGATTTAGATATCAGCGTTTGATGTTTTTGAGCCTTTGGTAGATTTTAGGTTTAAATCCATACTATAAATATTATAAAAATGCTAAAGTCTGTCTGTCTGTTACCTCTTCACACACACACGAATTTGGCGCAACGAATTTTCCGATATAAAAGTGTACTATGCCCTTTCCCGGGGCCGAGGGCTCAAAGCATCCTCATTCCTTATACCAAATTTCAGCAAAATTGGTGCAGCAGTTTGGGCGTGAAGAGGTAACAGACAGACACACTTTCACATTTATAATATTAGTTATAGATATAATACGCCTACGTTTTATAAATTAACACACGTAAGTGCATTTTAGATTATAAAATATTTACAGCGAATTAGCGAAAAAAGCCTTTGTGTAACATAAAATTACGCGCTAACGCCGAGTTGGTAGGTCGAAGTGAAAATATTAGTGATGATAGTGATGATGACCAGTCTGGAACACAGATCCAGATGATAAAAGTGTCGTCTGTCAGAGCTAATCCGATGTCTGGGAGTTAATAAATACCGACTCGGCGTACCGGCACGACTCCAAATACTCCTAATATCTATTGATTTCTTAGCACTTTGCATTTTTGGACAGGCTTTGATCTTTTAAGGCAGGCTTTTCCAAACTTATTTTGTCTACTGTCCACTTTGGAAACAAATTAATTATATTTTAGCGCCCCCATTGTTTCAATTTAAAATGCATCTAGATGAAATAAATCACCCCCAAGCCTCTACTGTCTACACAACGCCCCCATTTTTTTTTCTGGGACCCCTTTAGACCTTCAACGCCCACAAGGGGGGAATTCAAACTACTCAATCTGTAGAAGGCCAATCTGGAGTCTGGAGGGTGCTAAAAGTTATCAGTACTTATTGGTTTGTGCACAAGTTCAACTTTACCTTAGCCGCGGTAAAAACGTATGACCTTTTCCAACAGCCAAAGTATCCCCGACGGGTATCGTTATACGAAATTCTATTAATCGTTATACGTAATTAATAATAATATCATCAACATTGATTCAACTGTTTAAGCGTGAAGAGGTAACATACAAACAAACACGCGTAACTTTCTAAAACTCAGGAACGAACTGTTTTCCCTCCCTGAATTCCCTCTAAAAAGGACGGTAACGCATCTGCAGCTCGTCTAATGTTGCGAGTGTCCATGGGCGATGGTAGTTGCTTTACATTAGGTGGCCAAACGGGTCACCTGATGGAATGCTCGTTTGAAAACAAAAAAAAAACACTCGCATTTATTAATATAAGTAGGTACTTAATGGCGCCCGCAACTCCGTTGTGCCAAAATTCATTTATGGCGCGGGAACCGTATATTTTTCCGGGATAAAAAGTATCCTATGTCCTTTCCCGGGGCTCAAAGTATCTCTATATAAAATATCAGCAAAATCAGTTTAGCGGTTTGGGCTTGAAGAGGTAACATACAAACAAACGCACTTTCGCATATTTTATAATTAGTATGGAATACTTCCATACTAATTATAAAATATGGATGGAAATATATTAATAGAGAGACGAGGGCACAAAAGTACTATATTTTATACTGGGAGGGCGTATGAAAGGATGGAAAATACTTTTTGATCCCACAAAAGTAAAGTCCAGTTGAAAAGGTCAACATAGGTAATACATGCTTATCACCGTCTGCCCACGAGGGTCAAACGCAACAAATCGGCTAACTTTCACAAACATAAATAGAACACACGACTAGACGGGTCGATACTCGATACCTATAGTATATTATTATACAGTAGAACAGTGTTTTTCAACCTGTAGGTCTCGACCATGTAGGGGTCGCAAAGTCTTCGTGGGGAATCCGCGAGAATACTAGAAATATAATGATACACCATATTACTAGCCATTTGACCGAGCTTTGCTCGGTATTCAATAAAACACGAATCAAATGACATTTTCTAAAAATGATTCCTAGCTAGATCGATTTATCGCCCCCGAAACCCCCTATATACAAAATTTCATGAAAATCGTTGGAGCCGATTCCGAGATTCCAATTATAAATATAGTATATATATATATATATATAAAACGTTCGCTCGTTTAAAGATATAAGATAAGATATTATATTCATTTAAGATTACACATAATCGCCGGCTTACATTATTTCAATCCACTGATCCAATCCAGCTCTGGATTACTATTGTATAGTGTCTCTTGACACCCGGATGGAACGACTGACACTTCACACTGCTGAGTTGCATTAAACACAGACTCAAAACTGAGACGAGTTTTGAGCTCGTGCGTTGTTAATATTGCTAGATTTTCTATTTTGAACAATGTAATAACCAATAGCTAATACAACATTTGTATTGGTTATGTTATGAGTTACGACTCATAATTAAAAAGTATAATATTTCGATATAATATAATAATTTGAAGTTCAGAGGATCCCAAACTTTTAAAGCAATGGAACTATAAATGCCATTTATTTTATGGAATCCCAAGCACCTGCCTAAAACCTATATATGACTCGTGTTAACGCCGGAGTAACTTTGGCACTGACTGATGATTGTTCCGGCAAGTTTGTCAATCAATCAACCTCATCGGATGTCGAAAACGAATTTGAGCTTTATATTCTTTTATTTTAACCAATATTAAGCCCGGCCGCACATTGTCCGAATTCTGATCAGAAACAGTTGAATTTCGCCGGAACGCCACCCCGCACACTATCCGAAATATCCTTCCGGCGAGTTCGAGCTCACTCGGCTCAGTACAAAATGTAAGAGACAGCGCGGACGTTCAACTGTTTCTGATCAGAAATTTCGGACAATGTGCGGCCGGGCTAAATCACCCGTGCCCACTGCACGGTAATCGGTTGCACCTCCACTCTGACGCTGGCAATTCCTAAAGTTCCTGGCGTCTAGAAGTGTTGCCACGTTGTTGCATATAATATTTTTATTTATCTGTCGATCCATCTGCGCTGTTCTTTATCTGTTTGACTAATAAAATATAATATCGACGGGTGCAAAGTAAAAAAAGTCATCTGCAATTTTGAGTTTTTCGTTTTTTTGTAGAAACTAGCTTAAAATATCATGTTCTACAACATACCAAAAACAAAAATTCAAATATCACCTTATTTTTGGTACTTTTGTCACGTAAAAGAAGACATCTACTCTTGTTTTGTGAAATTGCACGATGTAGATGCGGATAACTACCGCTGGTCGTCTATACGCGGGACGCGCGGGGGTCATGTTATGCGGCATAAGCGGCTATCTGCCATATAGCTTTTTCTACGTTGCGATTGTGATTTAGATGTCTCAATTTACTTTTGCAAATTAGTATTGTTTATTATGTTTATGAGTACCTATTTATGTTAATTCTTATTGTTAGCTATATTAATTGACTTCTAATTTGTTACTGTTATTTTTTACTGTTTTTTCATGTTCAGAAAGTCCAAAACGACTTTTTAAAGAAGTTGAAAGTTTCCAGAACATAAGTGATAGATTTATCGAGCAAAATACTGTGTTGCCCGATTAAATTATTGAACATCTTATAGAAAACCTTGATGTGTCACCGATGAAGACAAATGAATATAAGTTAACTTTGTAAGATAAGTCCCCATGATCTGAATACTCTAGGCCAGTCACACCAGTTCACTCTCAGTCTGAAATATAAAATGATTTTGAAAATTTGTCGATCTCAGCAAATTAACAAATACGCCAACACCCTCAGAATACAGTTCATCACTTCAAGTCCGCCGCGTCCATTATCAGTATTAGATCAAAATATTATATATTCTTTTTTATTAAACAGATACTTTGATCTCATATAATCTATGACCTGCTTGAGTTTATTAACTCAAGCAGGCCATCGAGTATATTGTCCCTCTCAAACTTTAAATCTTCTATAGACAACACCATTGATGCTTCTTCGGCAGTGGAGGCATCAAGTGAATGTTCTACGCCTTCCTCGTTAAACGGTAGAAAAAGACGTCAGTTAAATATTGATCTAAAGAAAAGGCGATTGAGAAATAAAGACACGTGTATTGATACGAGACGTAAATTACGACAAAATTTAGGTAAACAATTACATCAGTCCAGAAATGGTAAATTGCAACCTGCGTAACATCATATCCCGGCATTTGCAAGTTCTCGCGAAGTTTTTCTATTAACTTATCTTTGACCGGTTTTGGGATCTCTGTGATCACGAGAAGCAATTGAGAAATCGTTGAAATAAAATTTCATTTTGTGTTCTAAAAAATCGTATGTACCCCTCCGATGGTGTAAAACGTCCGGCGATGCTTATGATGTTATAATGAACCCATCATGCTTACAAGTGCCAAGTACAAAGACTTAATAAGCCTCTGCCTAAATTATAATCATTTACAACATAGTTCCTGTACTGATAATGATACTGAATAATTTTTAAATTAGTTTAAAATAATTAAAGTATTGACACAGAATTTCATTTTTGTTGTGAGAAAATACGATTTTTACGAAAGTAAATGAATGATTCCTAAGTATATCCATACTAATATTATAAATGGGAAAATATGTTTATTTATTTATTTGTTTGTTTGTCCTTCCTTCACGCTCTAACGAAGAAACAAATCGTATTGTTTTTTGGCATAAACTTAATTGAAAGGATGAAAAATAACATAGGCTACTTTTGGTCTTGGAAAAACATCATGTTTCTAAGGGAGCTTACGGGAATATTTGCAATTTACGCGATTTTCAAATTCCACGCGAGCGAAGCCGCGAGCAAAAGCTAGTATTTCATATTTTAACTTCCTTCTAAATCGTGTACCTTGCACCGAATCGACAACGTAAAAAAAGATATCTACGCAATTATGTTCTGAACTTGGTGTGTTTAAGATGTAAAACGTTTAACTACATATTTTAATAATATAACTTACTTTTAATAATAATTTTAATAATATAAAGTGTTACACTTTACGTAGTTACTGATAATCGTACTAGTAGTCGGTAAAAATACTTTAATAAATATAATTTTTGATTCCCACGTAGAAACGACCAAGTGGTAGTTAACTCAGTTGTCATATTTTCAAGCGCAATGTAGATGCAGACAACTACAATATCTCGTAAATTAAACATAATTAGAAGAAATTAAATATACATGTGGATTCATTAATAAATAATGAAACAATGATGAAAATTTCAATAAATTTGATCGGAAATTGACAAAATGGGAGCATTTTTTCCTATTATGCGCTCTCCTGAAAAGTTGCTGTTTTGTAGATGACTCTTTTTACTTTGCACCCGTCGATATGTCTGTTTGTCCGTCAGATCATGGTGATCGACGAGAACGAGGCGCGGCTGCGCGTGCGCTACCCGCTCAACTGCGAGAAGCGACGCAACTACAAGTTCGACATCGCTGCCGTGGGCTGCGACGGCTCCTACTCCAACACGTAAGTACAAATATGAGGGTAGTAAATAAAATGAGAGTAGGTCGAAAAATGACTAACGGCTTTTCTTGGAACTCAGAACACAGTTAAAGGCATTCATTTTTCAAACTGAAAAAATTGTGGAATCAGTGCGTAGACGGTAGAACAATTAAGAATATTCGTGTAACATTGGCAGTGTTATTTGATAAAAAGGGCGCTCAGATGCGCTTGTAAGCAAAGCGGTGATCGCTGAACGGTAAACGCTGTCTGTTAGCTAGTAAACATGACCGTTTGAATTTTGGCAAGAGCACGGGCGCCTTTTACAACAAATAGGCAAAAATTTTTGCTAAAAATATGTTTGTTGTTTGTGTAAAATCCAGCTTCAAAATAAATTTATGGTTCAATGAAATTAGCTCATACGATTTCAGACTTTAAAGAGAGTGTATCCCCTACTTTAAGTGCCATATTTCAGGGTCCCCGTCCACATAACGGTGACGGACGTGAACGAGTTCGCACCGGTGTTCTCGCAGGCCGCGTACATCCGCACCGTCGACGAGGGCAAGATCTACGACGAGATCGTCCGCGTCGAGGCCACCGACCGCGACTGTACCCCGCGGTACGGCGACGTCTGCAAGTACGAGATCCTGAACGACGGAGACGTGGCGCAGCCGTTCACTATTAGCAATGAAGGTAAGCCCGTGAGAGGATGGATGGATAGAAGGATTGGGTAGTAACTAGTAACTGATAAAAAGCAGCCAGAAATGGTTCTAAAGTAGCAGTAATAGACCGTTGTTGGAACACCGTTGGGAATATGGTTGGGAAGTAGTTAATTACGGATTGTGAATCAGAGAGCTTGTATGGTTTATAACTAAAATCACTATTCTTTAACATTCCAGGCGTGATCCGTAACACGGAGATGCTGGAGTACGAGAAGTCGCACAACCACATCCTGTCGGTGGTGGCGTACGACTGCGGCATGATGCAGTCCGCGCCCGTCATGGTCACCATCAAGGTCAACAAACCGTGCCGGGCTGGATGGAAAGGTAAACATTTGAAGCTTCTTGGAGACTTCTGAAGCTGATACAGTCTGCTTTTGTACCAGTTTATGGCTTCATTAAGTTAACCTTTAAACGGACTTGAAGCAAAATAGCTTTATAAATGCTTGGCAGCATTTACGCACGTACGCACGTGCTACTCCGCTGGTTGAACCAGAAAATATATCTGGATCGGAAACACAACTTTGGGCACTGTTGCTACAACATTTAAACTAACCAGCCAAAGTTGCCAGTGTCGTCAAGCATTTCGACTTATTTAGAGGTAGTATTTTAATAGGTACATCTAAAAATCATTGATGTTTGTATACTTTAGGTACTTGTTAGGTACTAGAAAAAGTACATAACTTCTTCTGCCGCTGTTTTTTATTAAGGATATACCTTACGAGACCCTATAAACAGTGACATCTTATCAACATGAATCTTTTCACAATCTCCTCACCAACTCTCTTACCCAGGTATCGCTGAGCGTGTAGACTACGCGCCCGGCACTGGTCCTCTGGCGCTGTTCCCGGCGGCACGGCTGGAGGCGTGTTCAAGCGACGAGCGCTGCCCCGGCGTCACGCGCATCCAGGCGGCCGTGACGCTGCAAGCGTCCCGCGCCGGTGTCGCTTGCGATAGGGACACATACTCGCTGCACGCACAACGGAGCATTTGCGGTGAGATTCGACCTTGAAACAAGTGTACGCCATTTCATGTATCTGTCATTGTCTATGGAGTGACTTTTACAATGCATAAGACAAAGGCAGCAACATTGATAAGCTTGAATATAGTAAGCGTTTTCATTAATAAGTTGGAGATAACCATTGAGAAATATGTAACACAAAAATAGCTGTGTATCTCATCATATTCTTATTCTATGGGCCTATTTTTTTTTCATTTTCAGGATTGGACCAGAAGACCATTGACCTGCTGCCCAGCCCCGGCGTCGGCAACGAGTGGGCCAAATCTTTGAAACCTGACTCAGGTACGCTACCATCATCACATTCAAAATGCTTTTATCTTGCCATTAATCTGCATGATAATTTTATCTTTAAAAAAGTTTTTTAACATTTTTTGAAAGTTTGTAATACAGGCTTTAACGCCTCTAGTCCACCGACGCTGCGAACTGCGAAACAGCGCGCAGCGGCGAACCGATTTACTGTCTCATCCACACATGACAGTGCGTTATATTGTATCTCGCTCTATTGCTGTTTCGCATTGTTTTCGCAGAGTTTTCGCAGTTCGCAGCGTCGGTGGACTAGAGGCGTAAAATGACATATTAATTATTAACATTCACTTGCAGGTCGAGATGGCGAGCAGATGTTCGAGTTCGATGGCGACTCCACGTCTGCCGTCGTCCCGGAGACGGTGCTGGCTCACTCCATCGGCAGCACGTTCGCCGTGTCCACGTGGTTGCGGCACGCCCCGCCCCCCGACCACGACAAACACCGCAAGGAGCACGTGCTGTGTCTCGCCGACGATCACAGTGAGTAGACACATAACTGATGTCCAAACGGCGACTACATTATGTCCAGTGGTTCGTGAGATTAGCGGGGTTCAAACAAACAAACTCTTCAGCTTTATTATGTAAATATAAATTAAAATTTTAAAAACTTTATGTACGAAATATTATATGACTCCCATCATATCTTCGGACTAACGTAACCGTACGGGGGTGAGTCAAGATCTTTTCTTTATGGCTTCTTTATCGAATCGTCGAATAGAATTAACATAAGACGAGTCGAACGTCAATGTCATATTAACGAACGCTTATGTCAATTCCATACATTTTGATCGGCGATTCTATAACGATTAACGAAGCGATAACGAAAAATTTAGTCATTGTAACATTCGAATTTAGCGTTAACTAACTTTACATTTTTAATACTTTAGCATCTACTATAATGATATTCTCGTATATCCAGAGATGAACCGTCACCACTACGCGCTGTTCGTGCGCAACTGCCGGCTGATCCTGCTGTTGCGCCGCGACTTCGGCGAGGGTGACCTCAACATCTTCCGACCGGCCGAGTGGAGGTGGAAGCTGCCAGAGGTTAGTTCAGAAATATTCTAAATTATTGCACGGACAAAACATCTGTAGACCTATTGTTATGGCCATGTCTAAGTTAACCGTGCAGTGTGCCACGCCAACTATAATGCCGCGAGAGCTCGTTGATGCCCGGTTTCAAAGAATTTTACATAAAGTTCAAAACATTAAAAAAAAATCGAGTCAGCGACATCTATTGAAAGTATTATCAATTAGATTGATCGGTCAGTCACATTGAACATACAGCTCGTCAAGGCCCTAAATGAACGTGGCGGAAAAAGGAACTAACGCTGCCATCATACAAAAACACCGTTTTTTGACAGTTCTCCTTTACCAGCAGCGCCCCCGGCCCCTGCCCACGTTCATTCAAAAGCTTGTCGCACTTTATTTTATTTACTGTAAACTTTAATGTTCAGGAATGAATTGTCAAGTCCACATCCACTAAACATAAACTTTGACAAATTGACATTATTGTAACAACTTATTCTTCTTCTCAGGTGTGCGACAACGAGTGGCATCACTACGCTATCAACGTGCGCTTCCCGAACGTCGAGCTGTATGTTGACGGCGAGCCGTTCCGTGCCGCCGAGGGCCGCGCGCCGGAGGTGATCGACGACTGGCCGCTCCACCCCGCACACGGCATCAACACCACGCTAGTCGTGGGCGCCTGCTGGCAGGGTACGTAGCATGTGATTAGTAGTAACTAGTGCCTAAAGGCCTGTATTTACTTTGATTAGTGATAAGTGCAGGTGATCCTAATCCTAATTGCTAAGATTAGGAGAATGTGAGCGTGGACAGCGACTGATTAGTGCAAGACCTTTGCTTTCCGCACTAATCAAAGTGAATATAGGCCTTTAAATGGCAAGCCAAAGTGATACAATATGTCAAATCTTCAGAGCACCTAAAAGTGATCTCTTGTTGTAATCAATATTGTTGATTTGTATTAAAAAATATTTTGCTCCGTAATTCACTAAGTTGGAAATTAAAACTACACATTTTGGTTTCCAATTTAGTGAATTTTGCCTATTTTTAATGAAATTTTCGTGTATTAGGACATAATATCATTTATTAGGACATTATTAGGACAGAATACATTGTAGACTATATTTTTATGTCAAGGAGTCATTGTGTATGTGGTTAAATGACATCATTTAATGTGATTAAATACACTATTACATGTATGAGTGCTAATTTCTGAGACATGTAATAGTGTATTTAATCATATTTACTTCTTGCAGGAACGGAAGGTGACATGAAGCACCACATGCACGGCTGGATGGCTGGTCTAGGCGTGTTGGTGGGCGGAGTTCAGCCCGCCACCGCGCTGCGTTGTGCCGCACGCTGCAGGGAGGGGCTTAGTCTAGCACCCGATCTATGTAAGTTAATTTACCTTACTCATTACCTTACTATACAGTCTGTTCATAATGTCATATAGATTTTACAAAATGTTTGCAAATTCATGAATCTCTTTCAGCGCTGCTTTACAACGAATAGAAAAATTGAATATTTTTTTATTATTCGTTCTTAATTTAGTAACGGGTTTTTTTTAATCAAAGTTATTTATTATATTCCAGATCTGAAATCAGTCTCCGTGGAGGGCGACAGTGCGGGCGAGGTGGAGACGCTGGTGCGGCGCGTGGCGTACGGCGACGCACGCTCATTCCCCACACCCGGACGACGCAACGTACACCTGGCTACCACTATCACGTACGTGTTTGTTATATTTTAGGGCTCCCACACATAACTGCGAATTTGCATCGCATCTCAGATATTATAAATAAATATTTATTTCATCAAAACATTGTACATACGTTATATTAAACAAATGTTGACCTTCCCTATTAAGTACTAGCGCACCTGTGTCAGGAAAGGCCACTCTTCCTTAGCACACTCTTACTTATATTAGACTGATGAAATAGTTACAAAAATTATTATATTTTATTATCAGCAGTGTGTGTGTGTGTGTGTGTGTGTGTGTGTGTGTGTGTGTGTGTGTGTAATATATATGTATATATGTATATTAAATATAGTGTAAAAATAGTGTAAATATTAGATATCGTGTAAATAGTAAGTAGTGTAAATTTTATATAAAATAATTATGGTGTGGAATAGTAAAATAGTGTAAATATTAAACGTGTAAATAGCAAAAATAGTGTAAATATTAAATAATTATGGTGTAAAATAATCTGTAAAATAGTAAAATAGTGTAAATATTAAATATGGTGTAATTTTTAGTAAAATATTATAACAATAATCAGCTTTAGAAATTAAAACTCATACTAGAAAATATTCTGTTTCTTCATAATTTAGGGTCTTAAGCCAGGCTGTAACTTTGATTTTGCAGTCGCGTTTATTTAAAGAGTAGATTTTTAGTATTTTATTACATTTATTGTATAAATACGAGGAGAGGTAATGGAACTGACATTGGGCGAATTTTGTACGTAACTGTGCAACATTTGCTACTTTGTAGTCCCTTCTTTTTTTAAAAATTTTTGGGTCATATTCTAATGTTATATGTTTTTTTATGATGATATGTAGTATGAATAGTCTTCTAATAGATAGAGTGTTGGTAATATTGTGTAAGTTCTGTGTGGAAAATCTTCTTTTTTTAAAATAAGCGACTTTTATTAGTGCCCTTTGTGCTCTTTCAACATCAATAATCCTTGTTTTGTCAGCGCCACCCCAAACTGTAATGCCGTAAATCGCTATCGATTGAGCCAGAGCAATATAGATTCGGTCTATCATTTTTCTGGTGGTAACGTGACGAAGAAGTTTAAAGAGCCAAATAAGCTTACGTAACCTGGAGGCAACCAGATCTATTTGAGGATGCCACGAGAGTCTTTGGTCCAGCATAATACCTAAGTACTTCACAGCGTTTACTTTAGTTAGTGCAGGGCAGTTGCAATTTATGGCGCCTATTATGTTACTACACTGATGTACTCTGATGTTAGGGTCAACTTCAGGCTGAGTCTTATTAGTAAGTGCGAAGGTCACGTAGTTTGTTTTTTGGGTGTTTAGCGTGAGTAAATTATATTATTCAAACGCATGATACAAATAAAACTTTATTTAAAAATTCCCGCAGCTGCGACAACGGTCGCGTGCTGCACGCTCGGGGGGCGGAGTCGTACGTGATGGTGCTCGCGCCGCAGACGCCCACCATCCTGCTGAACGGCACGCCGGACGCGGCGCAGGACTACGCCCACTTCCGCGCCGGCCTGCGCGTGTTCCCCGACCTGCGCGTACGCGTGCTGCCGCCCGGCGCCACCCGCACACCCGGTACGTACACGTGACCACATAAGCGCCGTAACACGTGACTACGTGAGCGCTACAGACTAGCACGTGACCACGTTAGCGCCACATAACACGTCAGCGTCGCAGGCGTCTATCATTCTGTTGAAAAGTGATTTTTATATAGTTTGTACGTCAATTTAATCAAGTTTGACATTACTTCGTGAAACTACCAAATTATTTGCTGCAATAAAATAAATGAGTTTGACAAACGATAATGCACCTGGGGCCTCAGTGAATGGCAATCATTAATGAATGGAATTGACTAAATCATTTGATAATATTATGAAGTCGACATTCCATTTTTGTCAATTCCATACACTTTGATCGTGCGATTCTATAAAGAAGAGAAAGAAAACGTGTTTGCTAGGCCCTCTGATTGGTTCTTTAAGGGCTCCCACACACAACTAAGAATTCGCATCGCAAGTATCTACGACAAAACTCATAATAAAAATGACATTGCGATGTGATGCATGCGATGCGAATTCGTAGTTTTGTGCGGGAGCACTTAAACAGTTTCATACAAGAAAAGTATACTAACCTATTATTCTCACAGAAGAAGACAGCCAGAAGCTGGACTCGTGTGTGGTGTCGGTCTACCCGGCTCTGAACCCCGACCACGAGGCGTTAGCGCTGCGGGGGGCGGGCGAACTGCCCCGCTCGGGTATCCGCGCGGCGCTCACCAGAGACGGCGTTAGTCTCACCGGCGCTGACTCCGTGGCTAATTACCAGGCGGTGAGTTAATTAGTTTTTGTCAATGTTGGTAGTGATGACCGGTCTACGAAGAAACCATATGGATGTGATTTTGGTAGTGTAACTGCCGCTCTCAGAGGCGTTTTTATTTAATTTTATATATATAACTTAACTTTAATTGAATGAAGAGTCTGACGGAAAATGTATAGAGCTTTGGTCAAAATCTTTGTTAATTCTTCAAGCCCCATAAGAGCACCGGTGATCGCGACAACAATAGAATACAATAGCATTTCCTGGAAACTGTTATCGAAGTATTAAATTAAAGTTAAGTAATCATCAAATATCTCTTGAGTGCTTGACTGTATGTTTATTCTATGCTTGTCGATATATTTGTAAAAGCTTACTCAATTAATTATTTTGAAGTAATTTATTTAACAAACTTAATATTTATAATTAATATTAGTATGCCTGCAGTTATTGCCTGCAAGTCTTTTTTCATCCTTTAAAATTTTACTATATCTTATATCTTTAAACGAGCAATTATTGTATATATATGATTTTCATGAAATTTAGTATATAGGGGGTTTCGGGGGCGATAAATCGATCTAGCTGGGAATCATTTTCAGAAAATGTATTTTTATTCGTGTTTTATCGATAATCTATAAACTGAAAAATATGACTCTTCCTGACTTCTATTGGCGAATAATAATACTATTTTGTTAGCAACTAATTGTTTTAACGACCAGCAGATGGCGTTATTAAGTAACACGAAGTCAATGAGTGTTTGCTATACCGAGCAAAGCTCGGTCATCCAGGTACTTTTCTTTTAATACTGACCATATTATTCAGGTTCTCCGTGAGATCGAGTACAGCAACAAGAAGCCGGCGTACTACCTGAACCGCGTGTTCAAGCTCACCTGCTCCGAGCTCAACGGACGATTCACCAGCAACGAATACGTGCAGACTGTGAGTTGTCCCTGTAACACATAACACTTTGGTTTAGGACTTAGTATAGCAAGGTCGTAGGCAAGTCAGTTGGCTTGCCATTGAACAAAATTTGTCTCTTTCTCTTGAAGATATTGGTAGGTAACACATTCCTTTTGCGTAATCTGGAAACGCGATATTAAAATGTTTTGTCCCGGAAAAAGAGACAAGAACATGAGTTTCTACTACTCATCTAGTCCAGTTAAGGAACTGGACTTGCGTCATGCGGCAGCCACAATATTTTATTATTTAGTAACATAATAGTAACGTATTGAATCGTTTTGACAGCTGACAGTAGAACACCCGCGCGCGGCCGCTGACGTGCACGCACAGCGGCCAAGCGGGCTCGCTGACAAACTTGACGTCGCTCGCGACAAGGTAATTATTTTTCTAGCCCCATAACATCATAAATCATGTGTCTAATGTCGTGAGAGCCCTCTTGCACCTGAAATAGGTTGCCTCATGCCTTCATAAGTTACAATGTTTAGAATTATTTACCCACACTGGAGCAACTGGATCCAAAAATAATGTGATTTTATAACAATTATAACTTTATCGTAATTTGAACGTATATTTTTTTTTTTGTTTATAAATTAGTTATATAAAATTGCCTATTTCGACTGTATCTAATATACCTGCTTGTTTTTCAAACCATACCTTTTTAAATTCCAATGTGTATCCACAGTGGCAATCAGCTGACACCGCGCGCGTAGTAGACGCCCCCCGCGCGTTCGCGGCGCACGCGCAGCACGCGCCGCACTCGGCTGAGCTGCCCGCCGCGCGCCTGCGCGACCTGCACGACCTGAGGGAGCTGCACGCGCACGACGTGCATTCCAGTGAGTATCAAGACTATTCTAATGTGAAAACAACTAAAATAAGTCTTGCCGTGTCCTCGTCAGCCCTTACTTTTCTAACTGCATATGCTCCAGAACTGAGCATATCTGTAAGATAAAATATTACCTATTAATACATAAGAATACAGTGGTGTCCACCAAATTCATCATTCACTATCTTCATTTAAAGTATATTGGTCTTTGGAACTTGTCTAATATCGGGCAAAGTGGATTTTGTACAAATTTTACTTTTCTTAGAATTTAAATCTATGATATTTTTTTTTTTTACTTACAGACAACGTGGCGCTGCTCATCGGCGCCGTGTGTGTGGGCGCGGTGGCGGCCCTGGCGGCGTTGGGCGTGGCGCGCGCGCGCTCCCGCCCCGCCCCCCAGCCCGCACGAGTCCACGACGAGATGGCGTGGGACGACTCTGCCCTCACTATCACAGTTAATCCTATGGACGAGGTAATTAATATGATTATAATTTTAAATAATTATATTTACATCAAAGTATATGTACCATCAAGGAAATTGATTCCTAGGCAGATGGCGGACCTAAGTAATTTGGTCGGCTTATGTCAATTCAATGTTCGATCGATCGACCGATCACAGCTAACAGATGGGTTTGACTTAACGCGACCAAATGACTTAGGTCCGCCATCAGCCTAGGAATCAACTTCTCTGATAAAACGGGCAAATGGCCCACCACACATTCCCACCACTGCAACTTCTGTGTCGCCAGGATCAACAGTGGTAACCAACCACGAAAACCCTTTGATATGATCTCAGGGATGCCCGAGGGACAAGCTTAATTTGGCTTGGGACCCGCAACGAAATTAATCAGAAGAAAGGTAGGAGGAGCAGGAGAAATCTAATTTCCCTCCCCAAGCAAAGGGGAACACCTTCTCTGATAGGACAAGCAATAGCAACAGTTATAGGAATAACGGTTGGACATGGTACCTGCCCCTGACCCATTCACCCCATCCTGCGTTCCCTGTTCCCTGTCCCTTGTCCCCTTTTCGGTTTCCCCCGAACATTGGACAGGGGACAGGGACATAATATGACGGGGTACATGCGTGGGACAGGTGGCATGGGATAGCGGACACGGGACACGGACGGAGAGCATGGGAAAGAGGAAAGAGGACAGAGGAGTGCGGCCAGGGGACAGGGCACAGGGTAAATGGGATAACGGACAGAAGACAGAGAACAGGTACAGGAAAATAGGGTTAGGCAATATGGGATAACAAGGCACATGGAACATAGATGTCAGGGATATTTTCCCAGCCGGCATCGATAAAAAACATGACTACTAACGTGTGCATCTGCCTACAGACCGGCGGCACGAGCGGGCGCGCGGCGGGCAGCTCCGACGACTCCTGCTCCGATTCCGACTCCGACAACAACTCCTCAGACGACGACGACGAGGAAGGTCTGTAATCACATATTATACAGGATGTAACAAAACAAAGATAATACTTTAGACTTTAGAGTGTATCTGCAGTTGCCCTTTTATAGATTTTATATATGTCATACGCAAAACAAGTAATATAACTACAAACTAGACGATTAAAAACAACTACGTACTGTAAATTTAATTTTTTCAACTAAACAAAAAATTTATACTAATATTATAAATGCGAAAGTGTGTCTGTCTGTTACCATCTTCACGCCCAAACCGCTAAACCAATTTTGCTCAAATTTGGTATTTAGATACTTTGGGTCCCGGAAAAGAACAATGAATACTTTTTATCCCAGAAAAATGTACGGTTCCTGCGCTATAAATAAATTTTGCCGTAACGGTGTTGCGGGCGTCATCTAGTAAATAAATAAATAAACCATTTTTGTATAAATTTCAGTGATGACGGGCAAACAGCACAAATACAGGAATATCAGTCAACTGGAGTGGGACAACACCACGATGTAAGCCGGCCGCGCCGCTCGCACACTGTACTTACCACTGTCGCCCTCTCGCTTCCACACTGTCGCCGCCTCGCTCGCACCATCTCCGGCTACCCGCACCTGAAACCAAGACTGTTTCTTTGATCACTTTACTACTGGCAGCTGATGTGTGGACCGTTTTGCAGACACATGTTTTAATCACGGGTACTCGAATAGATTTTGCGAGTGAACACACTGTTTTAAATGGAATTGATTTTGGATCACGGGCCGTGATTTTAGCCTGCTATTGACACTAGCGGAGCGGATAGCGTTTTCGGTTATCTGCTCCGCCGACGTCGATACGCAGATTTCTTCTATCGCACAATTTACGGACGCGACAGTGTCGTGTAATTAGGAACAGTATTTAAATATAAAATAAAAAAAAATATTTCTAATTAATAATATTAATTTACGACGGATATTGTTTCTAAGTGCACGTTTTATTAGTTTAAGTCTCAAAATCATATCAAATTTATACGTAAACACGATCCCGCTTGCTTACGTGGCGATATGATAGAGATCGCTCGGAAACCTTTCTTTACTGTAAGAACAACTGTATCTATGTATCAAACAGTAGTCGTGATTTCGTATGGAGTCGGTTAAGTGGAATTAGAGTTAAGCTACTTTGTATTGTATAAAATTGGTTCGTTGAGAGTAGCGGAGTGGTCGAAACGAGAAAGTAATTTTCAGCCTTATTCGTAAGGTGTTTATGTATACAATGTAATAATGCAAAAATCGCTGTGAGCGAGATCGCTACGCTCGTCGCTCCGCTACTCTGAATGAACCTCCCAAGTGACGCTTTGTGACTATCCTTAAACCGTGTACCGACGCTATTTCGTTTCTGCATTTAAACAATAGTACAATAAAATAGGCATTTTTTTAAACGTACAAAATTTATATGAGATAAATGTCCATTTTCACCCTTACGAGCTTCTCAGAAAAAACGGCTTAAAATGTATATTAGGCACAGAATTATTAAATATAGATGTACTATAATATACACTTATACAGTGCGAAATAGGAGCAGCTCTAATATAATTATATATATATTTTGAATGCGTTAAGATTTTTACTAACAATTTAGGTACTAAGTGGCTATGTGTTAGAGGTAGTTAAGGTTCATTTGTACCGGCACTTGACGGATATTTCACAGGCTTTTTCACTCCACAATCTTCCATAATTCGTTTTTATCCTACAACTACAGTATTATTGACATTCCATTGTTAAGGGTGTATTAAGCATAAGGACTAGTTCATGCTGAAACGTGGTGCGACTCAGCAATGCAAACAATCCATACCTAATTGAAACGTCAAACAGCATGATGCCGCTTGGCATTTTAATTTTGATGGTGTGGTCGCATTGTGTATTTTTTCTTTGTGAACTTACCCTTATTCCTAATTTCAATAACGCCTGTAAGTCGCTAAAAATATCGAAACTTTTAATAATAAAAATATCGAAATATTACGAACAAAGATAAAGATGAATCGTTACTGAAATTACCATCAAAGATACCTAATTAAAATAATACAAATGTAGCTACTGACAAATCCTACAAGACCTGTGGAATATCCTGTAAACTGGAGTTTGCATATCAAGTTAGTTTGCCATATTAGCGTAGTATTCAACAGAAGCAATTGTGACATAATCATGGTGTAACAGTGTCTCCTGTCCCCTACACTTTACTGACTTGGTTGAAACTTTCATTGTGGACTAAAATCACTAATTTTTATTCTTTAACTAATGATTAATATTATTGGCTATTGTAATCGGTTTTTTGTACCGTGCTAAATGGTGTTAAATACGTTAGAGACAAAGTTAGATCCTTTGACTATAATATTATTGACAGATTAAAAAAGAACAAGGAGATAATAGTCGTATTCGTTTCATTTTTCAACGCGTTTTTAACGCATTTAACGCATGCGCAAAGTTAAAAATTAGTGTCTCAGTGTCAGTGTCATGCGCCAAAATCTGACAGAAATTGATGAAAATTTAGCACATGACACTGACACTAATTTTTAACTTTGCGCCTGCGCAATGCACAGTAACAACACGTTGAAAAACGAAACGAATACGACTATCCTTTGGCTAAATTGACGGATGGATAAAAAAATACGAATGACATTAGACGTCAAAGTGACACGTGGCAACTGTCAAACGGCGCAAAGAACAGATTATAAATCGAGACGTGCGGTAAAAGTTGTCTGTTGTCATTTAAAGTTGCAACTGGACGCACGACTCGTTGTTTTTATTTTGTTGAGTATCGATATCGCTCGACAACCGTCCAATAGTCCTTTTTGTTTTTAATTTTAAGATCTGAAGTTACTTGGCACAAATGCAGGCGTTAAATATTAAGTGGGGTAGCTACTTATTTCTATTTACTAATTATTTTTGCATTATTATAATTTGTATTATTGTGGTATTACTGTAATTAGGAAACTTCTTTGATGTATGAATTATTATATTTTAGCTAAAAATAAAGTTGGTTTAAAATATGTATCGGTGTTTTATTTGCTACCTTCTAAGAAGAAACAAAAAGAATATTATAATATTAAGGCTGCCTTCACCTAGTTTTGCTGCCTGTACTAGCGTTTGTCCAGCGTAGGCGTTCGATGAACGCGCGCCGCCGCGTACTAATTGTTCCTGAAGAAATTGTGTAACGTCTGCGCCGCGCTAGCGCAGCGTTTTATTAGTTCTGCAGAGAAAACGTTACGGAAACGCGACGCACGCGCCGCGTTGTCGCGGCGTCTTCCGCGTTGCGCATATTATGTTCCTCGAACTCTTACGCTGGACAAACGCTAGTGTGAAGGCAGCCTTACTTATTTTACTACTTATTCTTTACTTTAAAACAGAGTGACATACAAAACTAAGGGCTGTTCCGCACGTACCACAACAACACCACGAACACAACCACACCACGTGGTCGGGCGTATACTTTGTATTGAAAATGAATAGGACTATTCACACGTACCACATTTTGTAGTCAATATCAACCGCGTGTGTGATACAATATATGACCACATTTTGTCGCAATGGTGTGGTGTGGTTGTGCTAACAACTAATTTTTAAACAGCGCCCTTAGCGGATAATTTAGGTATTAAATTTGTCCTAATAAACCTAAACTTTTCTGCTACCTTGTCCATTTAAAATTTAAATAGTAAGATAATTCGAAAATAGTACTTTCTGGGGGTTTTTGGTTAAAGAGCAGAGAAAAAGATGGCTCTGAACTGAACCACACGATGGTGTGCGATGGTGAACCACTAGTCGTTATTTCGCTGGCTCTTTTGTACCTTTTGGGTTTCTACAGCAATTTCATAGATGGCGCTGCACCGAAAATATCGTTATGAATAATTTTTAAAATATTATTTCAAGTTCTATTCCTATTGAACAAGGATATAAGTACACTAAAATATATCTAATTTTATGGTATTCTTAAAGCGAAGTCTAAGAAATAATAATAATTTTTATAGAAAGTTTCATAAACGTAATTAACTGTACTAGAGATCGCCCAATGGTCGTCGACCTTAATTTCAACGACATTAGGACTAATACCTATATTTTGTAAAAAAAATATTGACTTAATTAGTTTTTATTATTCGTAGACTTTATCATATTTTTTCAACTCTCGTCTCTGGGACTCAGTCTGATCTCAGACTGGCCGTGTAAGCATTGTCTAATAGTATCTAAGATTCAATAAAAAAACTATAATCCATTTTCAATTTGTCACCTTGTTGTCAACAGACTTCAACCATAAATAAAAGAGTATAATTCGTATGCATAGGCTTGTCACTCAAAAATCTGTCATTTTCCTTGTGTATGTGTGTGTAATGTTTTATTTGTTAAAAAAATGTATGATAAAAGCATAATTTCCAAATAATATTAGCTCGATGCCCTCCTTCACCATATAAACTACAACTGTGCAAAATTTCATTCACCTATGTTTCCCCATTTTTCGTCAAAAGGGATACCTACAAAGTTTTTGGCTCACGTATTAATATATAGATAGATTCAAATAAAGTTCAACCGAGGAAAACTAGTACAGAAATTTCAAAATGTAATTAAAACTAAGTACTTATCGAAATATCAAAAAGAAGCTTGCCGAAACCCGGGATTGAACCGGGGACCTTTAGATCTTCAGTCTAACGCTCTCCCAACTGAGCTATTTCGGCTGTGACAACTAGTAACGAATACCTGACCGTGCCCACGCACGGTTTTTATTTAAATATTACTTGAAAATAAAAAAATAATAAAACGATAAAAACAAGGAAAATTACTATTAATTGATCGCTCTTAAGTTCGTGAACTGGACTGGACCGATTTTTATATGATTTGGAACAGTTACACTTACATCGGGAAATGAGTAATGGCATAGGCTACTTTTTTGCGGGAAAATGTACGGTTTCCACAAAACACCTAATTTTGGTTGGCGGCGCCGCGCAGAACGTCTAGTGTAGGATTCAACAAATGTCTATCCCTAATCTTCAGTAGCGGCATGAGGAGGGGGCGACCGCCCAGGGCGCCTAATGAAAAGGGGCACTGAAGGGGCGCCAATTTTTTCAGCTCAGCCAAGTGCCAGCACCCTGGGCGTCGAAGAAATCTCGCGGGCGGGGATAATATAGGGAAATAATAGACCATAGAGTAATATCAATAATAGAGTACTAGAACTCAATAATAGAGTAACTAATAATTATAAGGCTACAAAATGTTTGCCGAGACAGATAATGGTCACAGCACATATATCAACTCGGAAAGGGATCGTCACCGTATCGCCTTCGCCTCGCCGTCAACCAGGCGTCAATCTAACGTATGCACGTTTAACAAAGCTTATCAGTAGCGCCTGATGCCTGTTATACGTCAACTCGGCTACGGCTAGGCGACGCCTCGCTTACGGCTCGCCGACCGTTGTCCCGTACCGAGGCGAGGTTTACGTTACGGTTCCGCTTAGTGTGCGTTGCAGCATGGAGTTTCATACAAACAATATTGAACGGCTCGAGGCGATACGGTGCCGATCCCTTTCCGAGTTGATATGTGTGGCCTTAACTCTACATAATTTTGTCTTTTCCATTCTCGATTTTTTTGCATGGTCGACTTTGGATCAATAGTAACCAGCCAAGCTTAAGTACGAAGAGTTCTGTATATACACTATACATGGTGTAACAAAACATAGTGAAAACAGCTGCTAATACTTTAGATTAGGGTGTGTATGTAGTCCCTTATATTACAGTGTGTAACAAAAATAAGTGATTATACTTTAGGGTGTGTACGTGCTCCTTGTAAAGAGTTCACTGTGAAAGAAGCAACGCAGAAAGACCAAAATTTTTTATCACTTTTGTATGGGGAAACTCGTGACGTTCGGGTCGTCACATACAAAAGTGAAAAAAAAATTTCGTCTTTCAGAGCTGCCACTTTCACAGTGAACTCTCTACAACGAACACGTATATACCCTAGAGTAGGTATTATCACTTATTTTTGTTACACACTGTAAGTAAGTATATAAAGTTCACTGTGAAGAGCAAAATTTTTCTTGGCGATTTGTATGGGCAAACTCCAGAGCGTTATAACTAATGAATTTTTCTATACAAAAGTACAAAAAAATACTCTTTCAGAGCTGCTACTTATTTTTGTAATTATATTATCACATAGTTTTATTATACCCTGTATATAATGGTTAATAATCTTAAATCATTTGTTATAGTAGGTATTGTATGGTATACCCGCGCCTGCTGTATGAATCTACTTACCTACTCTATGTTATAAAATAATTAATCGGTCGCATTCGGAGCGACTAACCCAAAATTTTCGATTTTATAATTCATTTTTATACTTGAAAATAAGCCCCAAATTATTTTTTTTAATTTTCTAAAATTAGATACTACATTATATTTCCGAGAATTCGATCTGAGCAAAAACACGATATCTTAAAATTTTCTCGATAGAAAAAAATCACAAAGATGCATCTAATTTTCACGAATTTTTCATTTATTGTCATAACCGTACATTGAACTAAGTTAATATTTTAACACATTGTGTAAAATTCTATCATTGAGAGATCGACTAGCGGGTTTTTAAAATGTTGAATATTTATCGAGTTAATGAGAAAAAACTAATTTAGCGATGAATCCGCGTCGTCCTTTTTCACCTGGCATATGAAAGACGGGCGTGAGTGTGAAGAGAGAAGGACGATGTTTGATTTTTTGGGTTACTAGTCGCCCTATTAACATTAATCATAGTGCGACCAGTTTAAGCGCGACCTTCGGAGCATACTAAATGTATGCTACGAGAGTCACGCTTTAAGTGGTCAGTGTAACATAAATGATAAACTCCTTATTGCCTATAAATTTTCTGTCAAACTCCGTTTACTAAAGCTTGCCCTAACCTAAACTATATAATATAACCTTCGCTGGATTTCCACAAATATTTCAAACCTAAAATTAGCCAAATAGATAGAGCCGTTCTGTGGCGAGAGTAACAACATTTTATATTCATTTTTAATTATCTATATAAAATATGATATTTAAACTTATCTCTTATTATAATGTAAGTATTAAGACAGTCAACCTTTAGTCTTTTGTGTCGCAAACAAAAGAGACTGCCGAAACCCGGGATTGAACCGGGGACCTTTAGATCTTCAGTCTAACGCTCTCCCAACTGAGCTATTTCGGCTGTATTATCTGCCGTGAATGAAATAACTTGATTTTTTTTCTTCCACTAACTGCCGTACTCAAAGTGGAACATTAATTACTTAATTATAATTAATGCAAAATTTTGACATAAGCCCCTGGATACAATAACTGTCAATTTACTCTTCATTAAATTGAAGGTTAATCGTAATTAAATGTCTCTGAGTACGGCGTTTAGTTATCTATAAGAAAGTAAACATATGCTCTGAATTTATTTACAAACTAAGTAGATGACGCCCGCAACTCCGTTGCGCCAAAATTCAATTATTGCGCGGGAACCGTACATTTTTCGGGGATAAAAAGTATCCTATGTCCTTTCCCGGGACCGAAAGTATCTCCATACTGAATTTGCAATATACCTCTTCCCGCCCAAACTGCGTTTTGGGCGTGAAGAGATAACAGACAGACAAACAGGCAGATTGTTAACCTAAAATGCCTAAAATACAACTTATTTACAGCTGTTACCATCACTGCGTTCTCTACGTAGAGCTGCTCTACGCTCAGCGCAAACCTCATAAAACGTTTGCCAAACAGTCTGCATAATGTACGCACCGAGACCCGCCTAATGAGTGCGAGCGGGACGCCCATACACGTCCCACATGCGAGCGAAAGAGAGCGGCACGGCGTGGAGAGAAATGCGCAACATATTAGAGCGAGACGGATGCATCTGGGTGTATAGAGATGAGAGGGAGGGGCTAGCCTGAATAATTGAAGGCGTCGACCGTCGCTTGGGCTGCGAGTGGCGGGGTGGGGGGCGGGGGGTGTTTGCCACAGCCACTTTTCGCGCGCCTTTCCGTGGTCACAAATTTCGCGTCCGCCATCTTTGCTGTGTGTGCAATGAACGATGTTCACTTGGTGATGTGATGGTGAAAAGTGCTTAAAGGGTTCATGTCAGGTGGGTGGTCAGTTATCTTATCTGATTTTGGAAATGATTAAAGAAACTTGACATTTTTCATTATTTCTTGATAAATATCTAGAAAATAATTTTAAAATTAAATTAATTTTTTTATATACGGAAATGGACCCAACTTCCGCGCTCCTTAAATATCCAGATAAATGTACGTATTTCAAAGTACGCGCGAACGAAAAGAAACGGATATGACTCTATACCTCACTTTGGACTTACGTTAAAAACTTGCGTTCGATCGTACCACACTTGTTCTAAGTACCTACTAATATTTAAGTACGTTTATATTAATCTAAAGACTAAATGTAAATAACAAATTCAAGTCTCAAATAAATGAGTATAGTAATATCGTGATTGTATGAAATTAAAAATTGCCTTTAGAGTTTTATATTTTACCAGCTGACACACGAAACTCCTTTGCGCCAAAATTCGTTTATCGAGCAGGAATAACAACACTTTTCCGGGATAAACAGTATCCTATGTCCTTTCCCGGGACTCAAAGTATATAGTAACCATACCAAGTTTCAGCAAAATCGTTTCAGTGGTTTGGTTTGCGTGAAGATGTAGGTAATAGACAAGCAGACCGATGTAACACTTTCGCATTTTTAATATTAATGTAGATTAAAATCTTATTGAAACGGAGGTTTTTTATTATATTAGGTATGTTTAGATAGGATTTGAGATTTCTGCCATTTGGCAGAAATCTCAATGGTACATTTTTATGTACCATCGAGGAAATTGATTCCTAGGCAGTAGACGGACCTTATACATCATTTGGTCGGCTTAATATGTCAATTCAATGTTAGCTGTGATCGGTCGGATGGGTTTGGCTTAACGCGACCAAATTACTAGTTAAAGGCCTGAATCCTGATAGACGTACGAACTTAAAGCACGCGGGTTTTAAGTTGGCGAACTTAGGGTCAATTCAGACCGCAACGCGACGCGTAGATGCATTACTAAATTAGTATGGATTTGACAGATTCGCAAGACGTCTCACGCTGACGACATCTGTCAAATCCATACTAATTTAGAAATGCATCTACGCGTCGCGTTGCGGTCTGAATCAACCCTTACTCGGCTCGCGTCGGTGACACACGAGAATCGCTCACACTGGATAACCATGCCCCCAGGCTCGGGGCCCGCGGCTCTTTACACACAGACACACAGGCGATTAAGATCGTCGAGCCATAAGTCCGCGTACTCACTCGCACGTCTGTCACCCCTTTTAGGTCCGCCATCTGCCTAGGAATCAACTTCTCTGATAGTTCAATACGCCAGAAACACGACATCATAAAATGACTTTACCTTTCTCTATTCTACAACCAATGTCTACTACGATTTAGGGTCAATTCAGACCGCAACGCGACCAGGCGAGGCGAGGCGCGGTGCGGCATAAATTTGTATGAATTTGACAGATTTCAATTGCGATGAGGTGTCTTGCGAATCTGTCAAATCCATATCTTCTTCTTCTTATACAAAATGTTAGTGTAAACACCGTTATCCTTGAAACCATCAAATGAGCCCGTTAAAATGAACAACTTTTTCTACGAGAACAATGCTGGACACTCAAAAAAATCCGTCTTCATACCCATACAAATTGCCGATCCGGGCATCCGCATGGGTATGAAGACGGCATTCTTTTGAGTTCCTAGCATTGTTCTCATAATATTATACAAAGTTGTTCATTTTGACGGGCTCATTTGATGGTTTCAAGTATTACTAGCGCATCACAGACTATATTATGAAGATACTATAATATTTTATCTTAAGATGCCCAAATATAAAATATTATAGTATCTTAAACTATCACACACGGCTAAGATACGATATTATTAAAAATCTGTTAATTTCCTTACGAGTGTGCGTTGGTGCCACACGTATCCCTTGTTAGAGTTCTATATACAGATATTTTTATTTTATTTTAATTTGTTAGACAGCTCCTCAGACGATGATTCTGATATAGAATGTGAAATGCAGATTGCAGTAGTACATTCCAAAAGGAAAAACATTTGGATATAGCCTCACATAAAAAAGAGAAAAACCTGCCGCGGTGAATTTAACCTTTATCAAGATCTGTCAACGAAGAAGTTTCATGGTATTTTAGAAATTCAAGAGAAACATTCATTTCTATTCATGAGCTTTTTAAGCTAGCCATAAATAATTATAAGTCACTTTTATTTAAAATTATCCGAAATGTTCCTTTTTCCCCCAAAATGTTGCTTTTCGAATGAGAGTATGTAACTTTCGAACATACAGCACTGGCAAGTGGCAACACTGCTTTCACTGGTGCGTCCTATCCCCGATGAGCCCGCTGCCCGACACAAATACATCCTGTATTTATAAAGATGAATATCTTAAGATACAAAATATAAATTAACTTCGTCGTGTGTGATGGTTCATAGGATTTCTATGGTGAGCGATATTCTAAAATATGCTCTAAGATAATATACAGGGTGTAACAAAAACAAGTGATAATAATTTAGGGTGTGTACGTATTTCTTGTAGATAGTTCACTGTGAAAGTAGCAGCGCTGAAAGACCAAAAAATTTTTTCACTTTTGTATGGGGAAACTCGTGACGCTCGGGCCCTTACCCATACAAAAGTGAAAAAAAATTTTCGTCTTTCAGAGCTGCTATTTTCACAGTGAACTCTCTACAAGGAACACGTACGCACCCGAAAGTATTATCACTTATTTTTGTTACACACTGTATATTTTATATTATCTTCACCGTCTGTGTTGCGCTTAACGGTGTTTACACTAACACACTGTAAGTATATAAAATTCTCGTGTCACAATGTTAGTTAAACCGTACTCCTCCGAAACGGCTTTACTGATTTTTACCATTTTATGTGTATATTCAGTAGGTCTGAGAATCGGCTACTGGGTAGGTATTTTTTATATTGATAAGTGCATTTGTTGAATGAATATTGAATAATATAATTATTACAATTTACAACTCCAGACAGACGGCGACCATTGTTTGTGCGACGGGATAGCGATGGACTTTGCCATGGTGCCATATCTATTTAGTCATTTCAATAAAATAATATGGGCGAAATACTTTATAATATGACAAAACAACCGGGACAGTTAGTAAATTTAGAAATGCATATCTACGCGTGGCGTTGCGGTCTGAATCAACCCTTAAATATACCTAACCTAAGTTTTTTCGGGCGCATTTCTGTTGTAAGACTTGTAAGTTACAAAATCACTCTGTTGATCTATCTGCAACCGTAGTAACTAAATACATAAGATCAGGTTTTTGTGGGTTATTAATTATTATATTATTTAACCGGTATTCACGATAATTTAATCACAAACTTAAAAAAAATCTAAAAAAATCCATATCAAACTTATCTCGGATTTTCTTCGGATTTATCGGAAAACATGAAAGTTTAAAGATATAATGTCATTATAACTACACTGTCATACAATAATTGTTGTACCATATTCACTCGATAATTAGGTAGATACTTACAAATCGGCTTAGCCGTTCTATAAAAAAAGAAAATAAAACAATAAACATCATGCTACCAAGTTTTAACTTTCGATTAAGATTTTATGACAATAGTAAAATTATTATGTTTTCAAGTTAAAATAATAGTATTTTCTAATTTTAAAAGATAAAACCGACTTCAAAATTGTTCGTATTTAACGTAATTCAGAATTAAAATTCCCTATCTCAAAAAGATTCGAATTTCGATTTTGATAAAACTCCCTAAGCTGAACAATACCTAGTTCAACAAGAAAGAACCTCTTAGTTCCGGAGATATGCGAATACAAACGTAAAAACATACATACATAGTACCTACCTGCTGTATACATAGTACATACACATGTAAATGGTTGTGTAATTATTAGGTATATATTAGAATATATTATATAAAATAGGTATTAAATATTGTATTATACTCGTATTATATACATATTAGAATATAATTTAGTTGATAAGTTTCATTACTTCTAGTTTTTATTGTACTCCTATACCAAAGGTTGCTTGGTAGAAATTGCTCAATAGCAATAAAGCCGCCTTTGTGTTCATGTGTCCTTGTTGAATGTATGTTTATGTTTGTACTACAACTTTTTTGAACGCAATAAAGTATATTATATCTATCTATTTATCTATCTATCTACATACACTTGAAACACATACACATTTGTTAAGACGCTGATTGACAATATATTTGCGTAATGAGATAACACAGACAGATAGAAAAAAACAAACAGACGGACAATCATTCAAATATATAATAATAATAATAATAATAATAGCTCCCACACCGGTTTCGGTGACGGTGGCCGGTTTCATTGAAACCAGGCCAGCTACGCAGGAGTAATTTTTATAGTGCCCAAGTGTGTGCGCAGTACACAAGAGCACTCTCTATTCCTTTACTCTCATAACCCAGTGGGACGGACGACCGACACGACTGGCTCTCGCCAGGGTCGATCAGGCGCAGGACCGACTTTTTACATGCCCATCCGACGCATGGATCATCTTACTTATCAGACAATCAGGTGATCAGCCTGCATTGTCCTAACCAAACTTGGAAATAACATGTTTCCAACGCGGGAATCGAACCCACGACCTCCGAGTCAAGAGCCGCGCTCTATACCACTAGACCACGGAGGCCATAATATTAGTAACATGAAGACTATTACGCGCCACGGCAACGGCTACGGCCTACGATCACTGCTAATGTGCATAATATAATTAAATTATGTTCACAACACGATCCATCTTCAACTTAGGGTCAATTTATACGTGGGAGAGCCATGCTTCGGCACGAATGGGCCGGCTCGACCGGATAAATACCACGTTCTCACAGAAAACCGGCGTGAAACAGAGCTTGCGCTGTGTTTCGCCGAGTGAGTGAGTTTACCGGAGGCCCAATCCCCTACCCTATTCCCTTTCCTACCCTCCCCTATTCCCTTCCCTTCCCTACCCTCCTCTATTACCCTATTCCCTCTTAAAAGGCCGGCAACGCACTTGCAGCTCTTCTGATGCTGCGAGTGTCCATGGGCGACGGAAGTTGCTTTCCATCAGGTGACCCGTTTGCTCGTTTCATAAAAAAAAAAAATTCACACCGCAACGCGACGCGTAGATGCATCTTGCAAATCCATACTTTAGAAATGCATCGACGCGTTGCGTTGCGGTCTGAATTAAACCTTACGAATAACAAATAACTTAAATTTTATCCATACTACTTAATATTATAAATGCGGAAGTGATGTCTGTCTATCTTTTACCTCTTCACGCCCAAACCGCTGAACCGATTTTGCTGAAATATGGTACAGAGATACTTTAAGAGGAGTCCACACCGCCCTTTTTTCCATACAAACGTTGTCCCCTGTTTCCTCCCTGGATAATGCTAGTAGAGTTATAATTTTTTTCCTGAATATCTACGGCCACTAATACAATGTCCCTATGTTTTCTTTTTTTTCATAATTTAATTATTAAATAAGATATGACCGTTCGAAAACCCAAAAAAATGGCCAGATTTTTCGCTGTGTTCAAACGTCCAGAAAACAGATTTGGCTAGATTATACATAAAAAAGTAAAACATAGGAACACAGCTCAAGCTTTTTTTTAATATTTAATGAAAAAAGTACTTAAATCGGTTAAGTTTTGGAGAAGGAATCAGGGGACAACGAATCGTTGATTTTCTGGATTTTCTGCAGTTGTCTCTATCGCGGTCTGCGGTATAGGCTTGAGGTAAGGGAGACAGCTATAGATATTACACGTACTTTTTTTTCATTTCTCTAGCCCCTGGTGTATCCTCTTAAGCCCCGGGAAAGGACATAGGATACTTTTTATCTCGGAAAAGTGTACGGTTGCCGCGCGATAAGCGAATTTTAGCACGACGGAGTTGCGGGCGTCATCTAATACCGACTTACTATAAATCTATACTTACATAATATTATAAAACAAAGTCACTTTTTTCCCACAGCAAATAGAATTTTTTTCCTTTATAACTTGAATAAACCTTGTAACTCACCTACTACAATATTATCATCTAGATTTCTAGCTAATATATCTAGTTATACATAGAATCTACTTTTTTGGATTAATACAATATTATTCCAGTTTTGAAGACTCAATTTATGCGAAAAACGTCAATTTTCAGAAAGTCTCAGAAATCCACCTCATTCACTTACGTCTTCAATTCAACAACTACAGTCGTTCTGATCACTTACTAAATAATTCTGAATTTAAATAATTCAAAATTTCAACCCTGCAAATTGTTAACTTTTGTAAATTCTCAAGTCTCAACTCGGCAACTTAGTCGATATTGCACCTAGTAGGTACAAAATACCTATTCTATTGTCTGGTACGCGATTGTCAATTGCCTCCAATACCTAGGGGTAGAGGGTGGTAAGAAGGTGCCTTCGGCGTTAAAGGTGTCGAGTGTTTCTATGACAACGCCAGGAAAACTCGGAAAAGGGGCAACGGAACTTATGCTACCTTACAGATGAGACTTAGGTAGATAAGTTAATATTATGTTTATACTTAATAATTGAACTTTTTCGAACATTTGAGTTGAACAAACTTTGTGATTTGGTATGAAATTTTGGAATTTTGCCTAGTGGTTTCAACTATTATTCAAACGAAGTTTTTGGAAAGATCTCGGGTAACCCGTTGGCTGGGCGCGACGGCTAACTATGTACTTATTATATTAATAGGCAGTATAAGCCATGGCCTATGGGCGGCGGCGTCCTATGGCGTCCTAGGGCAGCGTTCTAGGACGGTGGTAGAGTTCGTACTACGGACGCTCCACACCACGTCAGTCTGGACTCTGGCCCTGTCCTAAGTACCTGAAGGACTTGTGTTATGGGTACCAGACAACGGAAATATATTATTTTAATACTTTTATATTATACATATATTTAAGATTTTTATTATATCATACATATTTCATTTAAACCCTCGATCGCAGATTCCTGGAAATCTATTGTTATTCTATTGTTATCGCGGTCGAGTTCGACCGCTTGGGAGTTGATAGGTCCAAGACCCAGGCGGGATTCGAACCGGCGACCCCAGGCTTGCGCTACCAACGTGCAACGAACTGAGCCACAGAGCTCGTGTGTGTGGCCTATACTCATAAAAAATATACCTATTTATACAGCCCTGCCCTAAACGATGATAAAATGAGTTTGCAAAAGGGAGTAAATACCTACACATTATATCTCAAAAGCTTTGACCACACTGTGCCTTTTCAACTTTTACTGTGCGTCAACAGCGAACGTGAGGCATGCGCGCGACGTAATGCCCTCTGACCGTATCCAAAAAACAAAAATGACAGTTGGCGTTGCGTTCGTTGACGCATTCAATTTTGAATGCGCCAAAACGAAAGTTGAATGAAAGAAAATGTTGAAAATTGAAGACGAAAGCGGATAGTGTGGACATACAGTTAATCGATTGCTTTGTATGCGTGTGGTTGTAACTCGTTTCAACTGTAGTTTAGGCTATCAAAGTACCCTTTAATTTTGATTGTCCATGTCTAGGACCTGATTTGCGAATTTATCCAAGTGGAAACTTCCTAAATCCTAATAGCTACTCGTTCCAGTTTTAGGAGAGCACTTACTAAATGGCTATCATTTAGTAATTATATAATTGCCTTTCAATTCCACATTTCTACTTGTAGGTAGAAACTAGAAAACAATATTTAGGTAAGTAATGATAATTACAATAAAATAGAACATTTTTTATAACTTACAGGTATATTATATTATAACTAAACACAATATAGGAAAATGTACAGATTGGCGGCCTTATTAGTACTGCTAACAGCGGTTTCTTCCAGACAATTTTTGTTTATAATTATAAATTTTGCGAATATTAATAATGTTTTAAACAAATAACGTTAAAAAATCCTCTCCCCACGAAAAACGTGCAGACTGAAAAGTGAATTAAAAATTTCCAAATAAAATTTAACAATAGGTCCAGGTGACATAACCCTAAAATGCAATCCCTATTCGGAGTCATCAATATGCACTTACGCCCTCACTGAAAAGGCCCACACCTCCGAGGTAGGCTTATTTTAAACTCATCAATTAAAAACCCCGGTAATGAGTTAACTCACCCTTCCACCTGATCTCACCGAGCCCTCCGGAGCCCTACGGAGGGCGGAGGGCGAAGCGCCAGGGCTATTAGATTAGCTCCGGTGACACGGGCATCTGCTTAAATATGTGTGAAGTGGGGAGCTAATGCCTCCTTTATGTTTTGTTAATATTATCTGTGTAGGTAGCTGTTGCAGGGAAAAGATATAAAGCACTCCGTCTCAATTTTGATGTAAGTAAATCTAAACAAAAAAATTGAAACTTTATCAAATGAATATGTCATTGCAACTTTATTAACATTTTAATAAAAATTATGACATCATGGACGTTTTGCTTAATACATAATTTGTATAATTGTTAAATTAAACAATGAACAAACAAATTAATGAAGTACTTTTCACTCACTAAGGACATTTTACACCAAAAATATTTTAATATTTAAATCTTTTGCTGAATAAATTACTTAAGCGTCCGAATTTTAGCGATCGTGAGTCGCGAAGCTTTAATTTATTTTTTTCAAAGATCACACAAACAAATTAACGACAATGCTACCCAAATTATCTCATAAACCTCTCAAATATTCCCAAAACGATTGACATCATTGTCAACATCGTACCTGGGGTCTAAAATACCCATCCAATATGCCGGGTTAATATGAAATTGCGTACTTCCGTCGCATTCGGATGTCCTGTGAACGCCACTTGAACATGATATGACAGATTCTGATCAGGGTTGACTTATGAAAAAAATTGGGAAAAAATTTAATCGGTTTTAAAGTGGTTATATATTATTTAATAGAGCGAAAAGGAACCGTCAGGCGGTTAAAGTTGATTGATTAAGAACTAGATGTTGCCCGTAACTTAGTGGCGCCAAAATTCGTTTATCTATTATATTTTTGTGGGGGAAAAAATAACCGTTCTTTTCCAAGACTAAAATCACGGTCGTCACGTCGATGTTAAGTAAACAATACTCAATAGTATAGTCTGTCTCAGGCGCGGTCCGAAGGGGGGAGGGGGGGGGGAGGTTCACAGGGGACATGACCTCACCCCAAAATCTAAGGTCAAATTGAAAAATCTCAAAATATTGCCAAATAATTAAAGGCTAGCTATCCCATAATCAATTTTTAAGTGAGTGACCCCCTCCAAAATTTCAGGCTGCGACCGCGCCTGGTCTGTCAAGAAAGTGAAGAAATTAAAAAGTGGCAACATCGTAGTGTCATCCCTTTTTCTTAGATTGATTTGAAAGGGATGACGTTGCCACTTTTTAATTTATTCACTTTCTTGACGGGCTATAAGTACTTAAAATTTATACTAAAATTGTAAGTGCTATATTGCTATTGTGGTCCAGCTTCTGAGGGTTTTCGCAATTTATCTTTTCACTAAGGGCGTTTGTGCACTACACGGAATTTTACCGTCCGGCGTTCATAACTTTCACGTTTGCCATATCAAAACGTAAGAAATCGGGACGCCGCGCCGCGCCGGATGGTAAAATTCCGTGTAGTGCACAAAATCTCTAACGCTCCTAACGCTTTTGAATTGGCTAACGTCAAAACACTAACCAATCAACAATACTAAGGAATAAAAAGATAAACTCCTGTCAAAAATCTCTGAAAGAGCATAGCGGTTAGTCTTCTATGCTTTTCTTAAGTAGGAAATAGAAATAGGCGCGTTAAAGATTTATTCTTCAAAAAAGAAGTATTCATCATATTTTGCATAAATAAGGTCAATACCGTGACGGGGCTTACGCCAAACTGACAGCGAGTGTTGTTGACGTGCGAAGCCCCTAATCAGGCGAACTGTGCGCTCGTCTGACGACTGACGTCGAGGACCCGACCCAACCCTAGCGATTATGGCTGTATTCAGACTTATTTTGCCTCGGGTTTTCTCTGATTGTGATCTTTATGACGTTGATATTAAAGTCCTCTGAGGAATGGTCCGTATTTTGCGGAGAACTTAAAAAAATATTGGCCTTTGTTGACAAAATATTTTATTGTAGGATTTAATTATGTTTTGGAGTTATTGGTGACTGGCGGTTTTTAATTTGTGCCGACAGCTCATTCAATATTTGTCTGCCACTTGCCTATGTTTGGTAAATTCTATAGTAATATTGTTATGCGACGGCTGTCTGTTACCTTTTTACCCTTAAACCAATGATTTTGATTAAATTGGGTATGAAGAGTCCCGGGAAGTGTAAAAGGCTAATATGTGATATCTTATCTTACTAACTACACATGATAGCCTAGTGTACAGATAAATTCTTATATAAAAAAAAACAGAAACCGGACTTAAGTCCTCTAATAAGTAATAAACATACCCTACTACAGTCTACAAGACCTACGAATATGGAATCTAAATACCTAGTTACTACATTAATGCCAAATAATTACTTTACCACAATATACACAATATAACATTTGGGATTTTGCACCCGAATTCCAATCATAGTTATTTGCGGATAAATGACAAATAAATGAAAAGCAATTTCTGTGCTAACAAACAATTTACAGCTTAATATCAAACACCATAATCCGTACTACATATTTATGTCTGTGTTGGAGTGACCAGTATACCATAGTCCCTGGTAAACATTACTATTAGTGATAACTGATGTGATATTTGGTGATTTGGTTTAATAATTTTGCGATATTTGGTGTATAAATTATAATTTTTGCACTGAAGGTTAGATTTAAGTTTTTTAATTCTGGATTTTTGTTATCTAACTTCCAAATACAAGAACTCTTCACAAAATAAATAAAAAATACATAACTTATAGGTCAGTGTAGGATTTAGGTGCACAAATTTCTGCTCCCCGAACATCGCCTATAACCAACTGGTTTGACGAAATATTTGCTGTACTGGTAGGTTTCCATGTACTACCTAAACAGGAAAGCTTCCAAGCCTTTTCTTGTCTAGGCCCTAGAGAAGCAGGGATGAAAAGGCTTAGTCCCAATTTCACCAACGACTGTTAAAATTAACGCTCGAATTAATATGACGTTACCTCTTTCATTTTTATGATTGAATGAGAAGACATGACATTTTAACAAGCTGTTAAAACAAACAGACATTGTTGAAATTGGGTCCTAGTGAGGCTGAAATTCTAGACTCTAGGGCCAAGGCAATCAAACGTCAAAATTAAAAATTATATTATTGTTTTACAGATTATTTCAAATATTACAACAATTCGATTTACAAAACATTACTTCCGTAACATAATTAATTTCCCGATCATATCCGTAATCGCAAACAGCGTTACAAATCACAAAACATACCGTTTAACAATAATCGCGGGGTCAGGCTACGCTGGTGAGGGTTGGGGTCGCGCTAATGACGACATCGCCGCGCTGTAATGACAGACGTGTTGACAAGTGGTTTCTTTTGGCATTTATTTGGATTTTCATGTCTGGGTTTAGAGATTTTTTGACGGAGAACCACTGTTGTTTACCTGTAGGCTGTAGCTTATTTTACAATGGGTGCAGGCTGCAGCTAGTAGGGTTCATTCAGACGCGTAGATGCATTTCTAAATTAAATGGATTTGACAGATTCGCAAGACGTCTCACGCAGTTGAAATCTGTCATATCCATACAAATTTATGACGCGTCGCGCCTCGCATCGCTTCGTCGCGTTGCGGTCTGAATTGACCCTTATTATTTTTTAAAGGTAGTTTTTAGTGCGAAGGAATAACGATTGACGCACAAAAGATTATTCTTTATTATCGGGGAGTTTAGCATGAGTACAGAGTACCAAATTTTATCTTAATTCGTTCAGAGTTTCGTGGGTGGTGCTCACCTGATATAAGTAACAAACAAACATAACTAATTTACTTAACAGTTTGATGTACATTCAAGTTCATATCAATCACAACATCACGGTCAAGAGTGTCAATATCCTTTGAAGGAGGAAGTCCAAACGGATTAAAGGGTGATTACACCCTCCAGTTGAAAAACAACTCTATCCCCGCCACATAAGATTCGATCTTCATTGTGTGAGCCAACAAAAGAGATAGCCACTAGAAAATTATAATATTAGACGCCATATTATCGACTTTAAGACCCGGTGTTATGGTTTGTAATCGAGTGGCGTCGCGAGATGTGCTTTATCTTTCATGTCAAGAGGCTGAGCCGAATTAGATGCGATCGCAGTGGATAAGAGGCGGTGTAGAGTGATGAAGTAATTATGATATTGAGATGATAGATAGGTGGTAATGTGATGGATCAGGGTGATTCGCTGACAGATAACATTGTGCTTAGGTTTTTCAAGGTTACGTAGCTGAAGTTGGCAACTAGGAGTTCTTTTAGAGAATAGCAACATAGATAAAAAATAAAAATATATTGTATCAGCCAACGCTATAATTTAATCACACGCGTCTAGAAAAATGCGAAGTCTTTTGAGTATGTTATTAGAAATAGAAATAGAAATAGAAATCATTTATTTGCTGAAATAATAATCACATTACTTTAACATCATATTGTAATATGATGTTAAAGTAATGTGATCAAGCTCTCTTATTTTGCCTTTGGGTGGCGTGCAAATTTTATACAGTCTAATTTATAATTTATTTACTTATACTAATACTACTTATAATTATTTATCCTTTTATCTTATTATATTTTCAAGTATACTATTTCTAATACTTAAATAATTATTATAAAGAACTTAATACAATAATATTATGTCAATTTGTGCTTTTTCTTACATAAACAATTAAAATTTTAGATAATGAATAATATTTATGTCATGAATTATCATCTTATTTTATTTCGATATGATTATTATTATTTAATATAGCTATACTTACTTATAACTTTATTATAAGTAAACAACTTTATTATGACAGTCTACACGTCGTTATACACTTTGTTATCTACTTGCTCACAAGTCACGCCAAAAATGCAAAACGGATTTTCATATTTGACATAGGTACATAGTTGTTTAAGTTCTTACTAAATACATGTATATATTATGCTACTTTTATTCCCTACAAAGAATAATGTTCCCCTGGTATACTTATTAGCTAGTTAATGTAATAATATTTTACCCGTTTAAAACGTAACTTCACTAAACGTAACCTACTCTAGCTTAAAAGCGAAAAGCTGCTTAAACTCTTGAATCTTGATGCCCAAGAAAATATAATAGGTACACTCTCGAAAAACCTTACCCTCCTGACGTAATCGGGTAAAAGGCAATATAAAATTTCATTACCACATACAAATCACAAAACACTGTTAGGGCCAGGTGATGTTGGACCAACAAAGCGGTACAAAGCCAGAGAACTTTTTGTTCGCAACGTATTGTAAGCGCCAACCGTTAACATATTTTATTAAAACAATTCAAAATCATGAGAGTTGAGAATGTAGGGGATGTAATTGTTTTATTCCGATTTCCGACTATAGTTTTTGGATTATGGTTATTTCGAGTAGGCTTGTGGAATGTAGAGTATAGTATGATAGAGTTTTGCGAGCGAAAGTGTTGTACAAATTTTTATTTTACACTTTATAAATCTAGCATTTTTGAGAAAAAAATCCTTCTACATTTATTTTGCAGCCCAACATTATAAAGTATAATAATAATGAAAAAAAACTAATGGACAATTTTGAAAGTCTCATAAAAATTCGAACGCCCGATATAAAAGTTGCAAAATAAAAAAGGCCTTAACTTCTACTTTACAAAAATTAAAATGCCTATTATATTATTTAAAAATTAAAATATTATGTAATATTAGATTTAATATTTTATTTTTATGCTGATAATAACTTAGAAACAAAACAGAGGCCGTAGCCTCTGTTTTGTTTCTAATAAAAACTTCTTTTTTAACGAAAATACCTTTCGTTAAAAAAGAAGTTTTGACATTAGTCTTCGCAAGCGAAATGTCATTTAGCGATGACTTGTGTCAAGCCGCTTACATTTTGATAAAAAATTTCGTCATCGTTTTTAACGAAATATACTTTGTGTTCTTACTTATTAATGTAGAGTTAGTGTAGAGTCTTTGACAAACTAGTATTTTTCATAAACTGTACAATAGACTATTAAGCTTGTCGTTTAGCTAGTTGTAAAAGGGCCAGCTTAAGGGAGATTATTGACCATTACGAGATGAAAATAAAAGTGTTAGTGTGCAAGTGTACAAACACCGGAAGCCGGATGTATTGATGTTGCAACTCTTTTTGTGAAGTCGGATAATATAATAATACTTCTTAGAATGTTAGCGGGCTCTTTTGAGTTTTAGTTTTCGGTAGCCACTCTTAGTATTTAGTAGCCACTCTTTATATCGACAGAGAAGCTTTCGACGACTATCATGGAACATAATATGTATAGTTATTATGTATTTTATTCTTAAACTCTGTAAAATCGTGTGTAAATTAAGAGGAGTCCACACCGTCCTTTTTTCCATACAAACGTTGTCCCCTGTTTCCTCCCTGGATAATGCTAGTAGAGTTATAATTTTTTTCCTGAATATCTACGGCCACTAATACAATGTCCCTATGTTTTCTTTTTTTCATAATTTAATTATTAAATAAGATATGAACGTTCAAACATAGGAACACAGCTCAAGCCTTTCTTTAATCTTTAATGAAAAAAGTACTAAAATCGGTTAAGTTTTGGAGAAGGAATCAGGGGACAACAATTCGTTAATTTTCTTCAGTTGTCTCTATCGCGTTCTGCGGTATAGGCTTGAGGTAAGGGAAACAGCTATAGATATTACACGTACTTTTTTTTCATTTCTCTAGCCCCTGGTGTATCCTCTTAAATATCTCGCTAGAACTCGAAAACAAGTGGGTCAATTTTGCTAATTTCTTGGTCTCTTGGAAACAATATTTATGGAGAAATAAATGAAGAAGAAATTGCTGAAACAATAACACTATAATTTTTGTTATGTTACTTATTTGATTTAGGTCTTTCGTTGTACAATTTAACACAAGTTAATTTTTTCATCTACTGTAATCTTCACCATCTCTACTGCAACAGAAATAGCTAAGATTTTTTCAATCGCTAACCGCAATGGAAGTTATAATATAGGAGTGTTAACAATATTTAGTATAAAATCTTGCCGAACAAAGCTAACATCACAATACGGATAATAAACCGCGTTAACACTTCCCGCGCCGGAAGGAAGCTCGCCGACACTGGGATTACACATCATTTGGCGAAATCCCTTTGTGATCCGTCCTCCGCAAATATATCAATGGCATTTTTGTGATTCGTAACATGTTTAACTTAAATTAAGCTTTTAACTGTCTGTTTATCGCCGACTAATATTGATTCATAAAAAATATGTAAAATAAATTATTATCAGTCATTTTCTTATTCAATTAAGTACCTAAATGTTGGCATCACTATTATTGTTACATTGGTAGTTAAAAACATCAATACTGCTTTGATTCAGAACCTATCAACCAATAAAATTATAGCTTTCTCATATACAAAGTACAAATAACTCCTACCTCATAAGACATACTCTACTTCACACACACACACACACACACACTATTACACACCCAGTTTTATACACACCTATAATGCACTTCATTATGGTTATTAAATATAATAATTTATCCTAAGAATTTTAATTTTAGTTGCTGTATTAATATTTTATTAAGTATTATTGTTGTTTTTTAATTCCTAGAATATTTTTGTTAATTTAAATTTAATTTTCTGTTTTTTTTTTTGGCACTCTTTTTATTGTAATCCTCCATAGCACAGGCTGCGCCTAGTTTGGGGGACTGCCACTTTTAAAAATTGTAAATTAAGATTATGACGATAAAGATTTGTATTTGTATACATATATTAAGATAAAAACCATAATAAAAACCGTATGATTATTTAATTTAAATATTAGAATCATAGTAAGCTGCACAAGCTTGTGTGAGTAGTGTGACGTATGAAGACGAAAGAGCATAATTTTTAAACAATACAATCGTACGTGCTTTTGGACGTCTCAAAATAACTGAAGCGTCTCATCAAATTAATCATATCGGTCAAATATTAATGTTAAACAATGGTCGGGGACAGAAACCACCAATTACCAACCCCCTGGTGTCCGCATGAGAGTTAACCCTCCGACAATTTGCCCCCAAACAATACACGACACCCCATTGTTTTAGGGTTAAGTGCGAGATTAGTCTCGTCAAATATGTTCCTTAACAAGGTTGGTGATTTGAAGAGATTTTTTAGTTTGTTAGGAATATCTATTATTAAAATATTTGATTTAAAAAAAATAAGTTTCAATTTAATATGTTTGTTAATTTGGTAAAGAGAAAGCAGTAGAGAGAAACATCAGTCAATACTCTTAACTCTATACGTAGGTAATCCCGAAATATTGCACAGATTTTACTGTTTAAAAAATATTATACTCAATATAATTAATTACTTAAATAAAAGTTATCTTACAAGGTACCTACTTTATTCGAAGAATCATACTGACGTTTAAAACCTGATCATAATACAAATATCTAAAAAAATGCATGTTGAAAGCAAAGCTTTTCTATAAGACATAATTTACTCCGATAAACAGCACCTCCATAACCACTTTTACAAATCAATGCCGCCGGAACACGGAGGGCGCCGCGTCTATCGCGATACAAACATTCAATCGTACTTTCTTAATTAGTAACGAAAATGGATTTCCGAGCGCGGAGGGTCCTTTTCCATTTCGCGCCATTCACACGGCGCAATCGGCACGAATGTTTGCAAACGATTTCCCCACAATGGCGGCGACAGATCGAAAAGGGTACAACCCTAGCAATTTACTAAAAACAAGCGCGGCTTTGTCCCCGCCGCCACAATACCACTGAACAATGCTCTCTCCGCAGGAACTCCCGAGATGCAGCCGTTCGCGAGCCCGAGCCGGGCGGAGGGCCCTCGCGAGTCGCCCCCCGCGCCCTCCGTACCACCTGCCGCCCCCGCGCGCCCCGTCCTCAACTTCTCCATCGCGCGGCTCATGGAGCCGGACCGGCGCAAGTCCGTGTCGCCGGAGCCGCCACCGCCGCTGCTGTCGTACGGCGCGCAGCTGCTGGACTCGGCGTTCAAGCAGTACATCCCGGCGGCGCGGCGCCAGCTCGCCTCCCACTACCCGCTGCTGTACTACGGGCCGGACCTGGTGTCGCTGACGTACGCACACCAGCTGCACCTGCCGCGCCCGCCGCCGCCACAGTCGCCCCCGCGCCCCGCCAGCCCGCGCGCCCCCGCCCCCGACCACGCCGTCTCCTCCACCACCGGCCCGGCGCCCTCGCCCGCCAAGAGCAAGAGCTTCGCGTGCGGCGACTGCGGCAAGGTGTTCAACGCGCACTACAACCTGACGCGCCACATGCCCGTGCACACGGGCGCGCGCCCCTTCGTGTGCAAGATCTGCGGCAAGGGGTTCCGGCAGGCGTCGACGCTGTGCCGCCACAAGATTATTCACACGTCGGAGAAGCCGCACAAGTGCCTCACGTGCGGCAAGGCCTTCAACCGCTCCTCGACGCTCAACACGCACGCGCGCATCCACGCCGGCTACAAGCCATTCGTGTGCGAGTTCTGCGGGAAGGGCTTTCACCAGAAGGGCAACTACAAGAACCACCGGCTGACGCACAGCGGCGAGAAGGCGTACAAGTGCAACGTCTGCAGCAAGGCCTTCCACCAGATCTACAACCTGACGTTCCACATGCACACGCATAACGAGCGGAAGCCGTTCACGTGCAACATCTGCGCGAAGGGCTTCTGCCGGAACTTCGACCTGAAAAAGCACACGCGGAAGCTGCACATGGGCGCGGGGAGCACCGCCAACGACTCGTCGCTGGACACGCAGGACGAGTCGACGCAGGAGGCCGGGACTAGCCCGGTGCGCGAGGACGCGGGCCGCATCGCGTTCCGGCCGTTCCTGTCCTCCTCGTACCCGCGGCTGCTGGACCCGGCGCGCATGACGGCCCCCGACACGTTCTTCTCCAAGCTCTTGTGACCCGGGCCGTACTTCAACGGCTACGAAACCAAGGAGTGATTTGATCGGGGATTTGAGTAGACAAATATACAGATTATTATTATATTTTGTAAATATTAGTGGTTCTTGTGTAAAATAGTTATTTTAGTAGGTAAACACTTGTATCTTCCTAGTTAAATAAAAATCATTAATATAATCTTAATTATCATATTTTCTACACCAAACCTTGTAAAACATTCAAAAATTGGTGTAAAATCTTCTTAAGTGGTTAATTTTCTTTACATTATTAGCAAAAAGAATATTAAGCAAAAAAAAAAACTTGTGTATAATGATACTACTATTTAGTTAATTTTTGCATTCTTACCTCAATGATATTCTACTTATACAGATATTTTACGTTACGTCCATACTATTTTCCGGCTTAAATCTCTTCCGAACAATTTTCAAATTCAAAATTGCAGACATTGACAAATTTGACAGATAAGTGAAACAAAAGATACGAAAAACCATTTAAATAAAAGAGACAGTTCTATTTTAAACGTCGAATCGTATCGCTGTTTCTTTCTTCGCCTGAGCTATGAGGAAAATTCGATTTTTTCCAGATTGTTCGAAAAAATAATTGAAAATGTAAATATTTATTGCAGTCACGACATGTGGTAAGAGATTCCATGTGTTTTGTTTACTTTCGAGTCATAATTGGTACATTTTCGAAACACGCACGACGTCATTTTCAATTTATTTAGGTAAGACAAGACGCGGCACGTTCGTGACTGCGCTCGATGCAGACTAAATAACAAACGGCCCAATTGGGCCGTATTTGAAGCTTCACAACGCGCGCGGTGGTAACTTATCTGGTTTGAGTATTTCATCAGTGTCTTACCTAGTTTCTGAGGTTTTTTGACGATCAACGTGAAACGTCAAACATGCTAACCAATAATTATAGTCGTGAGTCGTGACTCGTGTATAACTGAGTACTGAGTACTGGCCAAGCGAGCAGCCTCGCGAGGCTCGGGCCGCGGCACGTTCGGGCGAGGCAGCGTGTACGTCTTGACCGACCGAGGATATGCCCTCACGAGGCAGCCTCGTAAGGCTACTCGCTTGGTCAGTACACGGCTAATAAGCGACGCTATCACAACCACGGAGCTAATATAGAGCTATAATCTATATTAGCTCCATGATCACAACGCTATTGAAAAGCTAAGCTCCTGTCAAAATACCCCACAAACTGGTGAACTGTAATTAATAAGGGTTCTGTTACGTTGGTACCTAAGTGATATTAGATTAATAAGGTTTTGATTGTATTGAAATAGGATATCCAAGTGAAAATGAATATAAATGGAAGTAAAATAATATAATTAAGTACAATAATATAATATCTTTATACAATACCTATGTCATTCAAAATTTTCTTCGTACATATTTTAACTACATAGTAGGTATTGTAATAATGCTCAACGATTCGAAAGGAAGAGAAATTAAATAAAAAGTAATGAACATAGAACATTATAATTTATAAGTAGGTACATAACTGCTTTAATAACTTTCTTTGACTTTATCGTAGAAATCGGAAGTGTATTCTGGTTAAGTACATAAGTTTTAATTCTTAAAGAATAGCTGGTATAGAGCAGCTAGATTCTTCATTTTAAATAGACACAGATGACAGACAATATTGTAAATAAAAATGTTTATAAATACTAATAATTGTAAATTATTATCTAACTTACTTGCGTAACCAAAATATATAAAATATGTATCGTGTAATATATAGAAAATTTGTAAATATTGTTGTAAATTGTTGACACATGCAATATGGGTGATTAGTGTCCAAATAAAAAATATTGACTACTTTTTGTTTTAATTAATTTTGCAATTAAAAAAAATACGAAGAAAGGCGAAAAAGAAGATTGCCGAAACCCGGGATTGAACCGGATACCTTTAGATCTTCAGTCTAACGCTCTCCCAACTGAGCATTTCGGCTGTGACCATTTAGTTCAAATTATCGAACGGCACCTTATAAATTATGGCCGGCAAAACCGGTACCAAAATGACATCATTTTGTTATCACTTATCAGACATCACAGCACTTATCAACAAAATAACTTGCTATCCTCAGAACAGGAAAAAAAATCTGTGTTGCTATCATACTTTGAGGTTAACCTCAAATACAAAGATGTTTAAAACTATGCAGTATGCAACCTATTTTACTGTTAGCAGGTAGTAATATTATGAGACATCAGACATTAGACAACTTTTGGAGTTAAGACATTAAAATATATCTACAATTTTTTTTTTCTACCTATAAGCTAAGCTGAAAAATACCTACCTAATCTACAGCATACTACACAGCTTGAGATATGAAATAACAAATAATAATAATGTTGGGGTAGATCGATTGTAGTGATTATTTTTAAAAATGCCTATAATTGAATAAAAAGTACAGCGTGGTATTTGCGCTATTGTGAATGTACACTTACCGTTTGGAGAAGTCAGCGGCCCTCAACATTTATGCAGCCAGCAAGAGTAAGGGAAACAAGTAAGAAGAATGCTTAGTTATTTTAGTTTTTTTTTTTTGAGAACAGCTAGAAATGTACCATAGAGCTATAAAGCATAATATTTTGTAATTTGTATCTTACCAATAAAAATAATTACGCAATGGGTTCAAAGTTTTATCCTTGTTTGATAGTTGCATTGTTAAAGTAGGTAGCTAAAAAGACAAGGAAGTTTAAGTTAATGACTTACAGCCGTTCCCAATATTTGATCTATCTCTGGTTTTGCCCTACTAGAGATAGAAATAGCTCACATTAGACATTAGAGACATATAAGTATTTTATGTCAATTCAATGTTAGCTGCGATCGGTTGTATGTCAAACCAGAGATAGATTGAATATTGGGAACGGCCGTTAGATAATGCTTTAAATTTTTTATTACGAAAAAAATAAATAATTAAAAACTTACTTGCTTTGTGATTTGGATCAAACTATATAACCACAAAGCAACAAAAAACTTTATAATAAAAAATAACAAATTAATAGTATGGAGTTTTCTGACTAGCTTCGTGGTTTGGGCCATATAGGGTAGGTGAGGTAAGCAAGTGCCTCCTCGGTCAGGCCAATCGTAGGTCGACCTGACTAGTAACTAGACTTTGGAAAATAAGCACATGGGAACGCATACAAAAAGTCCAGTCATCTGTTCTCCCTAGTTATATGGGGAAAATGAAGACTTTTTAATTCAAAGAACGAGATTGACCCACGTTATATGTCAATCAGTTGTATACTTGAAAAGTCCGGTCATCTTCTCTTCCTAGTTATATGGGGCAGATGACATGGAATTAATATATATACTAGTTTTACGTAGTATACTACATATATTAATTCCATGGCAGATGAAGACTTTTTAAGTCGAATTAGAGAACGAGATTGACTCACGTTAAACGCGTAAACTTTGAGAGTCACACCCGCGAAACGTCACGAAACCCGAGCCGCTGAACAATAGTAATTACGTCACAATGCGCGCGCGCTGTGCTCTTGTGCGGCGCGCGCTGCCCTAATTACTACGCGAACAATATGCGCCAACGGACTTTTGACTTTCAAGTGAACAAAACGCAATCTGCTAGGGGAGGTAGTGAAAGGTGAGTCCGTAGGCGTGGTGAGTCGCCAGCCAGCACTGCACTTCCGGTGTACCGGCTTTTCGATATCGTCACTATAATGTCAACGGTATACGAGGTCCAAAAGTGATCGACGATTCATCCATACCTACTAATAATTATGAACTATGTCTTACTAAAATCAAAATATACGGGAGTGGGTCTGTGTAAGTCTCGTCCGTCCTGGGTGTCTGTTACCTGTTCAGACCTTTTTTTTAACGCCAAGAAATGCATTTACGCATTCCGCGGGGGAGGAGGGAGATCCTGACGCGGACATGTGGGACTCACTCAAAAAAGCCCTACCCACTAAAACTTGGCGGTGCGCCCTCTTTCCGACGACGGAGCCACGGGTACGACACCGCGACCGCAACTCCACCAGCGGTCGTCTGCCTGGTGGTCGGCAGACTCCTCTTTCGGCGATTACTCGCCCCCCAGGCCGAACAGAGACCCCAGTGCGGGCTTGTCTAGGCCATTCCTCTCCTTTTGTCGCGATGCGCGGGAGCACGTTGCGCATCACGATTCTCGCAGGGTCTCCGCCTGGGCCGTCTTCTCCTCGGGCGCCTCCCTTTCTCTCGTGCGCTCGGCCTCTTCCTTGGCAGTCATCACCTCCTCTGCGAAGTGTTCGACCGCCCTCCACTCCTCCTCACCGCACAGCATCGAGCGGATCAGTGCCGGCAGTGAGATGTCATTGCCAATGACAGCCCTGAGGGCCGTCCAGGGACAGGCCGTCAGGGTATGCTCAGCCGTGTCCCTATCCGCGTCGCAGTGATGGCAGCTTGGTGTTTCCTCTCTTCCAAAGATCTCGCAAAGGTACTGACCGAAGCATGTTCAGACCTAAGCCGTTGTACTGGTATTTTTTAAATAATGACGATACCATTTTCTTTAGGTACTAGGTAGGTACCATAAAAATGAATTTCATCGCAACTAAGTAAATCTGGTAAAAGTTTGTCAAGGTTTGTCATTATTGCGACTTTATAGAATCTAGACTCTAGAGTCACTAGAGGTAGACAGTTTGAGACACCAAACAGTACTTAAATGGTTATAGAAAGAGCATAAACTAGGAACACTTTCTCGTTCACTCTAGGTAGATACAAAACATTATCAAAATAATTTTAAGGAACTGGTTTCATCAGTTAACAAGAAAAATGCTCTACAATTTACATTGCAAGCTCCTTACTAAAAGGGCTAAGTACGTTATACATTATCAAATGTCACATTCTGAATATTAACTATCGAATAATTAAAACAAACAAGCCTAAAGATGTCTTAAGGCGAGGATAAACCCCAATTTGTTATTCCGTGACTCCCGGTTTACCTAATTCCAATATAATAACGAAGTGTTAAAAAATATAAGATATAAAGCACAATATTCAAAATACCTTAAACCATAAACATTTTAATAAAACGTAATACTTTGGCTGTAATTATTTTACAAACTCACCTCTGAAAAAACTCTATTTCATCGAAATATAAGTATTAACTAGGATAATTGTACATTTTATTTGAATAAATTGTTAGTAAATCTATATTAAAACTTCTTTAACCGAACAATTTTGTTTCTTAATATTTATTTACAAAGATATTTAAAAAAAACATGAAAAATAGCGAAGATCCGCCAGAGCTGTTACAGTTTTATGCTAAGCTAAAAGGAATCTTATTGCGATGCGTATACGCTTGGTCTTTGGTTGTGTGCAAGGTTATCATTTTTGATTGAGATTAATCCCTGCCTTAACATTTCATGAGAAATAGCAATTTTATTATAGACTGCGCTTTATTAGCAACAGGCTACGAATAATAAAAACTAAGGAATCGTAACTCCCATACTATTACCGTTTAAATTTGGTTCCTTTTGATCTGTCATGTAACGTCAGCCTAGTACCGCTCAAGGTCACCTAAATATTACAAATATATTGAAATGTGTAGTACCTGGACCCTGGTACACTTTTTTGACAAGTATTGTGGAGCATGTTTTTTGACGGAGTTACTTTTCCTTAGTTTTTATTATTCGTAAGTATAAGGTGAAAAAGTTATAACTGAAAAGACAATAGGGTTTTCTTAGGCAGTAGATCGTTTGTAAAAAAATCTACTATTCCGGAAATTGTATAAGCCTGAATGTGAAGTACAATTTACCTTAATATAAATAGTATACTAGTATCTACCTAAGGCTGTAACACAACTAACGGCGGTTCCCAATATTTGATCTATCTCTGGTTTGGCCCTACTAGAGATAGGAATAGCTCACATTAGACATTAGAGACATATATTTTATGTCAATTGTGAGCTATTACTATCTCTGGTAGGGCAAAACCAGAGATAGATCAAGTATTGGGAACGGCCGTAAGTGATAATAGGGTATGTGTTCCTTAAGAGTCCGGGTGCCATCGCAATTCTCATGACGCTATAAGAGCAAAAAATTTCAATCCAGCAAAAAAATCAAGCAAATTTGCAGTGAACTCTATATTTAAGAGTCCGGGTGCCATCGCAGTTCTCATACAAACGTACTATGAACGATACCAAAAATATGAACGATTACAATATTTACATACTAAATTGTAATCGTTCATATTTTTTGGTACGTAATTATATTGCAGTGAATCTATGTACAGGAACCTAGGTTAGCTTAAGATAGTAATTACTCTCTTAAGCTGAATATGGTAAATATTCTCGTATGCGAAATAATCTTGGCATTACGTTTGTACGAGGACAGGCACCCGGACTCTTAATTATATAGAGTTCACTGGTTTTTTTTATTTGTATGGGAAAATTTGCTGAATTTTTTTGCTGGATTGAAATTTTTTGCTCTTATAGCGTTGCTACTTTCACAGTGAACTCTATATAGAGTATAAGGAACACATGCACACCTAAAGTATTATCACTTAGTTTTGTTACATCCTGTATACAGACGTAAGATAGAGTTCTTATTCATCTCATCTCTACAATTATAAACGAGCCTCCAATTGCCAATCTGACGGTCAGCCCTCGGTGTCACGCTGCGAGTCATCCTGATTCCTGACACCGTGACAGGCGTCACGGCAATTGCGTGTCACTTGGTGTCACGTGCACTGTCATCGCGTGTACCCTCAAATTGGCGGGAGTTTTAGGGTAATTGATTTCAGATCTGCGGAGACTGTTGTGTAGAATTGCCGTTTTTTGGATAAATTGGATAAATGAAGGCGGAAGGAAGGATAAATGAATTAGGGACGGAAAATGATTTAAAATAAAAAAACTGTGTGATTTGATGTGTAGTCAGATATAATGCCAGATGTTACAAGGTAAGTGTGAAGTAGGTAAGTTACAAGGTCTGTTCCAATTATAAGGGAAAAAATTAATATTTGTCCTTAAGTTATATAATGTTACTTATATGAGTTATATCTGGTTTTTTTTTTATGAAATAAGGGGGCAAACGAGCAAACGGGTCACCTGATGGTAAGCAACTTCCGTCGCCCATGGACACTCGCAGCATCAGAAGAGCTGCAGGGCGTTGCCGGCCTTTTAGAGGGAATAGGGTAATAGGAGAGGGTAGGGATGGGAAGGGAAGGGAATAGGGAAGGGTAGGAAAGGGAATAAGGTAGGGCCTCCGGTAAACTCACTCACTCGGCGAAACACAGCGCAAGCGCTGTTTCACGCCGGTTTTCTGTGAGAACGTGGTATTTCTCCGGTCGAGCCGGCCCATTCGTGCCGAAGCATGGCTCTCCCACGTATAAAATATTAAAGACGTGAGTGGTTCTTCCACTCACGTCTTTAATTATGATGTTATTATTTTTATGATCTAATAATGCTAATAACTATTTGTTTTATTATGAATACGACTCTAAACGTAATGTTCTTCGTAAATATAAAGTGCAGTACTTTCTACTTACAATGTACGGAGTAGGTACAAGTGCTTAAACACAAAAACATTCGAATACAAAAAACATAGTTTTTAAAACTCACGCCTCATCGAAACAAAGCGAATGCAATCGCGCAGAAATCATAAAAGCATTAAAACTGTAACAAACACTATGTAGCTGTATAGAGGCGACAAATCGCAGTGAAACTACGCCACAACAAAAGGGAACTCCGAGCGATTGAGTCCTCGTCAAAACAATATAATATCAATCAGAGTTGAGCTGACGCGACGCGACGGGTTATGAGGAGCATATTGCACGGTGAGGGGAGACAACAATAAAAAGCGAACCCTCCAGACATAGAATAGTGGCCAGAAGCGACGAGTTTTATTTTTAAAACTACTAAAACCCGAAAGAAACGAAGCGCTAGCCTACGTCTTTCTTGCGACGATGGCGAGTTATGATGGCATGATTAACATTTTAACATTTTCAGTATTGCAGTGTGTTTTTTCATGTCGGAGCCTGGAGGAAGGGTTCCTTATAATATGTATTTATGATGGCAAGTATAAGATAGTAAACTAAATAGCTCTCTGGAAATTTTGTGACGCTCACATTTAGTAGTCCTTTAAGTTGGTTAATGATGGACCAATACCAGCGATCACGAACGTATCGAATTTCCTATACCTACACAATTCTCAATAAGATCCTATTAAGATAATAGGATTAATCTTAAGTTTGAGGAGGTTGCAAGCAGTAAGTAAAACAAAAAATCACTTAAACTGTGAACATCTCAATTTCAATATGAATGTTAAAAATCTCAAAATGTCTCTCAGAGACCACATAGTATTAGGTATCATACTCTCGTCTTTGCACCCCCGGGGCCAGTGAAGTGTTAACGTACGTAGGTACTCTCTGTAGCTCGCGGGCTTTATTAATTATACAAACTCATATAAACTCACTTGCTGATACACTCTAATAAAACACTTATGTCCGCCTAAATGATATCGCTATGCGGTGTTGTTTTACCTTTAGAACTTTAACGTCTACAAAATAACGATCATGTTAGTAACTGTGAAATAAAAATGGTTATAAGTTATGTAGTTAGTAATAATACTGGAAATCAAATGGGTTTCATAAAAGGGTTTTTGCATAAAGATCATTAAAACACAAAAACGGTTAAACCTACTCGGTTTCTTGGTTAATCTTGGTCTTAATATTATAACGTATCATTTAGGAAAATTAACAATTTTAAATAGGAAAATTTGCGGTGGCATGTGGCGGTCACAGTTATATTATGTTTTTGTAGCCCTTTATTTACTGTTTACGGCTTGCCGATGTCCAGGCCGTTACATTCGATTCGTCTGCGTGCGATTCCATATATTATTATTTGCTTTCCTATATTTTTAGCTCGGCCGTGCCGTGCCGAACCAAGGCACGGTACGGCTGTAATAAAAACGACCACTAAACAACATGTGTCACAACCATAAAGCTAATATACCTAGCGGAATAGAGAAACAAAGGTCTGAGGAAGAGAGATATCACTATCAGTAACACTGCGTGGTAAAAAGAGACGTGTGATACATGACAGCAGCACTCTTTTTTTGACGTCCAGTCGGCACGTGCCGCACGTTGACAATTTAATCTCATAGAATTCATGTTCAATCATGCTTGTGTACGTGTAAACGTACACATATTTTTCACACAGGTGAAAACCAATTTTGGTTTCGTTTGACAGCTCGAGATTGTTGCTCTATTCCGATGTGTCGTGGGTATTCCACATCTGCGGACAACAGACAACAGAAACAAAAGCAACGACTAATCCGCCAGAACTGTTCTGCGGTAAACGGCACAATCTGTAAGCCGCTCTTTGACGCGGCCGGTAAGCCTATTAGTGGGGGAGTATTTGGGGAAATTGTACAATTACAATCGTATGTCAATGAAAAATAAGGATTTCTTGAATTGTGGGTTTTTAATACAAATCTGTGTAGGTACTACAAGATTAGAAGAGAAATATTCGCGTTCTATTTCACTCGCGGCTTTTAGCAAGCGTTTATAAGGCTGGATTTAACTACATAATATATGCGTCCGCCCAAACGCGCGGTTTGGCAGCTACACCGCTAAATGACCAGCATTTGTCTGTAAATGACATACAGTTAATATATTCCGCTAGGTATATTAACTTTCTCCCGCGCATCGCAACAAAAGGAGAGGAATGGCCCAGACAAGCCCGCACTTGGGCCTCTGTTCAGCCTGGGGGGCGAGTAATCGCCCCTCCGAAGAGGGGTCTGCCGACCACCAGGCAGACGACCGCTGGTGGAGTTGCGGTCGCGGTGTCGTACCCGTGGCTCCGTCGTCGGTGAGAGGGCGCACCGCCAAGTTTTAGTGGGTAGGGCTTTCGAGTGAGTCCCACATGTCCGCGTCAGAATCTCCCACATACCCCGCGGAATGCGTAAATGCATTTCTTGGCGTAAAAAAAAAAAGGTATATTAACTTTATGGTAAATGACAATGCAACCGCTCCGCTATTAAAATAAATGGTTCCATATTATTATACTTTTTGTGATCTCGTGGTATTGTGGACAAACCGCGCGATCGCCCGAACGCTTATAAATCCAGTCTAAGTAGGTACATTCTTTCGAGTTACAGTATCTCATGGGAAAAGCCGTATAAAGCCTATACAGTGTGTAAAAAAAATAAGTAATACTTTAGGGTGTGTACATGTTCCTTGTAAAGAGTTCACTGTGAAAGTAGCAGCGCTTAAAAACGAAAAAATTTTTTCACTTTTGTATTGCCAACGTCCCGAGCGTCACAAGTTTCCCCATACAAAAGTGAAAAAAAAATTTGGTCTTTCAGCGCTGCTACTTTCACAGTGAACTCTCTACAAGGAACACGTACAGACCCTAAAGTATTATCACTTGTTTTTGTTACACCATGTATAAATTACATAATACCTACATCTTTGTAAAAAGTAGTTGAGTAGTTATTTTATGAAGATACAACAAACAATTTTCTTTTTATTATACGAGTAAGATTTCAACAGGAACAAATCATTTTTAATTCTCAATTTTAACAGGAAATCATCAATCAATTTCGTTTCTATCAATAACAAGTTCTAGTGGTTCACACGATTAAAACAAAAGCAATATCCGGCACGCGTCGCGTCACCTCGCCACAACGAATGCCATCGCCACAAGCCACACGCCACAACATGCAATTTACATGCGATCTCTTAGTTACTGCTAAGGCCGTGGTCATAGAGGAACGGAGCGAGTTGTTTAATTGCTTATTCGATTAAGTTAGCGACGGAGTTTAATGGATAAACCACACACATATTGACAAAATATTGACAATCAGGAAAGGAATCAGTAGATGCTTTTCCGAACGGAAGAAATTCCGCACGTGCGCTTCGAATGCAAGCCGACGCGTTCACTTGCGAAGAAAAACCAATGTTTGCGTCGCGCTTGTCTCACCGCTCACGGAATTCCAAATCGAAATTCCATTTTATAAAAACTAATATGGAAAATATGCATATGCGGCCAGCCCTTACTGGGTTAGACAAGGTGGTCCGGTCAGATTGGACTGTGATCAGTCCGACGACAACGGAATTGAACGGCCTCTTCGTATATGGGGTGGCTCTTAAACGGGGCTGGATTTAACCCTCCGTGCACCACGTGGATAAAAGTTACACCGCGCATCGCGTGGGGTTTGTCAAACCCCAAGACTTATCTGGGCAAGGAATGCGTAATTTCTATTTATTTTTTTTATTTTATTTCAAATAACTATTCTTTGTCTATTTAAATTGTAATATAAAACTATACTTAGTTAAACATCTTCAATTTTAAATCATTTACAGACAAAAATGAAAATTTAGTAATCTTTTACCAAGTAAAACATAGACTCTTCTTTGGGTGAGCTCCTACCGTTAAAAAGTAATTTTTTATTTCCCATTCTGCTTAAAAATTTAATACTAATATTATAAAGAATATAAATTTAATAATATTAACTGAATATATTCAGTCTATACGATATTCAGGGAAGTTGAAATCAGTACATTTCTACAATGAAAATGGGCACGGTATGTGTAAGCAAATATGTACATTATTGGGCTCAGAACCGTATTTCAGTTTTCAAATTATATTCCTGATACAATTTGAATACTTCTTTATTGATCTTGATAATATTTTTGGTAATCCAGGGGCTGTTTTGCCAAGAAATTCGTGAAAGCGCTTACGAGAACCTCTCAGTATCCATCGGTTATATCTTTGCGATTTTCAAATCTTCTTCTATCAAAGTTTTACTTAATTTGTTCTTAAACCTGTCCACAAATGCTAATGAAGTCGAAACAAATTCAAATATCCCTGAAATATACATTTTTTCATATTCCACAATACTATGTCTACGTAACTCTTTGACGACGTCCTGAACTACGTGGGGTTTGTGGGACCCCAGTGCACTTTGTTCACGTCTGTTCTTTGCATAGGTGACACAAATGCTAAACCACTGCCATCAAACGGTAGGGCAACGTCTAAACTCCAGCTAATTTAAGCGTCAATAAAATCACACAAATTTGTAAAAAGTTATGAAAGTTTTTGTACGTCTGGGGTTTCTCAGACCCCACGTGGTGCACGGAGGGTTAAAGAAAGTTTTGAAACTGAATACAATGATCAATGTGTAAAAATGTATACGACTGGGGGCTTTAGAATAAACTGCCTGTGTTTGAATCTTAGTGTCTAAACACACTATGCCGAATTTCCGTGGCGGAAGTTCGGCATGGTTCCGCCTGCAATGTATTTTAAATTCCCATGACACACCATGCCGAAATTCCGTCGCGTTATATTGTATGCGTTTGACATTGCTGACGTTTGGCGGTGCTACCGGTGCCCAGGCACAGGGCGTAGACTCTGGGGGGGCGCAAAAATGGCCAAACCAGGGAGGAGTATTATTTTTTCGGTTTGCTCCCGATTATAGTTCCCGCTGCGCCCCAAGAACACGATTCCAACAGTTTAATAGACCTATACATTGCTTTGGGTAGGTAATATAATATCTAAAAAAGAAAAGGCGCAGTTGTAGTAGCTCGCACAGGGCGCAAAAAGACTGTTTACGGCACTCAATGATATTCTATGTTACTAACGTAACTAGATTGGAAGTTTACGGTAGCAACGCGTTGCCACTTCGAAGATGCCTGCAGGCATATCTCACATACATAATGACATAACGAATATATGACTTGACATTGTCTTTTGAACAAAAAAGTGGTTACGCATTTCTGAGAATATTTTGTAAGACATTGCTACTCTAGTATTTTAGAAGCTCATTGACGGCACTGGTGTAGACACTTATATTTTTATCCGCTCCGCTTGTCTCCATGTCTGTAGCCTGTACAATATGAAGTAGTCGGGAGTTTCCAGGTCTAACTTCACCAATCACGGTACGTATTGGAATTACAATCGAGTTAGTAACTAACTATCGCCTGTGGCTCTGCTTATGCAAAAAAATTTGGATAAGTACAACAAGAATGTTAGATTCGTCAGTAAATTTTTATTCAGAAAACACAACATAGAACAAGCTAAATTGTTTAAGTTTAGCACTTTAACATTATTTTCTGCCACCATATTTTGGTTGCCTGGAAGAAACCGCTGAAAGCGGTTAGGCCGCCTATTTGCTATGTTCCTTGCCTAATGTTGTTTTTGTTATTTTATATTGTTTATAATGCAAATAAAGAATTTATAAATAAATAAATAAATAAGCTATACGAGACTGCTCTTCAGTTTTTGTGTAGTAAATAAATTCTTTGTAAATAAAAGTATTGCACATAATCATAATCCAGGTAGATACTTATATTATAATGCGAAAGTGTGTCTGTCTAACTATCTGTTCACGCCCAAACCACTGAACCGATTTTGCTCAAATTTGGTATGGAGATACTTTGAGTCCTGGGAAAGGACATAGGATACTTTTTATTCCAGAAAAAGTACGGTTCCCGCGCGATAAAGTAACGGAGTGGCGGGCGTCATCTAGTTATTTATATACATTCTGTTTTATGCTTGTATGCCCGAGATGTTTTGGGCATATACAGTGTGTTACAAAAATAAGTGATAATACTTTAGGGTATGTACGTGCTCCTTGTAGAGGGTTCACTGTGAAGTAGCAGCGCTGAAAGACGAATTTTTTTTTTTCACTTTTATATGGGCAAGGGCCCGAGCGTCACGAGTTTCCCCATACTAAAGTGAAAAAAAATGTTTGTCTTTCAGCGCTGCTACTTTCACAGTGAACTCTCTACAAGGAACACAGACATACCCTAAAGTATTATCACTTATTTTTGTTACACCCTGTACAAGCATAATATGAAGCTTTTACGGAAAATCTAAAACCATGCGCGAATTTAAATTCGAAACATTATCAAAGAACTCCCAGTAGATATGATACGTGATAATATTTGCACAGTTAATTGCGCACACACAAACATCCCGCGGGGCGCCATATGTTATGTTTAGTCCGATTACTCCCTTATAGACCCTTGTAAATGTTAAGAGGAAACAAGTGCAATATAAAATTAAATCTATATATATAAAACTCAAAGGTGACTGACTGATTGACATAGTGATCTATCAACGCACAGCCCAAACCACTGGACGGATCGGGCTGAAATTTGGCATGCAGGTAGATGTTATAACGAAGGCATCCGCTAAGAAAGGATTTTGATCAATTCTACCCCCAAGGGGTTAAAATAGGGGACGAAAGTTTGTATATAATAATACTTCTTAACGCGAGCGTAGCCGTGGGCAAAAGCTCGTACTTAATAAATTACTGTACAATCAAAGTTTGAGGTGAAACAAAAGGTAAGAATGTAATAAGATTTTTTTTCGGTTGATAGGGATGTATAATGATTAATGATGCCAATATAAATGGTACGACTTATAAATACATGCAAACGTGGGAGAGCCATGCTTCGGCACGAATGGGCCGGCTCGACCGGATAAATACCACGTTCTCACAGAAAACCGGCGTGAAACAGCGCTTGCGCTGTGTTTCGCCGAGTGAGTGAGTTTACCGGAGGCCCAATCCCCTAACCCCTACCCTATACCCTTCCCTACCCTCAACTATTCCCTTCCCTTCCCTATTACCCTATTACCCTATTCCCTCTTAAAAGGTCGGCAACGCACTTGCAGCTCTTCTGATGCTGCGAGTATCCATGGGCGATGGAAGTTGCTTTCCATCAGGTGACCCGTTTGCTCGTTAGGGCAATAAATAAATTCAAGGTATCTACGTAATACATATAAATTGTACATTTGAATGAATCAAAAAGAAGTATAGTCTCATTTTAACTAGCTTTTAGCTTGGACTGTATGTATGTAACCGAATCTTTAAACACAATTTGTACCTATCCCTAGTATAATTAATTCGAAACTTTGCATACTTATTAAAAACCAATGACAATGTAATAGTTTGAAAAATTAATAATAATAATAATAATTCAAATAATTCCAATAAAAGATGAAAATAAATAAACATGTTTTTTTTTTAACAATTATTATTTACTTACATTAATTATTTATTATCAGTAAATACAAAAATTGTAGGCGTCAGAATTAAATAGAAACAAGTCAACAAAGAAGAAAAAAATTATGAAGTATTTGTGAAGTATAGCATATTAAATATTTTACAACGCTACATACGCTATGCCGCGTCGGCTACGGCGTAACGCTGCTACGCTATAAAAAAAATTCTTTTATTTCTGAATAAATTTGAATCAAATATTTTCAGAACGTTGAACTACATGTTGTCTACCACCGGTTCGGGAACTAACCCGGCGAGAAGAACCGGCGTAAGAAACTCGCACGGGGCCACTTTTTAGTAAAAAAGTGGAAAATTTGTCTTTTACACTGGAACTTAAAACTACACTTTTGTTACAAAAATACATTATTACTTTTCTGTTTTTTTTTTCTAAGTAATCCTTATGTAATCTAACATCGTACATACCATATATAACATGCGATCACAATGTAATGTGTGTGTATGTGTGCTAATCCTGTTCTGTGTGACTGTGTGTTGTGTGTAGAGGCTGCACTTCCCATCAGATTATCTGTTGTACAATATACAATGGCGGAAGACGGATGTCGTGTGTCGGGCTTCCTACACTCAAACTTAAGGGGACGCGACGATCGATAAAAGATGATTGCGTTTTATTATTTTTTCTTTTTTATGTTTCTGGCAAAACATTATTGCTTTTTGGTTAAGTGTTTACACTATCTTACGCATACTACTAAGTACTATGTACAGTATTATTATATTTCGAAGTATGTAACTAAAATACACAACAAATAACAATCTTACAGCTTTTAATTATCAAACATGTGAACAGTCGTGGAAGCGAGCATTGTGGTACCTATCATTATCATGAACATACTTAGTAATACCTTTAGCATCCGACTAGATTATAATTAAAAACAAAATCCATACTAGTATTATAATTGCAAAAGTGTGTCTGTCTGTTACCTCTTCACGCTCAAACCGCTGAACCGATTTTGCTGAAATTTGGCATGGATATAAGTACTTTGAGTCCCGGGAAAGGACATAGGATACTTTTCATCCCGGAGAAATGCACGGTACCCGGACGGACGTCATCTAGTTTACATAATAATATGAATTCAGTGCCCCGTCTGTAGCTACAAACCAAATTTTCAACAGTGCTTCGCCTTAACCGCGCAAAAACTACAATAGTGTGTGGTCAGCGCTACTCGTTTTGATTTGTGCCGACACCCACAAATACTGCCACAATACCACTACCACAATACCACACGACCAGATACCACTAAATACCATAATACTGGATTAGCAGCTTCCTTCCGAAAGTACTGACGTTTTTTTCTTTTTTCGGACATTCTTATTTGTGGGTGCGTGTGGAGTATTCATCAATTAATGTGTGGAATTTCTTATAGTTAAACTCAATTTAAGTAATAATAATTCATAGAGACTTTATTTCTTGTGCAAAAACCTGAATTGTGAGAATTAATGTTTATGCGGGAAAGTAAACCTGCACGTTGACCAAATATTCCTAGCTACTACCATTACTACTGTATTGGTTAAATCATATTAAGCACTTTAGAAGTTTGGACTGTTTAAATTTGTCCTTTAATATTATGGTTTAATTTTTAGAACCAACTGACTTTTATTTCACTTTCAAGAAAATAACATTATTATTTATTACCTACTGACGAATTTTGGTCTTAGGTAGGTACCTACTGACTGCAAATTAATTATTTATATAAAGTGGATATCTGCCCAAAATCTTTATTTACGTACAAATTAAAATATCAATAAAATTATCATCATTAACTATGACTCGAGGTTAGAGTGACAGTAATCAACATCTATGGATTTAAAAGTCACACCTGCCGTAGCCTGCCGTGCTGTAGTACATCAAAAACTCCTTACATTCTCATTCATACAACTCAGTATAGCGGCTATACCAAAGGACAATTATGACACCATAATGACGTAATACTCGCAATAATCCTGCAAAATCCGCGCTTCCGGGCTCGTATTGTATGTAATAGTGGTAATAGTTAACGCATTAACAATCACATAACAATCAAATCACTTCAGTTCAGATTTGCAGAGCTTTTGTGGCATCTTTATCTGGCGTAAAGGAACTTGAAAAAAACTTTGGAACTTGTGACAAAACAAATGGTTTCAGGCGAGGCGAGTGCTGTCTGTCGAGTGAAAATGAAACAGCCGAAAAGTGTACGGGTTACGCGATAAACGAAGTGTCGTACAACAAAATTGTAACCATATAAAGTGATAATAATTCCGTACCTAGTTGGTTTATAGTTAAAAAAAATGAGCAGGATTCAAATACATGTAACATAGTAGATCTAAGACATGGGCGTACCCAGGTAGGGGCGAAGGGGGGGGGGGGGGGGGGGGGGCAGATTCTGTTTTGTTTCATAACCAAACTAATTAATAAAAATCAAGTTTCATAATTTTTTTTGTTTCAATATACCCATAAAGTTAATACTTATATCTAGCGGAATAGTGAAACAAAGAGCTGAACAATCGAGATGTCACTATCAGTAACACTGCGTGGTAAAAAAAAAGACATCAAGACATCATGAAAAAATGGTTCTGCTGTCATGAATCACATGATTCATGACAGCAGAACCATTCATGATTCATGTTCTGCTGTCATGAATCATGTGATTCATGACAGCAGAACCTTTTTTTCATCTGTTTTGACAGTCAGTCTGCACTTATCAGCACCAGAGACCAATATTCCTCTATGTCAGCACGTTGACAATTCGAGCTCTAGGCAAAATAAAATATGTAGAAACAACATTTTCACGCACACTTACCTAAACAGATTTGTACACACAGATGTAAATTCGGTTTTGTTTGACAGCTCGGGATTGTTTCTCTATTCCGCTGGGTATCTGGGTATATTAACTTTATTAATATACCAGACCAACCATCTTCTCCCAACAGGTATGATCTGAAACCTGAGGGGGGGGGGGGGGGGGGGGCTCCCCCCCCAGCTGACATCCTGGGTACGCCCTTGATCTAAGATATATTAAGGTATATAATATAAAATATAATGTACTATTCGTACATAGTTGACCTGTGGTTGAACACCACTTTATTCACTAAACCATTACTGTGAGTCGAATTACCAACAAGTTGCCTCTTAATCAGGAATCACTTGTCTATATGCGGGTGTAGGCAAAGATTAACTTAAGCCCGCTATAACTTTAAGACATAATTCCTGTGAAAATTTTAACCCTACAAATTTTCAAAGAGTATCTAATTTTGAAGCATTAGAAAGCGAACCATCATGAGTTAGCATTTAGTTAGTTTAAATTTCCGCAAGTTGACGTCATCGCCATATCAACGCCCTCTGCCCCTACTTCGTAGGCACTAAAAAGTGTCGTTACAACTTTTTCCGTCTAGCCCCCTTTCGCAACGCACGATAAGGAACTTCGCTCCAAAAAAAATTGTCTTTCAGCGCTGCTACTTTCACAGTGAACTCTCTACAAGGAACACGTACACACCCTAAAGTATTATCACTTAGATTTGATACACCCTGCATAAAGCGTATACATTAAGACACAGCTCTTACGGCTTTAATTTTGTCCTCACGCAAATAATATCTGTCATCCTATAAGACACTCCAGCCTCAGAGGCAAATAATAAACAGGCAATCAATTAAGCCGGTCCGGGGTTCGATCCCGCGCTCCCGGAGCTATTACAGCGATCAAATATTTGCGGACCCGCCGCTCGCCCTTGCGGCACTCCCGATTACTGCGGGGACAACGCAACTACGAACATGAAAATTAGAATAAATTGGTTTATTTATGTACGAATATCGTAATTATGTTTGAGGGAAATTCATATTTAATTATTATTGTAACGTATGATCCTCGCTGGAGAGGTATTTTTCCTGAAACGCTTCAATAATTTGTGAATAGTGACTACTGTGGTAGAGAAACACTCACCTGGAAAGGTGGGACTGAAGGAATTACGAACGTCAAGACTCCTGCCCTCTACCATGAGCTCTTATAGCTGCATTATTACTTTAATATTACTTTCAGATTTGGCACAAACAAAAAACATCGTTTTGTTTATATAAATAGAGATCATGTTTGTTTATTACGGAATTCAAAAGTAATTAAGTAATACTCCTATTAATTATTATAATAGGCTTGATGACTATTTTTTTTTTTCTTATTGGTAATTGAACGTCCCTTAAAAAATAGAAACATCGCTGAAAGAATGACTCTGATAGCTTAAAAATTCACCAAGATACGACAATTCAAACATCTCATAAAATAGACCCGCCCGAAACGCTCCATACAAAGTGCTACGAAAGACTGACGTCACTCTTTCGTAGTTTGTATGCATCGGAAGAGAACTTTGTTCGATAGGTATATTAAATATTGCGTTTATGAAAGTGGTTTCATAACAAAAGTTGCTTTTAATTGCATAAGTTATCGATTGGTATACAAATATTAAGAAATATAATTGAAAAAAAAATCGACTTGATTTTCCAACTTTGAAGGCGCATAACAATAAAAATACAAATGCTATCAAGCTGAAATTTTGGGAACACTTATTTTTTACCGTGATTTCTTTATTTTATTAACAAAATTTGCTAATCTTTGACCTTGTCATCATCCCTTAGGCCCCCTGAACATAACACAGTGTTCAATTATGTTTCACCATTTCCTGATAAGTGCCGAATAGCCTAGGCCAGGGGTCGACAGACCGCGGCTCTTTCATAGGATTAGTATACCTCTTATTCTTACATTCACTTAAAAAGAAAATTAACCGACGCCAATTTACAGTCGTGCCTTAAATTAATAAAAACGAGTAATTACTTGCCACTCCAGAAATAGGCAAGCTTTCGAAGGCAATGCAAGGACACCGTTCCAACTAAAACTAAAATTTATTATACTTAATGAGAGTTATTTTAATAAAAAATGTCTTTTAGTGATTACTTTCTTTTCTTAATTTCCCTCATTTTTTAAAACTGTAAATGTAGCTTTGTAGTGTAAAGCAAATTAGACTCTAATTATTATTACTTATTAGACTTACAAAATTCATGTGGCGGCTCTTTAAAGGTATGGGAAAATCTACAAACTTGATATTTGGCTCATCTGATTGGTAAGTCAGCCGACCCATGGCCTAGGCTATCCACCACTTAACATGACAGTTAAAGTATGGAGAATCTGACGACCTCTGTGGCTCAATTGGTTGAGTGTGTGGCTCAAGCCGGGGGTCGCGAGTTAGAATCCCTTATCCCGCCGACGGAACTAAAAGTTTTCAATGTTCCCGGGTCTAGATGTGTATTAAATATGTGTATTATTATAAATGATAATATAATAAAAATCTTAAATATATTTATATTTCATAGTATACATATAAAAGTATTAAATATATTCCCGTTGTCTGGTACCTGTAACACAAATTCATTAGGGCTTTTAGGCGGCGTAAAAATGGCAGCAGGTCTACTTCATAAATTATTAATAATAATAAAATAAAAAAATTGGCCTATTTTTGCTCTATGACGGTACGGAATCCTTCGCGCGCGAGTCTGACTCGCACTTGGCTGATTATTTGTTTACGAAGTCACTGATTATTATCATAAACACATCATGTTTATAACCAATTAGTTGTATGACGAGAGGTACCGAGTGTGCCGCGTGCCGGGCACGCTCACGGATATTGCTAGTGTTTTATATTACTGCGATTTCACACTCCACTAGTTACCCCACCCCTGTTTTGCCCGCATATGATGTCAATGAGCTAATGGTAATTAAACGTACGTGAGAAGAGAGGTTATGAAATTAATAAAACATACAATAAAATTGTAAGCAAAAAAATAGAAAACATAATGTGATAAAAAGTTGAATATAATTCTTTTTATTCTTGCAACTTGCAAAACCTCCATAAGTATTGTCTGTCAAGAAAGTGAAGAAATTAAAAAGTGGCAACATCGTCGTGTCATCCCTTTCAAATTAATCTAAGAAAAAAGGGATGACAATACGATGTTGCCACTTTTTAATTTCTTCACTTTCTTGACAGACTGTACGAGTATGTATCTATTGTTGCTCTAAAGATTGTACCTTCATTAGAAACCGGCTTAGAAAAGAGAATTGCGGCTCGACCGGAGAAATACCACGTTCTCACAGAAAACCGGCGTGAAACAGCGCCTGCGCTGTGTTTCGCCGAGTGAGTGAGTTTACCGGAGGCCCAATCCACTACCCTATTCCCTTCCCTACCCTCTCCTATTCCCTTCCCTTCCATCCCTACCCTCCTTTATTACCCTATTCCCTCTAAAAGGCCGGCAACGCACCTGCAGCTCTTCTGATGCTGCGAGTGTCCATGGGCGACGGAAGTTGCTTTCCATCAGGTGACCCGTTTGCTCGTTTGCCCCCTTATTTCATTAAAAAAATCCTTAATTAATTGCAATACTAATTACTAATACAAAACATTATAAAATTATACTCTGACCACTTAAAGTGTGACTCTCGTAGCATACATTTAGTATGCTATAAAGGTCGCGCTTAAACTGGTCACACTATATAGGCACGTAAATAAAAAATACGCTGAAAGTAATTTGTTACTAAGAATTATTGCTAAGATTTCATCAGAGAACAGTCAGCATAAGTTGCTAAGCTTCATTACTCCAAAGTACAAAATATACAATGAAAAACTACACGTGGGAGAGCCATGCTTCGGCACGAATGGGCCGGCTCGACCGGAAAAATACCACGTTCTCACAGAAAACCGGCGTGAAACAGCGCTTGCGCTGTGTTTCGCCGAGTGAGTGAGTTTACCGGAGGCCCAATCCCCTACCCTATTCCCTTCCCTACCCTCCCCTATTCCCTTCCCTTCCCATCCCTACCCTCCCCTATTACCCTATTCCCTCTTAAAAGGCTAGCAACGCACCTGCAGCTCTTCTGATGCTGCGAGTGTCCATGGGCGACGGAAGTTGACCCGTTTGCTCGTTTGCCCCTTTATTTCATAAAAAAGCATATTATCTAATATATAAAAATAAGTCGGGTTTTCCTTCCTGACGCTATAACTCCAGAACGCACGAACCGATTTCCACGGTTTTGCATTCGTTGGAAATGTGTCGGTCTCCGTGAGGTCTATGGAAAAAAAAATCAGAAAAAACTTTAATCGAAAAGCAGGAAAACAGGGAAAATCATTTTATGGCAAAACAACGTTTGCCGGGACAGCTCTTATATTTAAACTAAACAGTGATGGTACCTAGTATTACCTACGGCAAAGGTTATAGAAGATGAACAGCGTATTATTCAAATTAAACTGTCATGCACTTTATGTGAACTAAAAAAAAATCAATTATAGAAAAAAATACGAAACCTTCGAATCATCTAGATATAGCAGTAAAAAACTAAATATTAGGTATGTATTACTAGCTGTCCCGGTGTACTTCGTGTCACAGGTCACTTTAAAACCTTCCCTGGTCTTCTACGAATATTTCAAGACTAAAATCAGCCCAATCCATTCAGCCGTTCCCGAGTTTTGCGCTTAGCAACACATTCAGCGATTCATTTTTATATTATAGATAATTTATAAATGACGGACAAATAAAATTGATCAACCTCGATTCTTTCATTTAAGAGCTAAGCTACGGTGCCCCAAAACAGTTCTTCATCAAACTTTTACCCAATTTTGTCGAAGGTTAATATAATCCAGATCAAGTGTTTCAGTTTACTCAGAGGTTCAACGATACATATAGTAGGTCAGCACTTAACTGAAATTCGCGCCCCCCTCCCCCCTACCCACTACCACTTGGCGTTTGATCAATAATACATGAAAATACCGGTATACACGTACCTAGGTCCCGAATGCTGGGCCAGAGTTGCCATCCGTTATACTTTGCCTGGATTTATGCGAGTTTTGAACTACTTTTTGCTGTAAAAAATGTATCAAGGTAAGGTATAATTATTAGCAATGAGTTAGGAACAACGGATGTACTATCAGAGAAGTTGATTCCTATGCAATTTGCAAATCGGGGACCTAAGTAGTTTGGTCGCGTTACGTCAAACCTAGCTGACAGATCACAATAAACATTGAATTGACATATTCGACCAAATAACGTTGGTCTGTCAATTGCATAGGAATCAACTTCCTCGATGGTACCTAGGTGTGGTTATTTTTTTAAAGTATTGTAGAGACTAGAGATACCTACTTTAAATACCTATTTTTCTTGTTAACAATGTACCGTGCTTAGCTGCGACGTGTAAAGACTTTTAACACAAGTTGTATTAAAAAGTAGCATTCAGAAACGCTCAATTATTACGTCATACTGAACCGAATGAATTACTGAATTAATGAAAACTTTGTCAGAAAATGTATGTACCATAGCTTCGTTAAATTCTTCGTTAAATTAAAGTTACTAGTTTTTATTATTCGTAGTACTTAAATAATAATTTTTAAATCCCTCTGAGTACGGCAGGTAGCCCGGTATCTATATCATAAGCTGGCAACACAGTGTGTACCGAGAGCTAGCAAAAGGGCGGTCGCACCTAAATTATTCACGAACCAAGCAAAACTGAGCATTTATACATCTCTCACTTACTCCTACCTCTGTCACATAAGCCCGTCACGCTCGCTCTTTCTATGGTAGGTATTGCGCTTTCGCCCGCTCATTTGCCGTCTCCTTCTGACGTAGACGTGGCGTATAGTGGCGTCCCTGTCGCTCTCATTAGGTTAGTCGACGTGTTTGCTCGACGCTTGGCAGTCGCATTTTGCCATGTTGAGCACAGAGTAATGATTACGTAGAACTTTTTTTAGAATTATTGTGATTCTTTTGATACTTATTTAAACGATTTTCTATCATATTCATAAAGGCTATGCGCTATATTTTATCATTCGGCTCAGTACAAAATGTAAGAGACAGCGCGGACGTTCAACTGTTTCTGATCAGAAATTTCGGACAATGTGCGGCCGGGCTAAAAGTCAGACATCAGACAGCGTAACTTGAAAATATACAGTGTTTTTGTGTAAACACCGTTATCCTTGAAACCATCAAATGAGACCGTCAAAATGAACAACTTTTTCTATGAGAACAATGCTGGGAACTCAAAAAAATCCGTCTTCATACCCATATAAATTGCCGATCCGGGCATCCGTATGGGTATGAAGACGGCATTTTTTTCGAGTTTCCAGCATTGTTCTCATAGAATGTTCATTTCGACGGTCTCATTTGATGGTTTCAAGGATAATCAAACACACTGTTTATGGTACGTTTTCTCATTCATTTCTTTGATATTTTAAGCCCGGCCGCACATTGTCCGAAATTTCTGATCAGAAACAGTTGAACGTCCGCGCTGTCTCTTACATTTTGTACTGAGCCGAGTGAGCTCGAACTCGCCGAAAGGATATTTCGGATAGTGTGCGGGGTGGCGGTCCGGCGAAATTCAACTGTTTCTGATCAGAATTCAGACAATGTGCGGCCGGGCTTATGGTGCGGGTGTACAAACGTAGGTTCAATACCGATTGATTCGTTTAGAATATTTTAATTGGTAGCTGGAAAGAAATAGAAGTTCACTTACCTACCTACCTAATATAAAATAATTACCTAGCAGTTAGTGCACGATTTTAACGGTCTACGGGCTCTACGGCGTAGGTAAGATCGTAGAGCGCCGTAGATTGTCTACGAAAATTCTACGGTTATGTGGTTAATTGGTTATAGTAAGTTAGAAATTACTATGAAGGCATAAAAGTTAGTCAAGTATTAAGATTATTGTGTATCCATACTTCCATTCTAATATTATAAATGCGAAAGTGTGTCTGTTAACCGGGGAAAGATAATATAGGATAGGTACTTTTTATCCTGAAAAAAATACGCGTTTTGGCGCAACGTAATTGCTGGTGTCATCTGGTGATTTATAATAATTATGAGCAAGGTAATGCATTCTATAGAACACGTCTTAGTACTTTACGACACTCGGTGTCTGTGAGGAGTGAGGGAGGACAGAGGATCAACGATCAAAGACGCGCAGCGGGGAGCGTGTAGCGCGACCGACGACACTTGGGAGTTGGGTTTTATTTTTATTATGATATTTGCATTTCTTATTTTAAGTAGGTACCTACAGTAGGTACTCACATACGGTTTTGCTCGATCGAACAATAACGTCGAGCAAAACCCGCGGCTCGGGCTTTCGTCCACACATTCAGCATTGCTCGATAGTTTTACTCTAAACCGATATATTTCATATCATCGAGCCGACTCGATGCGAGCCTTCGAGCTGGGAGTTTTGCGGTCCACACAGTTATTACTCGATTTGGAGTAAAACTATCGAGCATAACCGTATGTGAGTACAGTACTTACCTAGTCCCAAATAAAGAGAGAAACAGAAAAACACACTTAAACATTTATATTACAGCTCGACAAGGCTTTAAAATACTTTAAATGAACGTGGCGAAAAAGGGAACAAACGCTACCATCATACAAAACGTCATTTTTGACAGTTCTCCTTGACCAGCAGCGCTCTACGTTCATATACCTAAAGCTTTGGAGTACTTTAATATTGATTTCTAACCATCAATACCAGCTGAGCCGGAACTCCCGGGTCGCGCTACACGGAGTGACAGGGCTTTGACGGCGGCACTCACTTCTGCTTATTTGCTCGTTAAAGGATTTATATAATTGAATCGACTTCTGTTTGACGCGACAAGTGCCGTTGTTTTCACTTCACTCGACATTCGAGACCCATAATTAAAGAAATCCTAACGACTCCCCGCATGTCCTGTGACCTGTCTTTTGAAGTGAATTTTAGATCAAAAATTTCACGGAAGCGTAACATTTCCGTTAGACAAAAGCTATCCTATATTTGCTCGGTACTGTAAGTTTACCATGTCGTTAAAATCGGTTAAGAGGTTTGAACGGTGTTACCAGAAAACTTGTATCTACTTTGTAAACCGGGAAAGTTGCACAAAGCACCTATCTACAAGTTTTCAGGTAGTTTCCAATGAGAAATTAAATATAGGTAGCCTACAGAATCGTTGTTAACGCGAAAAAATGTACAGTTCCCGAGCGACAATATTTTTTTTGCAAAGTTAGGAACAACATCTTGTAAAAATACATCGTCATAACTCACGTGTTATGTAAAACGTGGCCCTAGTCTAATGAGAAATTAAAAATAGTGTGAAGACGTGTAGTTAGCATCGTTATGCTCCACGAGAGGACGAGGTATCTCAGGAGCTTTGACATGGAAATGAGAGTGGAGACACCGCGACTAAATATTCTTTTGATTATAATAAACGAGACTTACAATAAACAGAGGAATTAACTTGGGGTTCAGCTCTCGAGTGTTCGCGATGGGGGAGACTGCTGGTTTAGAGGTTATATGGGGTTCGATATCAACAATAATTGATATTACCGTCGCGTTGTAATTTTTTTAGACAGGTTGTTTGTTATGGAGATACTTACCTTTTAAAAAACGTGTTTGTGGCCCGTGCCTATAGAAAAAAGGTTGCGTACCACTGATATCTGACTGACATGCATAAGTTAACTTATAGGCCTCAATCTTCATTGGGGCACTTTTTAACCGACTTCCAAAAAAGCCTCCTCCTTTTAGGAAGTTGTTCTATCTTCAGCTGTATTTTTTATTTTTCTATAGTCTCACGCTTCATTATTGGACAACGGTTATATAAATAAAATGATTAGGTACATATATTCTCATGTAGAAACTTTTAGAACCCTTCTATTTTTATATTCACTTCTACCAAAAACTGTTACCTAGTTACGTAGGTAGTTTATTATCAGGGCCCGATCTAAGGGGGGGCGAGCCGGGCATTTGCCCAGAGCGGCAAAAATGAGGGGCGGCGAAATTGACTTATTCCTATCTTCCAACCTAGCCATCCACCACTTAAGTTTGAGAATTTTACCAGCTAACCTACCTTAAGTTTGCTAGTGGAAATATTTGAGTATTTTACTTAAAATATTTAAGTTCTCCCATTTTCCCCCAACAAATATGTTTCCTGTATAATATGTAAAGGGCGGCGAAAATGATCTTTGCCTGGAGCGGCTAAATGGCTAGATCGGGTTCTGTTTATTATACCTATTATAATATATACCTCTTTGACAAAAACTGGACTAGAGGGAAGGATCGCCACATTTTTCTCTTTTCATCATAATATTTTCACTACCAGTTGATGCGTTATGAATGTGCTTTGATGTTGTAGTACTCAATCATTATTATGAATATCTGAAGGCACTTGAAGTGAGGTGGCGCGAAAACGATAGGGGATACCCATATTGCTTTCTATAACACAAATTAATTTAATCATAAAACAAATATTTTTGTTTATGTTAAAGAACAAAGATATTTTTTCTGATAAAAATGATATTCGTCTAGTCCACAGAAATAAATCAAGATAGAACGGCGACTCGCGTGCGTTGCTAAGGAATCGATCGTGTCAATTTTTGCTTTGCATTCAGTTAGAACAAATAAATTACCCGTGGAAAGAAATACCTCCTTTTGACCGATTCACTTTCGTACTTCTGCTTTTACAATTAGACACTGCACAATGAAGCATTTTTGCACAACCGCTCCGGTGTAAAGTCCAGACGTGCGCACTGACTAAATGAACGTTCAACAAATCTTGCTCACTTGTGCAAGATTGAAACACGCTTACTCCACCCGCTTAGCCGTTCTATCTTGATTTATTTCTGTGGTCATGTCTAATTAACAAAAATATATTTTTCCCTATTAGGCACGAGCAAATTTCAACTTTGCTGGAAACGGCGATTTATATCAATTATAGACAAAATCTATAATTTTCTTTTCAGTGTAATTCGTAATTTTCACACCTTTTATTTTTGTAAGGCGTGATTTAAAAAAAATGTGTATAATATAACGTTGCTGGGTCAACTCCCAACGCCATCTTTCGGTAGAAGGATAAAGTAGGGAGAATGCTTGTTTACTTTCTAGTTTCTACATTAGCAATGTTGAGGTATCCTACGACTATTGAATTTAAATCAATACTTTTTGTAAATGTATTGATTTCAAATGCAGTATGCACCAAAAGTTTTAATGCATAATAATCGTATTACCTTCTCTTAAATTAAGTCAATGCACCAAGCGGAGATATCAGACTTCATAGCTCATACTACATAAAACATGATAAAACCAAAAATAATATATGTGATGAAAAAGGGGTAAATGACTTGAGACCACATTTGAGAATTTTAAATCTTTTTTTGTAATTTCTTTATTATTTCACCATTTATCGTAAAACTTTCCTACGGAACACCGCGCGTCGCAGTCGCGCACCAATATTACGCCTTGTGTATGTCGAGCTACGTCCCACATTCCATACCGACACACGCGAACAACCACAATATCTCTCAACTAAACAGAAATTGAAAAAAATTACACATAACCTCAAAACAATAATACAATATGGCGGCGTCAACTTGACAGTGACTTTTACAACTGTCAAAATTATTTTGCAAATACCGTCGCGAATAAGAAATTTGATCTCGCAAAGTATACTCGTTTAATTAAAATGTAAATCTTTCTTTTAGTTAAGAATATTGTCGGTTGCTCTCTTACAAAACCATCTGAGGAAAACAATGAGAGTAAAATTTAGAAATTTCAAATATAAATAAGCATAACGTGTATTAGATACAGCGAATAGTAAAAAATCCATCGTAAGTACGAACAAGCACCATAGCTGCAGTCAAACTGCCTTACCCTCCTGGTATTCCCTCCACGTATGAACCTCCCACTTAACCTCTCTACGTCGATAGCATAAAGCTATCCTTGATCTTATAGGCAAATACAAATATAGATTGAAAAAGTTTCATACGTTCGAGGTCCATGTGTAGAGTTCACATCTTTCCATTTTAGAATACAAAAAATATATAATCACAAACAAGTATTTTATGACAATTCTCATAGAATCGTTCCCGAGCTGACACATAAATGCCTCACACTTGCCATTATTTTGCTAATTTAAAATTCGTCTGGGAGATCTGTAAAAATTTAAACAAAAGAAAACAACAATAGTGTATATATATTACAATAAACCTATAGGAAGTAAACATCACACATTACAATCTTTGGATACAATGTCATCCTAGTTATTGCAGCATAATGTGCTAAAATGGTCCCAATTTGGGACCATTTTAGCACATTATGCAGCAGAAACTTCAGGATCGCGGGTTCGGGGCCAGATAAGTCCAACCGTTTGACGGTTACAAGCGATATGACCGGCCCCCAACGCCGCGCCCGTCCCAACCAAACCAGTCTCTACTTGAGCGTGTCAAACACGATAAAAACGTTTATGCTCATCTCATGAGCCGCTCAGTCCAACGCAGCGCGGGTGAACTCGCAATATGACGTCACGATTATACCGATGACGTCATACGCAAATCTACCCGCAAACCCCATCCCTTACCAACTAATCCCGCATTTTCCTATCTACCGTTCACCGACTTTAAAGACTTCCCCCCTCTCCATACACAACACCCAATATGCCGTCCGACTCCAACTTTACATACAAATTATATTGCGATCTAATTTTTACAACTTAGCTCTTAGCGAACAACTCGCGAATTCCAGCGGCGGCCATTTGGCGCGCCGCACTCGTGTACGTCAAAATGGCGACGGCAGCGGACGCACGCCGCGCGCCAGACGCCCGCCGCGTTTAGTGCAAACCTATCTACCAACCCCCTGTCGCTCGGTACACTACAGAACACAGCTTGTATCCACCTTCCACCTCCTAAGGGAAACATTTACATGGCGTTCGGTCTTGTTCAAAGTATGGGCGATACGTGATCGTAAAAGTTTCGGCGTAGCGGTGCCCCCTTGGACACGACCGAAGAACCGTATACGCATACTATACATAAAATATTAAGGACATAATATTTCAAAATTGTTATCTCTACAAATCATTATCCATTATAAACTACAATCAATTGGCAGTATTCGTTCAGCTTTCCTTCGCTTCATGATATAATCATCTCCCCGCTTGCTTCTGGACGACAATCACCTGACACATCCCTTACGTTTGTCATCTTTTCAAAAGGCTTTAGTTTAGCCGCTGATCAGAGAACTGTCGTTCAAACGTAAGCTTCACTTATTTCTACTTATCAAATACATTTTACACCGATGTTAACCGTAGCCACGATCTGGACGTTTGACGAGACTAAACAATATTCGCCCGCGTAGATGGCGCTTGGGATCCCGCGCCAGATGTCCGACACGAAACATCTACACTAACTTATCACGTGTGTGATCCCTTCAACCTTACATCCTAATCGGCCTCTCCGCGTCGGTCCACGATGGACAAACACGAATCCGTGGAGCATATTCTCCCACGATCGACGTGCGCGCTTTGCAGATAGCCGCGCAATCGTGGTCCGACGCGTAGAGGTGCCTTAAGTCATTCTATTATATGGCGGAAAAAACCCAAAACCCGTGGTTGGCCAAACACAAAGCCCGAACGTAAACCATGTCAGCTACGAAGTCCCTCCTGCGTCCTGCGTCACACCGCATATCCAGTGTTGTCCGACCACTATTACCATACTATTACAATTTAAACTCTCGAATCAGGTACTGGTATTGCTTAAATGTAATTATCTTTTTCTTAGTTTTCATTTAGAGTGGCGGTTTGCTGCACGCTATTGGAAATAGTAACCTACCTAATACATTCTCTAAAAGAAAAATAAATTATTTTATTTGCACCTTTTAAATACATTTTAAGTAAGAAAACAAATACACCAAAATTTGATTAACTTCATTCAGAAAAACAATATTAATAGTTAATACATTATTAAGAGTAAATAAAAGAACAACATGACGTATGTAATTTAGTGAATAGGCTATCATTTCCAATAGTTCTATAAACAAGCCTTTAGGAACAGTAAAACAACGGTGTTGAAGCACGCGGCGCGGCGTGCGCTGCGACGGCAGAGCACGGCTCAAACGTAACGTATTGATAAATTATCTTTTAGCAAAACATCAATCAATATCAGAAATATAATTAAAACTAACGTACTATTATAACTCTCTGAATCTTTTTTTTATTATTTTTAATATTTTTACTTTTACCAGTTATCGTATCTATTAGGTGCCTATGTAAGTATAACGTACGGAGCGGGAGCGGCGCGCGCCCGGCGCCGTCACACCGCAAAATAAATCTATTGAGTTGAGAGAAATACGCTAGAGTCGAATATATCCTAGGACCGCACACAACACTCATTTTACGACAAATTTGAATCAAACGTTCACTACCTAACGAGGAATTCAACGAGTATTGCTAAACACGGTCACGTGATACTTAGGGCGATGGTGCGGCGCGCGTGACGGCGACGAAGCGTGCGTTAATGAATATTATAATAATTGACTATCACTTCAGCTCACACGACACCTGCCAAGTCGGACGCAAATGCGCTCGCAACTGTGTACGCAATCAAATTACGAGTGCGACGCAAATGCGTACGCACATTTACGTACGCGACGCAATAGTGATCATTACTGTCGCTATTAAGACGCGACTGAATGCGTATTACGTACGTGCAAAAGCGTACACGCAAATGCGCACGCAAATGGCGTGTCACGACGAGACAGGCGACAGCGACGCGACGCTGGAAGCGAGGCGAGGCGGGCGCGCGCGGGCCGCAGCGCGGGATATCACAGGAGGCAGCTCTCGAGCACTCGGCCCAGACCGACCGACAGACCGACACACGGACACGGGGATGCGGTCACGACGTCAAGTACACTTCCACACAGTCAACATAATATTATATTATCATTGAGGTCACTGCTTTCGACAGACTTTCAAAAAGAGTTAAATAATCGGCTGTTTACCCGATCAAGCTGACAAAGGGCATTTAGACGCGTTTGAAAATGTCTAATATAATTGACCAGCAACCAAAATTTCTTTTGAAAAAGGGTCTTATGTTATGTATTTTGTTTTTTCATTTTGCAACCAAAGTAAAAGTTGTAATCATCATAACTGTGTTAAGTAGCATACTTGACTCCAGGTAATTTAACCACACGTTGGTTTGACTACTAAACACATCTTTGATATAATAAAATATCTAATTCACGCATTTCCTAGCCAGACCAACGACGAGGGTAGGTTTTGATTTTCTGTATCCGGATATGAAAAATATGCATATTGATGGGAAAATATGGATCGGAGCAGCTGGAGTTTGGAGAAGTGGTACACTACTCGTTGAATATTTCTTCCAATGTGTATATAACATGGCAATTAGATGCTTATTATCGAAATTTAGGCCTTTAAATAAACATCTTTGTTGAGTACCATAATACTTTAACTTATTATAAGATTCACGCACATGGGGCGGGGCCGTCTTACGCCACGCCCATCTATTATGTGCGTACATTCACTCAGATCTGTCCAGTATCGAGATCACTGGAGTTATTACGAGTAGTATACCACGAGCGGGACCCGCCGGTCCGACGGAACAGAGAAATCCTAAAATCAAATAATCCCATAGCTTCACAATCACGACAACTACTGCCTAATGCCGACGTCGAACACACGCCTAGCTAGCTTCGATACACTATGTTAATATTAACGTTACGTTAAACATCTTGTACATATATCTCTTTGATCGATAAGAATGAATATATCTTTTTTATTATCTCCTCTAAATATAAACTCTGTAAATCTTAATCGTCTATGGAACTAAAATTACATTTTGTACCATAAATTGTTGTTTAAATTAAGCCACTAGTCGCGGGGAGACGCACTTTACGGGACGAAGTTTATTTTCCCCGGAATTCTATACAAATCCTCATATCTCAGTATGACACATAGGTCCTAAAGAAGAATCTGGTATTACTTGAAAGTAATACCGAGATGTAAGTAGAGATGTACTCTTTGTATGTATGTCATTTCAACAATAGAACACATACCGTACATACCGTATATCATGGTTCATCTATGCCGGTGTCTAAAGTTTTTTTTACAGGAGTTGAACTACTCACTAGCAATTTGATTGGCTAACGTCAAAACAACCAATCAAAAACGCTGAATAGATAAACACCTGCCAAAAAGATTTTTTTGATACCGGGCATTAGTACTCTTTACAAGCTAGTATGCGTCCCCCCGCGAGCCAACATTACAGTAACAGACAAGCGATACGGAACACGGACTAAGATCGCGCCGCGGCCCGCGCACGCGTTACAGACACACCGACAAAGGAACAAACACCACGTACACGAGACACCGCGGCCGACCACTTCGTTTAGGACACACAGGCCAGGAAATAGACGCCAGATATATTTCCGCTGTCCTTACTTGAAAGTTGAAACTAAAGAGGCGTCAGTTACCCTCGGGAATTAAATCATATTGTAATAAATAAATATATTATTATTAATATATAATTGTAATAAATAATAAACTTTACTGTAAACTTATTAACTGAATAGGCTAAGAATTTGAATTCCAGAAACCAAGCTAGGTTAAAGAAAACTCTACTAAATACCTGTTGGTACAACTTACAATGCTAACAATAGGTAGCTTTTGAATTTTTTCTTTGAATATGCAACTTAACTTTCATTTAAAATTCTGGGTGCAATTCCAACTAGAAGTGGCCGACGCAATGTCCCAAATAAAGAGAAAACTATCCTAACTTACAATAAAAACGCCGCTCTCGCTCCTAATATATTTCTATTTATTCGTATAGAGAAGTGAATTTTTATATATGTATTAATTTTTTTTCTATTTATCTTTACCGGACGTTACCAAGTTCTCCCGCTATTAAATGGGCTGAGAAAAATAAACCTAACACTATTAGACTGTATCGGGTAAATAATAGTTTCGATCTATCGCTATTTCTATCCGTTAGGGCGACGCACTACGCGCGCGCGGAGGCCACGCCCCCCACGCACGCACTAATCTTAAAATTTGTCAAATGTCACTTATGAGAAAATATTCGTCATTACAATTTCAAGAAAAAAGCGTCACTCGTTTCGCAGGCAACACAGGTATTCACAAATTAGCTGCAATGACCTATTCAATTCTTAAATACCTTAAAGTGGTGCGGCCGGCGCCGAAAACGCTGCGATCGTGCAACACGCGGAGTTTTCGGTGCCTGCTCACCGTAAATAACACAGAATCTATATATTTCGATGCTTATCAATAGTACTATTGCTAAATTTTACAATTTATTTTACAAGTAACGACCTCTCTGCGTCATATCACATCCCCTCGACGTATGACGCTCGAGGTTAACAAAATAGCTGCGAACTCTAGACCGCCGTATACAGACATCGCAATCGATAACATTAAAATAAACAGCGAGACTGAAAAATTACGTATTTACATCGTGTGAACTGTGAACCGTCACAAAGAGTTGAAAGTCGATTGTAAAACTATGCAAAAAGCGAAGCGCAAAATATGTAACTATGTATATAGTAAAAATAATAACACACGTTTTGTTCTTACTTTGTTCCTCGTTTTGTCAGCGTAAACGTCTACGCACATACGAGTAATGAAATACTTTAAACAACGTCAAATATCACCGGTCCGAAGTTAGCGTTTGTTCGCGCAGGAGACATTCATGTTCCTATTTCATAAGTCCTAAAATAGCTAACTTAAGATCTTTGACAATAACCTACAGTCAATTTTATTAGTCGCTAAATTCATTTACATCAAAAATTCGGAGCGCATCACGCTTCGACGCGTTGTCACAAAAAGCCAACAATAAAAAGTGAAAATTTTTGAATTGTATCAATATTAAGTAATAAGTATATAAAAAAAACAAAATGCATAAATATATTAGTAAAGAAGTTAGAAGGCACGCCAACGCCTGCTGTTATTACTCTCCCGCGCACTCACACACGCTGACACGCACGCACACGCACACGCACACGCGCGCCACACAAGTATATACATGCACACGATGTATCGACTTGTTGATGGAGACAAAATGGGGGACCGAACTACGCATCGAAACTTTCGCACGAAAAGTATTAGTTTTAAAGAGTAGGGTGACGATATTATTTTAACTCTAAGGACATTCCTGATATGTGTGTAAAATTAACAGCACGTCCATCGACAAGTCGCAACAAATTTACACAGGGTGCTTACGAACCAAACTTAATCTAACAGTGTGGACGCCGCGGCCCAGTGCAACGCTAGGCGGACACAAAACGATATCAAAACATATCACAACACTGCCAATTTCATCCTCGAAATGCCAATATTTTAGTGGAAATTTCCGAATATCACATACTTTTCCGAAAACAATTTTACACGCTTCGAGCGTCGTGGATCAAATCCGGGACGTCGGACGTCCGAATACCTAAAATTTGTATAAATATATAAATAAAGCTATAAATTTAGAAACGACCGCGTCGTCCACCTGCCATATATTTTTTTAAATCCATCGGATAATCTCCGTCTACATATATATCACAGCAATGCGCTATCCTATCTAAGATTCGAGTGTGGCCGCCCTGCCGCCGTCGCCTCAAGTTATGGCAAAAAAGAAAAAAAAACGAATTTCAACAACTTTTGGTCACTTTAGCGAAATGCCCTCACTTCTCTCAGAGTAGCGGCGACAGCGCGGCCGCTGTAACACGCCCTGTAAACACCCGGTGCCCTATCCATCTCTCCAGACTAGCGTGGAATTTCACTTTTTCTTGTGGCTGTACATGTTCGCAGAATATCATCTTTCATTTTTGAAGGACTTGTCCAAGAATTTCTACAAACATGTACACTACATTTTTTATGAAATTTTCATCGGAAATCCACGAGTCGTCGCCACTCCCGTGCCTTATATACAATGCAGATTAGAAAAAAAATGAATAAACATAATAAAAAACGTTCACTTATAAACTAAGTGGCGTAACATTCTCCAATAATTATTGTTTTACAATTTTTATGGTGTTTCAATACTTGCTTGATTTAGCCCGAAAAAATAAAATTTTTAAAGTTTCGTCAAATACGTTTCATTAACATTTTATACATTTTAATTTTATTTAGTAATTGATTGATTTTAATTTATAACAAGCAGGCTTCGAGTTTTAACGCGCTTAAGTAAAGGTATAAATTAAATTTTGTGCGAGGTTAAATCAAGCAAATCGAAAATATCTTATAAAAATAATTTTGTTACTTCGAAAGGCGTTAAATTAAAAAAAATATATTGTTAAACAATGTTCATATACGACACCACGGCGCAAAAATAAAGGCCGAAACGCCCATATCGTAAACCTGATTAGTCGGGTGCCAAACAAAAAATATTTACAAAAAAAGTAAAGCTCTAAGCCGTTAGTGAACTCGAGAAACCGCCCGTAGAAGAAGCTCGCAGATTGACCGTTCGGTCGGCGATCGGGGGACAGTCCTGGACCACTCCACTACAGTCCCGTCACTGGGGTGACCACGCCGGTCCGAACAGCCGGGCCATGAGGTCGGCCCAGCGCGGGCCGTCCGGGCCGGGACCGTGCGGGCCGGCCGGGCCGGGGCTGCGGCCGCGCGGGAGTCAGTGGTCGTGGCGCGCGAGCAGGCGGGGGTCGCATCAAATACGGCTCTGGGCGCCGCCCGAGAACGTGTCCTGAAATTTAAAAAAAGCTATAGTATATTTTGTTGTTGCAAAAATAGATACAGATCCAAAATTAACTGAAACTTTTTTTTTTCTTATATATACCTAATTTATTACTCTAATTTAAAAATGTATCTGCCGAACTAATCATTTTTATGAACTTAGTTCTATAAAACCTGTTATAAATTTTATAACACATTGTACATACCTTAGTATATCACATATCAGTTTTTTCTATTAGTTATCATCATCAATATTTGTGTTAGGTGTGCAGACCTCTACAAGGATATAGATTCTAAATAGACAAACAATGAGCTTACTATGTCCCGCGAAGGCTGAGCGCTGCCGGCGCGAGTTGATCCAGAACCCTGACATAAAATATACAATGTGAAAACTATTTCCAATAGAAACATAGAGAGATAGACAAATGAGAAAATAATATTTTCTCATTTGTCTATAGCTGGACGCATCAGACTACAATATAATTAGTCATTGAATGGTATGTATCATTATATTATAATGATACATACCATTCAATGACTAATTATATTGTCGTCTGATGCGTCCAGCTTTGACAAAGGACAACGGAAAATATGGCAACGCAGTACGTTAGTATAGCGTTGCCAGATATATTTTTTTGTGCCATGTTGGGACTTTAGAACTTTTTGAATGAAAATAGCGAGATTCTTTTGTCAAAAGCGGGACATCAAAAGTTTTCAAATTTTTATCTTTTTATTAGACTTTAATATCTCGATCGTGGGATTCGCAGACACAATAGATATTCAATTGTTATGCGGCACCCGGGTGCCGCTTAGGAGTTGATGGGTTAAATTACGTTTACGTGACAATAGATAGCAAAAGTAGCCATAGCAAATCCAACCCTCTATCTCCCGCACTCCTATCTTCATTAAGCACCTTTGTTTCTCAGCACGCTGCACGCTTTTAACTTATCCTCTGAAAGCGGTACTGAGCTTGTACTGCGCGGGGCATTTAAATTTTATTTAAAAATCGAGCAACCTGCCAAATTCGGGAGCTGGCAACGCTGGTGACGTATAATGCTGGCTTCTCACGGCACGTAATATCACGAGCCGCGCCGCACCAGCTCAAGCCGCGCGCCGTGTATAGGGCTGGCGCGGGCTGGCTCGAGAAGGCGCGTTCGATCCGATTAAAGTCGGTAATTTCAAAGGCGACTCTTGCTCGAGAAGGCGCGTTCGATCCAATTAAAGTCGGTAATTTCAAAGGCGTCTCTTGCTCGAGCGGCTCGTGAGAATGGGTGCGCCGACTCGCCTGTTGGCTCGTACTCGCTCGTAAAAATCGGCTCGGCGCGGCGCGGCTCGTGATATTACGCGCTGTGAGAAGCCAGCATATGGAAGAGCGTATACCTGGTGCGGCTCGGGCGAGAGCTGCGCGCGGCTCATCTTGTCGCAGTAGTCGGCGAGTATGTCGCGGAAGCGCGCCCAGCACTTCTCGGGCACCGTGATCGCGGTGCGGAAGTTGCTCTTCACCTGGAACGTGCCACAATGACGAATTAACTGCTTCGTAATGACTAAGGACCATGCTCCACAAGACTTTAGTACGAATAAGGCCCGTCGACACTGCGAATTTTCACCGCGCGATATTTATTCTCGCGAATTAATTAATATTTCTTTTTTTAAACATTCAACGTGTTATAGAATTGCGAGAAGAAATCCACGCGGTCAAAATTCGCAGTGCGGACGGGGCCTAAGTCTGATGGATACATCGTAGTTACGTTTCGTCTCGCCATAGCTAGTACTAAGTTCTAGTGAGTGTTATTTCTATACTCCACGGGCGAGCTCCTAGGAAAAGGTTAGGTAGGTATCTCGCAAAATTCCTTTGCTGTTATAAGTCCACAGAGAATAATATGCACTAGTAACATGTTGAAATGGTCCATGGGCGTAAACATACACGCAGCATTGGCGTCGCATTTGTCTTAATAGGCAACGGTAATGCTTGTTCTATATTTTATCAAGGTTTGACGATTTCAGTTTATACCTCCACATTATTTAGAAACTCTTGTTTGTGCTATGATTATGAATCTTACTTTTATATTCAATATAGCAACAAGATTAATATTAAGAATAAAAATATTAAAAAAATAGACTTAAAGATTTTGAAAATAAATAATAATAATGTATGCATGGGTGTTCATAACAATTACTTGCAACGAAGGTACCACCTCGCTGACTTTCATGTAGATGCCTCGGTTATTCTGCCCGATGTCGAAATAGAAGTTTTTGTTGTCGACGCGCAAATGTCTTCCTTCTGGCAATTCGCCTTTGAATCTGAAAAACAAAATATCATTTAAAAGACGTCAAATAATCTTAAATTGCATTATACTATTATTTCAAAGAACATAAAATAAAATATTTGGTTAAAATACTTGAGCTGTATAATGTTTGTCGCAAAGCTTGATTAGCGTCGAAAAACACAACCTATAAAATGACAGCAGCATGTTCCCCCCCAGTGTGATCGTCAGATACGCGCGGTCCCTCACGTACACACACGCTCGTCATACGTCTGTCTCGCTCATCCGCAGACGCGTCGTGAATTTCAATCCATCCGTGCCTAAAGCGCCACGCCTCCCGTGATCGTCTGCTACTCTATCTCCCTCACACACACGCACTCGTCATACGTCCGTCTCGCTCACCCCCGTCGTCGGTGCCGAAGTCGTCGAGCAGGTCGGTGAGGGCGTCGCGGAACTCGATCATGCCCTGCGCCGGCAGCGCCACCTGCGAGCGCGGCCCGCCCCGCGTGATCGCCTAATACGCCATCTCCCTCACACACACGCGCTCGTCATACGTCCGTCTCGCTCACCCGCCGTCGTCGGAGCCGAAGTCGTCGAGCAGGTCGGTGAGGGCGTCGCGGAACTCGATCATGCCCTGCGCCGGCAGCGCCACCTGCGAGCGCGGCCCGCACCGCGTGTTCGCCTACTACTCCATCTCCCTCACACACACGCGCTCGTCATACGTCCGTCTCGCTCACCCGCCGTCGTCGGTGCCGAAGTCATCGAGCAGGTCGGTGAGGGCGTCGCGGAACTCGATCATGCCCTGCGCCGGCAGCGCCACCTGCGAGCGCGGCCCGCCCCGCGTGATCGTCTGGGACACGCGCAGAAACCGCCCGCGGGAGTTTTCCTTCAGGTCAAGGTAGTACCGTCTGTTGTCCTGAAATAGAAACAGATAGTGTTATACAAAATGTTGTCAAAAGTCTTGTAAATTAGAAACGATTCTTAGAGCGAAGCTAGCATCGCTCTGTTCGAACGATCGCCGCGGTCTTCGAGCAGGTACTTTGCATCGTTCAAACAACGCATGGCCGAAGGCATAATATACCACGTCTGTGTTGCGGCAGAGGGCAACGGTCACACAATACAAGAGAGTGACAGCGCAAAGCATAAATATATTAGCAACGATATATTATATGCAATTTTAATGACCAAAAGTCCTTTCCACAAACCACGCACCAATGAGTAACATGATCACCACTCTCGCCCATCGTGGTCATACCTTGAGCATCATCTCGGACTTGAGCTTGCCGTCCTCCGGCACGTTGTCGGGGTTGGGCGGGCCGAGCGAGCTGTAGAAGTCGCTGAACGCCGACAGGTGGTCGCGGAACTCCGCTGCCGTCGACATCGCCAGGAATATCTGACTCCGCCGCCCGTCTGCGCCGATCTGCAACGAGATGTGATAATGTTAATTGGTGGTAGTGAGAAATATTAGTCTATAGTGACTTATGGTGATCTATGGGATCTAGGTTTATTTCTCTTTCCTCGATACGACGATGTTTTTTGTAATCACATACACTGCTACTCACTAGAGCCTACTAGTGAATAGCAGTTTAAAAATACATAATGTATTATAATTTAGTAACTAGCTGTTGCCCGCGACTTCGTCCGCGTGGACTTTAGTTTATAGTTGTTCCCGTACATCGATTGAGTCGTTTACGCGCAAATCAGAAAAGTATATTGTGTGGGAACCGCACATTTTTCCGGGACAAAAAACATTCCTTGTCCCAGATTTAAATTAGTATCTCCAATCGCCATGCCAAATTTCATTAAAATAGATTAAATAGTTTAGGCGAGAATCATAAAAGTTTATTGTGCACCGTATATTTTCCGGGATAAAAAGTATCCCTTGTCCTTACTCCTTTCCCGAGACTGAAAGTATTGCCATACCAAATTTCATCAAAATAGATTGAATAGCTTAGGCGATAATCATAAAAGTTTATTGTGCGGGAACCGTACATTTTCCAAGACAAAATTAGTATTCCTTGTCCTTCCCCGAGACTTAAAGTATCTCCATACCAAATTCCAGCAAAAAGATTGAATAGTTTACGCGCAAATCATATAAGTATATTGTGCAGTAACCGTACATTTTTCCGGGACAAAATGTATCCTATGTTCTTGTTCGGGATTCAAAGTATCTTTTACCCAGCAAAATCGGTCCAGCGGTTTACGCGTGATGCCGTGACCACGCGAAGCGCAGCGCGTTCCGCGCAGCTTCACCCGCGTAAATTAGATATTTCACAAACAAATCAGTCCACAAAAAATAGCTTATGATCCTTCACGTGGTCTACTTCTTATCTGTGCCAAATAACAGAAAAATTGCTCCAGTATTTCGTGAGATAAGCCCTTTCAAATAATTTCCCCCGTTTTTTCCACATTTTCCTCTATTTCTTCGCTCCTATAAGTCTTAGCGTGATAAAATATAGCCTATAGCTTTCCTCAATTAATGAGCTATCTATACACTGAAAGAATTTTTCAAATCGGACCAGTAGTCCCTGAGATTAGCGCGTTCAAACAAACAAACAAACAAACTCTTCCCAATTATAATATTAGTATAGATAACCTAACATAAGTGTTATTTCTACCCTGTTGTATGTAGGTATATCACGCCTTCACTTTTATAGCTGATACGAAAGCGATGGGTGTGTTATCGATATTAATATCTCCTACAATACATAAAAATATAGGCGCTTAGTTTGTTTTTATGTGCAGCTGGCGTCTAATACCTAAATCATTATCAGTTGAGTGCTAGCCTTCGCCTCAGGTACCTTGACAAGTGTCTTTGAAGCCATTGCAGTGTACAACACAAAGCCGGTGCAAAATACTAATTGGTATTGAAAATATACCAGCTGTTGCATATTACTTTAACATCATTAGGATGGCGTGATTATAGTGGACCATGGATTAAACTTTACCGATGTGCGTGGCGGCCGTAAAGGAAGATCTTCCGACCGAGCGAGATAGCATGCTCGGTCAGGCCGAAGCTCACTGACGTCATTTCAGACGTTGTATATATCTTGCCGTTCTCCGAAACTTCGATAGCGCGATGCAGGGGCCGTACCACGAAACCGTTTTGAGGCTCAAGCAATCGTACGAAAATGCCGCGTCCTACTGTAACAAACGTGAAATGACGTTGTTAGAGCAGGACGCGGCATTCTCAGCCGATTGTTTGAGTCACAAAACGTTTTCGTAGTAGGCCTACAGAATCGTTAGGCGAATTGTGGGTACCGCCACAAAACCAACAATATGGAGGGAAATAATCAATCACCATGACAGGGATCTGTGATTCTATGTGTCGTCTGACTAACATAATGTTACAATAACAGATAACTGGGTAGTCTGGGTAACTGCTGAAAAGAAGACCTTGAAAGGTAGACTCTGAATCCATACTTGCATACTCATATTTTAAATGCGAATTATCTGTCTGTCCGTTACCTCTTTGTGTCCGAACCGCTAGAGATTATGGAGATAGTTTGAGCGTCGGGAAAGGACATACGATACATTATATCCCGTAAAAATCTACGGTTCTATATATTTACCGGACTCCTATTTCGGAAGTATGCCCATACAATTTTTTTTTAACATAGATCAGTGGTTAGGTCATCTCATTCAGTAATAGATAACGCTCGCAACTCCGTTGCACAATTTAGTGCCTGTCCAGATGAGACGTTTTACGCGCGAAGTGGATACGCGCGTTTCAATTTGTAGTCCATCCAGATACCGCGTTTTACGCGTGTTCTTACGCTACAAACATGGACTCGAAATTATCACGCTCCAATCAAATACGTCCATTCGCAACGGACTCGCGCGTAGTTCTGGACGCTAAAATGTTATACGTGGGAGAACCATGCTTCGGCACGAATGGGCCGGCTCGACCGGAGAAATACCACGTTCTCACACAAAACCGGCGTGAAACAGCGCTTACGCTGTGTTTCGCCGAGTGAGTGAGTTTACCGGAGGCCCAATCCCCTACCCTATTCCCTTCCCTTCCTATCCCTACCCTCCCCTATTACCCTATTCCCCCTTAAAAGGCCGGCAACGCACCTGCAGCGCTTTTCTGATGCTGCGAGTGTCCATGGGCGACGGAAGTTGCTTTCCATCAGTTGACCCGTTTGCTCGTTTGCACCCTTATTTCATAAAAAAAAAGGCACCCAAGTATCTCGACTCGCGCGTCGCTCGCGCTTTTTTTTTTTATGGACGAGTCGAGAGTCCCGCTCATTGCAAGCGTTTTACGCGCGAGTAAAAAAACGCGCGTAGGCATCTAGACGCGTAGCTCTAGTATCGACACACATTTCGAATTTATAATATTAGTGTGGGTTGATACTTGACAATAAACTATAACAATAATTATTATATTTACCTCTGCCACTTTGATGAACCTCCCCCGTCGGTTCTGCTTCACGTCGAGGTAGAACCGTTTTGACTGGATCTGCAGCATCTTCGTCGCCAACTCCTGCTCCTGCTGCTGTTGACCTGGAAATGACAACACCATTCTTCAGTGACTGATTGAGACTACTTGATGCCCTAAGCAAAAGCCTGTGGGCCCTCCTATCCGTATGTCAACTAGAATCGGTCTTTGAACCTTTACTCCTCAGACGTGATGCCCTAGGCAATAGACTAAGTAACTAAATTACTTTTGCAGCCTATAAACACTTGAAATCGGTCTGCCTTGCTCGGTGGACAGAATTGTCTCTTGCACCCACTATTACATTCTGATATCGACTCTAAGGCGTTTGCTCGTTTGCCCCCTTATTTCATTAAAAAACAATCTACTGGACTCTTAAGACGTGTTACAGTCTACAGACATACTGTAAAGTGCATACTGTCAAAATCATTGGATTTTGACACTCTATCTATGTATTATATAATAATGAATTTTCAATTATGTTAGTAACGCTAAAACTCGAAAACAGCTGAACGCATTGGGCTAATTTTAGTCTTAAAATATTCGTAGAAGTCCAGGGAAGATTTTAAAGTGACACGAAGTTCACCGGGACAGTTAGTATATAATAATAATATGTATTTTTTCCACTTAAACTACTGATCGGATCCTAATTAATGAGGTATCGATAATTCGCCGGGGTTACGCTCATAATTTGCATATTCGGGTTTTCCAGTAATATTTAATGCATAACCCACAAAAGGCACAATCATGAATCTAATATGGCACGTAATTAGAAATCGCGATCGATTACATGTACAAGTCGACACACCTCGATAGTCACCTCTTGGGCCGCTATTGTAATCATTAATAGGTTTATAATACAAGTATAATAATATTATAGCACTAGCTTTCAGAAGTTTAAAGGTATCGTATGTGTTAAGAGTCTGGGTGCCATCGCAATTCTCATACAAACGTAATACCAAGATCATTTCCCATACGAGAATATTTAATATTATTTGAGTTATTATTCAGCTTAAGATAGTAATTACCTAGGTTCCTGTACAAAGATTCACTGCAAAATATTTACATACCAAAAAATATGAACGATTACAATTTAGTATGTAAATATTGTAATCGTTAATATTTTTGGTATGTAAATATTTATTGTATTGCAATTTGCACTGCAAGAATCGAAAGAGCGGTACACAGGTGTAGCTTAAAATTCGAAGTCTTGCAAAGAAACGTGTATCTTGCTGTTGTGAATAATTCATCATCATCATCAGCCTATTGCCGTCCACTGCTGAATGTAGGCCTCCCCCAATGAGCGCCAAGTGCCAACCTTCCCGCGTTAATAATTAACATGGTCATCTTTTAATCCAAACGCTACGCAGTGAACCCTAGCCACGCTACTCTCTTTAAGGACGCTATCACATTTTTTCACAAATATCAGCGATTTTCAGGTACTTACCATTTTAAAGAATTAGGAGTCACACTGCGAGGATATTTTGGTTTCAAATGAAAGATAATATATTCATCTCCACGTCTATACTATAAAAATGTTATAGAAGCATACAAAATTTTCACATGAATACGTTTTAACCATCACAATAATCGCAAAAGATTAAAAAAAATGGGGTTTGATTAGGTTCCATTATAGCTAAATACACTGAACTAAGGAAAATAAATATATACAAAAAAATGTTGCTTAATTAGTCCCCTGTACGAATAGCTAAATATTTTATATAAAAATAAATAACAATTCCATTTATATGAAAAATAAGAAACGCTCTCAAATTTTTTATACATTTTCGCCCTATCAAGAACGCGGCGAGCGTCGTAACCGCCACTGTACAAGGCGCGCTGAAATATATATATTCGTACTGACATGCTAATTTTTGTAATAATTTTTGTGATAGCGTCCTTAATCTCACAGAACCTAATCAAGACGGAAGAAAGTACTCAAACTACGTCCGTATGTCCCAATTCTACGTCAGGTCTATCAGAAACCCGTGTGTTCGAATTAGCCGTGGCAAATGGAGCGCGGCCTGGTTCGGGGTCAGCACGGGGCTCGTTGAAGGATAATAATAGGAGATCATACGATTACGTCCCCGCGAAAGGGACAAACTGGAATATACATATTATATATGGCAGCTGCGTCATCGTAAAGGTACCGTTCAGGATCAAGGCGGCAAGCGACTCCGACAAAAATTCATAAAACAGGCCACTTTATGACATTGGCTACTAGGTTTCATTTCACCAATGTTGGTAGAAAATTAAACCTATAGCCTAGGTTATAAAGTTGCATTTTGTTTGAATTTTTGTCGGTCGCGGTCGCTTGCGCTTTAGACTGCGTTTCCATCCAATAAAATCGCTGATAGGTCAGGCAAATAAAGCAATTCTATTGGTTCTTAAAAAACACGCAGCCTAGCACAGCTGCTGCAGTAGAAAGGCAGTCTAAAGTCCCCGGAGGGACCAAACGACCAGCTCGGACTGATCGTAGGCTGATCTGATCGGACTCATGCACCCACGGGAATGAGTTCGCTCAGATCTGCCTGCGATGAATCCAGACTCCAGCCCGACCATACCGCATGCCCGTACTTTTAAGACACAAAAAAGAATCCTATTTTCATAGTTTTAAGTTTTTTTAATCCATCTATTTCGTCGTCATTCATCTATCTGTCCATCGCATTGAATTTTACTAAAATAGAACTTACCGGAGTCAAAGTTGTTCCCGCCTGCATCCATACCTTGACCATGATATTCTGAAAACAACACGTAAACATAATTAGTAAATTATTTTCAGAAACATTTTCCTTACAAATAAGAACTAAATCATATGATACAGAACCAATAGAAAGATTAATGTCTCTATCTATCAGACAAGTTATCCACAACTATCTGATAGAGTGTCTATCTGTCAGATAAGTTGTGGATAGCCTATCCGGCACTTATCAGTAAGTGGTGAAACAAGCCCTTAATATTCGTTCTAATAAAAAGATAGAAAATATATTATATGCGGCAGAATGCGACTTTACTGTATAAAATATTTTTGCATACTTATAAAATGTTTAACATATTTTGTACCATATTCTGGTAAATCAAATATTCGAATTGAACTGAAGGTGTAGACTGTAGAACCAAGAATGATGTATTTTCTTAGGTCTTATTCTGACTTTGAAAGGGGCGATTCCATTATCGCGGGTGCAACATTTTGACGCACTTAAAGCGTCCTACTGACAAAATAAAACATATTTATTAATAAATTATCTTCTGAAGGGATACATTTTAACTAGTTTAATCATGATTTGTAAATGAAAACTATAATTAAATCTAAGAAAAGCCACAAAATATGTTTGAAGTACTATCGCGGGTGCAACCAAATCGGCCCTCCATTAACAACTCGGACGAGTTCATTTGAGAATACTGTTAATTGTGAAACTTTTAGTAATTTATTAACCCATATTTCAAAAGTGTATAAGACAAAGAAATTATTTAACTAGATACAATTAATTTAATTTATTAGTACTAGGAATTATTAACAATTTCCACGATCGCGGGTGCAACATCAGAATATCGCGGGTGCAACAAGTCTAAAGAAATTGAATTTACTCATAAGTCTGCGACTAATTTCTACATTTTTGATATGCAATACATAATATTATTAGTAAGTTGTAATAATACTACTTAAAATTTTGTTATTTTTTAATTATCAGTCATTTATCGATCTGAGAAAAAAAATCGTCTAAATCACTAAAACAATTTAATAATGTAAATTAGGCAAACGTTTTTCGATGTATTGCTATAAAACCGAACTACAGCAAACATTAAATTCAAAATTAATATCTATAATTTTAAAGAATATGGGAAAATGATAAGTAAAAATATTTTTTTCAAAGAAAAATATTAAATTATATGATTTTTTTATGTCATTTGTAGCATGTCTTATAAAATGTTTAAAAATAAAACAAGATTAATCATCATTTGAAACATCTGTTATGTAATACATGAAATATATCTAAAAATATAAAACACGATGTGACTCTATTGAATTTTTTATAAATCTTGTAATTACATGAAAAGTATTGATAACAAATATAATTTAACGTTATTGTTTACCTTAATAATATTAAATATGACGAAAATTACTATAATAGTCAAAAAATAAATTGTTGCTTTTGCAATTATACTGCTTCGATCGCGGGTGCAACCACTTTTAAGGTACTGTTTTTTCATTAAAAACCATAAAATAGTTTATTCCAATGATTAATTCCTATTTCCCTCTCAATTCTTCTTACTTTTACAAAGTTTCAAATTATTAACAATTTATTTTAGCGAGAAAACTAAACTTTTGTACTTTTTTTATCGCGGGTGCAACAATTGCAACTTTTGTTTAGCAATGTTTGAAAACTAATTCAAAATTGTTGATTTTTTTTGCTCAGAAATATAAACTTATGTTATACAGTCAATATTATGTAGGGAAATTCAACTTCGAGCTAGTGATTTGTAGTAAAATATAATCATGTGTGGCATAAGCAGTTTTTCTCGCGCCGTTAGATGATATCACTTCAGAATGTTATAGATCATTCAAATTTAAATTTTTACTGATAAAAGTTCTTTTGCTAGTAAATATACATCTTTTTATTTATAATTCAATAAAAAAATGTAACAAATGCTGTAATTTAAAAATTCGTGTCAAGGGTCGTCTCTAGCGGAATCGCCCAAAGATCTTATTTACTCAACGGATAAGCCAAAAGAAGGGTTACTTATTACGAAATCAATATTATGGGTCATGGGAAGTATTTTTCTGCACAAAATTGTAAAGGACTCCGAAGGGCAAAAGTAAGACAGTTAATAAATAAAACACATAATATAATTTATTAATAACATACACAATAATCTGTATACACAATTATGATTAAGTATACATCTTTTAAATACTTAAGTCATCTTAATGTTTCAAGTAATTTCACTAATTTGTCTTCTCTTGATTCTTGAAAATCTTCAAATACTTTCCTGTATTATTTTTATAGCAAGAAATTACAATCTACACATAGAATATATATTGTAGCACCTTCACATATGTACAAAAAACTATATTTAAATAATTTTCAGCTTGTGATGATATTATTATTTATCTTCATTTAAATACAAACTGAAAATGGAAATTGCAAAAAATTATTTGAAAGCACCAAAGAGCGCACAAAAATTATATTTTTATGTATTCTTAGAACATAATATATACTAGCTGTTTGACCGAGCTTTGCTCGGTATCCGATGAAAATGACATTTTCTAAGAAATGATTCCTAGCTAGATCGATTTATCGCCCTCTTTTCTTAGAAATGATTCCTAGCTAGATCGATTTATTGCCCTCGAAACCCCCTATATACTAAACTAGCTGTTGCCCGCGACTTCGTCCGCGTGGACTTCAGTTTATAGCGCGCGATGTCAACAAAATTGGTGTCAAAAGCTTTAATAAAAAAACCCTGGTACCCCTTAAATCAAAACAGCTGTGCAGTGTCAGTAGGGTTGCTGAGGATTCCTCTTCTGCTTCCTCATAATGAGGAAGTTCCACAACATTTTGGGTTCCTCAACCGTTACCGCATCCTCATAAATAAAAATAAAAAAATCCTATTCCGCTATCACTTCCTCAAAATTTAAATGTGCCTGAAGTTCCGAACGTTCAAGTGAACGAATTAGCTACAAAACAAAAACAAATTATCTTGAGTATCAAAATATAATATGTATCATAGTGAGATAAGGGGACACTTTTAGAGGGTGCAAATATTATTTCTAATTCAAAAAATAGTCACCCCTAAAACCCACCCTTATAAGTCCAAGTCGATTTTCTCCCACACCACAGTGATTGAAAATTCTGAAAAAATTCATGCTAGTATACTTATAGATCCTACATACGATGGTAATATTTTCAACTTGCGGACTCACCCCCAAAAAAAAAAAAAACATTTGCACCCTCTAAAAGTGTCCCCTTATCTCACTATGATACATATTATATTTTGATACTCAAGATAATTTGTTTTTGTTTTGTAGCTAATTCGTTCACTTGAACGTTCGGAATTTCAGGCACATAAATTTAAGAGGAATTTATGAGGAATTTCACTGCATGCGCGTCGCGTATCCATCTTTTTTGTGTGCGTGTGTTGTGTACGTTACTGAACTCCTCCTTAATTGCTGGACCGATTTTGATGGTTCTTTATTGTGTGTGTTTTGAGAATGGTTTAGATTCATAGTTGGGTCCACTGGAAAATGCCCTTTTAATTATTTTTTGTGTAATGTATGTACCCAGTTATGGATAGACAGGACAAAGACTTTGGGTTGGGTCCGCTAGTATTTATAATTTCCTATCATCCTCTTCCTCATCCGCTTCCTCATCCACATCCTCTTCCTCAAAAAATATCCTCTTCCTCATCCGCATCCTCTAAATTTGCGCGTGAAAATTCCTCTTCCTCCTCTTCCTCATAATCACTTTCTCAACAACCCTATTAGTGTGCATATAATATTTCAATTTTTTAAATTAATCTTTATATTTTATGCCAAATTTTTAAGCTTATTTAGTCCCCCAATTACACAACTTTACCCATAAACTATTTATCATTGATAGGTTTAAGGTTACGTCACTGCATAGATAAAGTACTGATTTAATAAATAACGTATAAAAAGAAATAACAGTCGAAAAATATTGTATATACGATAATACCACCTCTTATAGAACGACTTCTGGGCAAGCGTTAGCGCGATGTAGGAGACGCACGGCGCCATCTATTTTGAATTTTTGGAACTAACTTAATTTGAACAAATTTACGCATTTTCACCCCCTTACAACCCTTTGTTTTCAGTAAAAAAGTAGCCTATGTCCTTTCTCAGGCTTTAGACTATCTGTATACAAAATTTCATTACAATCGGTTCGGTAGTTTTGGCGTTTGGCGTGAAAGCGAGACTGACAGACAGACAGACAGACAGAGATACTTTCGCATTTATAATATTAGTATAGATTATGTGCACACTGCACAGCTGTTTTTGGGTATTTTGATTAAGGGCCGCGCTACACCTGAATGGCAGCGGCGAGGCGAGCACTTTCAGCACTGCCATTCCGGTGTAGCGCGGCCTTAAGAGGGGAACCAGTTACCAGGGTTTTAAAAAGTTTTTAAATTTGACACAAATTTTGTTGACACCGCGCGCTATAAACTAAAGTCCACGCGCATATACAAGAATTGCTCGTTTAAAGATATAAGATTTTGTTACATATATTCCTTTTCTTTTAAGCAATTTAAAAAAGCAATAGTTTATATTACGCCCTAGTAAAGAATATTTATCAGGAAGTTTCGTCTAGTCTGCGTACTACTTAGTACTTAGTAGGTACTAGCAGCAAGGACGGTCTACAAAACATAAAAATGTGCAAATTTTAATGTCTATCGTTTTGGAATAAATTATAGCCCGAAGGCCAGTGGATTCGCAAGCGTTTACATTCTAACACAGACAAGCCACCATTATATTATAGCTTTAAAATAATATCGCTTCTATCGTAGATATTTAACTTTGCGAAAACGTTTAGTACTCTGTACTTTCTGTACGTTGTTACGTTCTATACTTAAGAGGAGTCCACACCGCCCTTTTTTCCATACAAACGTTGTCCCCTGTTTCCTCTCTGGATAATGCTAGTAGAGTTATAATTTTTTTTCCTGAATATCTACGGCCACTAATACAATGTCCCTATGTTTTCTTTTTTTTCATAATTTAATTATTAAATAAGATATGAACGTTCAAAAACCCAAAAAAATGGCCAGATTTTCCGCTGTGTTCAAACGTCCAGAAAACAGATTTGGCTAGATTATACAAAAAAAAGCAAAACATAGGAACACAGCTCAAGCCTTTTTTTAATCTTTAATGAAAAAAGTATTTAAATCGGTTAAGTTTTGGAGAAGGCATCAGGGGACAACGAATCGTTGATTTTCTGGATTTTCTGCAGTTGTCTCTATCGCGTTCTGCTGTATAGGCTTGAGGTAAGGGAGACAGCTACAGATATTACACGTACTTTTTTTTCATTTCTCTAGCCCCTGGTGTATCCTCTTAAGAGGAGTCCCGCAAATCCATAATCCGTTGCGCCATGTTCGTTTTAAATAGCGCGGGAACCATACATTTTTCCGGGATGACAAGTATCCTATGTCCTTTCCCGGGACTCAAAGTATCTTCATATGTACCAAATTTCAGCAAAATCGGTTAAGCGGTTAGGGCGTGAAGAGGTAACAGACAGACAGACACACTTTCAAATTTATAATACATAAATCATATATTATATAATAAATATGGAAGTATGGATGCATGTTTGTTTATAGCACCTCATAGTAAACAAGAACCCATAAATTTCAAGCTAAAATCCATCGAGCATTGGCTGGTAGCGTCTTTCAAACAAACATCCGTGCTTATATTATAAATGCGAAAGTGTGTCTGTCTGTCTGTTACCTCTTGACGCCCAAACCGCTGAACTGATTTTACTGGGTATGGAGATACCTTGTGTCCCAACTCCCAGGAAAGGACATAGGATACTTATTATTCCAGAAAAATGTATAGTTCCCGCGCGACAAACGAAATTTAGCGCGACGTAGACGCGGGCATCATCTAGACCAGGGGTCGGCGAGTAATATCGGGTACTAGGGTTGTTGAGGAAGTGATTATGAGGAAGAGGAGGAGGAAGAGGAATTTTCACGCGCAAATTTAGAGGATGCGGATGAGGAAGAGGATATTTTTTGAGGAAGAGGATGCGGATGAGGAAGCGGAAGAGGAAGCGGATGAGGAAGAGGATGATAGGAAATTATAAATACTAGCGGACCCAACCCAAAAGTCTTTGTCCTGTCTGTACATAACTAGGTACATAGGTACATTACACAAAAATTAATTAAAAGGGCATTTTCCAGTGGACCAAACTATGAATCTAAATAATTCTCAAAACACACACACTAAAGAATCATCAAAATCCGTCCCACAATAATTAAGGAGGAGTTCAGTAACTAGTCTAAGAAAATTAGTTTCAAAATCGACGATCAGACCGAATAATTCGTCTAGTTTTGAAAGTTGGTACAGTTGTTCCTATAGGTGTCCAGATGAATATACTAAAAGTCCCCGAGGGTGGGACAAGAGCCGGCGGTGGGGAAGGGGGGGAAAGGTCTCTTTTTCAAGGTTTTTGCTTGTGACTCGAAAATTATTTAAAATATCTCTTTAGTGACTTCTACCTTAATTATCTACATTACTATAAATTACGTCCAAACTGTACGATCAAACGATCATTACTTTAGGAAATACAGAGTATTAAAAGGGTACGCTCGCACTGTTTTTCCATACAAACATATTCCCCAATTTACTCCCTGGACAATGCGTTTAGACAAATGATTTTTATACAATAAGTACTATAATCTGTTAAAGCTACGTTAGATTTTTTCTAAATTTACTAATATAGTCGGTATATTCATAGTCGCGGTCCGCCTGTTGCCTACTGCTGATCTAGACTAGACTTTATACAATACGTACTCTCAAAAAAACCCTCGTCTGGCACAGTCGGATAGCAGGACGAATATAACGAAGGCTTCACATATAAACTCCGGCTGTATTCGTTCTCAATCACACGACTAATCCGATCCACTAACGAGATCGGCTGGCAGGCGACTCGCGCCCTAATACCTAGGTAACCTACATCCACATTCGTTTTAATTGTTCCACTACTAACATTGTACATATATAGTCGATATCTAGTGCATTCAACCTTAGTAAGTATGAGCATAGTAGAAAACACAAACGAATTGAAAAAGTTTTTGGGCATTGCATGATGTTCTGTTGATTTGTTTTCTTGTCTATTCTTTCATACCCTTCTGTGATGGTCATGACTATGATTCCTGCTAAGCATGCTGGAAATAAAGTTCCAATGTGGTATACCAGCCTATAGAATAGGCAGAGATCTGGATGACCATGTACAAAATGTGAGAATAGGTGCAGCCGATGGGATTGCAGTTAAAAGGAACTGAACCCCATGCCAGTGCTATTCGTAAACAGACTGGGGAAATGTAACAAAAAATAGTTTCTAATGGCGGCTCTCGACATAGGCGAACGCGTTGGCCAACGCGTCTGCAGACGCGTTGGCCCAATGTGTAGAACGGGCGTTCGCGCGTTGGCCAACGTCTAAATACCTACGGCCAACGCGCGAACGCCCGTTCTACACATTGGGCCAACGCGTCTGCAGACGCGTTGGCCAACGCGTTCGCCTATGTCGAGAGCCGCCATAATATGTTTGACAAAAGTTAGGGCCAGGCCACAACACTGCGTTGCGGCGTCGTATCGCAAAAAAAACATCGCACAGAAATGCGATGCGTTGTTACAACGCAAAAATTTCATGAGAAATGTCGCTGACGCATCGCAAATTTCCGCGATGCGTTTTGCAACGTCGTAGATTTTTACGATGCGGCGCCGCAACGCATTGTTGTGGCTTGGCCCTTAATCTTTTATCAGTTGTGATTGGTTAAATTTTAACGCTAGACAATCAGAATCGCTAGTGAATACATAAACTCCAGTCATAGAAACTCAGAAACCATGTAGGAATGATCTAAGAAAGAAGCCATAGAAAAAAGTTAATTATTATGGTTTAATGTTTACAAAGTAGATAATCCATACTTCCATACTAATACAAATATTATGAATGCGAAAGTGTGTCTGTCTGTCTGTCTGTTATCTCTTCACGCCCAAACCGCTGAACCGATTTTGCTGAGGTAAGTATAGATATATACGTTGAGTCCCGACTTTTATCCCGGAAAAATAATTTTTTCTTTTAGTTCTGATAAATTTTAGCACAACGGAGTTGAGTGATTCATAGATCGCTGAAGTAACTCGATACCATTAGAAGCCAGACGGAATTAATTATGATTTGAATTTTAAGTAGCTTGTTTAATTGTTTTGACTAAATGCTTGTTAATTTTGTTATGACTGGGGGAGTCATGCATCACTGAACACTGAACAGGCACATTTTCGCAATAGAATACACGATGGAATGTACATTATCTAGTAGCCCGTACATAATATCCAGATACCACGCAAGTCGTTCTGAAGACGTTAAAAACTTGGGCATTAATTATTACCTAGTGCAGTGTTTTTCAACCTGTGACCCTGTGAGTCGCGGCCCCTGGAGGTCCCGAAGTTTGTGGGGGTCGCCAAAGGTTGAGAAAACGATTTCAATAAAATTATGTTGGAGAATTAAAAAAAAAAGTATAGTTATATACGGAAGACTAAACAAAATCATAAATTGGAAAAGATCTGTCATTTTGTCCACACAACATGTCACTACTTCAACAGTGGCTAAAAGTGTGGACATGAACGTTTTCTACCTGTGCTTATTACATAAAATGCGTCCATATAAACTTTGTTTTCATTTTCTATAATATGTACTATAGAGAAAAGGTTAAGAGCCGCTGACCTAATGACCCGTTAATTTTTCCTCAAAGAAAACTGGTAAAATAATTGCATATTAATGTTAAAACTATTATGTATGGTCTAGAATATGTTATGCGGATAGGTGTGGTGGAGTCATTTCTCATTAGAAACTACATCCGATATAGAAATATTATTTATAGTACATTTCTATAGTCCATCCGACCTGGATAGTTAAGTGAAAGGACAAATTTAACCTCCAAAAGGTTTCAAAGGGTTAGAACTTAGAACCTGTAAGGAGTAAGCAACAATCACCATGATGGGATTGTTGCTTACTCGATATGTCGAAAAGACAGACCTAGGAATAGAGGTGTTGAGAAATTCCATGTAAGAAAATACTTTCTACAGACTACTTACAGGTAGGGTAGAGAAATGCACTTGAGAGATGGCTCGATATCAATGTATAAGACATAATAATATTTTAAAGGGTCTTTGCGTCCTGTTCTTCAGCAGAAGGTATAGGGACGTAACTGGTGATGATATTCATCCATAAGATAAACACAAGTAAGGGAGATCGCAGACTCGATCGCACAAAAAGTCTGTCGTCTGCGATCTCCCTTAAAGGTATTTGATAAAAGTATACCGCCTTCGGCAGGGCTGTCATAAATACGTAAAAATTTTAATAAAGTTATAAAAATACAATTATTTAACAACAAAAATGACATTTGTCATAAATTTGCCCAGTCGCAAAAGTTTAGTTTGTATTCAAAGGTTGGGAGTGGAATCGGCGAACTAACAATCATCAACGATTTGAAAATTATTTAGCGCTAGCAACGGAAACTTACCTACCGTAAGCAGTAGGTACTAGGTAGGTAGTAAGGGTTCCCAAGATTGCTAAGAGATCCGTTTCGAGGTGGCAGAAACACGAGTGGGTAATCGCAAATAATCGCAACGATAACAGAGGAGGACTGAATTCTGATCAATCCATGGGTAGACAAGTCTAGTCCGATTCTATTAACAGAAGCATTCGTCCACTCTGAACTCTGACCGTATTGTAATTGGAAAACAGCCAATACACTTGAACGGGGCCGGTTCAGTCTATCGTCAGGGAGCAAAAAAGCCTGTCTCACTGTCTGCACTGAAGTATCACTGCTCCACAAATATTCTGAAAGGAACAATGAAACCAGGAAATAAAAATAGATACGAAAAGGGATGATTGTTTGTCTATCCCCATTTGGACAGTATTCCTTGTAACAACTAAAGACAAAAAACTAGATCAAAATCGGTCCATCCGTTTGCATGATACGATGCCACGGACAGATACACACACAGACAAACAGACAGACAGACAGACAGACACGTCAAACTTATAACATCCCTCTTTTTTGTCGGGGGTTAAAATGTCTTATTCAGTTCATGTCATATGATGATTGATGAGTAATGACTTTTTAACAGACTTCCAAAAAGTATAGTAGTGCCAGGCCACGTTTGAGTGAAATGGACAACTACTGCTACAACAAGTATTAAAAAAAACATTTATAAATAAAAAACTTGAGAAGTGTCATACATTATACGCCCAAAAAAATTATTTAAAAAAATGCCATTTATTGACGCCCAGGAATACAAACAACGCGTCGCTGTTTATTCTCAAAAACCGCCATCTAGTTGATGCACAGGAATACTGTCAACGCCCTCTGCCCCTACCATGCAGGTACTAATAAAAAAGTGTCGTTACAACTTTTTTGGCCTAGCCTCCACAAGGCGCAACGCGCGATAAGGAACTACGTTCTAACAGATCAACGCATGAGAACAATGATAGTGTCTTAGATCCATCTTGTTCCAGGGCATCGTCCTGTGCACATAGAACCATACCTAAAAATGTGACATCAATTAAAGACAATACGCCTCTTCCAATTGCGAATACATAAATAATAATTATATTAAAAACGATATCACACCACGTTCGGTAATTACATTCAAAATTATTCGGCATATAAAATCGTATGATTAGACTTTTAAAGCGCTTTATATGCGAATTCCAAATGAGCTGGTATAGCAGACGGCAGACACCGAATATAAAACAAGTTTACAAACATCAGACAAGATATTATTTACTAATATTGTAGACGCTATCATCAAGGTTTTTAAAAGATTTGTCGTTTTTGAAGAAAAATAAAAAAAAACGTGACTAAAGAAGTCACGTTTTTTAAATTTTGTCGGCGCATTCAGGCAGTTTTGATTTTTGAAACCAGCCTCTGGCCTCAGTTATCTTGAAATTAGTCATTGCTCTAACCACACTGTGTCCTGAACGTGATCTAGATTACGAAATGGCAACTCTATACTTTGCAGGTAGATTATTTCTAACCAAAATGTAACTGGCTTGTTTGGACATGTGAAGCAGTCATGTAGGTGCAGCCAGGCTGCCTCATCCGCAGCCCGCAGGGGACCTCACAAGTGTAACTTTCCTGGTATTGATGGGTGACGGTAATCGCTTACCATCATGTCGACCATCAGGTCATTTTTCATTAAAATCGTTGAAGAAAACCACCAGAACTAGTCAACGCTTCCTATTTGGGGTCATTTTGCTTGCTCATGGCCATGACACACCCCAAAACCGCTAACGGCTAAGGTTAAAAACGTCGTATATCTTATTAGCTTATCTCGTTTTAAAAAACATACGTTTTTGGCAGTAGCAAAAAGAAACACATTTCAGGTCAACTACATAAATTACGACGCTCGCCTAAATTCCAAAATATCTGCCCGTTCTAGGTCACCGCGAAATTACTGGGTAATCAAATTCGGTCCATAGATAAAATGGATTATAATTATGTGTTTAAAGTCAGTAATTTTAGTAATAATTTTGAACCATAAGAAAACCTTAAATCCTTACGCAACATGCGCGAATAACTTTATTAAGAAATCTTTATTGAAAACGAAACATGAAATTATTTTAATGGAGTTTTTGGGCATTCAACATCACCTTACCAACCTTCTCTAATCTCTTTTATTGGTTATGTCAGCTTTACGAACCATTAAAGTTTAAACATAACCTTTAAACTTCAAAGCAACGAACCTCTGATTTAGTTTATTTCATCTGCCGTCCGTGGTTTATTCTGTTCACGTTAGACAGTAACTGGTCCGCTAGGCGTATTCGGCAAGAGCTCAGTTCAAGGCAGGTCATTGGCAGCACACGCAGACGCAAGCCAGACGTGCAAAAAAGTGAAACCCACATTTTTTCTAGCCACCTCGTGTGCTTAATTAGCCGCAGTCGAGGGTATTGGTATGGCGAATAGATTTCCAATTGTTATGCAGCATTTTTTATGTTTCACTTACAAGATTTTATACTATAGTATAATTTATTTCGATCTAAATAAATTAAAGCTCAGTATAAGCTGGTCTGCTACAAGTTTACTAACCGCGCAATAACGAAATAGGTACGACGCATTAATTTAGTCGAGTTGCGATTTTTTATATAGATCATAATTGATTAAGACGGAATATAGGATCCATATAATTATATAAAAATATAGGATCCATTAATGATAACAAAATCAGAGAAACCACGTTTGATGTTGCCACCACTGGTTAGTCTAAACAGAAGATCAAAGAGTTCACTACACCAATTGGGAATTTGGAGCACTAACGAAGGTTTGGCTTGAGGATATTTGGTATTTTTGCTATGGTTACAATCCCTTGTCGGATACTATAGAAAGATATTATAAAAAGGGTACAACATCTATGGAGCTGTTTTCTAAATCCGACAAAATTAGGAAAGGCCATTAGATGTTATTGTTTTATTAGCAAATCTTTTATAAGACCGACGAGCCTCCGCCGTAAAGGCTCTGACAGTAAATTGATACGATGGGTGACGCAACCTTTATTTTAGGCCACATTCACAACTAATAGAAGTTCATAGGTGATAGTAACATGACGAAAGAGTAGCAAACAAAGTAGCCACCAGAATAAGTCAGTTTCATGCCCAAAAATTGCTAAAGGCACTAATTAAAGAAGCACGAAAATAACATTTTTAAGACGTCACCACTTCTTCATCATCTTCAATTGTAACAGATTCCTTTGACGTAGAGAACACATCAGCGAATGATCAACAGAGCTATTGTTTTGACCCATTTAGAGGGTCAGCGATACGCACCCACGAGTCGAGCGTCACAAGAAATTGCGCGACATCGGAAGACCTATATAGCGTTTCCCGCTGACTAGGTTGCGGAGATTAGTCTTGAGAGTTGAGATCAATAGTCGCAGTATCCGACGACTTTTTGATGGCCGATAACAGGGATCAAAATGTACTTTTAGAACTAGTATAACAAAGTGATTAATTGAGAATTTATTCTTATGGTTTTGGAATAAGCTTGTCAGTTGTCACCAAACTGTATCTGATATTTAACCGCAATAGTGTGTCTGCCTGTTACCTCTTCACGCCCAAGCCGCTGAACCGATTTTGTTGAAATTTGGTATGGTGATACCTTGAGTCCCGGGAAAGGACATAGGATACTTTTATCACGGAAAATTTTACTGTTTTGACGCGATAAACGAATTTTGGCGCAACAGTTTTACGGGCTAGTAGTATTTGATATTTCAGGAGTCGATTCCTTACCTCATGCATCGCTTCAATCGCAAGAGCTACATAATATCCTATCTTATCCATTCAGGATATGTCAAACATCCTGAATGGAAGAGAAATGGGCAAGTCAGTCGTAATATTCATTAAAATTTTCTGGCTTGCTACCCTTGCTACTTCCCCTCAAGAAATTACGAGCATTGGCTCCAATTAACCAATGCGAAATAGATATCGAAATAGGTACTTTGAAACTATTACGTTAGAAATCGACCTACTTACCAGGCCGAATATGCGAATCGGCTTCATATAGAAAACTTTCGTCCTTGGACCTCGCGTGTTAATTGTATGAATTTAAAATTTATTGCCATAATAAAAGATGACATAATTTGATGTTAATTAGTAAGTTGCGTTTTCAGACATTACTTAATTTAGTACTAGTCCCGAACCTATGCATTAATATTTGAACCTACGAAACAAAGAGGCCACAATGTGCAGTTGTCTCTTATCTCTTGTTTTCCATTTTGAAACTAAGTGTCCTGCTAAATGCACATAGGTTTTTCAAAGGACCGATCATATTGGCCGAGAGCACCGAGTTCTCTGCCGAGAGCACTGTCTCGCCAGTTTCCTCGGTAGGTGTGATCATGGCATACGGTTTCCAGCACGTAAATGACTTTTAAAATGAACCTGGATAAAGTTCTTATATATGGTATACTAATAATATACTATATAATTATAAATATATACTAAATATAACTATAAAGGGATAAACTTCTAAGAGGAGGCGATGTTAATTGGCCCGACTTTGGGACGAATATTATTATAATTTTTGGGTGACTTTCCGATCTTTGCCTCAAGCGACGGCGACCGACAAAAATTCAAATAAAATGCCACTATTGACCTAGAAGCTATAGTTTTTATTTTCTACCGACATTGGTCTAGCGACCCATGCCGCCGTCGCGTCGCTTTGTAGTGTAGAGGCGTAGACCAAAATGAAACCTATAACACTTGTCTTATAGTGGCATTTTATTTGAATTCTTGTCGGTCGCGGTCGTTTGCCGCGTTGATCGGAACGGTACACATCTAAACCATTCTAAACACTAGATAAAAGTCGACATTTTACTTGCGGTGGCAAAAAACTATCAGTTTAAAATAAGAAACATTGACGACGGAACCCTACGGGACGAGTAACCTTGGCAATAAATCAGGTTAACCAATATTTGATGATCAGTATGTGATCAGTACCATTTTGTATGGATGTGGTGTGGGATCCCTTCGCGCGCCGTCCTCGACCTCGGTTATGCAATTCCGTTATGAAATATTCAAATGGGGCCGGCCTGCAAATTTCAAAACGTCTCGCGAATTAAGATGCGAATATTAATTCACCAAAGGGACTAGTCGCGCAATTTATCAATGTTCGAATTAATTACTTTGCACTATTTGCCGCGGTACGAGTTGATGTCTTACTAGACCAACCATTCTCAAAGTGTGGGAGGCTGACTTCGCAAAAGGCTTTGTAGGGGTTTCGCGAGCGTTACATAAATTGTTTTTAGAAATGTCATCTCAGACACCAGCATGAAGAGTGGAGACAATTCAAGCAAAGACAAAACATTCTTTTTTTTGGGGGTCGTCAAAATGCAACTTCAAGGGTTCCGCCACCAAAAATATTTGAGAACAGCTACTAGACAAAGAAATAAGAATACAACCGACTAATTTATGCCACTTCCACACGTCGGCTGATGCGTCTACTGATGCCCCCTCTTCACGTCAGCAGGTTGAGTGCGTCCTCTGACGATCATTTGACAAATTCACAATGGCCGAAACATGGGTTAGCTATTAGTACTGTAAGGGCCTGTTTCACCACTTCCTGATAAAGTGCCGGAGGCCCTAAGATTCCCCTAATGCTTAGGGTACCCAAATCTAAGCATTGGACGAAACATATTTTAATACTAATTCCTCTTTAAAACCAGTGAAAAATTTATCTTCTAAGTCAGAGTAATGAGTAGTAAATAAAGGCTTTTTAACCCTTTGATTGTGAAAAAACGAGACACAATAGAATTTTTATTTTTTTAAACCTCATTGGTTTCTAATGTTGTTTAAATTAAGTTGAATAATTGTATATGTCTTATTTGATAAATAAATAAATAAATAATAATAAAATATTGCGTCTCTGTCACCTATAGTATCCATATTATAAAAAGTATGGGGCTTGATGAATTAACCCAAGGGTTCTATCAAGGCAAAATGTATAGGAGCAGCAGCTGTAGTCTAGCATTTTATTTTTAATTGATGCACTTACCACAAAAAGCGTTTTGAATGAATATTTAATTAATTTCTTCATCTTAAACCATATTCATATAATGTAATTATACAGACATTAATAATGTCCTTTATAAATAATAAGACATAAAACTTTAAATGTAAATTATGTTACATTTTAAAATTAGTGAAGGCAGGATGATGCAAAACGACCTTACAATATGCCAAATCTAAAATGAGATAAAAAACCATAAGATAATGTTGTATTTTTGCACAAGGCTGGAACCAGTCGCCTTGACATACATTTGTGATACGCTAATATAAAAGTTTTAGCACTATGCCTGTTATAATTCTATATACCTATCATCTAATTAGACAGTTTGGAAAATACATGGTTCTAAATGAAAAACTATATGATATTTTACTCAATTCTTTTCTTTTGTTTGCAATTCCTTCCTCTCTCTCTTGCAATGTTTCTTCTTCAAAACTAAATTCTCTGCTATTTGGATGTGCAAAAATTTGTGTGTCACATGGTAACCATACATTTTTCTGCCATTAAAATCCTATCCTGGGATTTAAAGTATCTCCATACCAAAACACATAATACCAAAATAAATTCAGAGGTGTAAGCGCAAGTAGCTACCACAGACAATTGCATTTATGATATCATGCAATGGATCAACCATTGCAAAAACTAATTTGCACATGTTTCCCTAAAGACCAGTTAGGTCACATAATAATGTTTAATTTTTATGTAACCATTTCATAATAATGATCAATTACTTCTGTAACCAAACAATGTGAAGTTATGGAACGAAACCAGAAAGCGGCATTTATATTTGCACTTACTGGATTAGATAGTGAAAAATTACAGCACACCTGTAAAACAGGTATTTGTTATAAACGTTGGATAAGTAATTATCACTATCAGGGGTTTTCAATCTAAAGATATCAATATCACCATGTATGTGCATAACATTTCTATAAAAATCCATTTATTAATTTAGACAACCTGTTTTTTAAATAAAAATGTGAGTGAATATATTGTGTGATTCGCTTTGAATACCCTAAATCCTGCTGTATGCATCAGGCCGAGGCAATGGACCAGTAAAGTACAGAATGTTGCTTCCAACTTATGGCCAAGTAGGTGTCTATGTTGGCCCAATACACTGGCTCATTGCCTTAGCCCAATGTGTATAATAGCGGGCTTAAAAAGGTAGGTTGGTTAGGTTAGACTAATGTTTGTATTTGTATAATCGTCATATTGTTTTTAAGGAGCCAATACTACCAACAATTTTTAAAGAAATCAACTTCAAGATCTTATAGAGAATTATAGTTTATCATAAAAAAAAAAATTCATATAGATAACGAGCTTTCACTTTATTAACGAGCTTCGCTCGCGTTAAGAAGTATTATTATATACAAACTTTCATCCCTTATTTGAACCCCTTGGGGTTGGAATTTATCAAAATCCTTTCTTAGCGGATGCCTATGTCATAACATCTACCTGCACGCCAAATTTCAGCCCGATCCGTCCAGTGATTTGGGCTGCGCGTTGATAGATCACTATGTCAATCAGTCAGTCAGTCACCTTTGAGTTTTATATATATAGATGATTGTTCATTATCGGTATAGATAATAGATTTTCACTTTTTGTTGGTTTTTCTTTATTAATTGGCATCTTTCACTCTTAGTAATGAAGCATCCATTCAAATGAACAATTACACGAATTACTACTTGAAACTATTTGATATCAACATCAATGTTTACATGATCTTATAAATACTGTAATAACATTATAAAATAAATATTATTATATTATAGACTCATTTCTAAATACCTAAAACAGGGGTCACCAAATGGCAGACCACGATCCGCATCCGGACCGCCGACCCATTGTGTGCGGACCAATCATTTTCAAAGATGGTGAACTTTGATAAAAATAAATTTCAGTCTCGACTTTATTTCGATTTAACACATCGATCGTGTAAAAACGAGACACAATAGAATTTCTATTGTGTCTTGGTCACCTGTGACCGGGCCTTGATGAATTAATATCAATAGCTTACACCAATTTCACTCCAAACATCTTGACACTTTTCCTATTGATTTGTAAATAAATACCTTGGTAAAATCTTCATCAACAAGATTTATCAGAAAAAGCTGAATAGGTAGTAAAAAATACATAATTCTTATTCTAAAAATTTAAAACCTAAACAAGTATCATGTTTCTGTGTTAAATTTTTGATAAGCAATACTCCTTGTAGAATTCAAAGAGTTTGTATATGAATAGTTTCCCCGAACTAATAGAGAAATCTTGTTTATTTGAAAATTAGAAGATTATTTCATCAACCAGCTGCTTAATAATCCTTTGTCTGTATCTGTCAGTATAAAATCTTATTAGATTAAAAAAAAAATACTAGCACAGGTAAAATAGAATTCAGACTTACCCATGGCTTTCCTTACATTAGACTTCCATGAAAATTGGGAGCACAAAAAATATCACTTCAGAGAACAAAGAACACGCAAGGTTATAACGGCTGCGTGGTAACTGATCATTCAATCACTGTGCCAATCCGGATTCCACCTCCAGGGACCGCGGCAGGTGGCCCCGAGTCGTCGGGGCCGTGGGGCACGGGCCAGGCCCCGCGCTGCCACCGACCTTCCATCCCGCCGGCATCAGCTGACGCGCCGCGCCAGGCCCCCAGCTCCCCCGCCGCTCCCGTGGGCCGAGCCGCCGCCCTCGCGTCTCTCCTGATACCAGACACCGGCCCGCCCGCCGATGAGAGGTCGCAGACAAAAAAATCGATAGGTCGTCAACCTCCAGGCGCTAACTCCCAGCCGGGCGAACCGTCGCGCCGTCGCCCGACGTCGCTCGCTCGGCCCTCGCCAGAAACCGACCTAGGCCTCGCGCTCCTCGAATAATAGAGGCAAATTCGCCATTTTGAAACGGGAACAATGAAATATTTACTTTTGGACGTCCCGACGACAATGGAACGGTCACGGATGCGAGCCAAATCGGCGCGAAACGATACGCGTTTTGGACTTTACGTTTTTTTAAATAAATACGTACTCTGACTAGAAATTCCCTCGTCACCGCTGCCGATATCCGACATCTCAATCCACACCGAATTCTACAGGCGATTCGCGAATCCGCGATCCACCGATCTTTTCAATGTAATTCGACAGAACAGAAAAGTCAAATTGTCTATAGTCTATGGTCAAACAACGATCAAAATTTTTTTTTTTATTTGAGAATTGACAGCAAAAAACAAAGGTGAAACATTTTTTAGTTATTAACGATATTTTTATTTTTTTACTGTACGTATCACGGTACGTACTACGTATGTAACATTTATACAAACTACATTCTTCAAACTTTGAGTTGTTTAAAAATAGTACGTACCAAGTTTTCGTTTCTTGAAGTTCAAAGAACGGGAACTACGAAAAAGGTGAGAAGCGCCATCTCTGTACGGAAATGTGACAACAATTAACAAACACTAAGCAGGGAATAGGGACCGTGCACAGCGATGACACTGCCACTAGTGACGAGTAGCCGAAACTTTCACGAAAATTTTATTGTCAAGCTCTAGTGCTACAGAAAATTTTAAGATTTCTTGAGAAATTTGAGTGTTTTCGTGCATAATTGTATTCCCGGATGTTCTAATACATACAAGAAAAATAAAGGCAAATCGAACGACGTAAAATTTTACTTGAAAAACGAAAGAAATGGATAAAAGCCGGTAAAAACATACGTAAGCATTAAAAATGTTCCATGAATATAATGTGTAGACTCGTAAAAACACTGAATTTTGTAGATTATAAACGTAAATTTATTTTTGATGAACACAATATGAACCTAACCTATAACCGTATAACCTAAATTGATATACTTAAAGTGCGTCAAGAATGTCTAGGAGGTGAAACTTTTTTTTATAGCAATAGCAACACTCTTTTGACATTTGTCCCTTTGTTTTATCAATACCCTATGACCTTAGAGTATACATTAGCAAGATATAAGCTATAGAGCGCGCGCATCGCTCGTTCCCCGTTGTGCCGATCGTAAGCAGAAGTTCTATAGATACTTGTCAAACGTATAACGCAAGTCTAGTGATGTTCCATTCGCCATCGTTTGACGCTTATAGGAAAATATGTTCACACTCGTGCTTACAGTTCATACCTTGTTAGAAGCACTCTATAGCTTGCTATAATGTATACTCTATGCCTATGACGGACGGATCGCCATTAAGAAATGAGTGAAGCACCCTTAATAAGCCCAGGCGATCATATGTCTTGCACACACACTCGCACTGTAATAAGCCGATCGTACCGCCATTACGCAATTAGACTGCATCGCGGTGACACGTCTTTGTCATTCATAAATAAAAATAAATATGCCATCTTGTGTTGTAAAATGGTGCAAGAACAATACAACCTTACACAAAAAACATCAAGGAATAATATTTCATAGGTAAGATAACATATTTTTAAAGTATTTTGATAAATTAATGTAAATATTAATTTAACTTCAACAGGTCAGTAATGTCCATAACAAAGTGGGGAAATTTTCCCCAAACCGAGGAAAATTTTAAATTATTTTTAAATAATCAAATAATAATTTAATTTTATTGTCTTTTATTAGTGTCATGTAAGTATTTAGCATACTATTGACCAGTAATTAGGCAGGAACACAATAATAGGGGTGTAGACAGTAAATGAAATCTAATACAAAGTATTGTTTTTTTGAGAGTTTGTATTATAGAATTACCGAAAATGGACATATTTTACTTAATAACTTTATAATATTGTTTATATTTAATAAGTGATTTTTTAAATTGAAATAAGAGTGTATTTATTTTTTATACATATTTTTAGGTGTAACCAAATACTTGTGTACTATCAGAGAAATTGATTCCTATGCAAATCCGTCAAACCCAGCCGACAGATCACAATTAACATTGAATTGACATAAGTATTCGACCAAATAACGTTGGTCTGTCAATTGCATAGGAATCAACTTCCTTGATGGTACATCTGTAAAATAAATATATTTCCTAAAAATAGTCTACACCCCTATTAATTTCTTAATTTACAAAAGTGGATATAATTGTTGTTTGACGACCTCTGTGGCTCAGTGGGTGGGCTGTCGGTAGCTCAAGCCGGGGGTCGCGGGTTCGAATCCTGCCGACGGAATAAAAAGTTTTCAAAGTTCCTGGGTCATGGGTGTGTATTAAATATGTGTATCATATAATAAAAATCTTAAATATATTATGTATAGTATAACAGTATTAAATATATTTCCGTTGTCTGGTACCTGTAACACACCGTAACACAAGTCCTTCAGGTACTAAGCACGGGGTCAGACTGACGTGGTGTGAAGCGTCCATAAACAAAATTGTTGTCTTAGATTTCCTTCAGTAGTAGGGGAGGGAAGGTGCTATTGGTGTAATCACCCGCGCGTCATTGAGACCTAGTAGGAATGAAAATATTGAATGGACCTCTAGACCAGGAATAAATTTAACACCATGTTAGGTGTTTTGATTTGACGTTAGCGCATGGTAGAACTCTCGATAGCTCTAACAGGCCGTTAACTGATTTAACAAGCCATTATTTATTTAACATTACTTGATTGTTTGATGATACGGGTTACGGGACTTAAGTATCTTATATCTTTTCGTATACAGGTTTCGTATATAGGTTTCGGGGGCGATAAATCTGTCTAGCTAGGAATTATTTTTAGAAAATGTCATTTTATTCGTGTTTTATCGAATACCGAGCAAAGCTCGGTCAAATAGCTAGTAATAATTTTATTATTGTAAATGTTTGTACATAATTATTATTACTAATAATGTTATGTAAATAATATACTTCTCTGTACGTAACATGTGTTTTTTTTCTATCTATAGTGTCATAAAAATAATATTTTCATTATGACATCTTTAACAACCGCTTACATTTCTGAAGCGAAAAAAACATAAAAATATGTTTAAGTATAAAAAATACATTTAACTTGTCTGAGTTTACAAAATTTAAAAAGTAGGGAAATTTATGATTTATATGGCAACCCTCATATCACGCACACGTCCTACACGGGCGGCCATAACTAGGCTTCAGTCGTGAATCGTGATTAGAGAAGGTTACGTCCGTATTTTTTTTACGTCCGTGCCTATGACATAAAATTTACAAAACAAAGATTTTCAATTTGCTTTAATTAAGTTTTACAATGTGAAAACTACATGTTACTTTGATTAATATTAATAATTAAAGTGAAAGACGTGTCAGAGTGCTAAAAGCTTCGAAGATTTTCATTGAAGAAAAATAGTAACACGCGAAAATAACACTGAAATTCTCGCGTCCACATTTCCGATTCTGATCTCTCAATCGCCATAGTAGCAGGTATCTATGCGTTTGTTTTATAAATTCTGTTCGTTAATGTTAATGTTTAATGCAATTTTAAGTAGCCTGAGTTAGTATTATGTGGCATAATAAAACAACAATTTTACATAAACCTTATGTTTACGTAAACAATGAACTGTCAAAAAAATCTATCATAAAACGCGCCTTACAATGATTGATACTTTGACTTAGGTGCTTTGAGTAATTATGTATCTTAGTCTGCTTAGATGTATATAAAATTCTCGTGTCACAGTTTATGTGCTAACTGCTTTAACACTTTTACAATATTATAGTTATTACGTTTTATGTTTACAGGTAGCAGAAAAAGCGTTTAACGAAATAACCGAAATGACTGGGAGAATTTATGCTATCATTTAGAAAAAAAAAAAAAACACTGAAAATAAATACAAGGAGTGGGAATTAACCCTTTATTAGGATATTGAAGAGCTGATAATTGAAGATGAAAGTGCCTCTTCACTGTGACACCTAGAATGTGGCGATGATTCTGTTTCCGACTGCATTGTAGAATATTATTTGGATGATCATATTTTATTAAAATAACAAAACCCTGTTTTTCATTTATTTATTTTTTGTATTTTCTTAAATAAGTAGTTCCTTAATAAAACAGGAGTGAGCTTCTCTCAGCTCTCACTGGTCATCAAAATAGCTCTGCAGCTCTCAGGGAGAGGGTACTTAAATAACAGGTGTTATAAATTCATAATATAAGCTCCCACACCGGTTTCGGTGACGGTGGCCGGTTTGATTGAAACCAGGCCAGCTACGCAGTAGTAATTTTATAGTGCCCAAGTGTGTGCGCAGTACACGAGCACTCTCTATTCCTTTACTCTCAGAACCCAGTGGGACGGCAGACCGACACGACTGGCAAGAGATCAGGCGCAGCAGGACCGACTTTTTACATGCCCATCCGACGCATGGATCATCTTACTGGTCAGAAAATCAGGTGATGAGCCTGCAGTATCCTAACCATTAGTTTCCAACGCGGGAATCGAACCCACGACCTCCGAGTCAAGAGCCGAGCTCTGAACCACTGGACCACGGAGGTGTTATAATATAATATGACACTAGTGACTAGCTGATGTCCCGGTGAACTTTGTAAACTTTCCCTGGACATCCAGGAATATTTTAAGACTAAAATTAGCCACATCGGTTCAACCGTTTAATCGAGTTATTGCATTTTTATATATACAAACAAACAAACAAATCTTTACTTCCCTCAAAAAATAATTTTACACGTTAAGTAATATCTTAAACAAAACATTGCTCCCCACACTAGGATTCCCTGTGTCGTGGAGAGCAGTCTCTTCCATCATGCACATAGATACATACAATTAATTTTAACCAGCTAATGACATATTTGTGATAACTAACATAAAGTTACCTGCATGAAGTATTTTTAACAGAACCAATAATGTATTCGTAAGTAAGCAGACAATATATTTTTTAAAAGTAGGTGATGCTTTTATAATATGATACAAAATACACATAATAGCATTACAAGATCATTATCAGAGCCACCGAACCAGGTACAGTACGTGTAAGTTAGTGATGAGGTGAGATGTACAAAGATTATAATACTTTACATAGATTAGATTGTTTCTTGTAATATCGTAAATTAAAAACACACTATAACTACATAATTATTTCAAATTTTCTTAACTATATTTAAAATTATAATATTTACAACGTATTTTTTTAAACTGTTATTAATATAAAGTATCAAAATCTTTTATAGTGACTGGATACAGTGTGGCCATAAGAGGCCACACCGGAAACAAGTGGCGACTCTATTAATGTCGTGACTTTTTTGACGGGCTATACATAAGCACCGCTCATTTAATTAGCATAAATTTGCATGAAAAGTAAGGATAATCTTAAGAAGTCCTGCCAGGAATTGAACTGAACACTGAGGATAGTAATTAGTATTGAAGTTGAGCCATCTTGTCAAAGTATTGGTTCTCAAAAGGATGATTCTTCAAGTAGGAAAAAGATTATAGTGCAGTGTTTGTGTGTTATTTAAAGAATACCTACTTATATGGTGTTTGCACTGATGAGGTCCAGACTGAAATTAGTTAAAAATAGTGACACTGACAGACAAAAGTTGTGAAGATGGTATCGAGCGAATCGCAGAAGGTTGATGAAATAAAAGCATTTATTTTAGTGAACTTGTTTTATTCTATTAATCCACAAGCATTTTCAGTAATTATTATATAAGTATTTTTACATCTTCATTATTTTATTGCAATATTTATCAAGTTTTTACTTTCTATGCCGGTGGATGCTACTAATTACTTTTTCAGATATTTTCTTAGATAACTAGATAAGCTTTATACATTTTTATTCATGCTTTCGTTCTTTGTTTACGGTTAGAAACTCATCCATACTCAATATTATAAATGCGAAAGTGTGTCTGTCTGTTAGCACTTCACCAAACCACTAAACCAATTTTGCTGAAATTTAGTATGGATTTACTTTGAGCCCCAGGAAAGGACATAGGATACTTTTTATCCCGAGATGATGTACGGCTCTCGCGCTATAAATGATTTTTGGCGCAACGGAGTTGCGGGCGTCATCTAGTATTTAACTTTAATCCTACGATCGCGGATTCTTGGAAATTTGTTGTTGTTCTCGCGGCCGCATGTGGCAACTTGGGAGTGTAAGTATTAAATCATTTTATAGTCTAAAACATTAAAAAAAAAAACACTTATAAAATAGCCGGGGTCAAAGAGAATGCGAAGCCAAAGTCACTCACAAGTTACTTCTTTTACTCGCATCGTGTCGCTGCTGTCGAATTACGACGCCCTCTATAGTTTCTGCACTATAATTTAGAAATGCATCTACGCATCGCGTTGCGGTCGGAATTGACCCTTAGGCTCAAATCACACCGAAATGGCAGCGCAGCGGCGAGCATTTCAGTGTCATATGATTTTAGGGCCCATTCACACCGGAATGGCAGTGGCCGGCAGCGGCGCAAAGAGCACTTTTAGTGTGGAATAATTTTAAACTTTATTTACATACTTATAACTACTAGTATCGCTTGAAAACTTCTAGGTCGCGCGGCGCCTCGATACTTTTTATCCCGGGAAAATGTACGGTACATTTTCCCGGGATAAAAAGTATCCTATGTCCTTTCCCGGGGCTCAAAGTAAATCCATACCAAATTTCAGCAAAATTGGTTCAGCGGTTTGGGCGTGAAGTGCTAACAGACAGACACACTTTTGCATTTATAATATTGAGTATGGATGAGTTTCTAACCGTAAACAAAGAACGAAAGCGTGAATAAAAATGTATAAAGCTTATCTAGTTAGCTAATAAAATATCTGAAAAAGTAATTAGTAGCATCAATCAGCATAGAAAGTAAAAACTTGATAAATATTGCAATAAAATAATGAAGATGCAAAAATACTTATAATAATTACTGAAATTGCTTGTGGATTAATAAAATAAAACAAGTTCACTAAAATAAATGCTTTTATTTCATCAACCTTCTGCGATTCGCTCGATACCATCTTTACAACTTTTGTCTGTCACTATTATACCTCATGTACCGTATAGTGTACCTCATCAGTGCAAACACTATATAAGTATACTTTAAATAACACACAAAGACTGCACTATTAATCTTTTTCCTACTTGAAGAATCATCCTTTTGAGAATCAACACTTTGACAAGATGGTTCAAGTTCAATACTATCCTCAGTGTTTAATCCCTGGCAGGACTTCTCCAAATTATCCTTACTTTTGATGCAAATTTATGCCAATTAAATGAGTGGTGCTTATGTATGTACCTATATAAATTTAGATGGAAGCCAGTTTGGATGTTTACTGAAAGAAGCAACGGTTATAGGTTAGGCACAGGTTAGGTTCATATTGTGTTCATCAAAAATGAATTAACGTTTATAATCTACAAAATTCAGTGTTTTTACAAGTGTACACATAACATTCATGGAACTTTTTAAATGCTTACGTATGTTTTTAGCGGATTTTATCCATTTCTTTTGTTTTTCAATAAGCCAAGGCATGTGAATACTTTTGGCAGGAAAATAGTAAAATTTTACATCGTTCGATTTGCCTTTATTTTTCTTGTATGTATGAACATCCGGGAATACAACAATCACTGAAATAATTCTTGAAAATACTCAAATTTCTCAAGAAATCTTATAATTTTCCGTAGCTTGACAATAAAATTTTCGTATTTGTAAAAGAACTAAATAAAAAACATATTAAAATTAAATTCAAATTAGAATGTGAAGATAATAACACTCTACATTTTCTCGATTTATCTATTACTAGAGTTAATAATAAACACAGGTTTAGAATCTTTCGCAAGCCGACATATACTAATACTACTATTCATGCATAGTCATGTCATCCTTGGCAACACAAACTCGCGGCCTTTCATAGTTACGTTCATAGATTATTATCAATCCCTCTTAGTAAAGATAATTATCAAAATGAGCTTAATATTATTTTCCAAATTGCGATATCCAACGGATATAGTCCAAAAATCATTAATAATATTTTGAAAAATAAAAACAAGAAAGAACTGGTTAAGTTTTTGTACGCAGGTCCTATTGATAAAGAGATAGTTAGATATAAGTCCAGTTTGACCTACATGGGAGAGGTATCTGCACGCTTATCCAAAATAATGAAAAGCAACGATATGCATGTCGCATTCAGGACAAATAATAGGTACTTTAAAACATCATTTGTGTCATAATAAAGACCAGATTGATAATAGAGATCATAAAAGAAAAGAAAAATAACAGATTTGCATTGTTGAATGACCAAACTTGCTTGACTACGTCACCGCTTATTAATATGTTCGGGGGTACTAGTGAGAGTAGTGGGGGTAGTGGGGATAGTAGCGGGGCTCGATAGTGTATAAAAGGCGGTGTTTTGGCCGTTGGCGGCACTTAACGGACGTTGTTCGTAGAGTCCACATCCTGAGGATGCTCCGGTGTTGGGGCGAAACGCGCGTCGAGGTTTTCAACCTGCATGGTGGTGAGGGGCCTTGCACGGATTTGCCAACATTATTGCTTGTGTGGTGGTGGTGTTTGCAAGTTCTTGCATGCGAGTGTACGCATAGGCAGTGTGGGAGGAGGGAGGTGCTGTACGCATGTCTATGCGTACACTCACTCATTTACTTAAAGGTAGAAGTTGTTTTCGCGGAATATTGCTAAAAATAATAACAAACTAAATTTAAACTATGGATTTCCGCAAAGTAACGCCTGATTCCATTAACTAATAAAATTTTCGTAAAAGTTTCAGCTACTCGTCACTAGTGGCAGTGTCATCGCTCTGCACGGTCCCTATGGATTTGACAGATTCGCAAGACCTCTCACGCTGACATCTGTCAAATCCATACAAATTTAGGTCGGGTCGCGACTCGCGTCGCGCTTCGCCTCGTCACGTTGCGGTCTGAATTGACCAAGGCTGCGTTTCCATTCCATTCCATGTGTTGCGAGGAATGTTTTTGAGAACCAATAGAATCGCTTCATTGACGTGACCCCACTCAGCGCAGCGATTCTATTGGATCTTAAAAACTCTTTCCTCGCAACTCATCTCTGGTGGAAACGCAGCCTAAAACTGAAGTTATTACATTAATGAAAAGCACAGCCATTATCTGTGCCATAACAATGAATTCGTTAGTTTTGTTTTTATAGCTTAGCCCGCTTAAGTACTATAAAAATGTTAACACAGCCAATACAATATCTGCTAGTCTTTGTCTGGTATATTGGAATAATCACATGACAGATAAAGACAGCAGACAGAAGTATTTTAGTATCAGGGTTGAAAGGACATAATAAAACATCAGTGTAATATTACAAATGACTATAATTTTGTCACAATTTCCATACAGTGTTAATAACTTTTTACCTTACACCTATTTATAATACATTACTTAAATATCATTAAACTTGTATCATTATTTAAAATTCTTCCTGTTTTATTACTAATTACATTCCAACGAGTCAGTTTCTTCAAATGAGAACATTCAAAACTAAAATATAAAAAACCCTTACAAATACACGTCACAATTCGCGTTTATATTACACTAGACTGTAATTCGATAAGATCTTACGTTACACTATCATAACTGCTTACTCCTACGACAGGTATAGTTACTGTACAAACATATGCGCTAGCGAAAACAAACTCTCGCGAGAGCACTCGTCGCTCGCTGATAACAGCGCCCGTAACGCTCGAAATCGATTCGACTCGATCAAAATCGATTTTCCCCTTAACTTTAAATGTAACCGATCGATTTTGACAGAATCGAATAATCTCAAGCGACGATAGGCTACCGTGCTCCCGACAAGTGGGGGAACGCGAATCGCGGAAAACTATATTAGTATAGTAATAATGATAAAGGTATCGACAAATTGTACTTTAAAAACGCGCGTCGTGGGCGCGACAGGCGTATGGCCTAAAATAATTGACTAATCGAGTTGATCCGAGGGAGCGTCGAGAGTCTGAGATATGTCGTCGCCTGGGCTTGCCTGTCGCGCCCTCTACCATAAATAAGCACCGTGATTGAAATGCGAGTTACTTGAGTAAATATTTTACAAATGTGTACCTCGGCTGATAGTACTAGCCGCCTTATTCACCTACGCGTACGATACTGGTAAAACTCGATTTATTCACATTCGAGGCGAACGAGAGCGAACCGTCGCAGACGTTCCTATCAGCACCGGCGAAATAATCGAAACAACTGTATAATCAACAAGCGAGTAGATAATAGAATAAATTACAATAATAAAGTATTAATAAAATTGAGCTAAATTCGTTAAAAACCGCCTTCGCACGAGCGAAAAGTTCAACGTTCATATAATACTAAATAAAAGGAATACTATAGAAAACAATGACAGGTAAACATGATACAAAATTGCAATAAACGCGTTATTGCTATACGAGACTATAAAGTAGTATTATTGCTCTGGGGATGTTGCTGTGTTTGGCACGGCATCGACGCCTCTAGCGGGCTCAGATCGGCCGCCCGCAGCACTGTGACGTCACATTTGCGGCTAATTCGCTTCTCGAAAAGTACAATATAACAAGTAACACGTTTTCGTTATCGGAATAAGAAACGACTGACGGGGGTGGGCAAAAGAGATGGGCGTGACGGAGCGGGGCGGGGGGCGGGGGGCGGGGTGACAAGCAACGTGATTCACAACCAAGCGGCGTGCGACACGCGCCGCACGTGTGCAGCTACCCTAACAACGTGCACGCACTGCGCCCTGCCTGCGGTTAATTTTTATCAAACAGACATTTGACAGTATGTGGCTTCTGTATCGTATGGAAATTATTTATCCTTCTCATTTTACAGAATAAAACCTTCGTGAGGCTTAGTAACATGACACGTTGTGTGAGCTTAGCTATGGTAACCCACTGCATTTATTTAACTTATCAATTAAATTATTTCAAAAACATTACGCCTACAACTGGTAACCAGTGCCGCAGTCCTCCGCAAGTTTTATTTCTTGACCTATCTACAAATTCTTTACCTAGTTTCTTATGTTAGCCTAGTATTTTATTGGGCAATGGTTTAGGAAAAAAAAACCCTTCACATTTAAAGGAAGGAATTAAGAAACACTGGTTGAACAAAAGTTTTTTTATGAATAAATGTAAAATCCAAGATTAAACATTACTGTCCGCTCCGTCACCGCCCGTAGCTATAATAACCGGCTTATACTAATACAAAGCAAACGAAATTCTTCCGTCCATATACCCAATCTATATTACATTAGAGATCGGTCGGTTACTCGAGTTAAGTGTCTAAAAATTGTACTAATTATTAATTAGAGATATTTTTTTTTAATTTCGTAATATTGCCACAGTTAAGAAGGAATTTTACAAAAATATACATACTGTACAATTAGTGGGAGCGACGCAGTGGGCGCACTGGTCGACCCTTAAGGCGGGCCCAGATAAATAGAGACATGAGTGGATGAAGCCGGTTACTTACATTTTACAATTATATACTCTTTTTCCCCTTATAACTTGAACAAACCTTACTTATCTACTTCGTCAATTAGCTGATATAGATAATATATTAGCTATATGACGTAGATAGCTAGATAGCTATACATATAATCCAAATTTTATTGATTTCAAATAATTTTTCCGGTCTTAGGACCGGCTTTTATGCAAAAAGACAGTTTTTAAATTGTTAGTTACCGGCTTCACCCACTATCCTGCCTTCAAATATATCATTTGCCCGATCCGATCGCTATAACCGTATCCGCGTATCACGTATCAAGCCCCGTATCAAGTTGTGAACGCTTCGATTTGTACTGTACCTTCACGTCAATAGTCATCGGTCAAAAACTATTACAACATGGCATGGCCATATAACGGCGTATCGCACCGCGTATCGTGATACGCGTAACACCTGTCCACATATGCGATGATACGCCTCGGCGATACGGATACGGTGATCGGGTTGAGCAAATTATATCTGGACCCAGCTTAAACGAGATTCCCGTGCGGCGCGCACGCACCACGCGGTAACGTCAACGGGCGCGGGCGTGCGCGCACGCAGATTCGTGTCCGTGCGTCGCCGCTGACCGCAACCGTATTATACCATGAACATGACAGTCAAAATACAAAAAAGTATTACCAATAATCCTATACTATTTCTCCAGTGTTGGTGTACAATGGACATGGAAAAAAGTTGCTATTCATATATTTCGCTGATGTTGCCAGTAGTCGACGTTGGAAATACGCAAAAAAGCCAATCGCTTAAGAAATTGCTCCATTTTCATACTCTGACTTTGACCATGAATCTCACGGCTGCGATCGGCCACTACGCGCGGATGCAAGCCGTCGGCCGAGAGCGGAGCGGACGCAGCCACTGAGGGCCGACGGTAGAGAGATCTAACTAACACTAGCTCGTTGATAGAAGACTTACACTAGGATGGCTGCCGAGCATCGGCCGGGCCCGGCTTTAACAACTACCGGTACTAACGCCTGAGGCTTTGCCGCGGACGGCGGGAGCCCCGCTAGTTGGGGGCGGCCTTATTCCCCCTCTCCTTACAATCGTGTATCTGATTAAGTACAGTTTGAAATACGTGAATAAGACCGCCGCCAACGTCAATACAAAGTTCTAACCTTCTGCCATTGCACCTTTCTCAATATTCGAGATTATAAACGTAGAAATAACTATCACATCTAAATATTATTCGAGACTAAAATTCGAGGGTACTATAAGAAGGACCGAATAGAAGAGAACTAGATTACTACTAGAGGTTAAGGCGTAATGACCATGGCAATGCTACCGACATACGATATTATTAACTCATTTTCAGTATTGTTTCTTATTCCATAATAATAAAAAAATACTTATGTTGGTAGCACTACCGTTAAGTAACTTTGCCAACTTAACACGGTGAAACCACCCTTAGACATTTCGTTTAAATGATAGCTAAAAAGCTATAATATAGAGCTATCGACAGAGGAAAAAAGTTTCTAAAGGCAAAGCGGCAGTGGAGTTAGGCCTTTGCTTTTGCGAATCGGTGCTATATTTCTTACAATATTACGATTAAATAAAGTTACAATATTATGCATTAAACATCACTTTCAAATATTACAAAACATTGTAAACATCTTTGAAATAAAAATACCGAGTTACACAATAAAAATTGTACAGTTATTATGTCAGAAAAGCACCGTAACTACACTTACAACAGAATTGGTATTACACAAAGCAAACAACAGTTAAATATAAATACATAATATCAAACCAAGCGTCATAAAGCACTCTTATTCAACGTATACAATTTTCACCTCTTTACTAATAAATATATACACTATGAATAAACTCAATGTAGCTGTCTTTATCTGTTACACACTTGTCCACTGTGTCAGACAAGGATAGCAATATTGAAATTTGTTTCGTTGTGTAAATATTTTTTAATATCGAGGTTATTGTACACTAATCATTTACATACTAAATGTTGAATGTCACACAAACATTGCACTTTCGGGCACACATTGTGTTATGATTGTAATATTTCGCTTATGAATAAGATCACCTAAATGGCCCAAGATGTATGTTGTGTCTTTTCAACATCAAGTACGTTAATGATGCAAAATTACAAAATTGTAAGTGAGCGCAAACTCACTCTAAAACTAATTTTAGACAAATTATAAGTACTTCATGAAAGGTAACTTAGAAACAAAAATGAAAATATTCCAATGACAATAAATACATTTATTGAAGATGAAATAGAAAAAAATATACATCAACTCATCGGGTATATTGTAGTTTTAGAGTGAGCTACTAGCAAAAAATTAAGTAAATAAACTACCCACAGAGATTATCACCAAATTAAGTATAAATAAAATTATCACCCATTATTGTAATAACATTCGAAATATAGACGCAATCGATTATACAAAAATATCGATAAAATAACTCTTAACGCAAAACGAGAAAAAACTCGCACAAAATAAAAATAAATATAAAATTATAATACAACATCTTAAATACCCTGTCGATTTTCATTAATAGAAATTATAATTTTTATGTAATTTACTGACGAGAAATAAATTAAAAAATGTCGCGTTGAAATAGTGCAGCGGCAACTAAGCAACTCGTAAAAGTCACTTGTATGCCAACGTCACACGAAGCTGGCATAATATGGCAAAATTGCACAATCACAGACAAAATATTATGTTCAACAGTGTAACTACGCTGTTACTACAATTATATTAGTCGTTTGACCCAACTTCTCTTCCGTTAGCCCTAAACTGTCATAAGTTCAATTTGGCATACGTCAAACTTGGCATATCGGTTCCGGGTACCAGAGTAAACAGAAGTAACGAGTGGGTCGACTCAGAAGAGATCTCAAAATTTATACGTTTGACATAGTATTTTATATCGACCGGCGCGCGCCGCACTAAGCATTGTGAAACATGTTGAAAGTGATATTAGCGCCCAACTCGCGTATAGTTGCCCGTTTGTTTGAAGTCGATTTACTCCTTAGTTCTCTTTACTCTGCGGGTACTGGCATAATATGCCACACGGAACTCATGGCCCTTCAAACCGGAAGTCCCCTGGTCGCGCCACTGCACTATTCAAAGGCGGATATTGAGCACGATCGACGGTCGAACCGTCCGCGGCGGCGCACCTCCCTACCGTATATAAATTCTTCGAGTAACTTATCTAACGTATATGTCTTTATTACGTATGTTATTTCGTTTCATCTTATATTAAAATTCATTTTTGTGCAAAGAAACAATTTTGTACAAAACCACCCGCCCGAGCGCTACGAAAAATTGAACACAGAAATCGCAGTAGTCCTACCGAGTCACGCGCAGAACGAAAACTCAACATCAACAACGTCGAAGACGATAAAAAAATAAACGCAAACGCGGGGGCGGTACGAGCCGTAGCCGCCCCATGGCAAACGAGGAACAGCACTCGCGGCGATGAGTCCGCGAACACGCATATCTAAGGGCTCCCGCACGTAACCGCGAATTCGCATCGCATCGCAAATATCTGCGACAAAACTCAAACTAAAAATGACATAAAGATGCGATGCGATGCGAATTCTCAGTTTTGTGTGCGAGCCCTAACTCCCTAGCGATCCGAACCTCGACCGCGTCGGTAACTCTCCCGGACCTCCCCGGTCGCCGCCCGACTCGGCGCCGACTCGAACGATATCAACTAAACCTAAGTAAAAGTACACTCGTAGGCCGCTCTCGTGACTTAGATGACGGCCGGGGCGCGCTGGGCCGTTTAGAATTTGACTAGCCGACACAACGACCATTGACTAGAACGCGAAACGTTAAATTGGCAAGACTTTAGACCGGGATCACAGACCGAAAACGTGCGGGCCGCGCGCGCCCCGTGACGTTCGGGAGGTTCGATGACAAATAAATACGTACAATATTTACAAATAAACACTAGAAATTAAGCTCATTATTTTTTTGAAAAAGATAAAATTACATCACTAGATTGCTTTACAGGGGTGTGGGGGGCGCGGGGGCGGCACTAACAGAAGCCGCCGAAGCCCACGGAGGGCACGGACGGCACGGCGGGCGCGTGCTCGCCGCTCTTGTGCAGCTCCAGCAGCGGCGGCGCCGACAGGTAGTGCGTCTAGGAACGAGACAGAATAAACATGATTATTTTGAAAAAAAATATTAAGAAATAACTCCGTCAGAAACCGCCAAGTCCGCTAATTATTATCAGGGGCCGTACCACGAAACTGTTTTGAGACTCAAACGAAAATGCCGCGTCCTACTCTAACAAACGTGAAATGACATTGTTAGAGCAGGACGCGGCATTCTCGTTCAATTGTTTGAGTTTCAAAACAGTTTCGTGGTACGGCCCCAGTAACGAAACCCCACCGTTAAAATGTGACGTGGTGATATAAAAAAAGAGAAAAAACTAGAAACGATATCACCCTGGCCCAACTGTACAAATTAGGCTCACTTGTGCTAGTCTGGACGTTATTGCTAATCCTGTATAAACTGTCCATTCTATGTATGCGAAGAAAGAAAGAGATAGCATGATATTCCATCAAGGATTAACGTTACCCTAGACTGGCGCAAGTGGGTCTGAAAGTGTTAATACCAGATGATGATCGCATACACACTTACGTGGCCGGCCATGTTGGACGCCTAATACCGACATCAGTAACACTGCGTAGTAAAAAGAGACGTGTGATACATGACAGCAGCACTCTTTTTGGACGTCCAGTTGGCACGTGCCGCACGCTGACAATTTAATCTCATAGAATTCAAGTTCAATCATGCTTGTGTAAGTGTATACGTACACATATTTTTCACACAGATGAAAACCAAATTTTGGTTTCGTTTGACAGCTCGATATTGTTGCTCTATTCCGCTAGGTACTTTATGCCTCAGACATGCAATTCATTGAAACAAGATTCCTTAGCAGATTTTTTTTTTTGGCTAGATAAAACAGAACATGCATCTTACTGCCACACTCAGAGACATTTAATTATATGGTTTACCGTCAATTTAATTAAGAGTTTGACAGATAATGTATGGGGCTTATGTCCGCGTTTCGAATTAATTACATATTTTAAGTAATTAATATTCCACTCTGAGTACGACAGTTAAACACTTAAATGACAAAATCAAAAAATTGGGGGACCGCTTTATGTGGAATGCACCAATCAACTTTACTATTGTACCTGTTGATGGTGCGCCGGGGGCGGGGCGTAACCGTTGTAGTAGGGGGCGTTGTAGGCGGCGTAGGGCGGGGCGACGCCAGGGGCGTAGCCGTACTGCCAGTCGGGTAGGTAGCCGGGCGCGGGCCGCATCAGCTGCGTGCCCCAGCCGCCGCCGTAACCGACGAACGGACCACCGTAGCTGCAAAAGAAACATAATATGAATTAATGTGCGTTGGAAATAATTATTTTTCTATCGATTGCAACAGTGGCAATATACGAAGAATTTTGGCACAGAACACTGTCATTAAAATTAAATAATTAGTTAAAGCGCTATAATAAATACATACATAGATTGTCAAAATCGTTACCCCTCCTTTTCCTACCACTAATTTTGACCCTACTACGAGTTGTTTGGCAACACAATGTCACCCTTGATAAGTCACGAAATAAAACAACATTATATGTATTATCATGTCAAACACATATGACGGTGTGTACATACTATGACGGCTTATCACATTTTTGCCGCATAATTACTTACCCATTATTCCCATACGTTGGCGCGCCGTACGCGGGATACGGTGGGTACAGCGCAGGCGCGTAGTCAGGCAGGGGCGCGGGAGGGGCGGGGTCTCCGCCCGAGGGGGCGGGGCCGGCACCCGCCCCCGCGCCACCCTCCGCGATGGACGGGATCTGGTCCACCAGCGACTCCAGACCGGAGAGGGATTTGGACGCCACGTCTTGCGACTTGCCCTTGGGCGTGCCTCCCTCGCCCGTGTTCCCGTACTCGCCCGGTGACCCTAAAATAACAAAAAAATATGTTTATACTGCTTCTAAAGACACGGTTTAAGCGAAATGTGTAAGTGAAATACATTAATCCATACTATTGTGTATCTCTATTTCTTCGTAACGCGATAGTCCAAGAACAAATCTACAATGGGCATACTTTCGATATCGAGCGAACAAACAATATTTTTTGTCGTATTCAAATGTAGATTTTTCATAATCTAAGCAGCAAAGTTGAAGATACACTATTTTATATTGTATTTCTTGTTTTCGAAAAACAAAAATATTTTTCTTTATGTCTTACCGGGTGCGTGTTCCGATAGCGTCCTGAAAGGTGGCGCCCGACCGAAGTTTGAGTCTTCCTCACCCGTCGGCGTCGACCTGGCGGATAAAATAAGAATCCGTACTTAATTTTATAAACGTGAAAGTGTGTCTGTCAGTCTGTTACCTCTTCACGCCCAAACCGTTGGACCGATTTTGTTGAAGTATATATTATATACTAATTACGTTCCGGGAAAGGACATAGGATACTTTTTATCCCGAGAAAATGTACGGTTCCGCCGCGTTAACGACTTTTGGCGCAAGGATGTTGCGGGCATCATCTAATTATCAATAAATTAAGTCAGTAAATACTCCTGTTGTCATGAATTATAACATGTGTCTTAAGGTTTCCTAAGATAGTGTTACTGTCACATATCGGCCGAAATATAGTGAACGGCTTGTTTGTTAACTGAAAAAAAATATCATATTAACAGAAACACGACATACCTATTGTAATTGCTAGGATACATGGAGGGATGTTGATGCATCTGATCTAACCGTGGACTCTCCGCAACACCAGGAGCTGCAAATAACAATCATAGCTTTAAAATCATCGATTTTAAATTAAAAAAATATGGATAAGATATATAAAGATATGGGTGACAGTTCTTATATTCCTTGCTACGGATTTTTTTTACAAGAAAACAAAAAAAAACAATATGTAATAAATTATATTCCATCTACAAACACAAATGTTTCCTATAATAATTGTAAATGAATAAAAATGAAAAGTTGGTAAATGCTAACTTATTAATATTAAATTATACTAACTGTGAAATAGTATAAAATTATTGTTACGAAAACATTTGAAAAATTTCAGATGCATGAAACGGAACCTATGTCAATAGAGATTGGCCACTGTTCGGTCAAAAAGGGCGGCCATCTTAAATCGCCGGCACCACAGAATGTCAGTACGAAATCGATAATTTCGATTGCGATTCCTTTACGAAGTGATTCGATATTTTTAAATTATCGATTAATTTTTGTTAGGTAACTTTCCTACTATTGTCAATTATAATGTGTCACGCATATTATCATCTTAAAACTATAAAGTAACCGCGACCGAAACTCCATAGTTACTGGTCGTTTTTACCTCTATAGGGGTCATATAAAGGAAAACATTCAGCTTATATATAAATTGACGGACGTCTGTCGCTGGCTCTTGGGCCATAAAGTGACTAGAACTTATGCCATACGCCTTCGTGGTCCAGTGGTTTAGAGCGTAGCCCTTGACTCGGAGGTCGTGGGTTCGATTCTCGAGTTGTCAGGCTGATCACCTGATTGTCAGACAAGTAATATAATGATCTACGCATCGGATGGGCATTTTAAAATTTGTTGGTGCTCCCACACAGCAGTTACATAACGTTATAAAACATTGTGTAACACGATAACATTTTATAACATCGTGTAACATACGCTACAACATGTCAAGAAATAAACGTGTCTTGTTTTAATTTGTAAAAAAAAGGTTATCTAAATAACCGTTATCTGTCGCAAGTCGGTCGGCCGACCCACTGGGTAATGAGGAGTAAAGGAATAGAGAGTGCTCTTGTGTACTGCGCACACAATTGGGCATTATAAAATTACTCCTGCGTAACTGGCTTTGTTTCAAAGCAACCGGCCACCGTCTCCGAAACCAGTGTAGGAGTTGTTGAACTTCTTTAGCGGCGTAGAGCACTTTTGTGGGATGGGTAAAAACTGTGAAACTCGCGTCAGATTCTCGTGCTGATCGAAAAATCGTAAGACGGTTGGAGAGTAGTGTTGTAACATCTAAATCGATTAATCGAACAATCTATTGTTTTTGATTTGGTTGGATCATGTGAATTCAATGTTAATTGTGATCTGCGGGGCTAAAATGGTCTCTTTGGAAAATCAAAATATGATCGCAGAATGGTCACTCTGCAGTCTGCAATTCATGTCTAGTAATTCGTACTAATTTGACATTCGTCAGTTTGACAGTTTTGAATATTCATTTGCTGAATTGACTGAGAGAAATTGCTAAATGTGACCATTTTAGCCCCCCTTTCGGCTGTGTTTGACATAGCTCGACCAAATTACTTAGGTCCGCCATCTGCCTACGAGTATGAATCAACTTCTCTGATAGTATCCGTACCTTGCTCCTGCTGATAATGGTAGTCGGGCTTGTCCTGGTACTGCAGGCGGCCCTCGTCGTACATCGCGCCGCCGAAGGCCCCGCCCACCGCGCCGCCCCCCGCCGCCGGCGACAGCTCCGCCCCGCCGGGGTTGCTTTGCTGCTAACGTATTATATGTTTAGTATTTCCTGGGTATCCACTAGATCTATGTTGCGAATTTCGAGGAATGTGTTTTTAGGATCCAATAGAATCGCTGCGCTGAGCGAGGTGACGGCAACGTCAAGTCAATGAACCGATTCTATTGGTTCTCAAAAACACATTCCTCGTAACACATCTCACATCACTGGTGGAAACGCAGACTTAAGCGATAGAATGGTTTTGGCGGTATAATATGTAGTAAGTTTGTTGCATTGCAACGCCTATACTACTAATTTTCAAGGCAGGACAACCTATTTTTAATAATTTTTTTTGTTGATTTTCTTACGAAAACTTACAGCTTGCCAAATTTTTTCAGTAAGATTACAATTGTGGATGACATAAAGCTCATTTAAGGCTTCCAGTAACATTAAATTGAATATCGTAATAACAATAATAGGCTACTTGACCTACTTCCTTTCTTCATGCTAATCGTTTGTTAATCATTCCTTTTCACAAAAAAAAAACTTATATTTTAAAAAGTAGAAATCCATAAACATGTTGATTGACAAATACGCCTTTTGAATGTGCTAAAACAAAGCTTAGTATGGGCGTCAATAATGGTACCAATGTAAATGGCCAGAAATTTAAATACAAATTTAAATTTGTCAAGTTTTTTTATACACATAATTTCAAAGTGAACTCAAACCGGGTATAGGCAGTACCCAGTACCCACCTTATTATAGTCGGACAGCGAGGAGTTGCTGTTGCTGCCGGGGTGCATGTCAGTGCTGCCCATGGGGCTGTGGTCGGAGCGCGGCGGCTCGAAGTCCAGCGCCGCCATGCCGGGCGACACGGGCCCCGGCGACGAGATCGCCGCGCCGATGTCCGACGACAGCTCCGTCGAGAACCCGCCGGAACCGCCGCCAGAACCGCCGCCAGCACCCTGGAGATTATACGTTAGTGTTATCATTTCTTTATTATGCATTAGCCTCCTTTTAAAATTAGGATTGACACTGTGTATACGATATAATTATACAAATTTTGGTCTGTCTGTCGACAACACAATATCATGGACAAAATATTGTACAAATATGGCCTGTCAAAAAAGTGAAGAAATTAAAAAGTGGCAACATCGTAGTGTCATCTCTTTCAAATCAATCCAAGAAAAAAGGGATGACACTACGATGTTGCCACTTTTTAATTTCTTCACTTTTTTATAGACTATGCGTCTGTATAGAAAAAAATAAGACAAAGTGGAACTTTTTATTTCTCATGGGTTTTTATATTATATAGAGGAAATACGTTCTGAGGCGTCTTTACTATAACTTTTTTTTCATAAATTATTATTGTCTGAATATGAGAACATTAATTGACAGTTAAGGACGCCAACTTTGCGTGAGATATTTTTAATAATATGGGGAATATTTTTTATTATGACATACATTTTCCCTCACCTGGTTGCTAAAATGATGCGACTCCGTGTAAGTAGGCGCGGGGGAGGAGTGGTGACTGTACGGCGTGTGGGCGGGGGAGGGCGTGTACGAGTGTAACGCGCCCGCCGGCGACGCCGCGGGAAAGGGTGTGCTGCCCCCGCCCACTACACCGACCACGCCCGCCGGCGCCGGCGACCGCGCGTACGGTGCTGATTGTGCCTGTAGGGTAAAAATGTATTAAGTTTCCTTCGACATAATAGGATTGATGAATCCGTTTACAAAGAAAATTTACGATACACCAACTAATTATATAATAATTACAAACCAACCAACAAATCGACATTTTATCTTAATTGTTTTGTTATATTACAGGTATATTGAAGACTGATTTCTGATTGTTTAGTTTAGTTAAAAACATAATAAAACAAAACCAAACATGTTTTGTTAATTGTCAAAATATCATGTCTAGTCTTCCATAAACATAAGAAACATTATAGTAAAATTAATTTATACAGTTGCATATAGGCCTTATAGTAAATTAAATAAAACAACAGTAAAATGTATTCACCTGAGGCGTGGCGTCCCTCGAGAAGGGCATCTCATGCGAAAACCGAGGCTGCGCGGCCGGGCTCGGCTGCTGTCGGTACGCGGCCGGACTGCTGGCGTACAGCGGCGAGCGCGCGGCGAACGACCGTGAACCGACCCCGCCCACGTTGCCCACATTGCCCACGCCCACGCCGCCCACGTTGCCGACTCCGCCCACTCCAGGCGAGCTGTACGGCGCGCGCGGCGGCGACGGTGCGCTGAACGCGGCCGGACTCGACGGGAACTGCTGTGGTGCAGACAGATCCTATTTGTCGTTAATGGATAGTTGATTAAGTTTTTTCATATACGGGTGTCCTTAGCTTTGATTTGACTATTGTTAAGCAACGCTTTAAAAATAACTTTTACTTATTTTTTTAAAGTCGATACATGGATGTTATTTACTTTGATTTGACTATTTGTTAAGCAACTTTATGATAAACTAGATGTCCCGCGCGGCTTCGCCCGCGTAAATTAGGAATTTTACGGAAACCGTACATTTTCCCATAAAAAATAGCTTATGTCCCTACTCTCTTCACGTGGTCTACTCTATATCTGTGCCAAATATTGCCATAAAAATTGCTCCAGTAGTTCGTGAGATAAACCCTTTCTAATATTTCCCCCATTTTCCCCACATTTTCCTGAGTTTCTTTGGTCGTATTAGTATTAGCGTGAATTATCACGCTAAGATACATATAATATAGCCTATAGCCTTACTCGATAAATAAGCTATCTAACACTGAAATAAGTTTTTAAATCGGACCTTTAGTTCCCGAGGTAAGCGCGTTCAAGCAAACATACTCTTCAGGTTTATAATTACATTTTTTAAAATTATCGCTTGACAAACTCGAGTCTCGATCTAAAAGACTATGAAAAGTACCAATAACACATAATAGGCTCATAATCGACGACGCATAGTGTAATATGGTAGTGATGATGATGACGATGAATGTAATTTGCATAGTAGCATAATATGCTTTCCGTTCTTAAAACAACGCCGAAAGTCCAAAACTTGTGTCTATAAAGAATTAGGAGTTCTCTCAGCACCTTCCGAACCACGGTATATCAGGTATGCCTCGGTGCAAAATCTTACTTGTTGGTAGCATATGCTTAGAATACTTCTCACGAAACCGAAGTCACCACACGTTTCCCTATAAAATTTGAGGAGTTCCCTCGATTACTTATGGATCCTCCATCAGATCACCACTTTTGTGAATATAATACTAAATTGGCATGATACCCTATATACCAAAAGAAAAATTTTGAAAATCAGTTTACAAACGGCGGAGTAATCGTTGAACAAAAGAAAACGAACATAGCACCTCCCCCATTTTGAAAGTCGGTTAAATAACACATAGGCTACACCTATGTGTTATTCTGATGTATAAGCTATATTATTGTACAGTTTCATTAAAATCCGTTCATTAGTTTTTGCGTGAAAGAGTAACAAACATCCATACATCCAAACAAACTTTCGCCTTTATAATATTAGTAGGATAACTAATATATTATGTCAACTAATTTTTGTTAATGTGACATGGGACACTCACAAATTAAAGTTTGAATATTATGTCTAGTACAATTATTGCGTGTTATAAATTATACACTTTATTGTACAGTCCAGTCGCAGAGAACGTAGAAAACTGTATATCTATTATAAGTAACAAGAACGCGAAATCGAAATTTTCTATGATCAACGATCGAATAATAGTAATCTGTGTCTCGTATTACCTGATGCTGCGGCTGCGGCGTCGCTGCTAGCCGCTGCGGCGTCGGCGAGTAGGGCTGGCTGCGCGGCGACGCGTACACGGCGCGCGGCGACGACGCGTAGCCCGCCGCGCCCGCGCCGCCCGGCGACGCGTACCCGCGTGATAACAACCCGCCCCCGCCTCCGCCCACCTCGAGCGGGGAGTCCATGCCGCCTGCGGAAAATGACGTCATTTATGTATATATGCAAATGAGATCAGTCATGACAAAGCGCTGCCCTTTTGTTTTGTTGCCGCGCACAAAACAGCCACGTTTACAACAGCTGTATACTATATGTAAAAATAACATCTCACGTCCAACTCACCGGCGTTATTGGGCTGGTAGTAGGGCGAGCCGTCGGGCATCTGCTGGTGCTGGACGCCGTACATCATGCTCTGCGGGATGGGCGACGCCATCTGCTGCGGGAACTCCCCGTGCAGGAACTGCTGTTCGTGCGGCAGCTGCGACAGCGACAGCTGTGGCTGGATCATCGAGTTCGCTTGCTGGAGAACAAAAAGTCAAACATATTATACTGTACTGGGTATACATAACGATATAGTATTGATAAAAATTTATTGAACAGTCGCACTCAGGGTGATACTTTCCGATTAACATCAGAATAGACTTAGTTAATTTTGCATTTGATCAGTATAGTCGACTAAACTTATGAAAATTAACAAATGTTTAATTTGTGTTAAATACTAAGCAAAAAATCATTGTATGTTATTAATAAATTTAACGGCATGGCAGCAAAACAATCAATTCAATACATACTTAAAATTATTTATTTTTACTCCAGTAAAGTTAAAACATACTTCTCATTTGGGTTTAACTTTTCATCCTACAAAACAGTGAATATTACCTGCTGCTGTTGCTGTTGCTGCTGCATCAGAAACTGTTGCTCTTCGGGTCTGATCTTCTTCGGCCGCCCCCTCTTCTTCTTGGGCGGTAGCTCACCGTTGGGGTCTAACACGGGGGGCGGTCGCGGCTGGCGCGGCGCCCTGGGCACCGGGGGCGCAGTCTCGCCATTCTCCAGCTTCACCTTCTTGGGGCGCCCCCTCTTCTTCTTCAGGGGCACCTCAGTACCGTCCTCCAGTATGATGGTGTCGCCCGGCTCGGGCTCCATTGTCAGCCTGGAATTGAGACCGCTTTGTGCAGCATTTTTAATCTGTCATCGACGAAGCTAATTTTATATTGTATGGGTGCTTTCATTTGAATTTTTAGCATCGTGATTATATCATTAATCATTATATTAATCACGCCAGCTTAACTAACAAATCTTCGTAATAATATAATACATATTATATTGTAAGTTATTTAATATTTTTAAGCCAAGCTCATCTAATAAAACTATGTTTTTAAATCATAAGTAATTACCTGCGCTCATCGAGTAGAGAGAAACAACAGCATACTGCACTTAGAAGAGAGAATGACACAGAGATCGTTGTCGCTTCGCGGCGGGAGAGGGGCGGCAGACCGCGGTGCGAGAGGGGCAGCCTAACTGCGGATCTCCATCTCCTCCTGCGGGCGGCGGCCGGTGGTGTCGGGGAATATGAGCTCCGCCTCGACCACGTGCGGCTGCAGCACGTCCAGGTGGTCGCGGCGGGAACGGGACGGCAGCACGCGGTGCGAGGGGGACAGCCTACCTGCGGATCTCCATCTCCTTCTGAGGGCGGCGGCCGGTGGTGTCGGGGAATATGAGCTCCGCCTCGACCACGTGCGGCTGCAGCCCATCGAAGTAGTCGCGGCGGGAGCGGGACGGCACCACGCGGTGCGAGGCGGACAGCCTACCTGCGGATCTCCATCTCCTTCTGCGGGCGGCGGCCGGTGGTGTCGGGGAATATGAGCTCCGCCTCGTCCACGTGCGGCTGCAGCACGCCGAGGTGGTCGCGGCGGGAACGGGACGGCAGCACGCGGTGCGAGGGGGACAGCCTACCTGCGGATCTCCATCTCCTTCTGCGGGCGGCGGCCGGTGGTGTCGGGGAATATGAGCTCCGCCTCGTCCACGTGCGGCTGCAGCACGCCGAGGTGGTCGCGGCGGGAACGGGACGGCAGCACGCGGTGCGAGGGGGACAGCCTACCTGCGGATCTCCATCTCCTCCTGCGGGCGGCGGCCGGTGGTGTCGGGGAATATGAGCTCCGCCTCGTCCACGTGCGGCTGCAGCCCGTTGAGATAGTCGCGGAACTTCTTGAGCGCGGCGTAGAAGGGCACCTTGTCGGCCGCGCGGGGCAGCTGCGCGCACCGCGCCGACGACGACGGCATCACCCACATGTACTGCGGAGAGAGATAAAGCTTATTAATACAAGCACATACTTGTAGCACACTATTAAATTTCACATTTCATTGTTGCTGGATCTATAATTCTATACAGTATTGAAAATTATTTCAATTCAGTCAAGCATCCATTATAATATACTGGTCACTGTTAACAGTTTACAGTGCTGATCTAGAATAAAATTATATCAATTTACAACAATGACCTATTATGACGTGTAAAGATCGACAAGGAGATTTCGACGAGTGGGTGACAGAGTCAAAACGATACCAGTTCTAACCACGTGCACATAGACCTTTGAGATGATATTGGTTGCATCGGGATGGCGGTGATATTCACATCCCCATCAAAACATCCTTATAGAATTGTAAGTCAGTAACTAAGCCCCCTTAACTGTAATCTATGACTGTAAGCCTGTCACTAAGCCCTCAACAACAACTTAACTCACCGTGTTAGTCCCCGCGATGGTATCAGGCTGTTTGCCGAAGCAGAAATCCTTTTTCCCGGAGAACACCTCATAGATCAGCTTGCCATTAAACACTGCGACCTTGGGCCGGAATGTCTGCAGCTTCTCCAGTAGTATCGCCGATCCCTCCTTGATCTCGCGCCGGGTGAGATCAGCTGAGCCCTTCGTCGGCCGAGCCACCATGTTCGTGAAGCCGATGCCGAAATTTAACAACTGGAATTGGAAAAAAATACTTTAATAAAATATGGACCTTGAATGTCTACCATGGGTTTAACGGCTGCACTCAGACGTCTCAGAATATGAATAATTAACTTTAATTTCATGAAGATTACACAAATTTCATACATCTTTGTCCATTTCTTTATAACATTAAAGTTAAGTGAGTAATAATTAAAATATTGTGTCTCTAGGTGCGGCCGTAAGACTATAAGAAGCCTGCGTATTTATTTTTAACCGGCAATATTTATAATTACCGGTTATAGCAACTTACAACTGATAGTATGTCTAGCAAATATTTCACTAAGGGTTTCTTTCGAAGGATACACAAAGTGACAAACTAGCAAAGGAAATCTGGCGATACCTAAAATCTTTTAGGTTTTCAATTCTTTTGCGTTACTAATGTAGTCACATTGGTGGGTGCTTACGTCACGACAGTCTTAAGACAGACTATTGCAATTATACAACACATTAATTTTGTTTGTGTAATGTGTATGCATTTCCAAGTTTATTACTTTGTAGTTTTACGTCGCATCGTTGTGAAGGCCTGTATTCACTTCGATTAGTGATAAGTGCAGGTGAATAGTAATTAGGAGAAAGTATGCGTGGACAGCGACTGATTAGTGCAAGTCCTTTTCTCCTAATCACAAATCAAATTGTATAAAGCCTTAATGTCATTTAGTGCGGACCTTAAGACCGTATCCCCAAGTTTATTGTGATCTACAAAGTCTTATCTATACAACTGTACCTTATAATCCTCGTCGGCGCTCATCTGCTCGCGCGTGAGGCCGGACAGGTACAGGCACTTCCAGAAGTGGTTGCCGGGGCCCGCGTAGTGGTGGCCCTTGTACGCCGCGAACAAACCAGGGTTTATGCCGATCTGGAACGAGGAACATCACTATGTTAGTAGAATATAGTCAGAAAGATAATAAAAAGAGAAAAAGATACATTTCTTCAGTTTAACATGCTAAGCCTGCAGTTCAGTCATGAAAGAGATGTCAATGTAAATGGCGCGTGCGCCGATTTGGACAGTCTTTTTTTAGAGAAGTTACGATACTGTTTTATATACTTGCTGGCCAAACTATGCAGTGAAGTGAGTGTATATGAATATGGAATTTCCAAATGCACACTCTAGTACCTTGAGTCTCGGTTGACTTTGGACACTGTTGCTTAGCAGTCATTTTTCCTACCAAGCCCTCATAGATGCAACCATGGATAAGCGCACGGCACAGCTCTTCGCCAGTACTGTAGTATCCACCTAGCGCTACGGTAAGGTTGTTTTATATACTTGCTGGCCAAACTATGCAGTGAAGTGAGTGTATATGAATATGGAATTTCCAAATGCACACTCTAGTACCTTGAGTCTCGGTTGACTTTGGACACTGTTGCTTAGCAGTCATTTTTCCTACCAAGCCCTCATAGATGCAACCATGGATAAGCGCACGGCACAGCTCTTCGCCAGTACTGTAGTATCCACCTAGCGCTACGGTAAGGTACTCACAATGCATTCGACGTTCTCAACAAGCTTCCGCACTGCGACCTATCTCTGCGCTCTCTCTCCGCGCTATGCTACAGATTATGCTACTGACTACCACCACTAGCTAGCACAGGTATGTGGCCGATCGTACTCACAATGATGATGTCGAGGTTCTCGGCCAGGTGGTCGGGCAGCGTCCGCCGCGACACCTCCTCCTCGCTCATGCCGTTGAAGCGGTCGTGCTTCTTGCGTTCTTTGATCGGCCGCGCCACCAACGCCCCCTCCATGCCAGGCTCCACTTTGATTTCCATGCTGGAATTGAGAAAAGTTGGGTGTTAAGATTGGACACTAATATCATTAAAAACAAAGGCAAGAAGTAAGAACTTGAAGAGTACGCACGCGCGTTCACGTGAGTAATGAGCATGTGTGCATGCGCACGATTAAGGTGCTGCTAAGCGATTTTCATATTGAGTTTTTTAAACGGGCTTTGGCCCACCACACATTCCCACTACTGTATTTCCTGTGTCGCCTGGATCGACAGCGGTATCCAACCTCGAAAACCCTTTGATATGATCTCAGGGTGCCCGAGGGACATGCTAAAGCTGTCTTGGGACCCGCAACGAATTTAATCAGACAAAGATAGGTCATAGGAGGAGTAGGAAATATGTATATTACATATTGAGTTTGGTCAAGCGACCAAAATATTTAAACTGTCAAATGTTTTCCACTATTCTAATTTTATACCTAAGGCATAATTAATTCCGTCTAGTAGATACTTGTTAATGCCCCGAAAACTGCTCATAAGGGTTACCTATCCAAATTATTTTATAAAGACCTATCGAAATACATAAAGCTGCCAATATTAACATATACACGTCCGCCCAGCGCCTGTAATAAGCCGGCATCATTGCACCATAGAACAAAGCGGTGATTAAAAGCCGAAAAAACCTCATTTACAAGTATAATTCGGATTCACGGGTGCGATAACGTTTTTTCGCCGGCCCCACGATAATTAGATGCGCTTTGACTGTCATTTGCATCGGAATGACTCTACTAGACTTCAATACTAGTAGCACTGGGCACTTAGACAAATCACACTCGATAATTTCAAAAGAAAAGTTACAAATCAATATTGTATGGCATTTAACGTAGACCATTATTTATACGTGGGAGAGCCATGCTTCGGCACGAATGGGCCGGCTTGACCAGAGAAATATCACGTTCTCACAGAAAAACGACGTGGAACAGCGCTTGCGTTGTGTTTCGCCGAGTGAGTGAGTTTACCGGAGGCCCAATCCCCTACCCTATTCCCATTCCTACCCACACCTATTACCCTATTCCCTCTTAAAAGGCCGGCAACGCACCTGCAGCTCTTCTGATGCTGCGAGTGTCCATGGGCGACAGAAGTTGCTTTCTATCAGGTGACCCGTTTGCTTTTTTGCCCCCTTATTTCATTAAAAAAAAACATCGTAATATCACTTAGCTAAGTAGCTCTAGGTTTATTCTTGATTCGATAATTTTTAATGTGAAGATACAAATCAAAAATGTACGGGCATGACTAAGGGCCTGTTTCACCACTTCCTGATAAGGCTATCCACCAATTAACTTGACAGATCAAGTAAGTATGGAGAATCTTCCAAAAAAGTTGTGAATAGCCTATTAGGCACTTTATCAGAAAGTGGTGAAACAGGCACTTGATGTTATTTCAAGTGACATATTACTTAGAGATGCGTTATGTCAAATGCCATAATGATATTGATATCTAACTTTGCTGCAAAACTATCGAAAGCAAATTGACTAAGTGCCCTGGCTGATATAAAAAAACCTCCATCTTTATTCGCTTGGCTGGTCAAATATGTATGAAACATATAGGCATTAGGCAGTAAGTGCTATCATTAAAATTTTTCGCCTCTTCTTGCGGATTGCAAAAAACATGTAAATCGCTTCATAAACGATGGAGTATGTCTCGATTTTTTTCGACAATGTGCTCATTATTATAATCGTATTCTTAAACTCACTTAGTATTGTAGTAAATTCTTTGAATTTTGAGTCATTGATGATTTAACGATAGAACCAAAATTGTAAAATATTAAATACTCTAATTACAGCGTCCGACCAAAACTATTTATCTTGTAATTTCTCGATGCAGGTATTATAAGGGTTAGCCCAGACCAAGAGAAACGCAGCAGTGAGTATTAAAAAAAAAAACTTTAAATTATTGCAATAAAGTGCATGTTCAATGTTCATTTTTCTGTTTCCGCGTAACTTCCAGGCAATTTTTTCAGCCAAACAAGTAGGTACACTTTATTTCGATACTTTTAAAAAAAGTGTTTTAAAAAAAGTTTCGGAGTGCGATCAAAAACATTCAGATGCGCTAAATCTTTGAACTGGATCTAAATCGGTGCAGTTCGTTGTCACATAGGAAGTATGTAGGTATGGTATACCCCGTGACCACACCAGGAAAAGGGGATGTGGTTGAAAGTTCCCACTCCCACATTTCCTTAGAGCAAGGCCATATTGATCCGTTGCGTTGCGTCGTCGCAGCGTCAACGCTACGTTTTACATACATATCATAACAAGCCTGACACACATATTTTATGCATTGTATTGTCGAACACGGTGTTTCGACAGTCCTGTCTGCAGAGGTGGGAGGATTGACAATTTGACACATTGCACTACCACCGTTTTGTTTGTTGTCGTGCGTCAACGCAACGTAGTAGAAGTAACAAATGCTTTCTTCCTCAGGTTGAATAACTTTGTCCACACTGTACCTTTTTCTTCCTTGACGCATTCAATTATTGAATGCGCCAATATGAAAGTTGATGACGAAAATTGAAGATGAAATTGCACAGTGTGAACATAGATACTGCGTATTTTGCGACAGATGAGCAACTTTTGACTGGCTGACAGTAATATGTGCTGTCTGTCAAAAATTACGCATACAACAATATGCCAAACACCAGTTGCTTATACGCAATGACACTGCCGTACGTACAGATAACCGCAACGCATTACGCAAGTCGCAACAGAGTTGTGGCTTCGCTCTTCGGACACATGTGACATGGATACTAAGGTTAAAATCACAAAATACGCGTTTTCCGGGAAATTATTTTAATAAGTAGAGTTTGTAAGTTATTTTAGTTACGAACAATAATATTATTGATTTATTGAAGTGAAAACTTCTTTAGCGGCGTTGAGCACTTTTGTGGGATGGGTAAAAACTGTGTCGCGTCAGATTTTCGTGCTGATCGAAAAACCGTAAGACGGTTGGAGAGTAGTGTTGTAACATCGAAATCGATTAATGGAACAATCGATTGTTTTTTTTCGATTGTCAATTTTTTTAATCGATTGTAAGGGTTTCGATTAATTAAACAAATCGATTTTTTTAAAATCGATTTTCATAAAAAATGGGTTTAAAAATTTGTAAGGGTTTCGATTACTTAATTAAAAAAATCGATTTCTTAATACCCCTTATGGTAAACAGACATACTTTCAGCATAAGTTACTTCATACAGATATTTTTTTAATAAATTACATAAATTTTACCGATTAGTTTGTTATTAGTTTCACTACTAGAGTAGACATGAAAAAATAATGTAAGTACTTATTGTCTTAAGACCTACAAGTTGACTAAATCATACAAGCCCCTTTCATATTCTTTTTTAAGGAAATATCTGAATGTTTATCTAGAATTAAATATTCATTAGGCAGTTCGCCCACAGGCCACAGCACGCCGATAACAACTTTTGGCCAAACTAAACCTACGCCAGCTATAAACCAGTCTGGTTTTTAGCCTTGTTCGTAGTTATACTACTTAAGACATTTAGGAAAATTATCTTTATGTTGTTGTTATAAAGACGCCGTCACAGGTAAAAATAACTCTGAATTGTAGAGCCTATTTGATATAAAGATCATCTACTCAACTATTTGCATGTTCATTTCTTTCAAAAGGTTAGGTTTGCAGTGAATCATGACCACATTGTGTCAAATAGAATACCAACGATGAATCCTACAGGAAGTAGGAACCGTACAAAAGAGTTGGTTAATTAAAAAGTAGCTACTTAATGTTAAAATGATCTAAGATTATGATAGATTCTTTCTAAGAGTTCGGTTACACGGTCAGTCTGGCATCAGTTCACTCCATCAGTCGGAGACGCCAGAATGATATGAAAAAAAAAGATCAATCAAACGGTTACACGATCATTATCACGTCAGTTTGGATCAGACTGATGCAACGGACTGAACTGATGCCAGAACGACCGTGTAAAGTATAAACAATGTCTAAGATATTTTCTTCCGTGCAAATCGAAATCTGTTCGACTGATAAAACATTATACATTACTTGCTTCCTTGTGCATTAGTGCAGTATCCCATCGGAACTCTACATTTTGGGCCAAAAAGTAGGCCACAGATTTATACCTAACCCTAAACTACTGCCATATCAAATCCACCATAGGAAGGCTCAGGAATCCTCAGCACGTATAGAATCCTGTCAGACGCGGAAATTGCCGAAAGCACAGGTGGCCGACTGACGGTCGGAGATGGCGAAATAATTACAATACATCCGGCCGACGGCCATCTTGGTTTAACGAGAGGTGGCCCTTTTCTTGATGTACATTCGAAGTGTTTTTACCCCTGACAGGACTTTTTTACCATACCACATAAGGGTCATAGTAATTTCGTGGTAAAATAACTCTGAGTCTAAGAGATGTTTATGTACTTTGATATCTTATCTTATATCTTTAAACGAGCAATTCATGTATATATGTATATACTAGGTTATTTGACCGAGCTTTGCTCGGTATTCGATAAAACACGAATAAAATGACATTTTCTAAAAATTATTCCTAGCTAGATCGATTTATCGCCCCCGGATACTAAATTTCATGAAAATCGTTGAAGCCGATTCCAAAATTCCTATTATATCTTGTATCTTTAAACGAGCAATTCTTGTCTCATCACATCTCGGAATCGGCTCCAACGATTTTCATGAAATTTAGTATATAGGGGGTTTCGGGGGGCGATAAATCGATCTAGCTAGGAATCATTTTTAGAAAATGTCATTTTATTTGTGTTTTATCGAATACCGAGCAAAGCTCGGTCAAATAACCTAGTATATACATATATACATGAATTGCTCGTTTAAAGATATAAGATAAGATAAGATTTCTTAAAAGCAGGCAACTAGGCACTAAGCGAGTTAATTAATAACTCTGAATTGTAGAGCCTATTCGTGAGAGTGCTTTGTGTCATTTTTCATTGTGTGATTTCGGCCATTTACGTTTTTAATAAGGGTATTTAGACAACTTGCATTCCACAATGTCGACAGCCAAGTTAGAAATCGAAATGTTTAGGATTTTACATAACACGTCGCTATGTTATAGATTAACAAAAGGAGTTGAGACGTGGCTTCTTACAGACGAACAACACTTGCAAAGGGCAGATAGATACACCTGCAGCCATCTGCCATCGACACTTGTCGACAAACCATACTAATCGCTCTCACTCTCAATGTACGATGTACACAAGACAGCATTCGCCTGAAAGGCCCCAAACCAACTGGGGATCCTGAATGATCATGTCATGACACACTGAATAAGTATGTGGGACAGCATACACGACATGTACGTACCTATAAGGATCTAAACTCTAAAGTAACTGGGATTTAATAAGCAGAAATTAATATAGGAAATTGACGAAAATAAGCCTCAATGATCCTTACATATCCCTTTCCATCGATCCTTTCACGTAACCTTTACTGATCATGTCGAGATAACATACACATGCTCCATCACCTATCAATATCGAAAGTAATTTGGGACACCGAAGTCCCTCAGCTGCTGTATCGCCTCAAGGTTGCCACATATGGGACTATTTATAACCTAAACACCTCCGTGGTCCAATGGTTTAAAGCTCTCGATTTATAGTAGTTGGGTAGGTTGGTGGGTTCGCTTTCCGACAAAAATGTTATTAATTTAAGATTGGTTAGGACAAGGCTTATCATTTGATTGTCGAACAAGAAAGACTCATACGTCGGATGGGAATGGAATGGGCATAAAAGTCGCTAGAGTTTAGACGTTGCCAGTGGTGTCAGTCACCCGCGCCACTGGATACAAGAGTTAAAGAAGAGCAAGTGCGCCCTGTGCGCCTTATACTGCTCACACACTTGGGCACCATAAAATACTGCGTTTTTTGCCACATTATTGCAACCATGCAACCACCGTCAACGAAACTGGTACCATCATATTTAAAGTCGGATCCGTACGAGAAAAATTGTGAAAGTGGTAGCCCTAGGTTTCAGTGTGGGTGGGTTATTTCGATCTTACCTGGCTTCTTACCCTCAATGGAGTTGATATGAGAAAGTAGAAACATTCGTTATTGTCGAATATTGTTAGGCTCAGTAAGTCCTGACCATAAAGTTAATATACCTAGCGGAATAGAGCAATAATCTCGAGCTGTCAAACGAAACCGAAATAGGTTTTCATCTGTGTGAAAAATACTTATATGTATACGTATACACTTACACAAGCATGATTGAACATGAATTCTATGAGATTAAATTGTCAACGTGCTGCACGTGCCGACTGGACGTCAAAAAAGAGTGCTGTTGTCATGTATCACACGTCTCTTTTTACCACGCAGCGTTACTGATAGTGACATCTCTCTTGCTCAGGCCTTTGTTTCTCTATTCCGCTAGGTATATTAACTTTATGGTACTGACAGCCAAAAACTTAATTCAATTAACAAGAAAGGGCGCACCTTCAAAGTTTACTGTGGTGACTTGATTTTTCTAAGAGCTGCCTAAACTCGGACTACTAGACGTTTTCGAAATTCATTTTTAGGGTTCTAGGTAGTTTACATTTCCACGCCTCCGTGGTCCAGTGGTTCAGAGCATGGCTCTTGACTCGGAGGTCGTGGGTTCGATTCCCGCGTTGGAAACATGTTATTTCCAAGTTTGGTTAGGACAATGCAGGCAGATCACCTGATTGTCTGACAAGTAAGATGATCCATGCGTCGGATGGGCATGTAAAAAGTCGGTCCTGCGCCTGACCTCTCGCCAGTCGTGTCGGTCTTCCGTCCCACTGGGTTATGAGAGTAAAGGAATAGAGAGTGCTCTTGTGTATTGCGCACACACTTGGGCATTATAAAATTACTCCTGCGTAACTGGCCTGGTTTCAATGAAACCGGCCACCGTCACCGAAATCGGTATGGAAGTTATTATTATTTCCACGATAATATCCTATATCGGGACTTAAATACCTCAATAACAAATTCATTTTAAATTTTAGCAGCGGTTTAAGCGTGAAGACTGAAGAGGTAACATAAAAACTACCGCATTTATATATTTATACTAGCTGACCCGGCAAATGTCGTTTTGCCATATAAATAATTTTTGATATGAAAAATAGATGTTGGCCGATTCTCAGACCAGACAGAGATACTCAATATGCTCACAAAATTTCATGACAATCGGTCAAGCCGTTTCGGAGGAGTACGGGAACGAACATTGTGACACGAGAATTTTATATATTTTTATTTTTAACAAGGATCAATATATCAAAATTTGGCAGTAAGGTTTAATTGCACCCTGTATATAAGACTAGCTGTCCCGGCAAACGTTTCTTTGTAACGTGTATAAAGTATTTCGCCCGTATCATTTTATTGAAGTGACTAAATAAGTATGTCACGATGGCAACGTCCATCGCTATCCCGTCGCACAAACAATGGTCGCCGTCTGTCTCGAGTTGTAATAATTTACTATTATTTATTCAACAAATGCACTTGTCAATATAAAAAGTATGCAGTAGCCGATTCTCAGACCCACTGAATATGCATATAAAATTTGGTTAAAATCGTACTCGGAGGAGTACGTTAGGCCGCGTACTCGGAGGAGTACGCGGCCTAACATTGTGACACGAGAATTTTATATATAAGATTAGAATAGAAGGAGAATTTTATATATAAGATTAGAATGGATCGGACATATCTAATTATAGTAAACTATTTTTAAATGCATGGCAACATCTGATATTTGTTTACTTATATATATTTTTGTGGGTTTGCGAACGTCTAACTAATCGTACGCGTATACTACGTAGTATAATATTATCTTGGTATTTTGTTTTAGACGTGGGAGAGCCATGCTTCGGCACGAATGGGCCGGCTCGACGAGTGAGTGAGTTTACCGGAGGCCCAATGCCCTACCCTTTTCCTTTCCCTACGCTCCCCTATTTCCTTCCGTACCCTCCCCTTTTCCCTTCCGTACCCTCCCCTATTCCCTTCCCTACCCTCCCCTATTACCCCTTAAAAGGCCGGCAACGCACCTGCAGCTCTTCTGATGCTGCGAGTGTCCATGGGCGACGGAAGTTGCTTTCCATCAGGTGACCCGTTTGCTCGTTTGCCCCCTTATTTCATTAAAAAAAAAACCATTGTAGAATTTCTTCAATATCACTTTATAGTAGACAGTTTGGAGTTATATGAGATATTATCTACTATCTAGGAATAGAGTTATAAATATTGTTCCGCCTTGATCCGTATTTCGGGTTTTGGCTGTGCGCGCGGCGGTGGGCCGAGCCGCGGGTTCCGGGACCGAAATACCTGCGGGCTGCGACGTAAACATATGCGCCCGCGCCGCATTGTTCCACGCTGCATTATCACTACATAAACAAATAATATTGAACAATTTAGTTAATTGCGAGTGTCCATGGGCGGTTAGGTGGTTTCCATCAGGTGCCCCATTTGCTCGTTTGCCCCCTTATTTTGTACAATAAAATTGATTGGCGAAGAAAAAATGTTCAATATTAACCCTAAACGGTCAATAGTATCGCACAACACAATTGGGCAATTAAATTGATCATCTAGATTCTAGGCCCTCTAGGGGGCCCACTTAGATGTAGGCTGTAGCGTCTACGTATTTTTAGCATTTTAGAGTTATGACGTAGCGAGCTACTAGACGACGCACGTTACCCCGTTGTGAAAAAATACATTCACGCCATTTTCCTAAGATAAAAACTAAAAAGTATCCTATGTCCTTTCCCGGGACCCAAAGTATCTCCATAACCAATTTCAGAAAAATCGGTTCCACTGTTTAGGTGTGAAGAGGTAATAGACAGACACACTTTCGCAATAATAATATTAGTATGGAAGTATGGATTTTATTCAACGAATTATCCGATTGCGCACGCTGCATATCTTTATCACCAACCAAACAATTTAATAGAGATAATAATATCATAGGGTTTTCATGGTTGGTTTACCGCTGCCAATCCTGGCTTACAGGTTGGAATTTGTGGTGGTCCCCAAAATAAATAATTTAGAACTATTAAATATCGCCAAAAATATAGCTTTTATTCTGTGGATCGTAGAGCGCAACAGCTGAACACAGAACAATACAAATACTGCCACCATTCTGGCACAGGTAATCGTATCCGACTAATCACACATTCTAATAACTCCGACATCGTATCGGGTAGGCATCCATTACACGGTAGGTTTTGCTGTCAGTTTTACCACAGTCATGGCTGTAACTGATTATTATCCATCAGATTATCCTACCGTGTAAGAGCGTGACAGATGGTTGCATGAAGTTGATTGACGAAAATCTGGATATCTTGATTTTTGCTTCATGCAACCTGATGCAACCATCAGTCACGAATTTTGAGTTAGTGTTGTCATATCTGACAAAATAGGAAAAAAATTAGAAACGTATACCTTTGAAATTTTTGGCTTTGACTGACATAAAACTGAAGAGAATTGAGTGACCGTCTAATACCATTCGTCAGTCTATCAGTCACCATCAGTCAAACATAATTCATGATTGACGGAATTGACTGTCGCTTGCATGAGCTTGTAATGGATGCCATAGTGTAACAACTCTAAGAAATTTCCAAAAATTATGAAAGTGGTCGAGGAGCCGGCGCCGCGTCGGAAACTCGTATTTTACAAGGTTGTCCTAAGTGGAGCACTTTTTAAATAGACCGAAATCGATACAGGTCCAGATTAAGGGTAGTGAAAGGCGACGGAGGCCGGCTCGCTGACCCAGCATCTAGATTTGTGACTTGTGGTCGGAGAGCTGGTGGACATTTACGACATGTGATGTGGTAAGAGAACTTACGTCAAAAATTATACTGAAAATTATAAATACGAAAATGTGTCTATCTGTTTATTACCTCTCCACACTTAAATCCCTAAGGCAATTTTGGTATTAACGAACTGCTGCGCAACATAACAGTGGCTAACGTTAACGCCTCAGACTAGTACACCGACGCTGCGAACTGCGAAACAGCGGCGAACCGATTTACTGTCTCATCCGCCACACGACAATGCGTTATATTGCATCTCGCTCTATTGCTGTTTCGCAGATATTTCGCAGTTCGCAGCGTCGGTGGACTAGATGCGTTAGTGACAATAAATCGTCTTATTATCTCTATTTTTCGGTCAAATCTTGACTTTTCCGACTTCGTTCTATTCTGGCCGGTTTACATAATTCAAATAGTTATTATAGTGATCCAATCAACCACTGGAATACTATTAAAACATGTAAACGTGCATTACAATACTGCACTGGAATGCAATTTTGCAAAAAAGCGCTGGATTGGATCATTGGATTGGAATAATGAAAACCGACCATGACTCAGATACTCTCTTGCGTCAGTTTTTCATCGATACAGCACAAGTCTCAAATTCCCCAAACACCGCTCCAAAACGTCCAGCAAAACACAAAGCGCACGGGCTCTCCGACTACAAAGTGTTGTAACTCGGATTGATTTAATTGGCCCGCATAACAGGCGTATTCTGTATCGTTATTCGTTAATTATTGAGTAAAAGTTCGCCAGTCGTGGGATTTAAGGTGCCTTGAGCAATGATATCTTGGGAACAAGAGTCTGAGGACCTGAAAATAATCTTTAAGCGAAACTATGGAAATAGAACATAATCATTGCAATAGTGCAACCAACATAACCTGACTGTTTACCATGATTATCTAGCGAGAAAATTTCACAGAAACCAGCATTAGCAATTCATACGTGGGAGAGCCATGCTTCGGCACGAATGGGCCGGCTCGACCGGAGAAATACCACGTTCTCACAGAAAACCAGCGTGAAACAGCGCTTGCACTGTGTTTCGCCGAGTGAGTGAGTTTACCGGAGGCCCAATCCCCTACCCTATCCCCTTCCCTACCCTCCCCTATTTCCTTCCCCTCCCATCCCTACCCTCCTATTACCCTATTCCCTCTTAAAAGGCCGGCAACGCACCTGCAGCTCTTCTGATCCTGCGAGTGTCCATGGGCGACGGAAGTTGCTTTCCATCAGGTGACCCGTTTGCTCGTTTGCCCCCTTATTTCATAAAAAAAAAAATTTGGTATAATAGTTGGTATACGTCGTTTTCTGCAACTCCATTTCAGCCTACACAACTACTGCCACCCGTTCTCATGAATCTATTGTTGTTTGTGTTGTGTGTGTGAATGACGCGAGTAGCATTGTCATACTACTCGCGTCATTTATAAAAATCGTATAGTAGCTAAGGAACTCCTATTTGTAGTACCCAGTAGGCCTACTACGAAACCGTTTTGAGACTCGTACAATCGGCTGAGAATGCCGCGTCCTGCTCTAACAACGTCATTTCTCGTTTGTTAGAGTAGGACGCGGCATTCTTATACGATTGTTTGAGTCTCAAAACGGTTTCGTGGTACGGCCTCTGGCTACGAAGAAACAAACAAATGTACATAATGTACAGAAGAACAAAAACATCACCCTTCCCAGTAGCAAAATCCCACTTTGCTACAGCAACAGTCAGGTGTAAAGCGATTAACGAAGTTGAAAACTTCCTGATATTTAGTTAGTAGTTCATCTCCATTCACAGTTATTGCACCTCTTACAGCACCTTATTCCACCGTCATAGGGATCACTTTGATATAAACTCAGGTAAATTAACATTGAATATAGTTTCATAGCTTCAGCGACGACTTTCCATTTCACTTGTGAAGAGCTAACTTATGCACCTGTTCGATATTAATCTTAGAAAATTTACTAGACACAGGTCGTTTTGGCCTAGATTCTAAACATAGTAGATTTTAAATATGAGGAATGAAAATAATAGTTTTGGGAGTGTTCTCGTGCGCGAAATCTGGGCCCACCGTATTAATCTCTATTCTCTACCATAAACCTAACGAGAAACATTAGTTTTGTCCCTGGAATCTACAGGGTGTAATAAAAATAAGTGATAATACTTTAGAGTTCACTGTGAAAGTAGCAGCACTGAAAGACCTAAATTTTTTTTCACTTTTGTATGGGGAAACTTGTGACGCTCGGGCCCTTGCCCATATAAAAGTAAAAAAAAATCGTCTTTCAGCGCTTCTACTTTCACAGTGAACTCTCTACAGATTTGATTTAATTTTAAATTCAAAGGTGTACCTAAAATAAAATCGCTACAGAACTGAAATTTTAGACTTCAAACTTTCAAACATAGCTCAACACCACATCGAAATTAAAATTAAAGTACTACCCAACCTAACACGTGTTTTCGTCAGGTCCATTGTTACGCAGATGGGATTTTTGCGGAATTCTAATTTAAACAGTGGGGGGGTAATGGCGGCCTAACCCCCCTTGAGGCGGTAATGGCGGGGCCGGCTAACGAGGCTCTATAATAAACTACCGTTTGGTAAGTTATTTGTTCGCCGCACTTCATCCCAGACCCGCCCGAGACCGACAGACAGTGGCAGCATCAGCCAAAAAAGGTTTCTTTATGTTCCTTCAGGCGTTCGAGACATACAGCTTTGATGGATATTACTTAAATAAATAGATGAGGCCCGCAACTCCGTTGCGCCAAGTTTGTTCTTCGCGCGGGAACCGTACATTTTTACGGGATAAAAAGTATCCTATGTTCCCGGAACTCAAAGTATCGCCATACCGAACAGCGAAATCGGTTGAGCGTGAAGTGGTAACAAACAGACAGACAGACAGGCAGACAATTTCGCATTTACAATATTAGTGTGGAAGTATGGGTGGCCTATCCACGTTGGGATTTCATAGACAACAGCTCAAATTTTTTTCACCATGATTGCGCAGATGCCTTTCGCATGCACAATCAACGATCATAGACGAATGTCCCCCCTACACGATCTTAAGCGCTTGTAATCATCCCACAGGCTGAAGACCTGAACACCACTATAGCCATATAGCTGTTGTAACCCTGGCACATCCAAACTCTGCTAATCTTAATAAGGCTCTACGTGTAGCACGTCTGCCGTTATCTGTTCAGATCAGTTGAGCACGTACAGTGATAAGGGGCGCGTGACGCCATGTAGATACTGTAATACCTGGGATAAGAAACGGGAGCCGAGGTGGCCCAATCGTTGCCACCTAGATTAAAAATGAAGCGAAAAAAACATGACTATACAAACAACTTCTAACACAATACAAGCGAGCTTTCAAAGGCGTATGTAAGTAGTATAGTAGAGTTGGCTTATGATGAACAAATAATGGCGATTAAGAATTAGTAAAGGGGCGTATTCGTCTATCATTATTGTCCACGATCGACTTGATTGTACTACTGTAGACAGCTACGCAATAGGCATGATGACTATTTTATTTTCTTATCGGTAATTGAAAGACACAATTAAAAACTAGAAACATCCTTGAAAGAATGACTCTGATAGCTTAAAATTTCACCAAGATATGACAATTCATATATCTCATAAAAAAGACCTGCCCAAAACGCTCCATACAAAGTGCTACGAAAGTATGACGTCAATCTTTCGTAGTTTGTACGCATCGGGAGACATCTTTGTTCGACAGGTATATTAAATATTGCGTTATTAACAAAATTCGCTAATCTTTGACCTTGTCATCATCCCTATTATGGTGGCATCTTATATTCATCCTTACTGATTTTGCTAGACATCATGCATTTTTGTTTCCTCTGTCGCCATTAATCCTAGCTACCACATCTTTAATTGCCAGTTTGCCACTCGCTCTTTTAAATGAAGGGGAAAGCAATATACAGCAAAAATGGCTGCGTGTTAGTCATGAGCAGTCTCATGTGACTTTGTCGGCTGATAAGCCATAAGTCCTGACTCCAGGCTTACGCTTATCAACCTCTTATCTCTGAGTGCAGACAAGGTATAGACGATTAGGTCATCCATATCACCATAGGACAGCATATCATAAAGAGTAGCACACAGCTGTACCCTTGAAATCACGCGCTTAACTCAGAGATAGTGATGCTTCTTGCAAGACCATGAGCAAAATTAGTCTTGTCTTGCAAAAAAAAGCAAGACCATGGATCAATGTCTCTCATCACTACGCAGAGACAGGATTTACGTGCACGCAGTGATACTGTACTCTTTTTTTTTATGAAATTAGGGGGCAAACGAGCAAACGGGTCACCTGATGGAAAACAACTTCCGTCGCCCATGGACACTCGCAGCATCAGAAAAGCTGCAGGCGCGTTGCCGGTCTTTTAAGCGGGAATAGGGTAATAGAGGAGGGTAAGGAAGGGAATAGGGTAGGGGATTGGGCCTCCGGTAAACTCACTCACTCGGCGAAACACAGCGCAAGCGCTGTTTCACGCCGGTTTTCTGTGAGAACGTAGTATTTCTCCGGTCGAGCCGGCCTATTCGTGCCGAAGCATGGCTCTTCCACGTCAAAAACTCTGCTCTTTAACATCCAAAATTTATCACATACTTAACAAAACAAAATCACATACAAACACACATTTTAACGTCTACATTATTCGAGATGAATCAGGTAACAGGTTTGCGATGATATCAAAACATTCCGGCAACATAATAGAATATAAGACAGTTTTTGCCTCGGCGTGTAAGTCTCACTTAAAAACCGCCAATTATAATATTATCCGCGAACATTAACTTGTTGAATACAGTCGTTATGACAAGTCGTTTGAAATAATATACGTTCGTTTACAAACGCGTTGAAAAATTTGCACTCTACATGAATAGCCTTATCGTAGACTTTACTATTACCTTTATTGTAAGACAAACATAAATTATTTAGGTATTTATTTATTTTATTAAATGTTACAATCGTTCTGACATTTATTGCCTTTAACCCGGGCCTAGTTGTGTAGATAATACGTAACTTAAAGTTGTCTTACTTTGAATAGGTAACCATGGTCTCCAACCTTTTTTTGGGCCGGGCAACCGGGCCACGTTTGTGGCCCGTATGAAAAAAACACATGTTTATGTCTTGGTCTTGGTGTCACGGGCCGCAACAAAAATGTTAGGGTTAAAGAACGTTATTCTTCAAAATTAACGATTTAAAAGTGGAAAAAAGACACGTCTTTCAAGACGACTTTACATTGTTTTGGCGGTGGGCGTGAATTTCAAAATAGTTTAACATCACGCGGGCCGCGGGTTGGGTTTAGCTGGTATGGAATATAACATACATAGTAGGACGATCTGCAGTTCAATGGACCGATGATTTGATGAAGGTTGGTGGCAGTTAATAGACGAGTGCTAGCCAAGAACGGGATGGATAGAGGATAGCGCTCGTTGGGAAAGGTCTACGTTTAGCATTGGACGATGAATGATATTGGTGCCTCATTTATCTACTCCAAAGACGATGCAAGACAGCAAAATCGAAAAAATCCAAGTAATATACCGTACAGAAGCTGCAGAGACCTGGGACAAGGATCAAAACATAATTTAGTAATGATCAAATCAAAGTATACTCTGCTCATAAACCATTTGATGGATTTGCAACATATTTTGAGGTCATCAGGTTCATCAACACTTGCAAAAGTGACACGGCAAGTTGTTTCTCAATTCTCAGAAAAACAAAGGATAAACCCATTCTAAATACCATAAACACATTCCAAATGAGTTATCAATGTTTTATATACTATCAGAGAAGTTGATTCAGAGGCAGATGGGGGACCTCCGTAATTTGGTTGTAATACGTGAATGTTTTCGCGGGAAAATGTAGCTTCCCGGAAATTATTTACGCGGGCGGAGCCGCGAAGGAATCCTCGTTGGGAATAGTGAATGCCATTACATCAACGGCAGATGAAAAAGTATACCAGGCATTAATATGGAGCTTGCTACTTTACCGTAAGTCTGCCGACGGCATAATACTCCCTCTTAGACTATAAGGCAGTGGTTCCCAACCTAGGGGTAATTACCCCCGCGGGGGTAAAAGAGCTATTTTACCCCTATGGGTAACAGAGGTGGTTTCTAAAATAGATGGATTGGCAGAAAAAATTTATAAACTCCTGTGAATTTTGGAGAAAAACAGCTACAGAATATCCTATCATTGCAGACAGAGATCTGAAAATGTTGGTACCGTTAGCTACCACTTGTAAATGCGAGAGCGGCCTCTCAACTCTGGTAAAATTTAAAGAAAGGCCAGAAACCGTCTGAACGTGGAGCATGTGTAACTGAAGTCTGAACCTCATTATATTAAAAACTTGCGAATGTAAAATATTAATAATAATAAGTAATAATATCAACCTTAAAATAAATTAATTACCAATACAAATAAAAATTGGGGGGAGTTTCTCTTACAGGCCCTAGGGGTAAAAGCTCTCAGGCGGCGGCAAAGGCTGCTGCAGTCGAAGAGGTGCCGGTAGCGGCAAGCGCTGTGGAGGACGCGGTTGAATGCACTGCGATCCTGCTCCTTCACGTATAGCGTTGACGAGGGCATGGGAGGGTTTTAGTCGGTAAACCTCTGCGGAGGGAGTCCGACATACGCCTGCCCCTTCCCCCGAGGGGGCGGAGGATGCGTAATGCATTTCCCCTCCTCAAAAAAAAAAAAAGGGGGGATCTAAAAAGGTTGAGAACCACTGGCTAATAAGGCTATCTTCTAACAGTAACAATATAAGCTACCATTTTCGAGCTCATTGTAAACAATATCTTAGGTCAGTGTCGGAATCAAATTTCGACGGGATTGTACAACAATTAACCAATTGTGAGCGTCAAAGATCATTAACTCGCTAAATGACGTGCGTTTTGCTCCGCTGCGGCGCTGAAGCCGACTGTACAGCACTGACAGCACCTTTATTACAACCACATAAGGCTCACTTTACACACTCCGAGAGTGAACTCATATTATACAAAACTATATGTTTTATAGCCTTAAATTGTGTTTATTATGCTTTACACGGCCTTCGACCAACCTTTTTGACCGGTTCTATCTTACTCATATATTTGCACGTATAAACATTTTAAACCAAAAAAAACTCGGTTAAATTATAATGTTTGATATCCTAAGTAAACAAGGTGTGATTTTTTTCTCTCGTAATTAATATGCTGAGCAAGTGGGGTGCTATCGGCAAGGGGTTACAAGTTACAACTTTTGGCGGAGTTTTGCGGTCCCCAGCCCAAAATTAATTCAGACTATTTGTTTGGGGAATTTCATATTTTATTACTGGCTTATTTAAATTCTTTTACTTTTAGTAGACGAATGAAATAAACAACAAAATACAAATCAATGGATTTTCTAGTTTTAAATAGGCATGTCGAGAAAAATCCAAAATGTATTAAGCACATATTAGAACTGTTCCTTCCTCTATCATTTGGAAATTGGATGGGGAAGAATGTTGTTATATAAATATGATACTAGCTGTTTGACCGAGCTTTGCTCGGTATTCAATAAATCACGAATAAAATGACATTTTCTAAAAATGATTCCTAGCTAGATCGATTTATCGCCCCCGAAACCCCCTGTATACTAAATTTCATGAAAATCGTTGGAACCGATTCCGAGATTCCAATTATATATATATATATATATATACAAGAATTGCTCGTTTAAAGATATAAGATTATACTAAATTACTAAAATTAGTAACCTACGGACTACGGTTAGATTAGGCACCAGCAATGAACAATATCATAATATTATAATAAATTAATTTATTTAAAAGACAAAAGAAGGTGAAACAAATTAAGGGAGATCGCAGACGTGAGACGGCACACTTTTTGTGTGATCCAGTCTGCGGCGCACATACAGTCGGCATGGCGCGGTCACGCAAAAAGTGTGCCGTCTGCGATCTTCCTAAGTGTAATGTAGGTTTCGTTCTGTTTTTTCCTGTTTCTCATCGCTCTATCTTCATTTATATATTCTTTGTTTAATCAATAATCACCGTAGACGACGTAGTTTTATTTCTAAAAATACTTAAAGCAAATAATTTTAAGTCGTCCTTTTCGGTCACAAACCAGTAATACCAACTAAACCAGTAAGAAGAACCAGCATAGGCATAATATCCTCTCTTCATACTGGAGTCTAGACTCTAGAAGTCTAGACCATTATTTCATCAGCGGAACCACTGACCATCACCGACATAGATTATAGAGCAGCACACCATAAATCACGTTTAATTAGCTGACAAAGTTGAGGAGACGAGCCAAGGGTCCTCACCACATAACAGCATATTTTTAGCCGTGACACACAAACGCACTGGGAATGTGCATTCTAGAGGAACAAAGAGCATCATGAGCAGGCTACAAGACTAAAGAATAGTCAATAGATTAATTTATTATTTAAATACAAAATAAAAAATAAAATAAAAAAAAACCTTTTAATTTCTCACTAATTACATATTTTCGTTACTAACAGTAAGAAGATTAATGTTTGTGTTAGTGAGAACCCCTCGCTTCGAAGGTGAAGGCCTCCTCCAGAGTATTCAATGATTCTCTATTTTTCGCTATCTCCATCCATCCTCCAAAGAATACAATATAATAGAAGCTATAATTTTGGAGAATCAGGGTAAGTCCCGGTCTTCCCAAACTTGCGCGAAGACCTCTCAGATCATAAATTAATGTTGTTAGAAAACTAGAGAAATGACAATGTGTTCTCAAAGTCCATTTGGAGTGTCAAACAGGAAAGAAAAGATTTTTTAATGGTTTAGTTTACACGATTTTCCTAGTCTACATGGCACACCTAAAAGGTATGGCCCTACTACTTATTTACTAACTATCATGTACTTGGAGTAGTATATTGCCATCCTAATCATAAAACAGCAAAATTCAAGACCACTTGCTCTTATAAAAGTTTATGAAAACATTTTTATGCAAATACTTTATGCAAATGCTGTTATTGATATCGAAAGATAGATTGTTAAAATAATTGCTTATGGAGAAATATATGAATGAGTTATGAGCAGTTTTTATTTATTGGCCATTAAAATAATCATTATCATCGCAGTTTAGCATTAAATTAATGAAACGTGTTATTACAGTTTCATTAAAAATTCATTAATGCCATAAAATGTTTTATTAAAATGGAATATACTTAATTTAAAATATTTTCGGAATTTCATTCATACATTCAAAACAATAATGTAGTATTTAAGGTTGTTAAGAGTTAAAATACGCTTGGCCGTTTTTGATAAAAATGTCTGTGTACAATGTACATAATATAAAATTTGATATTGATTGTGATCTCGGGATGTGGCGGTGAAAACGCTCGTGCGTTCTTCAGACGTCTATTATATTCAGCCTCGATCAAAAATGTTGACAGCTCCCATACATTTGACATTCGATATCGTTATGCGCTCCCTAGACGGTAATTCAGAATGACATGCATTTACGTGACAGTATTAATTGTTGCATTGTAACGTGCCGATCGCGAAACGATCATGTGTGCATGACAGCACGTAACGCATGTCATGCTGAATTACCGTCTAGGGAGCGCTTTACGATTATAAAATGTAGAGTGTCAATTGCAGGAGCCCATACCTCGCAGGCCAAAAAGGCTGTGACAATATAAGAACCTCTTAAATTAAGAACAGTTTGAGCACTCGGTAGAAGGTAATTTGACGCGGCGAGCACAGCTTCGTATTTATAGCTAGCACCATCTGTGGTATAATGTGGCGGACAGGTGGCAATAGCTTTCCCTCGTCACTTCGAAATTAGGGACAAGCCGCGAGTGTTGAACAGTTTTGTTTTAAAGAAAAGAAAATGAAAAATATTTCCTAAAAATGATTTCTTTGTCAGAAACTAAAAGGATTAATGTCGGTCAGGGTAAGTTGGATTGTTTAACTTCTGGAAGACACAGCCGCTATTTTGAACATTTTTAGGCAACTAAGGAATGTGTTTATATTTTTTAAAGGACTTGGTCTTAAAGACTAGTTTACCTACTACAGAAAATTTAGTTAGGGCTGTCGCTCACACACGACAGACAGAATAAATTGTTGCAAACTGCAATACAAAACATTGGTTTGTGTGTACATCACATTGTTTGTATAGCTGTAATGTGGTCTTAAGAATGTCGTGTCCCAAGTCTAAACTCTAAAGTGAGCGAAAACCCTTAGGGTGAAGCCAGACGAGCGTAATTTGTGAGTTGTGAGTCGCAGAATTTCGGCTGGCAGAAATTCTGCTGCATTCAGTTTCAAATAAAAGTGCTGTTTGATTCACACGACCGTAATTTTGTGAGTCATGATTTGTATGAAAAGATATTTACGCGGCAGAAATTCTGCGACTCACTACTCACAAAATTACGCTCGTTTGGCTTCGCCCTTAGTGTCCTTCCCGAAATTATAGCTATAGGCGATATTTCGATGATATAGAGAGCAATTTCCTATACAATTCCAACCCACTGCGGTCGAGCATCACGAAAACCGCAACACGAATTTTTGCTAACGACACCACAGAGCCCTGTGAACCTACGACACATTACATTACCTCTACAAAGACATTTATGTTAACAGCACAAGGATTATTGTGGAGCTAGGAGGTAAAATAAGTACGAATGGTTTATAGTTGTTACGCTTTAACATGACATTTACACTAAGCTTTTGACATTTAAAAATAGGCCCTTTAGTGACCTTAAAACTGTACTGATACCTATGTCGTAGATATGGCTAAGCACATAGTATCTTTACCGTGCTGTAAATGTTAGCGAAAACATCGGAAACACACTTCTGCAGGATCCGGAGTCTAAACTCTACAGCTATAGAGAATTTCGTCGAAAATCGTTTAGTAGGGAAATCTTGTCGCAAAACACAGTTAAGATTTTCGTAAGGAAGGGTTCCTTACGAAAATCTAACATTTATACTAGTCAAGAAGTTGTAGTTAGTACATAGTAGTTGTAGTATCATTGATGCTTGATTTTGCCAAAGGTACTAGCTAGGTTCAGGATCCCTTAGGGTACCGCGTGCTAATTATCCCCGACGGATGCCTACGGGCGATGGAAATTACCATCAGGTGCGGACCGCTTTTTTCAAGCCCTAGAATTCGCCCGCGGCGCCGTGCATATTAAATTCCTGGTATTCGTTCAGGGGCCCGATTCCCATACCTCGAATCATCTCAAATCTCAATGCACGCTATTTCACTCGCGCTCGAGACCGTACGTTTGAGCGTAAGTGAGGCAGCCTGCGAACACGAGACCACGAGGTATGAGAATCGAGCTCAAGAATAATCAGCCTTGCCGGGAAAATAGATACACATGCGTTTTAAGAAATGTTGACCCTGAGAATGGAAATCGACACCCCCTAGGGGTCGGCGGAAAACTTTGGAAATCGCTGGTTAAAACTTTCATTCAAACTACGCTAACGCCTACTAGTATTAAACGTTTGTCTACGATCTAAATAATATTATGCCTTCTCTTTCTGCAGTTTTTCGCAGTGTTACCAGGTTTTTGCAGTTACTACTAAAATTTCAGGACAAATTAGTGAACAAACGCACAACTTCCTTGTATATTTTGCCTTATTCATTAATTATGGCCTCCAGCCCCTGCAGGTAATGTCTCTAAGGAAAACGCAGCGGTGGATCGATGGAACAAAATTTTCCTTGAATATTCTAATTCCTATACGTCAATTTTGTCGGTCGAGACGACCTCTGTGGCTCAGTTGGTGGGCTATTGGTAGCTCAAGCCGGGGGTTGCGGGTTCGAATCCCGCCGACGGAACAAAAAATTTTTCAAAGTTCCTGGGTCATGGATGTGTATTAAATATGTGTATCATATAATAAAAATCTTAAATATATGTATAGTATAAAAGTATTAAATATATTTCCGTTGTCTGGTACCCGTAACACAAGTCCTTCAGGTACTTACCACGGGGCCAGACCGACGTGGTGTGAAGCGTTTATAGATATTATTATTATTATTTGTATATTGTATAAAAAATATTAAGTACACGATGACGTCCGCAACTCCGTTACGTCAAAATTCGTTTATAACGCGGGAACCGAACATTTTTCGGGATAAAATGTATTTTATATCATTTCCTGGGACTCAGTCAGACACAAAATTTCATCAACATCGGTTCAGTGGTTTAAGCGTGAATTAAGGTAACAGACAGACAGATGCACCTTCGCATTTATAATATTAGTATGGATTACAACAGTTATTCATGTTGCAGTCATCAAAAACTATGTTTTAAATGCGACGACCAAACTACAACATACGGAATCCTAATTCCTAGACCAATTAAAAACCAATAACTGCTACAACCGACAAAAATTCAGGGAAGACACGTTATAACGAATTTAGAGCAGAGGGATCAGAGTTAAGTAAGATTAATGAGTCCCCCAGTAATTAGGTTACGGAACCCTACTCTGTCGCGTCACGCACTTGGCACTTTTTTGCCTTTTTTCTCTTCCTATACGTACCTAAGTAGCCTTCACACTAGAGCGCATTACTGGTATTTTTTGTTGCTACTTTTATTGCTTTTTTGACCTTCGCAAGATACGGCCGGTGATAATACATGATGTTCTGTTGTTGTGCCCATGTAGAGGGGGCTTTTAAATGACTATTCTAAGTAATTTCCTAATCGCTATAGTATGCCTTAACCCTTAAGGCATGCATGCTATGCATCTAAATATACTATGATAGTAGGTATTTTTACGCATATTATGTACTAGCAGTTGTAATATAATAAATAGCTATCATTTTCCTTTGTAATTTATCGTCTGCACTTGCAATAAGAAAAATGTTGCGTTTGTACCACGTTTGTGCTATGGCCTGCATTGTAAATTAATTATACATACAGGAGAGTCACAAAATGAGTATGACATTTTGTGGCTAGCTCTGACTGCACCAAACTAACCCATCATCCACAGCGCCATCTATTCAAAATTGATTCAGCGTGAAGAGGTACCTGACAGACAAACAGACACACCTTCGCATATTTTACGAGTTTTATGCTTACTTTAGGAGTTCCTGTCACTGACTGTAGCCAATCCCCCAAAAAATACATAGCCACACTAAGGCCCGTATAAATAGTCAGTAATAATATAATAATAATAGCTCCCACACCGGTTTCGGTGACGGTGGCCGGTTTCATTGAAACCAGGCCAGCTACGCAGGAGTAATTTTATAGTGCCCAAATGTGTGCGCAGTACACAAGAGCACTCTCTATTCCTTTACTCTCATAACCCAGTGGGACGGAAGACCGACACGACCGGCGAGAGATCAGGCGCAGGACCGACTTTTTACATGCCCATCCGACGCATGGATCATCTTACTTGTCAGACAATCAGGTGATCAGCCTGCATTGTCCTAACCAAACTTGGAAATAACATGTTTCCAACGCGGGAATCGAACCCACGACCTCCGAGTCAAGAGCCGCGCTCTGTACCACTAGACCACGGAGGCGTCAAAATAGTCAGTACTTAAGATGCGACCCGGTCTCAAGACGCGGTTCGGCTCTGTGATTGGTCCAAATTTTGACAGCCAACCAATCACAGAGCCTGAACCGTGTCTTGAGACCGAAATGCATCTTGAGTACTGACTATTTATACGGGCCTAACTGTATCTGATATGGATATTCGTCAAATTACTAATATATTAAAATATCCACGGTTTTGTAACTAAATATTTTTATTGTTGTTGTACGGAATACATAGGAAAAATTCTACAGCAAAAGCAAATGTCTAAAAATGTTATAGAGAAAAAACAATAATTCAAAAACATAATAGAACTCCAGAATCCACCACGGTATCTGTGACTATCTTAGAGTTAGAGCTATGCATTTTGTATTTTGTAAGTCTGACACAGCGTCGTTAAATGGCATCAATAGTTAAAATTTCGCATTTTTTGTTTTGCAACGGCTCTGGTTATGAAGGGCGATATGGTTGTTTAAGTGACCATCGTCTTCTTTATATGAAAATACATAATATAGATATAGTATGCTGTACCTATAACCTAACCTATCAACCACGCTATCTATTCCCCCGTCCCGCCGCTGTAGTGTGTCAGGGTTCCGCATGGGCCCGCGATGTGGGTCGCGCTAAATCCGGCGCGGGGTCAGCGGCCTGCGCCGGCGCACGCCCACACCCCTCCCCCCTAGCGCCGCGCTCCGCCCCGCAACACCCCGCACACGACACGATCCCAAATGTTGGAGAATGATGCAAACTCCTTGCATCCGAAATCCCATACATATTGGAGAACTTGCATTCGATTTTGACAGAAATAAAAATGTACGGTAATACCGCGTATCTAAAAATAATTATTGTGGCTGTTACAATGTCTGTCAAGTCCCATACGTTTTGGATTTCTAGTAGGATTTCTAACTCTGGTACCGTCTAAAGACAAAACTGGAGTAATAGGAGTTCATAAGCTTTTCGAAAAACACTAAACTATTACAAGTTCCTAGATGAGTGTTTTAGACAGGTTCTAAAACCCGTAATCCACTTTGAGAATCTCTAGACTCCAGCTAGTCTAAACACATCACGTCATGAATCAAACATTGTTACGTCATCTGAGCAATTCCTACAACTGATGTAAAGCATACAATTCACATTTAATAGAATGGCGACGCGTTACTTCGCCATAGCGAAACTCCAACCCACGGCATCAGAAGTTTCACCCCATTAAACATTCTTAATTGCATTGCATTGGGTATACTGACTGGCGCCTGGAGCGATCTATGCACTCTCTACAGCCCGTTCAAAAATATTTTACACCGTAGTGTTTATGATAATGATTTTTATGCCAACTACATAAGGTTCTGCTTTGGATTCCTAGCATTTAAACCTATCCGCCATAACGAAGAACTCTCTATCTCTCTAAGTACTATAGTAGATTATTATTTTCTACTATATAAGGACGAGGCACTATGCAATAAGCAGTATACTGTATATACTTAAGATGTTTTGAAAACAAAGTCCTAATATTCAAAGATATAGGAGAAACATTAGTGTCTTTAGAATAAACTTATTCTATGGTGGTAATATTCTATAGCGCACCTGCGCCGTTTGGTAGGATTTTGTCAAGTCAATATCCTGATCTGTTGACTGGGCTTGATAACCCGACCAAATTACACAGGTCTGCCATCTGCCAACAAATCTCTGACTTAGTACATTTCCCCATAACGAATAATATCTCTCAAACTGACATACGTCTGGTGAAATTAGTATGGTAATAAAGTATGACACAGATATTACACGATCGGCGAGAGTGCACCTGACTGAGATCTTTATCTGGGAAATGATCGATCGTCTTTCTTCTCGGGTACACTCACCATTTATAAAGATTTAGAAGGACGTTCCTTTATCGACATAATTGATATGCAAGACAAGAAGCAATGTATGTAGGGGTACAATTCTCCGTTTTCCCATAAAAATTACCAGGTAATGATGAATGACAACAGACTGTGTAATCTTATAGTGTACTAGCTGTTGCCCGCGACTTCGTCCGCGTGGACTTTAGTTTATAGCTGTTGTTCCCGTACATCGATTGAGTCGTTTACGCGCAAATCAGAAAACTATATTGAGTGGGAACCACACATTTTTCCGGGACAAAAACATTCCTTGTCTCAGATTCAAATTAGTATCTCCAATCTCCATGCCAAATTTCATCAAAATAGATTAAATAGTTTAGGCGAGAATCATAAAAGTTTATTGTGCGGGAACCGTATATTTTCTGGGATAAAAAGTATCCCTTGTCCTTTCCCGAGACTGAAAGTATTGCCATATTGCCATACCAAATTTCATCAAAATAGACTTAATAGTTTAGGTGATGATCATAAAAGTTTATTGTGCGGGGACCGTACATTTTCCGGGACTAAATTAGTATTCCTTGTCCTTTCCCGAGACTCAAAGTATCTCCATACCAAATTCCATCAAAATAGATTGAATAGTTTACGCGCAAATCATAAAAGTATATTGTGCAGTAACCGTACATTTTTCTGGGACAAAATGTATCCTATGTTCTTTTTTGGGAAGTATCTTTATACTAAATTTCAGAAAAATGGGTCCAGCCGTTTACGCGTGATGTCGTGACCACGCGAAATATGACGTTCCGCGCAGCTTCGCCCACGTAAATTATATATTTCATAGACAAATTAGTCCACAAAAAAATAGCCTATAATCCTTCACATGGTCTACTTCTTATCTGTGCCAAATAACAGAAAAATTGCTCCAGTATTTCGTGAGATAAGCCCTTTCAAATAATTTCCCCCGTTTTTTTCCACATTTTCCTCTATTTCTTCGCTCCTATAAGTCTTAGCGTGATAAAATATAGCCTATAGCTTTCCTCAATTAATGAGCTATCTATACACTGAAAGAATTTTTCAAATCGGACCAGTAGTTCCTGAGATTAGCGCGTTCAAATAAGCCATTTCAAATAATTTCTCCCATTTTCTCCACATTTTCCTCTATTTCTTCGCTCCTATTAGTTCTAGCGCGATAAAATATAACCTATAGCCTCTAGATAAATAGGCTATCTAATACTGAAAGAGTTTTTCAAATAGGACCAGTAGTTCCTGAGATTAGCGCGTTCAAATAATTTTCCCCGTTTTTTTCACACTTTCCTCTATTTCTTCGCTCCTATTAGTCTCAGCGTGATAAAATATAGCCTATAGCCTTCCTCGATAAATGGGCTAGCTAACACTATAAGAATTTTTCAAATCGGACCAGTAGTTCCTGAGATTAGCGCGTTCAAACAAACAAACAAACAAACTAACAAACTCTTCCGCTTTATAATATTAGTATAGATAATCATGATTCACTGGAAACCAAACGCGAACAGGCTAATAGTAGGATACGCATAAAGACTTAGGGGAACAACATATTAAGCAACTTACCCATTTTCGTCCTTGATTTTCTTTTTCCTCCCCCTCTTCTTGGGCTGGTTGAGCATCATCTGCTGCGGGTGCATCTGCATGTGGTGGTGGGGGTCGTGGTGCTGCATGTGCGGCATGTGGTGCTGGCCGAGCATCGCGCACATCGCCTCCTCCTCCACGAACGAGTAGGGGTCCTCGCACTCGCGCTTGACGCCGTTGTACATGTCGTCATCGCGCTTGGGCGGGCCGTACTGGTGTATCTGGTGCTGGCTCATGTCGTACGGCACGTCGGCGTCGCGCTTGAACGCGTACGGGTCCTGCGGATACTTGGGGAACGGGAAGTGCTGGTGCTGGTAGGGCTCGTCGTGCGGCGGCGGCGGGGCGGGCGGCGCGGGCTGCTCGAAGTGTCTGTAGGGGGAGGGGAAGGGGCGCTGCATGAGCGGCTCGAAGGCGGGCTCGGGGGGCGGCGTGCGCGGCGGGGCGGGGGAGCCCTCGGCGCTGGAGGGCTTGCGGCGCGCCTCGCCGCTGTTGCTGGTCTCGTAGCCGTCATCCTGGCTCTCCGCCGCCTTCGGCTTCTCATCGCCCTCCTCCCTGTAACAACAACAACGACCTATTAGCGACGTACTCGACTGGTTTGTACAATCGTCCCTTAAGCTTTGCTACCCTATGGCCTATGCCATTTAATGATTTAATATAATACTTATAAATTATAAACTAGCATCAGCTCAGGTTACAATTTAGCTGCTATTAATATTGTGGACTTTACAGTGGCGAAGGCTTATAAGTACTTCTTTAGAGGAAAGCCCTAGCTTATATAGGCTAGGTTGGATGACCATCTTCAAAATGTTAGAGGAAACTGAAACCGATAGGAATTGAGCCGGTTCTAGTAAGTGATGAGTGGCAACTAGCATGGATCTTTCTTTCAATACAGAAACTTATTGCTTTCAGCTTTTGAACGAAATCATCAGTTCAAAAATTTTATTTGAAAACGTATCACATTCACATGTGATGTGATTAAAAACTGTGGCTCTTCATAAGTCATAAGCATAACTTTGTGCACACTTATGCAAGAGCAAGCCATAAATCATAATAAAGTGTCAAATTATACATTTTTAATTTTACTTAATCCAAAATGAACGTTGTGCAAATAAAAGCAGTTAATTATTGCGGGCGCGACATTATGCAAATTAATTTAGATTCTAGAATTCATTTTCGAAATTTCGTAAATATTTATTAACTGTTGTCCGCAACTTAACTCGAAGTTAACTAGAAAAGTCTTTAATCGCGCGAAAAGCATACATTTTCCGATACAAAAACTATCAGTATAATATCATTTCTCGTAAAAACCAAACATTAAAATCGGTTGAACGGTAAACCTGAAGATGTAACAGACCGACTTTCCCATATTATACACTTTATGAACTTTCAAAATCCACGTCTGAGTATGAACCGAACAAAAGTTAACTTCCAACTCCAAGTCTCGCCGACTGCCGAGTTCGCAAATGTGTGTTGTTTCAAAGTTAATAAAGTTACAGTTTGCGGACGGGAAATGAACGCGATCCATAATCCATCTATATATATAAAACTCAAAGGTGACTGACTGACATGGTGATCTATCAACGCACAGCCCAAACCACTGGACCGATCGAGCTGAAATTTGGCATGCAGGTAGATATTATGACGTAGGCATCCGCTAAGAAAGGATTTTGATAAATTCCACCTCCAAGGGGTTAAAATAGGGGATGAAAGTTTGTATATAATAATACTTCTTAACGCGAGCGAAGCCGCGGGCAAAAGTTCGTAATATTATAAATACTAAACAAAAAAATTTAGAGAGGATCACACGATAGACGTCCATTTGGAAAGACTGCACGAACTTTAAATTTGGTTTATACTTTATATTCGCGGAATGGAGTGCGAACACACTCTTTGGATTGACAGACTGCTAAGGCCAGCTCTAATGTTTACGAATACTCGTCACGCGATGGATCAAAAGATCTCTCGTTTTTCGTTTCTGAGGTTTTTTTTGACAGGACCTTATCAAGGAAGCTGATTTGATTCCTTAACGTCAAAAGGTAACCGACTACCGAGCAACAACGCTATTGAAAACATAAACTTCTGTCAAAAAAAAAAACCTAAAGACATTAGAAAGGTAAAATTCCTAATGAACGTGCTATAACACCGCACAATATTCCCCACGTCCGTTGGCTGATAATAGCGTAGAATTTCGACTGCACGCCCACTGCACACCATTTCTTTTCGACTAGCATTTTCGTACGTTTTACTCAGAATCATACTACCTCTACCACACCTTTATGTCGTCAACATAAGGATCAATATTCTTTTCGGACATCATTTTCGTACATTTTATTCAAAAACATAATACCTTTAATACACCTGTATGTACCGTCAACATAAGGATCAATATTAGTATTTTCGGCCAGCGTTTCCGTACGTTTCATTCAGAATAATACTACATCTAACACACCTTTATGTTGACTACATAAGGATAATTCTATCTCACTCCGAACGTACTAAATTCAAATTACGAACGCACGTCTCGTCACGCGGATTAAAGGTGCGCAGGAACCGAGACGAATTGAATCAGTGTACCACACCGGCTCGACTAGGTAACGGTTCTCTGCTTCGGAGTGTCTAGAATAAAAAAGTTATAACGTCAAAATTTTACGCGCCACTCGAGAAAGTTGCAAGTTTCGACTTAGGTCTCGATTTCTGCCCTCATAACGAAGAGTGCAATAAGTCGAGTTTTTGGGCAAATTGACTTAAGACCATATCCGTAATCAGGAAAACGAGCTCTATGTTTTCGCCTTAGACGTCTTTTTTGTATCTTCAGTAGTTTCGGTTCTGTTGTTTATCATAACTGCAATATCTAATGCTACGATTTGCAAGTAGCTAATCATAACCGAAATATCTTGAGTTATGACTTGAATAGCTTTGATATTTTGTAATATTACATAAAATAACCGCAATAAATCCAGTTATTGCACTTATGACTAGTACGTTTTATAAATTTTAGGCACATTTACTAGTCATAAGCGCAAAAAGTTAGAGAGTAATTGCAGTTATCATAAGGAAACTTATTACTTAAAATGTTTAGCTTACTAAATGTATAATACTACTATATACTTGTGGATGCTGTAAAATTGTCAAATTTGAAGAAAAACATGGTAATAGTGATGACTACATCAGATTTTTACTTTTATCAAGACCTATTGTCTCAGTACAAAATTAGAAACGCACAACCATGAATATACTTAAAAAATATTTTGGCAGTCAAGGCTGAAAGGGGACAATTTTTATTGAAAATCAAAGAAAAACATGCAGCTGATTGGAGAGAATTAGATTTCTTACAAATGAAAATTATACAAAAAAAAATCCAGATATTAAAAATAAAATTACTGTATTCAGAGGTATAATAATAATAACTCACACACCAGTTTCGGTGGCCGGTTTCATTGAAACCAGGCCAGTTACGCGGAGTAATTTTATAGTGCCCAAGTGTGTGCGCAGTACACAAGAGTACTCTCTATTCCTTTACTCTCATAACCTAGTGGGATGGACGACTGGCGAGAGATCAGGCGCAGGACCGACTTTTTACATGCCCATCCGACGCGTGGATCATCTTAATTGTCAGACAATCAGGTGATCATTCACCTGCCTGCATTGTCCTAACCAAATTTGGAAATAACATGTTTCTGAATTGAAATGAAATTTGGAAATAAAATGAACTGGATCACGGAGGCGTCGTTCAGAGGTAAGTATAACAAAAGATCGAAAAGATAATAATGTCAGAATTGACAATTATTGTTGCCTCTGATGCCAGAGACGAGAAGGAGTTTTTTTAACCAGAATCTTCACAAATATCAAACATAGATTAAATTATAAACTGTTTTTTAAGTTGCGATAAAGGTTACTCTAATTGAAATAAGAATGATTTAAAGAATGATCTCATAATGTGCCATATTAGATTAAGTGTTAATGTTTTTGGTCTTATTCAAGGGAAAAGTATTCTAAAATATTGTTTTGTTTGTTATTACTATTATCATATGTAAATACAAAAATTCTAAGTTGTGACTTATAAGTAACTGTAAAAATTATTAGGAAAAAAAAAACATTTTTATTGATTTTATTTTGAGGAGGTAATTCTTTAGGTTTTAATATGTAATATGTTCTGCAATAAGTAAATAACTTATTATTAAATCATTATATATTTATAAATAGAATAATTTTGCATTAGGTTGAGTAAGTACGTAAGTACTTTAAAAAAAATTAAAGATTTGTCTCTTAATGTGCCTTTTTAATACGTATAATACTTTACTGTTCTTAATTTAAGGAAGGAGATAAAAACTTTGTAAAAGAGAAGATGTAGAAGAGAAGTTTTTTGATTTTTTAAACGTTTTTTTCTATTAATATTATGTGAAACTAAAAATTTCCTATGTTATGATTTTATTGTTGAAAATAGTTAAATATTATATAAAGAAATGTTACGTATGTATAAGTACGTAACATTTGTTTAATATATAAAATACAGATATAACATTTGTTTAGATTTTTACAATTTCATATAATTGAACTTAATAAATAAGTATTTTCATATAAACTTAATAATAAGTTCTTGCAATGTACCGTCTCCGCCTTACAATTAATTACAACTAACACTAAGAAAAACCGTAATAACTAGGATAGTTAATGCACATATGGTTGGAATAAACTATAGGGCATCCTATAGTTTGTGCTACACAAAAGAGCAATATTTTAGTTTACTAACAAAAACTGCAATAAGTAGGGTAGTTATTACAGTTATGATTAGGCATGCTATATAAAAAAAAATCATAAGTCCTAATGATAAATACATTATTGCGTTTTTTAGTGTGTATATAAACGTATGTACAAATATAATATACCACATAAAATTAAGCATTATTTTATCTGTCGTTTAGTAAAAGTTTCAAACCGATAGCTTTCATAGTTACGAAGATACACACAAAACAAAAATTAAATCTTTAACCGCCAATATCTCGAAAGTAGTCAAAACCTACTTATTGCACTCTTCGTAAGGGCGGCAGATTTATGGTCCGTCATGCAGAAAACACGTGAAAAAATTAAACAAAATGTTCATGTGCATGTATTGCATGACTGCTCTGGAAACGTTTCTAACACGATGAATGCTATCAGATTCCAATGGCACCCTTAGTAAAATATGTACATATTATGTATAGGTAATATGAAATTAAAAATATTCTATGCTTTGGACCATTTGTATTTCTTTGGCAGGCACAGGACCGTCATTTTACGAGCTACGCTTCGACGAATCTTTCTTGACAAGACAATCAGGTGATCAGCTTGCATTGCAAACAACCCTTTGGTTCGAGAACCCACGACTTCCAAGTTCCGAAATACTAATTCATGGATTCGACACGAATCATGATTCGTGCTTTATTCCTACTTTATATCCCTATTTGTGTAGGCATATTAAATCGCGCATCTGATAATACAGTTGTACACCACACATTTGTCACAAAATAACCAGTTACTAATACACGAAAATATTAGGGCATTTTTTCGAAGCAAACGGTCCAATAACGCGCGCGGACAGTCGCGACCGCAGCCAGTCCGACTGTCACTTAAATCATGTTTGTAAACAGATAAACTCACTGCCGCGCGACTGTTTGACGGGATTTTTACATCCAATATTGTTATTTACGCTCCACGTAAACCGCCGCGATGGAAAACAATTTTTGCGGCCGTAAAATCAATATTTGCCGCTGTGCCGTTCATCCGATAAAAGTTTAGTTGCAATGCAGGTTGAAGGTCGGCCGGGGAAAGTTTGAGGTTCTATAATTAACAGTTATAGTAGTTTTTAATATCATATCGTAGAGCGTGTAGTGAGTTCCGAAACTTAGCCCAGTATACTAGCCGAAATTTCCGACGTCACATTGTATTGGTACCTACCGTTATGAGTTATGAAATGTTAAGTTTTAAAATGACATCCCAACAAAGTCACATTACGACTTACGTCAATGCTGCGTCAATGTATATTTCGGAATGAACATCCATCGATTCTAGACGTCATGACTGGTCAGTATAAGTATACTGTGTCATAATATTTGGGAACTTACCCTCATTCATGTACCTACTTCATTAATTCAATAATTTTCTCAAACTCAAATTTTTTTATTCAGAATTTTTTGCAAATGTTCTCTGAAAGACTACATGATGCCTACCACCGGTTCGGGAACTAACCCGGCGAGAAGAACCGGCGTAAGAAACTCGCACGGGGCCCAAAAAAATAATCTTTTAAAATAAGGTTTACAGTGTTATAACTTAAAATTAAAATTAAAAAAATATTTTGACACCATAATGTATGGGGCTTTGGCATAACGAATCATTGCGACTGTAGATTGTTCAATCTACAGAGGTTCTATGGGGTCAGCAGGATAGAGAGAGAAGGATGTGCCGTCTCGTTCTATTTGGGCAACGGGATGTTATCTAGCTAATTACGGACACTATTCCTCGCAACCGGTTCCCCTGTGACGGGCAGGTGGCGGCGGGGCCCGATTTGACACCGACGATACCTTCACTTTGTATCCATTAATTAACGGCGGTTCCCAATATTTGATCTATCTCTGGTTTGGCCCTACTAGAGATAGGAATAACTCACATTAGACATTAGAGACATATATTTTATGTCAATTGTGAGCTATTCCTATCTCTAGTAGGGCAAAACCAGAGATAGATCAAATATTGGGAACGGCCGTAAGCCGTGCATATCGTGCATATTATGTTTAATAAAAACATCGTCAAAAAATAATGGCCGCTGTACCGTAGATTGACGGTACGTTCGATTTTTGAAGCTCACGTCGAACATACTAAGAGCTGACAACCAGAGTATATTTTTAACCCCCGACAAAAAAGAGGGGTGTTATAATTTTTAACCGTTGCATCAAAAGCTCATTTCGTACTGCTACTTGAGGCTTCAATTTCCTCCTAAAGGGTCCCACAAATTAACTGTCCGCCTGCAGGTCGGCAGGCTGCCTGACAGTCATTGACCGTCGATAAAAAATCTACAAAATCGTCAGGGGAACTGTGAGTCTGTGGTCTTTCCTTTTTTGTGTGGGACCCTTAAGGACCCTTGATAATTTGGCTGCAGCGATATCGATTTTTTCTCAACAATGACTGAAGCTAAGAAATTAAAGTTCATTGTCAGTATTCATCATGTCTTTATCGTTGAATTACCCATAGAATAACACGATTGGTCAACTTTTATAACATAGAATAATTAATCAAAAATACCTCTATAAAAACAGGGATTCTAATTTTGCCAACGGAGGAGAGTGATTTAAGCTTCCAAAATTTGTGCATAGATTAGTTCAAGCATACACTATAATTTGCGCATGGTTTTTAAATTACGCGATAAAAACCATTTTGCCGCTTACGCCCTTTCCATTTCTTGCTGTTCCATTTCTTGTTTTCTATATTTTCTATGAGATGAGATCATAGAAAACAAGCGATCTAAAACATATCCAATTTAACGATTTTTTTACTTTAACGCGGCGTCACCTTAATGTAGGTTACTCGAAATTCAGTTTCCTTAAGTGACCTACACTTCGTTTATTAAGATAGAGCCCAAAAAGTTGAGTGAGTTTTTTGTGATAATATCCCTTTTAAAAGGTACCTTAGTCGTCTATAAAAAGCTAGAGTCTGTATGAACTAACCTAAGTCCTAAATTTCCAGTTTCAAGGATCATCTCATCATTCATCTTTCTTTGCAATATTTTTGTCTTAGGTTAATAAAACATAAACTACTAACTACTTCATAGTTAAATGAACACTATTAAATATAATTCTTATGTATTCATAATTCAAATGTTTTGGAATACAGTAATTTTTCTGTTCCGGTGTTCTGTCCAAAATTCGGTGTTGGACACTCAGGCAGAAATCTAATCATCAAGACATCGGCGGGGCTAAAATGGTCACATTTAGCAATTCCTCTCAATCAATTCAGCAAATGAATTGTCAAAACTGTCAAACTGACAAATGTCAAATCAGTACAAAAATACAGAAATGAATTGCAAACTGAGTTGCATTTTGCGATTTTAGAAAAATGAATCATATTATGATTCATATCATGATTCTTCAAAGCGACTATTTTAGCCCCGCAGAAATAAAACAAAATAGGAGGAAAAGTGGCAATTCTTTCAAAGCATAACATTACCTAGCCGATAACGTTCGCTGGCCACTACCAAAAAAGACCATTTAAAAGCCATGTTTGTCACCATTGTAGCTTGTTGCTATGTACTACACAGTATATAGGTATATACAGTTGTATATAAGAGCGTTGCAACACGAACACAGGTGATTAGTCACCTGCCTAAAGCGGCGGCCACACTCCGCGACCCCAATCTATAACTAATCGATTACTTTGGCTTATTACATTATAATTACCAATTTGAGTTAATAAATTATAGTAAAAACTAAATTACAGTACAAACAAAAAAAAGATGCGACGTAATTTTTGAGCAGGCACCACAGATGTTAGCATTATGTTAGCTCCTAGAAATGCTAGATTTCTAGGAGCAAAATAGAGAAATAATAACTGGGTAATTATTATCAGAATATTAGGTAGGCCGTAGGCTAAATAGAAGCCTGACTCTAAAGGTATGCTTTCTTAAATCTTACCTGTAAATATTATGTAGGGAGCTTATACTTTACTAGACGTTGCCTGATGAAAATTCCGGGATTGAAAGTATCTCCATAACAAATTTCAGCAAAATCGTACTAGCGTTTTGGGCGTGAAGAGGTAACAGACAGACAGACAAACACACCTTCGCATTTGTTATATTATATTTGTTGACGCCTCCGTGGTCTAGTGGTATAGAGCGCGGCTCTTGACTCGGAGGTCGTGGGTTCGATTCCCGCGTTGGAAACATGTTATTTCCAAGTTTGGTTAGGACAATGCAGGCTGATCACCTGATTGTCTGACAAGTAAGATGATACATGCGTCGGATGGGCATGTAAAAAGTCGGTCCTGCGCCTGATCTCTCGCCAGTCGTGTCGGTCGTCCGTCCCACTGGGTTATGAGAGTAAAGGAATAGAGAGTGCTCTTGTGTACTGCGCACATACTTGGGCACTATAAAATTACTCCTGCGTAGCTGGCCTGGTTTCAATGAAACCGGTGTGGGAGCTATTATTATTATTATTATATTTGTTATTAGTATGGGCTTGAATTAAGACCTAAAAGTGTACAAAAACCGGCACATAATTGGAGGGTAATAAAATGTAAGACTTTGCAATAAAAACCTGCCTAATTAGTAATTACTATAATTACAATACTATGTATTGTTTACGTTATTTAAATTGACGACAAAACATTAATACCTGTCCATTTGTATCACTAATTAGTATCTTGAGACTGACAGCCGCACTCAATGTATCTGACATTGAATAGTTACCCGAATAGGCTACTTGACCTAATTTTTTTCTTCATGCTAATCGCTTCTTAATCATTCATTTTCACAAAAAAAAAACTAATATTTCAATATTTTACACAGTAGAAACCCATAAAAATGTTGATTGAAAAATATGCCTTGTAAATGGCGCCGAAAACACTGTCCGCCATAGTGTGACGTCTTACGTTTTGTATTTTAGACTCTTTATTGAAAAAATTTTATGTGCTAAATGTACGAGTCTAAAAGTGCCCAAAAATTATAAAAGAATTAAATAAGAAATTAGAAATCATTTGTAATGTTGAAAACTTTTGGAGAAACATATATATATATATATATATATATATCGGCTCCAACGATTTCCATGAAATTTAGTATATAGGGGGTTTCGGGGGCGATAAATCGATCTAGCTAGGAATTGTTTTTGCCGACTTCCAAAAAGGAGGAGGTTATACGTTCGGCTGTATGTATCTTATTTTTTTTTGTATGTTCAACGATAAGTCAGCCGTTTGTGATCCGATTTTCAAAATTCTTTTTGTGTTGTATAGGGTTTAACTCGAATTTGGTACCATGTTCACAAAAGTGGTGATCTGATGATGGGATCCTGGAGGAATCGAGAGGACTTCTTGAAATTTGTATGGAAACATATGGTGATTTTGGTTTTATGAAAAGCATCCTAAGCATATGCTACCAAAAAGTAAGATTTTGCACCAAGTTATACCCTGGATCCGAAGGTACCCAACAGAACTTTTGAATCCTTATAGATACAGGTTCGGGGATTTCGGTGTTGTTTAAACAACTGAAAGCATAAGCCAACACATAAATTTATTTGATCATCATCATCAAAATCATAATTATGCCATGGGTCATCACATTATGACCCAATTATTGATGCTTTTCTTGATATTTTGCATCGAAGCAGATGATTTTGATGATTATTTCACTGTTTGTGGACCGATTTTCAAAATTCTTGTGTTGTTGTATCACAAACGGCTGAGTTATCGTTGAACATACAAAAAAAAATAAGATACATACAGCCGAACGTATAACCTCCTCCTTTTTGGAAGTCGGCAAAAATAATTCCTAGCTAGATCGATTTATCGCCCCCGAATCCCCTATATACTATATAATTCAATACACACAAGACACAATTACCTACAATATAAACAAAACAAGAGCAGACAAACTAGTATAGTTATTTGTACTATCAGAGAAGTTGATTCCTATGCAAATCGGGGACCTAAGTAGTTTGGCCGCGTTACGTCAAACACAGCTGACAGATCACAATTAACATATTCGACCAAATAACGTTGGTCTGTCAATTGCATAGGAATCAACTTCCTCGATGGTACAACATTGTCTATTCTTATCGACTAAAATGAGAATCGCAATAAGGAAGTAAAAAATAAAGGTTTAGTAAATCCTGAAATCCGAATAACGTAGTCTAACCGATGTTTATTTACGTATTTACGGTGTAAACACGTAACTTACGCGACGTACCGTGTAGGTACGAGTTCAGTCCGTGAGAAAATATTAGCATAGCGGAGCGCTTATGAGCCGCGTGTTTGAACGAAACTCTTTGATCTGTTCATAATTGTTGAGGAATAAATGAATAAAATTGTCTATAGTTGATTAAACAATGTATAAATAATACATTGTTGACAAACTTGTTTTTATGTCTAAATGAGAGAATTATATCATCCGATCAATACTACAGACTACTCACAGAAAACCCGTGTGAGACTAGGTTTATGTGGTTTTCTACCGAGTGAGGTAACAGGACAGGATATTTTAATTTATAAGCTGGAAGTTGGAACGCAACTTACAAGTTGCAGCACAGAGAAGTTCCAGGTCAAACTCCTCTCTGGTGTTTCAAGTGCCATAGGCGGCTATCGCTTACTAACAGGTGATTCGACTGCTCGTTTCCTAATCTATAGTATATGAATCCTTCGATCGTGGATTCTTGAAAATCTATTGTTATTCTATTGTGTCTCGCTCACTGGTGAGCTTATGGGGCTTGGTGGGTTAATACGCGAGCGAAAAACTTTTGAACTTTTTACGAAAAAACCGGCCAAGTGCGAGTCGGACTCGCGCACCGAGGGTTCCGACAGCTTAAAGGTATTATAGACCTGAGTATTTGGTATGAATTTCAATTTAATACCTCTACGCGTTTATGAGGAAATGGGTAGTAAGTTTAAAATTATTAAAAAAATATATATTATGTGATGTAACTAAAAATTTATGGTTTTCGTAATTTTTCCTTTATCTATGCTATAAGACGTTGCTTCGTACCAAATTTCAAGATTCTGAGTTCACGGGAAGCACCCTGTAGGTTTTGATTCCCTTGCAAGTGTCGAAAATTTGCGGCATAAACGGCTGTATCTTTTGATTGCGTTGGCTTAGAAGTTTGATTTTTTCACAGCTTCAAGGGACAGTAGACCTGAGTAATTGATATAAATTTCAGCTTCATACCTCCACGCGTTCCTGAGAAAAAGGGTCTTGACAGACGGACAGACGGACAACAAAGTGATCCTATAAGGGTTCCGTTTTTTCCTTTTGAGGTACGGAACCCTAAAAATGCGGAAACGTAAGAGCATTAAATTTCACACAGTTGTTATAGTTTATATGGAGAAGGAGTGCATCGAGCCAATTATTTTAATAAATAAAACATTACACACACTACAACGCGCACACTACCATGTTTTGACTGACAAGCCTATGCAAAGAATTATAATCCTTTGTTTATATGCTTTGCTTATGGTTGAAGTTGTTTTTTTTAATCTGTACCTGAAATAGTCAATGATTTAAACGGGGAGCCAAAAGAAGAAGATAATTACATTTAAGCTCGAATTTCGACCATTGGGCGATCTCTGGTTCATATAAAAAACTAAACCTAAACCTATCCAGGTTCAGTAAAGTTATGCCCTAAGAGACGTTTCCTAAACTTCCCTGCATCTCTACGTTTGAAGCCTTTACCCATAATCATAATATTAATACGCGAACGAAAAATTTTGTAACCCTTTTTACGAAAAATGGGGAAATGTAGGTGCATGAAATTTTGCACAGTTATAGTTTAAATGGTGAAGGAGTGCATCGAAGTAATATTATTTTAAAATTATGCTTTTGTCATACATTTTTTTAACAAATAAAACATTACACACACTACAACACACACACATGAGAAATGACAGATTTTTGAGTGACAAGCCTATACATACGAATTATACTCTTTTATTTATGGTTGAAGTCTGTTGACAAGTTGACAAATTGAAAATGGATTATAGTTTTTTTTTTTTTATTGAATTTAAGATACTATCAGACAATGCTTACACGGCCAGTCTGAAATCAGCTAAGTCCCAGAGACAAGAGTTAAAAAAAAATGATAAAGTCAATATTTTTTACAAAATATAGGTAGTAGTCCTAATGTCGTTGAAACTAAGGTCGAATTTCGACCATTGGGCGATCTCTAGTATTATGAAAAACATTAAAATAGTAAATACCCATAACATGACAAAGTAACTTGAAATCTATGCAAATTGATTAAAAGTGTATAAATTATAATCTTATTAATAATAAAATAGGCACAAGCGCCACCTGCCAGACGTATCAAAACTATTTAAATGTAATTAAGTTGTAATAAAAATGAAATTATTTATGCTTAAGTAGTTTAATGACAATAAATTAACTTAATGAACGTGGAGAGAATGTGGGGGTGTGAACATTTATAGAATTCCCCTATATTTTTGTTATAGGTTAGGTTAGGTTAAAATAAATGGCATGAAATGTCATGATATCCCCAATAAACGTTATTTTAACCATAACCACGTCATTACGTCGCAACTTTTTTTTTGAGGCATATTTAAAAAAAATCTTCTAAGAATTGTGCATACTGAAGTAGGACAAAGTTAAAGATTATTATATAATACCTTATGAGTGGAAGATATGGGCAAAAGGGATTTATTTTGTTCATTGCTTTTTAAATATATATTTATAAAAATCTATACAATGTCGAAACTTAGAAATTATACGAATTAATTTAATATTCGTGGGCGAATCACGACAACATAATATTATGGATTTCTATTTCAGCAAAACTACAGTCTTACGTTTTGGGTTACCTACCCTAAAATTTATAGCTGTCATATTTTAGTTTGGTTTGATTAACAATAATCATACTATAATAACTTCCCTATATATCATTGTTTATCATCGATCATTACATTATGCAGTTATGGCCAAATATTAGTATACCTATTGTGAATAAATGAGGTGAAAAAAGTGACAAAACAACCGAATTTCGTCATTAGTTACGGTTATTTAATACAAAGCTAATTAAGTTACCAGTAACCATGACAGTATGAATAATTTACTCAAAATTAATTAGGTGGCTTCATGTTTTTTATGTTTATCTTTGTGGTGTGTGGAAATTAAAAAAAAATGCACATGAGGTGTTTTTGATGCTAATTAAAATAAAATTATTAGGGCCTGTTTCACCACTATCTGATAAAGTGCTTAATAGGCTCTATTCACAACTTTTTTGACAGATTCTCCATACTTGATCTGTCAAGTTAATTGGTGGATAGCCTTTTCAGGAAGTGGTGAAACAGGCCCTTATAATCGTGGATTCTGATGCTGATAAAGTTGGTAGCCTACGCTGCTATTTGGTGGAGTAGGCTGCCTACTACCAAATTATCAGATGAAGGTTGGTACTTGGTAGTTGGTAGGGTAGGCTTAGGGCTCTCTCTTACTTGGGAGTTGGGACACATATATTGCAATACAAAATATTTGTCACAAGCATAAAGTTAATATACCTAGCGGAATAGAGAAACAAAGGCATGAGCAAGAGAGATGTCACTATCAGTAACACTGCGTGGTAAAAAGAGACGTGTGAACGTGTGATACATAACAGCAGCACTCTTTTTTTGACGTCCAGTCGGCACGTGCCGCACGTTTGTTCAATCATGCTTGTGTTAGTGTATACGTACACATATTTTTACACACAGATGAAACCAATTTCGGTTTCGTTTGACAGCTCGAGATTGTTGCTCTATTCCGCTAGGTATAATAACTTTATGGTCACAAGCGCGTTCTTCTTCATGTGTTTTGTCATAGCAATAGTCTGTCTTAAGACTGTCGTGTCTCATGTGGGTTAGAGCTGAGAGCCCATCAAGGCTACCTAACTGTAGCCACTACATAATATATTGAGAACTTCTGCTTACTAAGCCGTTTAGGCAAAAAAATAATTGATACACTCGAATTGCATTGAACGGAGTCATCACTACACGAGATAAAAAAAATTGTGTACACTGTGCAACTACAAGTAACAAGACCAGACCCAACCTAGGAGCTCTTTTGTGATACACTTTACGGAAAAAATATCACGATTCATGATTTGTGCTTTAACATAGTAATTTTTATTTACTTATATATTGTAGATGTGTTATCATCGGTCATTCAAGGTTTGGTTACTATTAAAATAAAATAAATCTGCCTTAAAGATATTACCATTTACTACGCAGAAAGACGACGCGAGCCCTCACAAAGCTTGGCTTTTAGCTAGTAATAGTAGAGTGCAGTATGACAGCGCCCTTACACAACCTCGGTGGTTGCGTCGCCCATCGACCTTTCAGAGACCCACCAGCCACGCTCACCGCTTATGGTCATTTCCACGAGACGCACCGACGTCGACCACTAGGTACATTACGCAAGCACTAAGTACTACACCTACAATAAATACTATAGACCAGCTTTTGTAAGCGGCTTTGCCTGCGTAATTAGAATGTAGCATGAGCATCATAGATTTTAAACAAATTTAAACTTCAAACGTCTTCTGATTGGTCATTAAAAGTTAAAAATCATTCAATCACATTCGACAAACTCAGCTCTATGAAAATAAAAATGAATTTTCAATTATGGTCTTGCTAAACGGCTGGAACGATTTGGCTAATTTTAGTCTTGACATATTCGTGGAGGTCCAGGGAAGGTTTATAAAGTTTAGGAGTTAAGAGATACGATAATCACGGGTGATCTAGCATGAGAAGACTATTTTGTTGTTTAATGGAACCCGACTGAATCCAAGCTATTAATATTGGACAAAACCACCAAAATGGGGTGATGTGACGAATCACGTAGACAAACCACATTTCCCCGTCAGGAACTGAACCAGCTGACTCGCTCCCACGGATTCGGGTCATGATTTCATTTCGGAGTTCTTGCTTTTAATTCTTTATGAAAGTGGGGGTTGCATCGGCTGACCGATCGTTATAAATATATAATATGTCTGTTAAATGTCCCATGGATACTGAGCTCATAACTGATAATGTGAATTGAGTATTGACACCCCATTCATTAAAATGGGTAAATTTATATGTTTAGAAGACGCTACGATGGAAATATCATTCAACAACTTGCGACATTCAAAATACTCCAAACTACTTATTTTTTGCGCTCTGACGACGCGCGTTTCTTCTGCGCGTTTTTATCGCGTTTTGGCTCATATAAAGTTTAAAACTTTAGGCTTCCTTGGCTCCTTGTGTTTGATGAGCGTTCAACTTACGTTTGTATCGATACAAACGAGCGTAAAAAAAACGTCGTGTGGAAGGGCCCTTACCCGTACACCGCCGCGCCGTAGTCGAAGTGTCAAAAATTAAAAAAGTCTTCCGCAGTCAAAAGGATCCTCTTCAGGTTGGGTCCTGATGGAATACCACGTATCTGCAGCATTCACAAGCGATTCCGATAATGGACCCAATCCATACTATCCATACTAATCCATACTAATATTATAAAAGTGAAAGTGTGTCTGTCTGTCTGTCTGTCACCTCTTCACGCCCAAACCGCTGAACCGATTTTGCTGGAATTTGGCATGGAGATACTTTGAGTCCCGGGAAAGGACATAGGATACTTTTTGTCCTGGAAAAATGTACGGTTCCCACGCAAAAAATCAAGTTTTGGCGCAACGGAGTTGCGGCCGTCATCTAGTAGATGAATATATGCTACAAGTCTCTACATATTCCTAATCATATTTTGTATTAGGCTTCTTACAGACGAACGGCACTTGTCGACGGCAATTATTCCAACATCGACCAACGCGGAAAGCCCGAAGAATGTGTTTGATACCTTCTCGACTTGACAAGTACCACAAGCTTTTGCCCGCGGCTTCGCTCTCGTTCAGAAGTATTATTATATGCAAACTTTCATCCCCTATTTGAACCCTTTGGGGTTGGAATTTATCAAAATCCTTTCTTAGCGGATGCCTACGTCATAACATCTACTTGCATGCAAAATTTCAGCCCGATCCATCCAGTGGTTTGGGCTGTGCGTTGACAGATAACCATGTCAGTCGACTCACCTTTGAGTTTTATATATACTATAGATTTCACAATACAATTATATATCACCGTATATTCCAACCCAGTTAGAGCATTAGGCATTAGAATCAAAATATTCGAAAATGTTGATTAGTCATCGCAAAAAATTCGTTCCGTTTGACCGAGTTTTCGGTCGTTCCGACTTGTACATATACACATGTAGGTAATTAACAATTAATTTCCAGCTTTATCTGTAGGTACAAAAACCATGTACCTAAACATTTGATGTAGAAGCAAAAACTTGGGAATAAACTCATTCCGTTTTCCGGTATTTGAATTGCAGTTTTTTTTAAATTCAAATGCGTAATAATATTTTGTATGCAAGGATGTTATTGTAATCTGAATATTCCGTCGGTTGTTAAATTCTACACAAAACAGTATAGACTAACATTTTCAGAAAAATGTTACAAAAGTGAAAAGAAAGAGAAAATTTTCGTACCGCGGTAGAAAAAAGCCAGAGAGATTATTTTGGCACCTTCCTTCTATGGAGATATTGTTATTTCTTCTTACAGGAGCCTTGCCAAATTTGATCAAAATCTGTTCAGTACATTTTGCGTAAATTAACAAACACGCATTTAAAATATAAGAGTGAAGTATGGTTATTGGTTTCATAAACACATGTAACATAAAAAATCTATGGATTCAAATTTGTATTCAAACTAGATTATGCCGATTCAAAGTGGCAGTAAACCAAAAGGGCTCATTCATATAACACATAAAACATTTAACGATGTTATAAATAATACTAATGTGCTGTAATAATATAAATTATAATTTGTCTCATCGGCAGCACAAATGAGCTACATTAATGATCTATAACGTAATAAACACCGTATAAAACCGTGCGCGCGTCGTAAAATCGATCATTCAATAAACGATCGAGAGATTTACATTTCAATATGGATCTTTTTAATGTTGTGGACGTTTTAATAAAGGGTTTATGGTTTTAAATATCAATACGACGTATTACTTAACGAGACGATAAGTAAACATAACCACGTGGTAGTCTATTTTTGTAAACAAACAATAAAATATTGATTTAACTTTCGTTGTACGTAAGGCAATTCAGGGGCCGTACTACGAAACCGTTTTGAGAATCAAACAATCGAACGGGAATGCCGCGTCCTACTGTAACAAACGTGAAATGACGTCGTTAGAGCAGGACGCGGCATTCTCGTCCGATTGTTTGAGTCTCAAAGATCAAAACGGTTTCGTAGTAGGCCTACAGTTTTACGAGAGTAATAAGGAAACAAAACGAGGTGCATATACTAGGTGCGCTGAAAGACCAAATTTTTTTTTCACTTTTGTTAATGGGGAAACTCGTGAGTCGTGACGCCGCGCTGGGGCGCTTGCCCATACAAAAGTGAAAAAAAATTGGTTTTTACGCGCTGCTACTTTCACAGTGAACTCTCTACAAGGAACACGTACACACCCTCAATTACATAATATTATCACTTAGTTTTGTTACACACTGTATATATCCCCTCGCTTTTCGCGTCTCCATCTGTCTCCCTTTAATCATTTTCTTTCTGTGTCAAATATTTATATCCTATTCTAATATCTTCTACTTACCTACATTATCTTATATTATAATTAAAAAAAAATTGTTAGTCTCGCTAAAACTCGAAAACAGCTGAACCGATTTGGATTTAATCTTGATTCGTGGAAATCCAGAGAAGGTTTATAAGTGTAGTTCACCGGGACATCTAGACTCTAGTGAGTACATCCTACTAATATTATAAAGGCGAAAGTTTGTTTGGATGTATGGATGTGTGGATGTGTGGATGTATGGATGTTTGTTACTCTTTCACGCAAAAACTACTGAACGGATTTTAATGAAACTTTACAATAATATAGCTTATACATCAGAATAACACATAGGCTACAATATTAACCGACTTTCAAAATAGGGGAAGTGTTATGTGTTTCTTTATATTCAACGATTACTTCGCCGTTTGTTAACCGATTTTCAAAATTTTTCTTTTGGTATATAGGGTATCATCCCAATTTGGTATTATATTCACAAAAGTGGTGATCTGATGAAGGATCCATAAGTAATCGAGGGAACTCCTCAAAACTTATAGGGAAACATGTGGTGACTTCGGTTTCGTGAGAAGTATTGTAAGCATATGCTACCAACAAGTAAGATTTTGCACCGAGATATACCTGGTATACCGTGGTTCGGAAGGTGCTGAGAGAACTCCTGATTCTTTATAGATACAAATTTCGGAGTTTCGGCGTGGTTTTAAGAACAGAAAGCATATGCTACTATGCAAATTACATTCATCATCATCATCATCACTACCATATTATACCATTTCATAGTCTTTTACATCGAGACTCGATTTTGTCAAGTGATAATTAAAAAAAATCTATACCTTAATATTATAAACCTGAAGAGTATGTTTGCTTGAACGCGTCAATCTCAGGAACTACAGATTTAAAAACTTTTTTAGAAAGATCATTTATCAAGTAAGACTATAGGCTATATTATATTATCACGCTAAGACTAATACGACCGAAGAAACTTAGGAAAATGTGGGAAAAACGGGGGAAATATTTTTATGGGAAAATGTACGGTTTCTGTAAAATTCCTAATTTACGCGGGCGAAGCCGCGCGGGACATCTAGTATTATATTCTTAGATAGCTGTCGACATTTACGTCTCTTTCTATTCTTTTTTCTGTGTCAAACACTTCTTTCCCAAACTTACTCTACTTTTTAATGATACAACTCAGAGAGTTTCTTCCTGTTTCGTCTCTTTCTTAGAGCGCTAACAAGTTTTAAATTTTTCCAGCCGGGCCTTTTCGACATCGACATCGACAATTTCGACAGCGAAGTTCGAGAACAAAATCGATATGATAGAATCCATCGCCAATTCGAAAAGGGATTTCGCAAAACGTAAATGACATTTACGTTTTGCGAAATCCCTTTTCGAATTTCGCCATCTAATCGAATTCTTTAAACGCCTACATATTTTCAACACGTGTTCGCACAAATAATGAACCACATAAAATAAACATCGACAAAATAAGTAATAACCTTAGAAGTTAGCCGCACCCGTATCTATTCTCTCTCTCTCCGGGAAAGTTTTAGGTTCACCGGTCGACCTCGTATCGTTGTATATGCATGAGCCTTCCTGAAACTCGTGACCCAATGTACAATGTAGGTACAAACGATCGGCAATATTGGTACAATATTTTTATACTATCAGCTATTCTTCATACCTTTTATCTGTTCGTCAGATGCAAATCTTTAACTGTTGTTTGCGTATTTTTACTTTTGGAATATAAAAAAAAAACTTATGACTGGTTCTTAAGGTTTTTTGACAGGTTTGACATAATATTATGTTCATTATCGCATTTGATTGGCTAACATGATTTCACGTCAAACATTAACCAATCCAGAGCCCTTGGCTAGATAAACCCAAGGGACGCCCAATCCCGTGAGCCAAAAACTTTGTATTCCTTTTGACGAAAAATGGGGAAACGTAGGTGAATAAAATTTTGCACAGTTAAAGTTTATTATATGTTGAAGGAGTGCATCGAGCTAATTTTACTTTGAAATTATGCTTTTATCATACATTTTTTTAACAAATAAAACATTACACACACTACAACACACCTACATGAGAAATGACAGATTTTTGAGTGACAAGCCTATACATACGAATTATACTCTTTTATTTATGGTTGAAGTCTGTTGACAACAAGTTGACAAATTGAAAATGGATTATAGTTTTTTTTTTTTTATTGAATCTAAGATACTATTAGACAATGCTTACAGATCAGCTGAGTCCCAGAGACAAGAGTTGAAAAAAAAATTATAAAGTCAATATTTTTTACAAAATATAGGTAGTAGTCCTAAATATGTCGATGAAACTAAGGTCGAATTTCGACCATTGGGCGATCTCTAGTTATATACAAATACATATAATATATATCATGTTTTCTAATATTAAAAATATGTATATAATATAAACGTATTAAAGAGTCAGTTTTATGTTCTTGTTAATATTTATTAAATGTCTAATTATAAAGTTATAAAATTAATTGAGACATTTATAGTATTTTACAATATTGTATAAATAAATACATAATATTATCGTAGGGCCGATTTGAGATCTGTGTGTGTTATTTTATATGATAAACAGATGTTGCCCCGCCCGCGGTAACTTATATTAGCCGCACTGAGATTCGTTTATTGCACGTGAATCGTACATTTTTGCTTTTTTAAATCTTCTTCTTTTATATTTATGGCTCTTTTTAAATCTTGAAAATGCATGAAATGTCAAACCGACGTCAAAAGAGTTTCGTCGAATCGAAAAAAATCTGTGGTTTGACGTTTGTGTGACGGAATGACAATAATATGACGTTTGTTTGACGTATAGTCGCATAGGTATCCATACTTCCATACTAATATTATAAATGCGAAAGTGTGTCTGTCTGTCTGTCTGTTACCACTTCACGTCCAAACCGCAGAACCAATTTTGTTGAAATTTGCTATGGATATACTTTGAGCCCCGGTAAAGGACGTAGGATAGTTTTTATCCCGGAAAAATGTACGGTTCCCGCGCGATAAACGATTTTTGACGCAACGGAGTTGCGGGCGTCATCTAGTATAATATAATAATCCAGGCTGAATCGAAGCTGTTGCTATTTTTGAATAGCAGAATCAGGGTTGAATCGAAGCTGTTGCTATATTAAACAGCAGAATCAGGGCTGTGAGTTCTGAAGAGTATAAAACGCTTTTTGTGGTGAGCGTCGCTGAAATATTTCAGTCTTCCCCACCTCACATATTACTCTTTGTCAATGGCCGGTCCTCTGCGATAAAGGAATACATCAAAATGCACCTGAATTCCTCGCAAGATTACATTAACCCGAGGTAAAACTTCGTACCGAAACTCTTCTTATCTTGTAGTTAAAATTATAATAGGTATATGAAAAACTCGACTGCGTCAATCCATATTCCACACTAATATTAAAAATGCGAAAGTTTCTGTCTGTCTCCTCTTCACGCCCAAACAAAAAAGCGCGCGGAAAGTGCATGTCAGAGTTCAGACTAAGTTCATAGAGAATTAAGGTTCCGTAGTAATGAAGAACCAAAATCAGCTATGTGACTATGTCATCACTACACCATAAAAACCCAAGAAAATTAAACGTTTGCAATTAAAAAAACTTAGATGGCGTGATAGCGGCGAGATCTGCGGCGTTAATTACGCAACAGAAACTCGATTTGGCCAAGGCCGAATTTTAAGTTCGGTGCGATTACGCCGAGGTCGGGGGTACACTGGCGTTCACGTTTACATTAGCTGCAAACGACGCTGGAATTGACACTTTTTATTTGGCATTGGCCCACCAAACGAAGATAGTGCAAGTAAGAAATTTGAAACGACAGCAGAAAACGCTAACTTCTCAAATTTTTTTCTACCACACATTTTCCTGCAACTCCTGTAAGCCAGTATCGACGGAAGCCAACCACGAAAACCCTCTGATATTTAAATAATCATAGGGAGCCCAATGCTATAAGAGACTTGCCACCTGCCAAAGAAATTGTTAAGCCGATGACTAGCTTAGATCGCCAATTCTGATACATGTTACATGTATAAAGTAATCAGTGATTACTTTAACATGTAAGGGGCATGATTCTCGTACTTCCTATTTTCATTCGATCAGCCTAATTTTTAGTACCGGGGCACCGTAGGAGTCCCTGTTGTGCTTGAATAAAAAAAAAGAATGTTGATTATGATGTGCCAAAACTTTGGGCCTTCCGGGCTACTCAGGTACGGTCTAATCGCAACATTTGGCTAAGAAAATGTGCGTTTTAGAAAGCATAGCTTTAGAAACAACGTGTACGACTACCGTGTTAAATTCGTGTCACAGATAAGCAACAGCCTGCCACCATGGTTTAGCAATCAAGGCCGAACCTTCTAGAAGTGTTACAAGTCAGGTAGAGTGAACACTAAACAAGCCCAAGTAATATTCCCTTCTATATCTTGCCGATTTTTAAGAACTGATTATTACAGAAGCAGATGAAACTGTCGAAGCTATCCATACTAATGCGAAAATGTCTGTTTGTCTGTATCCTGACTCTGGAATCTCGATTGTAATGAAATTTGGCATAGATATATACAAGATGGTGTAAACACCGTTATCCTTCACCTTCACATGAGCCCGTCAAAATGGACAACTTTTTCTATGAGAATAATGCTGGGAACCCAAAAAAATCCGACTTCATACCCATACAAATTGCCGATTCGGGCATAAGTATGGGTACGGAGACGGCATTTTTTTGAGCCAGCATAATTGTTCTCATAGAAAAAGTTGTTAATTTTGACGGGCTCATTTGATGGTTTCAAGGATAACGGTGTCTACACACTTGACACTGTAGATACTTTGAGTACACAGGAGAGGGCACACACAACGGTAACCCGTTTTGCTGTATCGATAAGCGAATATTAGGACCCGTCCTAGCCCTGAATCTGAATAATCTCTATTGCAGTTTTTGTCACACACATTGGAAAGCCATTTCACAACCAAAGACAGCACCATGAGCCCCTGGTTGGGGATATCGCTCAGTTAAGCTAAAGCACCCCGGGGGTAAGTGGGACTGGCCGGCTATAAGCGCCAGCGGAACCATGAAAACCACCTGCAATTTGTCATCAGCCCTATAACGGATCCTGGATCTGAACTTGGATTTTTTTTATGAAAAAAGGGGGGCAAACGAGCAAACGTGTCACAACAAAGCAACTTCCGTCGCCCATGGACACTCGCGGCATCAGAAGAGCTGCAGGTGCGTTGCCGGCCTTTTAAGAGGGAATAGGGTAATAGGGGAGGGTAGGGATGGGAAGGGAATAAGGGAAGGTAGGGAAGGGAATAGGGTAGGGGATCCGGGATTGGGCCTCCGGTAAACTCACTCACTCGGCGAAACACAGCGCAAGCACTGTTTCACGCCGCAAGCACTGTTTCACGCCGGTTTTCTGTGAGAACGTGGTATTTCTCCGGTCGAGCCGGCCCATTCGTGCCGGAGCATGGCTCTCCCAGGTCTAAATTTGTACTGTCTTCTTTTATAATGTTTATCAATTTAGCCCCTGGCACATAATTATTCTTAAAATAATAAACATAATTAACGATTGTTATCTTCTATGAACATTCAGCGGGACTTGTTACATACCAGCTGTCCGCACACACCTGCCCCATACAAAGATACTAAAGGTTTAACAGACAGCCTCTAGCTTCGCTGACATCCTGGTTTAATCGCAATCATCTTTTTACCCGACTGCGCAGGGAGAGTCATGTTCATCGATCCATGCTAATAATATTATAAATGCGAAAGTTTTTCTGTCTGTCTGTTGACGTCCTGACCTGACGCCCAAACGCCTGAACCGATTCTGCTGAAATTTGGTGTGGAGATACTTTGAGTCTCAGGAAAGGACATAGATTACTTTTTTCCCGAAAAAATGTACTGTTCCCGCGCGATAAACGAATTTTGGCGCGACGGAGTTGCGGCCGTGGGGTCGTAACAATACCATCGGGACACACATAATAATAATAATAATAGCCTTTATTCAGATAACACATTTTACATGGCATTTTTTTATGTTTATTAACTTAATCCTAGCTGATTTTCATTTGTAATTTCCTATAATATTTATATTTATTAACTGTTTGCTGCACGGCATTGGCCTCCTCCAACATATTCCAGGTGTATCGATTGTTTGCTGTTCTAGTCCATGTGGGACCTGCAATCTTATTTTATGTCGTCTACCCATCGCCTGGGGAGACGTCCGCGTTGCCTTAAGTGGCCCAAGAATCATGAAAGTATAGATTTACGCCACTTATCTTTGCCACGTACTGTGTGTCCTGCCCATTTCCATTTTAGTATTTTCATGGTAACTATTACATCTCTAGTTTTTGTTTTATTTCTTATAGTTTCTATTCTAATCTTATCTGACACTCGATTTACACTCGCGGCGCGGCTCGCGGCTCGCAGGGCTCGCGTCGGGAGCGATTTCCAAAGGAGCTCGAGGGGGACGCGAGCTTTGTGTTTAAACTCGCGCTTCGACGCGAGCTGCGAGACGCGCCGCGAGCCGAGCCACGAGATGCGAGTATAAATCTCGTGTCAGAGTTTTTTTTCTTTCATGCTTCTGTTCATTGCGTTTTGACATGTTGTTAGTTTCCTAATTTGTGGTATCTAAAACTCGTCATTAAATTAAAGTTAAGTATTTGTTAAATGTGCTGAGTGCGACCAACTTATGTGTATAAACTACGCAACACTATATTAAGCCATCAACATAAATGCCAGAAACGTGTAGGTTTAAACTTTAAACGACCGTTAATATATTAAAATAGTTAATTAAGTAATAAAACTTAATTGAAACCATTGATAAAAAAGTTTCATTAGTGTCATAAAAATTTTTACAAATCCAAAAGGTAAAGAAACACCAATAAACGGCAAAGAACTTTAATAGTTCAATTAAAGTAACATAAAAGCCGATCAGACTAATTATAGATTTGCTCTACGGCAACATTTTACAAGCTGTGAATGAAGAAAAAACTTTAAAGTGAGCATCTATACCGGGTGTAACAAAAATAAGTGATAATTCTTAAGGGTGTGTACGTGTTCCTTGTAGTAGTAGTCCCTTGTAGATTATATATATTGCCCGCGGCTTCGCTCGCGTTAAGAAGTATTATTATATACAAACTTTCATCCCCTATTTGAACCCCTTGAGGTTGGAATTTATCAAAATCCTTTCTTAGCGGATGCCTACGTTATAACATCTACCTGCATGCCAAATTTCAGACCGATCCGTCCAGTGGTTTGGACTGTGCGTTGATAGATCACTATGTCAATCAGTCAGTCACCTTTGAGTTTTATATATTCAGATTATAAATGCGAAAGTGTGTCTGTCTGTCTGTCTGTTAAGGACGTCTATTACATCTTTAAACCCAAACCGCTGAACCGAATTTGCTGAAATTTGGCATGAAGATACTTTGAAGTCTCGGAAAAGGTCAATAGGATACTTTTTATCCCGGAAAAATGTACGATTTCCGCACGATAAACGAGTTTTGGAGCAACGGAGTTGCGGCCGTCATCTTGTCTTTTAATAATCCCATAAAATACATTTTATTCGAAAATAAAAAAACGTACTTATATTAAAAATCAATTTAAAAAACAAACCGCACTTAACCCATAAAAGAGCTAAACCAGCCCAATTAAAGTTACATAAACCGATACACATAACACAATACATTGACACGATATTAATACAATGTTTACATCGTGGTGGCGAGCGTAATAATTCAATTTGATGTTATGAATGGCTCATTCATAGCGCGAGCGGACATATTTTTTTAATATTAATTCGTCATTTTATTCCGCCTGTTATTGTTTTGTTTTGATTTCGACTTATCTATTTTATCGCGTGCATTATTTTGTATGATTTTTTGTGTGAAATTTTGTAATATTGTAGTACATAATTCGAATTGATTTTGATAATTCCTTTACTTACTGACCTAAAGGTAGAAATCAAATGTATGAGATTCGGCATATAACATGGCGCTTGCGATGTTATGTAATTCCAATTTCATACATTTTTTACATCTAAGGGCCCTCGCCCACTGCGACTTTTAGTAGCGATGCAGTCGCGCGACTAAGAAGCGCACTACTGCATCACTACTAACGCGCGTTTTTCGCATTTGCATCTCCATACAGGACACACAGCTAGCGACTGCATCGCGACTGTATCGATGCAAATATGCGACAGTATCGCGACTGCATCGCTACAAAAAAGTCACAATGGGCGCACGGCCTAATTTCGATACCTTTATTTATGGAATGTAATATGAATTGTGGTTTTTGTAACAAAATCTACACCGACAATTTAGGATCGGCCTAAAAGTGGTTTAAATGTGTACATACTACATAGTATTTTTTCTTACAAAGAACAGTTTAGTTCAGAAGGCTTTAACCTTTTTAATGTAGGGTAAAATTGTTTTTTTTTTGACAACAAAAAGCTCGAATACTTTCGGCAAAACGACAACAGAAGTGCTCAAAACTAAAAACATGTCTCACCAAAAGTACATAGCCCTTAATTTGTATGTGGTGGCTAGGTATGAAGGTAATTAAGCCTGTAATAACGGTAATCTGTGTGATTACGAGTCCTCGCTGATACAGGCTTAGGACAAGGACGTGGCCTCAGCGATATCCCCCCAAAGATTACTTTGTAGTTTTACCTTAAGTTTGGATTTTATTGCTATTGGAATAAGAGCTATATTTCCCCGGGACACCATGCAGGTGTTATCAACTGCCAAATGCATACAGCTCTTCTATAGAGCTGAGTTACTCATGTTGCAAGCTTGGTTGCGCTCTATCTCTGTATTTTGTTGGTAGCGGCGACTGCTTGCGCCGCCATAGTATCCCAGTGATACATGTGTCATGTGCATAACATAATATAACGGTAATATTATGTATTTTGTCAGCGACTGTGTCTATAGCAGACCGGCGCGGCGGTCATAGCCTAGTCGTCTGTGACTAAGTATTTAAAAAGTCATTTGACTAAGATGATGATTTTGTCTGCTTAATAACCATCAAAAGGCCTTGGATTACGATAATTGCCTATCTACATAATTGGTCTATCATCTTTAAAATGTAGAGGAGCCGCATTATAAAAATCTGATAGGAACACACCAAAACGGCTAGGTTCTAAAGGTGTACAGTATTGTGAGGAATTCAGACAGTCTCAGAATATGTTGACAAAAGTATTTTTCGGTAGGTACGACTATCTATTAAAATTCTGAATACTATGACTGTAAATATGATTACAATTCCAAAATCCTGCGCGCAATTGTTACAAGGCGAAGGGAGTTTCGGCGAAACTGTTAGAGAACAGGGTTGTCAGCTAAAAGTTAAAACAAAAGTCAAAACATTGATAAATTACGAGAAGTTCGTTTATTCATGAATTTCTCTAAAATGTAGAGTACTATACAAGGCACACCTTCAGGCAAAGTCCATGATACATCAAAAGACGCAGTCATCCCAAACCAATACTGCGAATAGCAACGACAGCACCCCAACTCGTGTGGGTAATAAGTGACGAGTGCCAGCCCTGAGGGGGAACCCCCTGCGCTCCCTTTAAACTGCTGCTGAGCACACAAGCTAGAATCACATGAATAAGCAAACAGCTTGTATATATAATGAAACGGGCGTACCGCTTTGATATTCGCTTTGGGAAAATATTTTCTCTAGATTTTCGTGGGAACGCGTGGAAAAAAGTAGATTTTATCATAACCTCAATATACATTAGGTTAGAATTTTCGGTGTTTTTTTCTAACGAAATTTGTAATTGGAAAATATTATCTCTGTACGGCCTGGGTTTATTTACGCAAAGCACTGAGACCGTGAAATTCAGATATTACATCGCAAATAAATAAAGCTCACGTAAATTATAAACGATACCTGTAAATATTTATTTATTTGAGAGTTAAATAATAAATACGACAAGAAGACCGGTTTTGCCCAATCTTTTTCAGTACTATATTTAGTTAGGTTCGTTATGTTTGACCTATTTTAAAAGAAAGCAACTGAAAAACTTAAGAGGTAAGTTTTTAAGCCAGTATTTTGACAGTCATAATTAATACCAAAAATAATAGATCACCGTTTATGATAGACAGGTATGGGAAAGTGCAGGCAAGACCATCACCTTTGAATGTTTAGATAATATGGGATTTCTGTCGTAGAAAAGTCGCTGGCAACATCTAGTTTTATTAACAAATCGGACAGAATAAACAATATTTCGAACACATGGGGTAAACTAAATAGCCGTAATGATCGATCGGGAAGCACAATAGAACCATATGACCATTGGGGTCGGTAGAGAATAGGTTTGGGTTCGAATACCGAAAAAATTGTATTGTTGTAGCACCTGCCGGAGCCTGGTCAGATGACAACATGGGGAAGAGCACCTTGCCAAAACTACACCCTGAATGCTCGAATCAATGTTCGAATCCACATAATATCGAATCGCAAATCGCTCTGCGATCCGTAAATGCTGTCACTATTTATTGCAACTTGTGTACCAATAACAAAACCCTTGTTCAGAATTAAAGTGACCTAATAGAATCTAATCAAAATAATGACTTGTGAGAAAATGCCAATAGATATTATAATTAAAGTCATTTTTGGCGATTACTGCAAGTTTTTCCGTTCTACAAGTTCGCAAGAACTTCAATACTGAACGAGAGAAAAAATTCTACAGCCAGGCGTATCGCGTATCACAAGTCATATCGCGATTTTACTCTGGATAACCAGAACATTAGTAGATCATCTTTATTCGCTAAGTTTTTATCATCCCAAGCCTCATCTAATCTCTCAAGCCTTCACATCTTTATGACGATCACCCATGTCCTGCAGTTACGATCACGCTTCACTCGATGATGATGACTATGCAGGGTTTTTGCAAATAGCACATGTACGTCAGTAGATATTATATAATCTTTATCAGATTCTACATTCTTATCATTGGGTCAATTTCTAAGCCGTTTAAGCACATCATCACGATGATTATCACCAGTCACCACAAACGCTGCAGTAACGATCACGCTCCACCCGATGATGATGACAGGGTATTTCTTCTTCTTTTATTTACGGCAAACCATTGCTTTTTGCGACATTCTGCCTGCAGGGTATTTATAAATCACCCGTGTGCTTTAGTAGAATCTCTTTGGAAGACTCTACATTATTTACTTTAGGACAATTCCTAAGCCGTTTAAAATCACTTAGCACATCATCATGATGACCATCACCAGTCACCACTAACGCTAATAATAGCTCCCACACCGGTTTCGGTGACGGTGGCCGGTTTCATTGAAACCAGGCCAGCTACGCAGGAGCAATTTTAAAGTGCCCAAGTGTGTGCGCAGTACACAAGAGCACTCTCTATTCCTTTACTCTCATAACCCAGTGGGACGGAAGACCGACACGACCGGCGCGGCGAGATATCAGGCGCAGGACCGACTTTTAACATGCCCATCCGACGCATGGATCATCTTACTTGTCAGACAATCAGGTGATCAGCCTGCACTGTCCTAACCAAACTTGGAAATAGCATGTTTCCAACGCGGGAATCGAACCCACGACCTCCGAGTCAAGAGCCGCGCTCTATATCACTAGACCACGGAGACGTAACCACAAACGCTGCAGTGACGATCACGCTCTCGATGATTATGACAATACAGGGTTTCTGCAAATCGCTCGTGTACGTTGGTAGATATATTCTTTATCAGACTCTACACCCTTAGGACAATATCCCAAGCCCATCATGATGATAGTCACCACGAATGCTGCAGTAACGATCACGCTCGACTCTCGATGATGATGAATGCGGGGTTTATGCAAATCGCATACGTGTCCCAGCGGGCCGGACGCATGCGAGCGTTCACTCACAAATGATGGCCGCCGCACGCCGCCCCTGCACGCTCGTACGGATGTACTGGCGTGGAAATGTGGTTCTGGTTTCGCCTTGAGGTATAACTCTATGTTTAATAGTATATGCTATGTTGAAATAGCTATAGGTATATGGGCGATAGCACACGTTTTCAAACCCCTAGAGAACGCACTTTCACACGCCGCCTGAACCGTAGATTATAAAAAAATGCTAAGATTGTAAGAAGGTCGAAAAGTATAAGTTTTCGACTTTTCCTAGACAAGGATTAGGGTCCCCGCAGATATACAACTTTAAGTTGGCCGACTATCGTACAAACCACAGAAATAGATCAAGATGGTAGGTATGAAAAAAGTGACACGCTCGTGTTCATACAAATTGGAGCGACATTGCGCTTCTATCTTGATCTATTTCTGTGGTTTGTACGATAGTCGGCCAACTTGAAATTGTAAGTCTGCGGGGACCCTTACCGTAACTGTCTTTGAGACTCTCCTAAAGGGCAATTAGGTGTTAAGCTCGTTTCAGCGCTCGTTCCGGATCAAATATTAACTCATTCATTCATAGAATGGAAGATAATAGATACATTAATAATACCGGTTTGTATCAAAATCAGTCTTTCAACACGTTAACGGATAATGGTTTCACGATCCATGGACCGTGGACAATGTCTATTGTTCTTGACCATGTGAAATTTACTATATAATTGTTACATATTAATGTATTAAAATCTTTTGTAGGTTTGTATGTTGGCAACAGATTTGGCCGTGACTGTGTCCGCGCTTAGTGCTCACTTTTAACCGACTTTCAAAAAGGAGGAGGTTAAATGTTTCTGTTTATATATTTTTAATTACACTTTCAAAAGAAAGAATATACCACCGAGTTCGACACACACTTCACTACAGTGCAGTATGCCATCGACAAGAATCAAGATAAGGCAGCTGAGTACTTCAAAACAATTTCACGTAGTTACTTTCGCCATCAACACCTGCGGGGCTAAATGTTCGCTTTGAAGAATCATGATATGAATCATAATATGATTCATTTTTCTAAAATCGCAAAATGCAACTCTGCTTGCAATTCATTTCTGTATTTTTGTACTGATTTGACATTACTTTTGCCAATTCATTTGCTGAATTGATTGAGAGAAATTGCTAAATGTGACCATTTTAGCCCCGCTGCACTCTGATTCTGCTTAATCCAACATTAATACAGGTTCGATATATAGTTGTGATACAGTCTCGGTAACTAGAAAATGGTATTTTTTAGAAATTTTCTATAAACTAACGCGTCTTGATTGCTCAAATGACGAAATCTTTAAAAATCCCTTGTGTGGGTACTCCACTGGTCTACAGAAAAAAGCAGAGAAGCCCTTTTTCGAAGACCTCCGGTTTAAAAATATTCATCAGCATCAGAATTCAGATTTGGTTAGGTATTTTAGTTTTTTTAGCAAATCGTGCGAATCTGACAGTCGTTTTTTACTCGTTGACTGGCAGTGAGTTCAGACCCTGATGTCAGCGCTCCCACAGTGAGACTGACATCAGTCGACGTTTGAGGCCTTTTTGAGGAGCACGAATTTTTGAGCCCATAGAAACAAGCCATCTCTTTCGCAACTAATGAAACTGCAAGGGTAAGAAAGAGACAAAAAATCTTGAAAATCAGACTGCAACATTTCTAATTTAGACGTAGAGGTGGGGATATTGTTTCCAAGCAAACAACATGAAGGAAATTAAAAAGTATAATATGAACTCATTACTTCATCTATTTTTGGCAAGTGACATGCACCACCAAGAGGACTGCCATTAGCTATGTCCACACTATGCAATTTCATCTTCAATTTTCGTCATCATCTTTTTATTCAAATTTCGTTTGGCATATTCAATAATTAAATGCGTCAAAATCCACCCGCGTTGGAAAGAAAAGTGTCATATCGTCGCGGGCATGCCTCACGTGCGATGTTGACTGCGCTATAACGCATGCCCTTGATGAACAAAAAAGGCACAGTGTGGACAAAGCTATTAGGTTATTCGATGAACCCAGCCTTTCTCTGAACTTAGAACGCAAGTTAGAACTCGGTGGTATCACCTTCAGCAGACAATAACACAATACTTCCGTTATCAATTTCTATTGTGTAAATATTCCATTATCTTACATTATTCGTTTGTAACCGTATCACATGCAACTTCATCTTTATCGCCTGATGAATTTGCGTAATGAATATTCATATTGGCCGTAATAGATCTAGTTTTAGTTGCCGGGCGAGGCTAAGCCTAAAATTCAGGTCTTCGTCGAAACCCGCCCGACTACTCTTACATCTTTTCCGATTCATTTACATTATGGGTATTAGTGTGTGGTGTGTACGATGAACGCATGCAAATCCTCTAGTTAGTAACATTTTACTTTGTTTTTGTTCCTTCCCTTACGACTACAATCTCAAGAGCATCAAAATGCACGTCTCGGTCTGCATGATGTGCGGAAATTATACACACCAAAAAAATCGAGTTGGCACTGCGTTAAAAACCTGTCCGTTGCCGGCTTCGCGGAAACCCAACCAGAATTGTGTACATTAGCATAAAGTTTTTAATTACGACGCAATAGATGGATAAGACTTTTGCACATCGAGGTCATGGATTAAAATTGCTGCCGAGCCGGCTCTTTGTGTGGAGTTCCGTATGTTTTTCCTCATCCATTTATTTTCACCGGCTGAACGTTTACCGGGACACTTTCATCCGGGACCTTGATGCTTCGACGTACTGATTGGGATCTAAGAAAACTTTTGATGTCGCTTCCGGCGAGCCGGGTTTTTCCTGACAGAGGCAGAGGTCACCCAAATGACATTCGTTGTGTCATACCTATATTAATTGAGATGTCTATTTGCCAGATGTTTAACGATAACTACCGGCCGCAATCAAGAGACGTGGTGACCTAAGTAGTTAAGACTTCGCCGAAAAACTATATTTTTTTCCAAAACTTTCGCAAAGTGGCTCCCTAAGTTATCTCCAAGACTCCAAGTAAGGCATTTAGTTTGAATTTACGCCATTTTTAATAACTGAACCCAAATCTCAGACAACGTCCAGCTTCGAGTAATTCAATGCCGCTCTAATCGTGTAAATGTTATTAGGTTAGGCTTAGCTTCAATTAGCTTTATCTAGTGGAGTATAATAGATCGCCCGATACACCGCGAATCACGCACTTTATAATGAAGCAAGGATATGCATAGAGCTCGACAAGGCTTTAAATGAACGTGGCGAAAAAAGGAACTAACGCTGCACTGCCATCATACAAAAACGCCATTTTTGACATTTTTTTGACAGTTCTCCTTTACCAGCAGCGCCCCGTCCACGTTCATTTAAAGCCTTGTAGCACTTTAGCTGCAGCGTTGACCAGTGACCATATTATTATACTTTTAGGAACACCTTACCCACATTTCCTTTCTATTAGTTTTCTCTTCATCTCAGTTCATGAGCGAGTATTGGAATGGAAACGGTTCTGACAAAATACGGCCATGATACTGCAACAGAGCATCTTATCTATTAGGCCTAGTTGGATCGTGGGACGCCAGGTTCATACACCAGAAGGAAATAATGTCAATTTCAAAAACTATTCTTATAAACTTCTTAACACAAACATCCAAATCTTAACTCATAAATCCTCGTTACTTTATAGGTACGGTTCTTTGGTATATCCTTGTGCATTAAAATTATCTTTGCCATTCATCATTGAGATAAAAATTTGAAAAGTGGATGCGTAGATTTTCTTCGCGGTAAATTCGATATAATACCAATCTTATCATTTGCCTATCAAAATCATTACGCGGTAAAACATAAATTATCGTTTTACGTTTTTCCTGTGGCATTAAAAGAGTAGTTACATAAATTAAGACTTAAATTGATGAGCCAGCCTCGTAGATTAGCTAATTACCTAATTTTTTCGTAAGCCTTTATACCCCTTTCTATCAACTATAACGCCTACGTGGTTTAATGGTATAAAGCGCGGCTCTTGACTCGGAGCAGTGGGTTCGATTCCCGCGGTGGAAACATGTTATTTCCAAGTTTGGTTAGGACAATGCAGGCTGATCGCCTGATTGTCTGACAAGTAAGATGATCCATGCGTCGGATGGGCATGTAAAAAGTCGGTCCGACGCCTGATCTCTCGCCAGTCGTGTCGGTCTTCCGTCCCAATGGGTCATGACTTATGAGAGTAAAGGAATAGAGAGTGCTGTTGTGTACTGCGCACACACTTGGGCACTATAAAATTACTCCTGTGTAGCTGGCCTGGTTTCAATGACGGCCTTCATCGAAACCGGTGTGGGAGCTATTATTATTATTATCAACTATAACCTGACCCTAAATGTCCCCTAATGGTCTTATAGGGTCACGTATCTAATAAAAAAAATCACCTATACCTATGTCATAATATGTGTCACTTATAACCTATTTCCATAAGCACTAAGAACTCAGGTGACGTAATAACATTAGTGAAATCTTTAGGTAGATACTCTCAGAGTCTCAATGGCCGCTAGGTGACTTAGATCCTAGTTCCAACCCACACGTACCACAACCACACCACGTCGCAACGACAAAATGCCGTCAAGCAGTGGTTAGTGGTTACGTGTGAATGGTGTCGCTGCAGCTTTTTGTAGTTGCGTTGAGGTACCGCACAGTGTGATAAAAACCTCGATTTTGTTTCACCGCGTTTTTCTTTCAAAATACTATAGTTGATAGCTATATAAACATTAGAGTAAAACTCCGAGATCGATATTCTTTGTAGTTATTTTTTTAAAGAGTGTCAAAGTTGGCGTTTTTCCGGGTCAAAAATTTGCATAAAAATTAATTTAAAAAAAACTAATCAAGTTACATTAATTTTGTATATACCAATTGAACAAGCATTTAATACTTTACTTTTTCTCCGAATTTGGTTAACCTTCTGTGATCAAGTAGGGAGATATTTATTTATTTAGTAATTTTAGTTTTTTATTTTAAATTTCGCGATTAGATCGAATTAGAAAAAGTTTTAAGCATGAAACGATAGTGTGAGTAATCCTTTATCAATGTTATCAAAAATCACACTCTAATAACCTCTGTGTCAGAAGTTATATCGTATTTAATTTTTTTTTAATAAAAATTCGGATTTTTTGTACCTAAGGTTGTCACTAAAGGTCTCTTGTTTGATTTATCCGGTTGATACGCAAATTCGCAATCGATATCCTATACAAAAAATATCATGATCACGTTTAGGTAGGTCTAATAATAAAAAATCTAAAAAGTGAAAAAATATGACGTAAATTAATGATTTTATATGCTCAAACAGTATCTAATCAGTAATCACCTTCTGATGTAGTCGGGGAAAATAAAATATCAACTTTAGTGACAACCCTAGGTATAAAAAATCCGAATTTTTATAAAAAAAAAATTAAATACGATATAATTTTTTTTTTATAAAAATATAAGTGTAAATATAAGTGCTTGTTTAATTGGTATAAACAAAATTAATGTTACTTGATTAGTTTTTTTTTTTTATTAATTTTTATGCAAATTTTTTACCCAGAAAAACGCCAACTTTGACACTCTTTAAAAAAATAACTACAAAGAATATCGATCTCGGAGTTTTACTCTAATGTTTATATAGCTATCAACTATAGTATTTTGAAAGAAAAACGTTGTGAAACAAAATCGAGGTTTTTATCACACTGTGTATCGGTACCGACAAAATGTCGACGTGGCTGTGTTGTCGCCAGTAGTTGCGATTTGGAACGGAATGTGGAACGGGAGATAGGCGCAAGCGGTGTGCGCGCACTGTCGTTGCATTGCATCGACGCAACGTTGTGGTTGCGACGTGGTCGGTATCACACAAGTGGTCGACAACGACTGCAAAATGTGGTACGTGCGAATAGTCCAGTTCATTTACAATACGAAATATACGCCCGACCACGTGGTGTGGTTGTGGTACGTGTGAGTTGGCCCTTAGCGTTAGGGGACGAAAAGAGAAACCGACCAACGGGCATTACATTCTAAGGCATTTTAAACTTAATTTGCATAACTCTTCTCCACGAAAATCAACTCATTATCCCTAAGCCGAAGGTCCGCTAATGTTTATTTACAACTGGAAAATCATAACCGAAAGGTGTGTGATTAAAGAATTTCCAATTTAAGAATACGAAAATTACCAAGCCATACAGGTCATCGACCGAGTAAACTTGGGTTTCGTCAATTACGAGGTATTTCCTCCTACGACGGACCTTTTTTCTGACCGATGGTGTACATTCATTAGCGTAATTACATACAATCAAATAGCCTTTTATTATTTCAAATTGCTTAATCCGATAACAATTTGGCTTCTGTTCTACGAGTTGATTATATATTTTGTTGATACCTAGTATTAAATAACGAATATCATGTCGACGACAATAATATTCTTTTACGATATTCAATTTTCAGGGAACTTAATAAAGAAATACATACAATGAACATTATTATGAAATTAGCACGCGTCGTTTATTTTAGTTTACGCGAAACTTTTTGAACGTCGGGTAGGTACCTAATTAATGTTTTTGCGCAGCCAGCGCAACAGCTTACGAGCCTACCACTTTCAGAGTTTCTTATGCAAGGGACAGTTCCTCTTAATTGCTCAATACTTTCTTTACATTATTAAAATAAAAGTAAAAGTTCCTACTTATATATTGACAGTCGGTCACTTGCACCTTAAATTGAAGTCGACACAATTTGAAACTGAATTATATAATAATAGTTACTAGAGATCGCCCAATGGTCGAAATTCGACCTTACTTGCAACGACATTATATTTTGTAAAAAATATTGACTTCATCATAATTTTTTTCAATTCTTGTCTCTGGGACTCAGCTAATCTCAGACTGGCCGTTTAAGCATTGTCTAATAGTATCTAAAATTAAATAAAAAAAACAATAATCCATTTTCAATTTGTCAACTTGTTGTCAACAGACTTCAACCATAAATAAAAGAGTATAATTCGTATGTATAGGCTTTTTTCCTAGTAGTAGTGTCGTGGTGTGTGTAACGTTTTGTTTGTTAAAAATATATATGATAAAAGCAAATTTTAAAATAATATTAGCTCGATGCACTCCTTCACCGTATAAACTATAACTGTGCGAAATTTCATGCACCTACGTTTCCCCACTTTTCGTAAAAAGGGTTACAAAGTTTTTCTCTCACGTATTAATATATAGATATATTTACAATTTTTGCATCTGGTTAGTGTGTACAAAAAATTAAAGCAATAATAATTTTTACACAACCCTTCTGAATGGCCTGTACCTATTGCACACAAAACGACATGCGATCAAGTCGCATTCATCCGAATGTACCAATAAAAACCGCATTTTGAGGTATTTCAATAAAACCTTGCAAACCAGTAGTTTGGTGTGTGGGTGTAAGATTTAACGATAGCATTATAAACGCTTTAGCGAAGTAACGATCGCTGATAGCACAAAGGACACCGACGGAGGAAGGTCTCGATCCTCGCCAGAGGTCGCCTCTCGCTCACGTCATTTCAACTTTAACTTTATGTGTCTATAATCGCTGGATCAATAAAACAATAATTATCATGGAATACCATCAAGAGGAGTAAATGGTTATTGCTCTGAGCCACTAAAAGTTGCAATGATCATGTGGTTGAAAGTTCGCCGAAATTTGGAAAAACTGGCTTGTGCTCAGTTTCGCGACTTTTTTATACTGCCTGTCTCTGTCTCCACATAATGCTGCGTTTCCATGCTTGCCAAGGGTTGACCAGCGTCCACAAGCACAAGCGCGTAAAGATAGTATCTGCCTTGGCTTGCGTGAGCTTGTGGACGCTTGTATCCGATGCGGTTAGTGTCAGTTTTTGGACACAGATCAAAGGACGCTTGCTGCCGACAGCGCTGACACAAGTTCGGTGTCCGCCATGCTTGGATGTAGGTACGTAATACACTGACGCATTCACAAGCGTGTAAACGACTTCCAAATGCCAAGCGAGATTTGTGGACGCTTGTGCCTTGTGAATGCTTGTCAAGCCTTGGCAAGCATGGAAACCCAGCATGATGAATTAACACAAGTGATTATCAACGCAATTCCGTCTACGATTGCCTTTGACCGACGTCGCTTGTGCATATTATAATAATCAGCTTATATCAATAATTATGGCAATGGAAACAAGCTTAAAAGAAACTTCAGAGACACTGTAAATTTACGGGCGAAACGGACTCTCCGTTTGAACCCTGTAGTTAAGTTTTTGCTTAAACAACAGGACAAAGACTTCAATTTAAATAAAATTAATAATAATTTACGAAATAAAGCAACAGTTGGGGTATTACATCACTTTATTAAAATAATGAAGCGAGATAATTTCTAGTGCATAACTAAAATTTACACAAATTCTAGTTTCTAAATAAGGCCTAGATAGGTTTAAAATACTAATTTAATCTGACATAATACAAAATATGAATTTATTATTTCACAATGTTAACATAAAGTTAGTTTTTATAATTCGTAGCATAAAGTGTATTAATTACCTTTCATTATAATATAATATTATAAAAGGTGTTATTATATAATTTACTTATTTTAGCTAATTCATCATACATTTTCAGGCTTTTGCATCCGCTATGAAAGAAACCGTTGTTATGGTATCTCAATGCAAAGCAAATGCAATCGAATGCAAAACTCGAATCAAAACCGTTGCGTCGATTCAGAAGTGGTATCGCAGTGTTGTCGTCGTATCAATCAAAAATACAACTTTCTAGAGCTTGATGTAAATTAGAATCCATTACAAAAATTCAGGCAACGCCAAAGAAGGATATGATCTAGACGCTTATCTTGATTTTCGCTATAAAGAAACAAGTTCCTATGCTAATCACCGCACCCAGGGTTGCAGGAAATTTAACAAACACATAAAACTCGGAATATCTTCAATACGATCGTCTCGGAACCAGCTGCTACATAGGAATAAATAGGTGTATTTCAACTTAGACATATATATATACATTAATTTATTCCTAAATTATAGGGTTGCCATCACCCAAATTCCCTTCGCCGGTCAGGCACGACAAAATTCCCGGACATTTGGCCGAAATGTGGTTATTTCCCCGGACACCTCTTAATTAAACAGTATTTACGATAACGTCTTGCCAATTTTTGCTTTTCCAACTTGTAAAAATCTGACTAACTCAAGTCCGTGCTAGAAAGTGTGTAGGTATGCTTAGCGAGTTTTTATCTTTCGTTAATTACTGCCTGGTTAAAAAGTTGGATTTCTCTCAGCAAAAGTGTCCGGATTTCAACCGAACACTTTGCAAAAACCCGGCCGGACGCACCCCGGACGCCCTTCAAACTAGGACAAATCCGGGGAAATCCGGACGGATGGCAACTCTAGACTCCTAAAAAAGCGAGTCGCAAAACTTAAGAATTTTTGGGTCTAGCCGAGGTTTGGACCACATTTCGCCTATATACTTGGAACAAGCAAAGCCAAATTGCTAAACATGTGACGAAATCGCAAAAACAAACCTCGCTAGAACTCTGGAAGTATGAACGTTTCAGAAGTTTGAGATAACAGCCTCCACGACCGTGATGTCTGGCCTTCCAGCAAGGTCGGATTGAAAACCTCCCTGGGGATCTTCTGAGCAGGATAACTGGACTAAAGTGGATTATATAGTTTGAGGCAGAAGTTATTATTTCTTTTCTTTTAAACTTCAAGCTTGAGTTCAGGACAAATCTGTAATATTACTAAGTAAAGTCATGGATTTGTATTTCAAGAATAAAAGGAACAGTTTTCTCACTTTTATTATGCCAATAGAACGTCAGTATGTGGATCATCTTTAAAACAGTGGATCAATAAACATAGAAAAACTCGATTTATATAATATGTTTGTAAAGGATATTTTCATCAATACTTAAAGGTTCCCAAACCGGACTCTGACACACGCGAGGTTAAAGAACCAATTAAATAGTTTAATCAGGTGTCAATTTACTCGACAGTCACTTAAGCGTATCCTGACGGACAGGTTGCTACACTCACCACTCGCTACTTAAGAACAGTCTACAAAAGATTCTTTACTTTAGATTAGAATCGGAGATCGAGATTATAATATGACATCTAGATAAAGAGTCGCTTATATACATATTAATATTATATATAAGAGCTACTCGGAATAAAATAATTTCAGTGTCCAGTGCCCGGGATCTTTGCTCGTTGTTTTTTTGATTTGCTCCTCAAAATCCCTTAAATACTTTAGTTAGTCATGTGTATGTCCCTGAAACGTTCTCAATCTTTTAACACTTAAAATGAAAATGACCCAAGAAATCGATTCAATCTATAAGACTTCTTCATTATAAACATAAGATTCAGAAACATGTCAAAATATTCATCCCGAGGTCCGTATCTTCTAAACATGTACTCCATAGTGTCACCGGGGTTTAAACTACCCGCATTTGTTAGAATAGTTTCGGAGCCCGCAGCTCGGACAAAGCATTTCGGTAAGACAGCGCTTAAGCGGCAGTCTGAGACCTAGATATAATATAAACTATACAGAGCGTTGCCGACCTAAGCGTTGTTTGGGTCATTGAGTCAAGTAAATAGAGGCGACATGCTTAATTGCGTTAGCGCTGAGCGCGTTTAGCTGTAACAATTACACCCGCAGACACTAAGCAATGACCATATATTACGCACTGGCGTATCTATTAATTAAATTATTATCTGCTCTTAGTAATCACTGCCGACGTAATGGTCGAACATTATCTTCTCAGAAAAAGGTGTAAGGATAAAAAACTAGAAATTCAATTAAATACCAGGCAAATGTGATAACACTTCGGAAAAAGACAATAATAAGAATATAATTAGTCCATAATTTGCAGATGGGCAAATTTTCATGTCGTTAAAGCACGCAGATGCCCAAAAAGCCTTGGAATTTTCTCAACGATAGTCCTCATATCAAACAAAGCATTTAATTGCATTACGAGTTACGACCATCCAAGCTGTAAGAATTAAATTTAAAACCGACTCTTTAAATCCTTTTTGCTGTAGAAAAGCATTCCTTTTTTCAGCGCACGAAAACTTGACAGAGGGCAACATTGCATGGGGCTTCAGTAGCGGGAGGCAGCGGCCAGCGAGAGGCAGTGAACGCAAATAAATCGTGCGACGACATTTTCAGTTAGCACGCCATCTCTCAGTACCATGCAACACGATGCGGTGCGGCAGCGGTGCGGCGCCTGACCGGTGCCGCTCCGGTTTCCTACATATAAAAATGTATGGCACACGGCGCCGTCCGGTGCGCTCCGGCGGTGCACCGCACGCGCACCGGAATCGAGACGAGGCGGGGAGGGGTGTACCGTGTATGTATTGGTGGAGCTCGAGTCCGTCGCTGCTACGGTACTGCAAAACGTTGCGGCGCCGCACTCACCGTGTGGCCGGTAGTCCGGCGAGCTTTTTTTTTTTTAAATGAAATAAAGGGGCAAACGAGCAAACGGGCCACCTGATGGAAAGCAACTTCCGTCGCCTATGGACACTCGCAGCATCAGAAGAGCTGCAGGTGCATTGCCGGCCTTTTAAAAGGGAATAGGGTAATAGAGGAGGGCAGGGATGGGAAGAGAAGGAAATAGAGGAGGGTAGGGAAGGGAATAGGGTAGGCGATGGGGCCTCCGGTAAACTCACTCACTCGGCGAAACACAGCGCAAGCGCTTGACGCCGGTTTTCTGTGAGAACGTGGTATTTTTCCGGTCGAGCCGGCCCATTCGTGCCGAAGCATGGGTCTCCCACATATAAATGACCCCCAGTGCGTCGCCGCACTGTGTCGTGTGGCATGGCTGTAAGACGAGGCTTCTAAGAGCCGCTTCTCTCGCTGATAAAATGACCGGTAACTCGAAACCAATATGTTTCACAGTAATAATCACCAAAAAAATTACTTTTACATGGACGATATTAAAAGTTGTCTGATATGAGCGAAAGTAGAATTGTATTTTTTCCAGTTTTCCAGGAAATAATTTTTCGAACAGCAAAAAGTGAATTCCCGGAAAGCTATTTTCGGGCACGCGTTCTACAAAATTGATATCCAATGGATCAGATATTATGAAGAGTTGCAGGCAATGGCAACGGCATGACAAGGTAGAGTAGCTGAGTCTGACATTGTGATCTATACTAATATTATAAAGCGGAAGAGTTTGTTTGTTTGTTTGAACGCGCTAATCTCAGGAACTACTGGTCCGATTTGAAAAATTCTTTCAAGGTTAGATAGCCCATTTATCGAGGAAGGCTATAGGGCATAGGCTATATTTTATCACGCTAAGACTAATAGGAGCGAAGAAATAGAGGAAATGGTGAAAAAAAAACAAGGGAAATTATTTGAAAGAGCCTATCTCATGAACTACTGTCGAGCAAATTTTATATGTAATTTGGCACAGATAAGACCACGTGAAGGATCATAGGCTATTTTTTGTGGACTAATTTGTCTGTGAAATATCTAATTAACGCGGGCAAAGCCGCGCGGAACGTCTAGTAAGTAGATAACTTTTTACGCTATCGAAACTAGCGCATGCATTTTGACTAAAGCTGGATTTATATGCGTCCGCGAGAACGAGCGGTTTGGCCGCTACACCGCGAGATCGCAAGCAATAGTAATTAGTATATAACGATTTATTTAAATAGCGGCGGTCGCGAGGTCAGTCCATCACAGAGGATCACAATTGCTTGTGATCTCGCTGTGTAGCCGCCAAACCGCACGTTCAGGCGGACGCATAGAAATTCAGCCTATAGGGCCTTTTTCACCACTTCCTGACAAGTGACGAATAGACTATCCAGTAATCCACCAATTAACTTGTCTATCTGTAAAAAAGGTGTGAATAGCCTATTCGGAACTTTATCAGAAAGTGGTGAAACAGGGTCATAAAGCGCTGTTGCCTAAAGCGAGTATGTATATCACGTACCAAATGGCAGCCCTATCGACATGATCTGATGCTGGCAGCCCTGTGGAAGTCCAGCCGTCTCCGCATGAGTAAGCGAGTCAGAGGCGCACGAGGCACGAGACGGTAACGAACCGTGGCGTTATTCATATAATTATGTATTTAATATGCGCGGCGCTGCCCACAAGGCGCCAACGTCACGGTTTAAAAATATTTTTCAGTGAAAAAACCGACCGCTCTTCCTATATACTAGCTGATTGGACACGGTCTTTATATGCATAGGTATAAAGCGTATATTAAAAGCTATTTGTATTTACCGCAGATCGGTTTTTCTCCTTTCGTAATCAAGTTATTTTTTTCCTCGAAAGAGGTTCGCAGACCTCTACGCTAAAACTAAAGATTTCAGAGCTCCTTCGGTTATGTCAGAATTTACTTAAAACTACTTAAAAGTAATCATTCGTGACAAAGAAAGAAGGTGCAGGTAGAAAAAAAATAGATTATTATATCAGACGTCCAAGTCAAAAAAAAATAGGATTCCCTGTCCTAGAATTATGTTAAAACCTGACCTAACCTACTTGTTATCAAATAAGCTCAACTACAAGCAGTTATCAGAAAATTACGCTGCAAAAGAAAACGACAACGACTGGAGCACTTCATATTATTTTGTCAACTGTGCCAATTCTAGCGCAATTATTGAAACTGTTGTTGCTAACGTAAAAAATTGTTTTGGTCGTGTCGTTGCCAACAGAAACAACAATAACTGAAAACGTTATCAATTCAACGCAAAAACTTTTTAGGGTTTATGTCACGAGAGTAAATAATAATAAATACTTTTAATGTTTCCTTGTTTTGTGTCATTCGCAAACTCGCAAATCGCAATATCAGGGATCTTAATATTACAGATAAATTAATATTACAGATATATCATGGTTACAAATGCAATTAAAAATTAACTAAGACCTAGGATTACTGAAGAACTATCCTCACAAGTCACACGTATGTGTTTGATGAATATATTTTTTTTGTGCTTTAGTTTTAAGTGGTCCGAATATTAAGTATTATTTTTCTATTTTTATGAACAAAAACCTTAATGCGGTTCATCAAATACACCGAACATACCAAGTTTCAACAGTATAGGTCTTATATTTTTTAAAGTACAGCTCCAGGCAGAGATATACGGACGGACAGACAGACTTTGACATAGGGGATTTATTTTTGGCCGTCTATCAACGACACCCTGCAAATCACTGATTTGTTTCTCTGTCACATTCTATTCTCCTGACGTGGGGTCAAGGTCCAAGGATAGAAACTGTTTCTATCATCTTTCTACAATCGATATATTGCTAAACTTTTTAATCTGCAAGTTTCGAGCTTGTCTCTAACAATTTCAAATTAAGAATTTCCTGCACCCGTCCGCAAATCCGGTGGCGTCATAAAGCCGCTTCGCCAGTAATCCTGTATAGGACGCAATCTGGGGCTGTTCCGCTGAGGATCAAGTGGCGGCTGTCGACCCAGATCCCCGAGATAACGTGCATATCGACTTACTGGGCTACTCCTACTGTACATACAACATTAGGACACAGGGTGATTATACTTATCTTGTATTACCTGGATGATTTATTATAACTAATAAAATATTTAAAAAAAATATTTTAAAAAATTATATGAAAGCTATACGTCGTCGTAGTTAGGTCCATGCGGTACCTTAGTAAACCTACTGATTTTATTAAAATAAATCTATACTACCATTTCACGCTTTAAAAACGTCTGTTGGTATGGATCTATGGAATAGTTTTCGATCCCAGAAAAGGACAAAATGTTTTATTGATACGCACGTGCGTCAGCAGTCACCACGTCTTCGGAAGGATACAGGCACCATCTAGTATTTGAGTTCGTGATTATAACCCGACTTTTCACACACTTTTGGAATATGGCGAACATTCCAAAACTTATTTTTTTCTGAATCATTTAAACATTCAGCCTAGTCCAATAATAGAGATAAACAATACGGTATAGGAGTTTATTTGGGCGTAACTCAATGATAATAGCCGCGCTCATTAACGCCCATTACTGCCGTGATTACCGCCAGAGGAGCCGAATTATGGCTGAAACACACTAGAATGATTTTCAGTAACATATTAGTTAAGGTTGCTGCCAGTGTGTCACTACGACGACTAATTAGGGTTGTTGGACTTCTAGGCAAAAGGCCCTTGAGAAGACGGTAAGATTCACTCGCAAAAAAACATTTATTTTTTAAACGGCCATTGTCAATGTTTTATATCATTGGTTTTTTGGGGTCCGTCAAAAATAATACGTCATAAAAGGTTCTCAAGTTAACTAAAAGAACACCGACACAATGGTTCTTATGGTTCCTAGGGTTGTCTTCGTTATGATGCTTTTAGAGACATTTTTAGAGGTATTTTTCATCAAGTAGGTATTTACAAACCAAAGTAAATTATAAATAACGCATCATCCTTAAATTGCAATAAAAATCAACGAAAACATGCAACGTAGCAATAATATTTCATATAAATCTGATTCGTAATTGGTTTAATATTCGGTGGAGTGTCAACTTTTGCCGACACCTCTTATAATTGCGTATATTAACGAAGCCTTTTTACACGGAGACGCCTCCGTGGTCTAGTGGTTAAGAGCGTGGCTCTCGACTCGGAGGTCGTGGGTTCGATTCCCGCGTTGGAAACATGTTATTTCCAAGTTTGGTTAGGACAATGCAGGCTGATCACCTGATTGTCTGACAAGTAAGATGATCCATGCGTCGGATGGGCATGTAAAAAGTCGGTCCTGCGCCTGATCTCTCGCCAGTCGTGTCGGTCTTCCGTCCCACTGGGTTATGAGAGTAAAGGAATAGAGAGTGCTCTTGTGTACTGCGCACACACTTGAGCACTATAAAATTACTCCTGCGTACCTGGCCTGGTTTCAATGAAACTGGCCACCGTCACCGAAATCGGTGTGGGGGGAGTAGTATTACACGGAGACGTCTCGGGCCCCACGTTGCGCGCCAATGTCTCATAAAAAATAGTAATTATAGCTGTGACATATTATTTAAAAAGAATTTTAACTACTTAAAAATGAAAAGACGCTAGCGATGCTTCATTGCGTCATTCTTTTTACCTACTTGTTGAAACTACTGAATGTGTTTTTTCAGTCTACGTTACCTCGTCTCTGTCCCTCCAAAAATTCGGGAAAGGAAGTCGCGATTAATAATAATCATTAGTACAATACGTATGGCGGAGATAAGTTTACTGAAGATTTGTTAATTTGTCGAGTATAATTTGGGTTGGGTCATGTCCCCTGGGACCTTCAACCGCGCCTGGCAACTAGGTACCCTAGGTAAGTATGTAGTATAAAAAAGTCGCAAACCGCAGTCTGTCCCTTTTCATTCATTTTCAATGAGGGGGCAAACGAGCAAACGGGTCAACTGATGGAAAGCAACCCATGGACATTCGCAATAATACATATTATACTAGAGCAGGGGTTCCTAAACTGTGCACCGCGGCGCCCTGGTGCGCCGTGTGTCAATCGTCCATTATTCTAAAGTAGTAATAGAGATCTAAAACCACAAATATTAAAATATATAATTATAATATTATTTAGGTGAAGCAGGTGGATGATTAAATACTTGTTTATTATTATTTACCTGCATTTAACGTAACAATAATCATTAAAGGTGTTTATTTATGTATCTTTTTAATAGCTAGGTAGAGAAGGGTGCCGTGATAAAACATCGTGACGTGCAACTGCGCCGCAGGCTGAAAAAGGTTGGGAACCCCTGGCCTAAAGGCTATTTTTAATCAAGAGAAAATGCACGATTCCTGCGGGTTTTTATTTATATCGTGCGCGGGTTGCAATCAAAATAGATGCTATTGCACTCGCACGCACATCTACATAGGCCTTCGAAATTTGAAAAAAAAACCGGCCAAGTGCGTGTCGAAAGTGGAAGAGTTTGTTTGTTTGTATACGTATGTTTGAACGCGCTATTCACAGCAACTACTGGTCCGATTTGAAAAATTCTTTCAGTGTTAGATAGCCCATTTATCGAGGAAGGCTATAGGCTATATTTTATCATGCTAAGACTAATAGGAGCGAAGAAATAGAGGAATGTGAAAAAAACGGAGGAAATTATTTGAAATTGCTTATTATCTCAAGAACTACTGCAGCAATTTTTATTTTATTTGGCACACATGAAGAATAGACCACGTGAAGAGACAAAGGCTATTTTTGCGGAAAAATGTACGGTTTCCGTGGAATTCCTTAATCCGCGTGGAATTCCTAAAGCCGCGGGGAACATCTAGTTTTTGATAATTTTTTTAATGGACAATCCATTAGAATGTAAGTGCAATGTTCATTTATAACGAGTTTTACACTACTAACAATCATCTCAGTAAAGCTTAAAGGAATTTGAACCAAAAGTTCCTTTATACTCCCCCGATTACATTTTTTTTAGTTGATCAACAAACAAAAAAAACAAAGTTTACCTCTTTATAATGTTAGTATAGATTAACCTACCAATATACAAAAAATCAGCTGGTTAGGGTTCCGTTTTAGGGTTCTGTAATCAACAAAACTCGATTGACTACTGTACCCTAAAACGGAACCCTAACCAGCTGATTTTTTGTATATTGGTAGGTTAATAGTTACATAATTTAAAAGTAACCTTTTCATACAAATAAAACAATCCATATTTTAGGACAAAGTCAGAGTCTGAAATCCTTTCTATCTCTGTTAGCTTACCACTTTAGAGATTTTTCGAAAATAAAAATGTTATTCGACTTATCAAAATGAGCTTGTTAATCACAAAAAATGAGCTTGTTTAGTAATCACAAAAAAAAATGTTCTAGGGCTGGGTCACTAATAGTATCTGTACAAAACCGCGGATATACGGACGGACGGACAGACGGACGGACGGACAGACGGACGGACGCACAGACGGACGGACGGACAGACGGACGGACGGACAGACCGAAACCATATTGTTGACTGCGAAACCCTAAAAACGGCAGTCAATATGTGCATGACACTCTAAAGGTGAGGGGTGACCTTATATCTACAGATTTATAGTCGATATTGGATTTTCACGAACACGCGAGAAGATTATGAAGGTGTTGTATTTTATAACGAGTGAGGTAATAGTTTTTGACGTCGCGCGCTCAATAAGCTCTTTGTTTGCTCAAAGAACTTTGCTCTAAGAACCAAAGAAGATACAAAGATTAGAGAGACAAGACATAGAGGGTATAGTTTTTATAAACTTTGCAATAGATTTCCCAAATATTAAGTTATGTGTATTTGACCAATAAGTTTGTGTTTTCGCTTCTTAATTTGTTAAATTACTGTATTTGATTAATAAACAAAAACATCAAAATTCAGTCATTGTGCACCTTAAGAGGATACACCAGGGGCGAGAGAAATTGAAAATGTATTGCTTTCTCACCAATCTCAAGTCTCCCACCGCAGAGCGCGATAGAGACAACACGACAAAAGTTCTAATAAAAGAACAGAAAATCTTCGATTCGTTGTCCGCTGATTCCTTCTCCAAAACTTAACCGATTTAAGTACTTTTTTCATTAAGAATTAAAGGAAGGCTTGAGCTGTGTTCCTATGTTTTATTTTATTTTTTTGTATATTTTAGCCAGTTTTGTTTTCTGGGTGTTTGAACACAGAGGAAAATCTGGCCATTTTTTTGTGTTTTTGGATGTTCTTATCTTTTTTAATAATTAAATTATGAAAAAACGGAAAACATAGGGACATGCTAATAGTGGCCATAGATATTCAGGAAAAAAATCATAACTCTACCGGCATTATCCAGGGAGGAAACAGGGGACAACGTTTGTATGGAAAAACGGCGGTGTGGAATCCTCTTAATTGCCCGGTTAATACATGACATTTGAATTGGTAGCACTATAATAGCCCCCTAGTTTTGTATGACATGTAAATTAAAATTAATTTAAACAGAGTATCATATAAAAAACTACAATATCTAAATTCTAATAATATTATTATTATTATGCTAATATCTGTCATTTGATTTGTTTTAAAAATATTTACATGTTAGTGTATATAAATATAATATATCAAATATTCATATTATCATATTGTTATTGAAATATTTTAAATAATAATAATAACCTTGAAGATACCACACCTTGAGTGAGGCGTTCACCCCAGAGCCGAGCGCAACATTTAGTTGAAATGAACTTTAAACTGAATTTACCTGAGGCCTCAAACAATTGACTTCTACCAAACAAATAACAATGCTTAATTTTGCATCCTACACTCAACACTCAATAATACCAAATTCAAAATAGTTCCAATAATAACTCAAAAACATGGAACTCAAAAAAGAACTTAAAAATTTTACCCTGTTCATAATTGTTATGAAAAGTGTAAAATTTTTAGTGTACTTAATACTTACTAAAAATAATGTAGTAAAACTTATTTTAATCTAGTTAGGTTAAAAGGTTAATTCAGGAATATTTTGCTAGTATGTTGGTTTAGAAGTAAAAAATTTATTGCAATAGTTTATTATTTTTAACACTTTGAGGCTCCCTTACTTTTTGTGCTAATCTCTTAATCTGCAAAGTGCAAATATTTAAAACAAAGTTTTACATGTGTCATGTTTTAAAAAATAGAAATTGTCTAATGTCTATTTAGATTTTAGATCGTTGTAGTAGCCAGTGTAAAACAAAATCTACACAGGAACTCCAGGCAAGGTCAGTATGCTGCATGAGTTATGACTCATTTGTGTGTGATACACATAATATAGTGTGTGCTATGTATGAGCACTGAGCAGAACAAGCTATATATGTGCACTTAGACCTTACGTGGTCAGTATTTTACAATTCAAATTTCAACCATCATGTCGTAATGAGAAGAATGTGAAGATGATGTGTGCTGAGAAACATGGTACACTCAGGCTGGTATAAATAGACCGAGATGCATTTTGAGTACTGACTATTTATACAGCCCTCAGAGCCTCATTATCTACCCAGTGACCACTCTTATTCCAACTAGGTAAGATTCGCTTTCGTAAAACTGGGGTAAAGTAGCAACTGTGGACTTGCATGATGTCATTAAAATTTAAAATGTGATGACAACAAAATGCGAAATACTCCAAGTACTTCTTTTAAATAAAAAAATTGCATTGCAAACCAAATGGGACATTTCAAGTCCAAAACTGTCCCTGCTGGCCGATTCTGTATCATACATTTGTGAGTTAATCACTGAAATAGTAACAAAACAGAGAAGTGAGCAACGGAAAGTCTCACTTTTGTATGCAAGTGAATACAAAAAGTGGCACTTTCCGTTACTCACTCCTCCGTTTCGTTACTAACTCAGTTATTAACTCACAAATATACGATACAGAATCGGCCAGCCGAAGTACATAATAAATAATAATAGTTTTTCTGGCTACCATATCATCCATATTTTAACTAAAGGAATAACTTAATTAGTTATGAAATAATAATTAATACGTAGGAGAGCCATGCTTGGGCACGAATGGGCCGGCTCGACCGGAGAAATACCACGTTCTCACAGAAAACCGGCGTGAAACAGCGCTTGCGCTGTGTTTCGCCGAGTGAGTGAGTTTACCGGAGGCCCAATCCCCTTCCCTACCCTCCCCTATTCCCCTCCCTTCCCATCCCTACCCTATTACCCTATTCTCTCTTAAAAGGCCGGCAACGCACCTGCAGCTTTTCTGATGCTGCGAGTGTCCATGGGCGACGGAAGTTGCTTTCCATCAGGTGACCCGTTTGCCCCCTTATTTCATAAGAAAAATATATATTAGTCATCCAAAGTTAGCGAGAACCTTATAAAACTACTCTTGGGCCTTGCAATTAACCGAAAAGATAAAATCATGGAGAAACATAAAAATTGTGTGGTAATTGACGTACTTGTGATAAAGATTTTAGAGTTTCCTGTCGATAGCCGATACAGAGTTAGTCAACACCATCTTTCCGGTCGTGACAAGTGATTACATCCATCTCTGTCTGTTCATGATCACTTTTATAACTAAATTAATTTTGTATCGAACAATTTAGAAATATTGGTCTCTTTAACTTCTTTGACGACCTCTGTGGCTCACTTGGTGGGCTGCTGGTAGCTCAAGCCGGGGGTCCCGGGTTCGAATCCCACCGATGGAACAAAAAGTTTTCAAAGTTCCTGGGTCATGGATGAGTATTAAATATGTGTCATCATATAATAAAAATCTTAAATATATGTATAGTATAAAAGTATTAAATATATATCTGTTGTCTGGTACCCGTAACAAAAGTCCTTCAGGTACTTAGCACGGGGCCAGACTGACGTGGTGTTAAGCGTCCATAGATATTATTATTTTTATTTAACCTATCAATCCGCCACATAACAATTTAAAATCTATTGTGTCTGCTTTGTTATAAATTGCACTGATTATATCAACATTTGCACATACTCACTTTAAACTTCATAATATGTAAAATAGCAACATACATTCAGCATGAGTTTACACAGGCCCACATCAAGCCAAGAGTAATAACATCAACTACGACAATCCCAACCAATTGCTGGAGTAACTTGGAGTAGAGTGGCAAGAGACAGAATAGAATGGAAGAGGCTAAAGGAGGTCTTTGCCAAATAGCAATCAGAAAATGATAAACCTAGATAACTAACACAGTATTTATAAACATTGCTGTAATTCTGAAATAATGGCTTTATTTATTTATTTATTTATTTAAAGTTACGACACAATAGATTAGGCTTTTCAACATCATACAAATAATAAGTAGTTTATGCTCATTCAAGAAATATAATATTTTAGTATAGGTAATTAAGGTAAATATAACAATAAATAATTTGTGCATCTCCTGTTACAACATGAAAGATACATGTCAGATACAAATACCAATGCCAATGTACCAATAATCAGAAATAAAAAATTACAACCTATGTTAATTTTATAATCTATTACCTGGCCTGGCCTACAATAGAAATTTTATTGTGTCTCATTTTTTCGATCGACGGGTTAATTAATAATTCAAATTATGTCACTAGTACATACCGAGATTCAAAATTAATAAGAAAGGTATTATTGATTATATTTATTGGTGCTCGGTCAAAGAGACTTATATCTTATGGCTTGTTTCTCAGAAATATGCCAGTCAATAGTGTCAGAATAGTAAATATTTGCAGTTGTATTTATTTATCAATATTATCTTAGCAAGAAACACAAATGCCTGTTATATATATTTAAGAACTAGCGGCCCGGCCCGGCTTCGCACGGGTGGACATTGGTTTTTAAATTATTTTTTTTAAATAAAGGTAGTCAATCTTTAAGTTAAGCAGAACATAAAAATAGTTTACATTATTTAGCCTGCAACTACTATATTATAATTATTATGTACATATAACACATTTTTATTGTATTTTTTTTTTATATTTTTATATTTTAAGTGTTATGTTTGATTATTTTATCCTTACCTGCAGAACTATAAGACTATAGTACATCACTTTGCGATAAGTAAGTATAGTCTATAATTTATAAAGCATAAGCAAGAAGGAATATTTTGGTAGATTTTTCACACAATTATTAACACTTAATACGGTTCCCTTTAATCTCTTATTAAATATAGCCTATATTCAGCAGAAATAGTGTGGATTAAAAAATATGCATTAATACTTCCATCGTGCATCGGCATCGTGGGTATCGCAGACACAATAGATCTTCAATTGTTATGCTGGCAGCCGGCTGCCGCTATTGGAGATTTATAGTTAAAGAAATTAATTAATTATAATAGCAATCAAAAATAATAGTCATTCAAAACTTATTTTAAAAAGTTTTAAAAATATTAGTTTCGTAGTCATAACTTTTAAAGCTTTTTTGAAATTAGGATTATAATAATGAAGCACGATAGTCTATATCAAATCAATAAAGCAGCACCCGGCTGTCGCATAACTATTGAAAATCTATTGTGTCTGCGATTCCCACGATCGAGGTAATATTTACGTGGACTCTCCGGGCGAGTCTGTGGCACTGATAATTAAATCTCTCCCCTACCGCACGCACACCCGCGCATCGCGCCTTGACGCCCAATTCGCAACGTGCAGCAGAAATCGTAATATTTTAATTTCGCCATAACATTAAAACCAAACGTCCAATTTTAATCATTCAAAGACCAAATATTATCTACATTAAGTGTACTTAGTGATGAAATAATTTATTTTGATAAGGGTCAATAGCATGATTTAAATAAACGCATTTAAATAGAGTCCAAAAAAAATTCTAGATTTTTTAATAAAAAAATGGTTATTGTGCCTCACTCAACATAGATAGGTATAATGTGTCGCGGACTTTTTTGTAGATATTTAAAAGATCTATAATTACTTAGAACATTTTATGCCTCTATCTTTTATAGTTTAGGCAGCGTACGCAAAATAAGTAACTTTTCTGGTTGATTTTTTAAACCTTGCGTCCGAAAATCCCAAATATCTTACGGAACCTTATATTTTTCCAAAATAAAAATTAGCCTATGTTCAGCAGAAATAATGCAGGATTCCAATGGTAAAAGAATTTTTCAAATCGGTCCAGTAGTTTCGGAGCCTATTCGACTCAAACAAACAAACAAACAAAAAATCAAATCTTTCCTCTTTATAATAGTAGTGTAGATATTTTAGAGAATTTAAAGAAAAATTATTTATATTAAAGTATTATGTAATAACATACCAGTAACACACAAAATAACCTACATACCCACATAATTTAGGATCATAACCCATTGATAGATAAAAATTAAAACCAAAAAGTATGTAACTGCTTTCATACACCGAGTTCTGCTTTCATGATTACGCTGAATCTAATGTCACTTCTAAATCTAAAATGTGTCAAGCAGTTTAGGCTCTACAAAAACATTAACCTCAAAACCAATAAAAATTATCATTACTTACTAATTAATGATAATAAATCTTGGTCATCAAATATTTACAATGTTTTCAGTATAACACATAAAAGATAATTAAATTTAGTTTATGATCAATGTTAAACTGTAATCATAATAAACAGCTGTCAAATTAATATTTTATTGTAAACATTAATGTTATGCTATAAAGATTAATAAAAATAATACAGTTAAAGTTATTCTTTATGTGAACCACTTTGAATTATTGAAATTAATTGATCACTTTTGTTTTGTTACATAATTAGGTTAAAAAATTTAAAGGTAGTACCTATAGTCAAGTGGTGTAGGATATATAAATATTATGATATTATTTAGCACATCATTTTGTGAACACTTGAAAACAAAGTGTTCTGGCCAAGACAATCTGACTAATATTATATTTTTAAATTACAAAACACTTTTGTTATCAAGTTGAGAGCTTGAAATAAGATAGATTTGCAATGATTATTATCTAAAATGATTTTGAAATCATTAAATTGCTCTGATATCTACTAACAATTTTATAGACACATGTCAGTAAAATTCACCTGTAGCGACTGTGTTATGATAATTTTATAGGTTTGTGCAAGAGGATTATATATTATTAGTAGGATTTAAAACCTTTTCAGTAAATACCTAGGAGATGTATTTTACTCATACGAGAGGAGATAAACGTGCACGGATAGATTATTATTGCTACTACTATATTGGTGAAGCATTTTGAAAGAGCAGCATTATGGATCAGTTCTTGTTTACTTTGAAATAGCAATACAAGTAAGTACACACCTGAGCATGGAGCCGGCTTTCTTCACATGGACTACTGTCATGCACAACTGTCACTCCACTATCTTCGACACTTTCAGAACTACTTAGTAACTGAATTTGCAAATATTGGAGTTATTCAGGCCTCTACAACTCTCCATACAACAGGAGCACTCACTCAACACATTCATTAGTAACTGTTTAGCACTCAAAGAAACTAGTATTCACTCAAAATATTAACAAATAATAAAGCATTGCCAGGTGCTTGCGTTTGTAAAGTCTCACTGCATCCCAAATTCACTTTGTCGTAAAAATCACGACCTAACCTCAAAATGCACACACGAATGTAACAATTGACAAGCACAGATGTTTTCAAACACATTAATTATACAAACAATACGCGAGATACGCACACATTTCACACGCAAACTGAGAACTGGCGGTTTTGGAGCTGAATGTATGGATTTGTGAGCAAAATTCTTTGTTCAGTAGGTACGTAGTCGCAGCCTTCGCCGTTCTATAGATAGGTAGGCGCGTACGTTAGGTAGGTATGTGTTGTGTGGTGCACGACATATATGTACCTAGCCATAATTCACTCGGTCTCGTGAGCACCAGGCGAGTCCCGAGCGAGCGCCGGCCGACAGGGCCCGTGCCCTACCGACACGAAAGGTGGCCCGACAGGTTCCGTGCGACCCGCAAAAACAGTAAACACGATTCTAATTAACGATGCGGCTCGCGAGTCATTCATACTCTGCAGCGGGCGGCACGGGCGACTCTGAGCTCGGTTCGCTCACACGAGTCGCAGGCGGAGCGGTCACGCTCGGGCGCCGCGCTGCAAGATCGCTATCAGCGGCGCCCTGCCGCCCTGCCTCGGCTGCGACGTCGCCGTGTCCTCGACTCGCCTCGCTCTCGCGGACGATCCGGCCGCTCCGAAATGGCGCAACACGGCGGAGGCCGTGACGCCACACGACCGAGAGAATGTCGAATCCGCGCTACACCGAGAAACCGAGCGTTTCGCAATACGGGATAGGCCCGCAGGGATCAAAATAATGCATCGCAAAATTATATGCGAGCGAGCTAAACGAACACAATACGCTAACTATGGCAGAGTATGAGGATGTCACAGACACGATACTCACGGCCTGACCGTTCGCAGCGGGTCGGCGGCGGCGTCCATGGCGCGCCCAGGCCCTGGCCACGGCCGGGCTCCGGGCCGACGGCCGAGCGACGCGACACTCTCTCCAATCTCACTCGGAACACACCGCAATACACTGTCGCACCATCTTGACGACACTACACATCGACCGATACTCTTTTATTCGCGTATAAACACTCCGCGGACGGTGTTTTGTTACATCGGTTGACTTTTCTTTGAAAAATCAATATACATTTTCCCAGAGTTAGATACGGACGAGTCGATGTCCAGCGCAGGTTATGTGCGTGAAGTTTGCAAGCTTTTTTAGCGCACCGGTGTTACCAACACTTTTTTGGCCATTTTTTTGTTTGGGTGTTGTGATTTTTTTTCTGTGATTTGTGATGCACTTCGGACTAGTCAGCTCGGTGGGTCTTTCGTAATGACCACCCGCGTGTCATGCGCAAAGCACTTCAGCGCCCTCTACTTTTAGAGCGGCAATTTTTAAAAGTAGCATTTTACGTAGAGTCGTGGTAGAGTCTTATGGAACGTTTTGCCTCATTGTTTCATTAGGTGAAATTATATTTTTGTTTAGATAGTTACTAATAATAACAACTTGTGAGTATTAAACATGTTTATTAAAATTATATTAACATAAAAAATAAAACAAAAATAGTATACAACATTTCACATAATATAATGATAAAATACACAAAATATACAATGTCTTCGAAGAAACCGTCGATTTTGCGAGTCGGGGTTAAGTTGGAGGAGTTGAATCTCACTTTAAGAAAAAAAAGTGAAGAGATCACACCTCCACTTAATCCGCCACGCTATTTTCAAACACTCGTCGCTACATAACCGAAGCTCAGTCGCGAAGGGTTCCACGAGTGAGCTGGAAAGATAGATCTGGCAGCATACTATATCAAACTGTCAAGATCCCCTGTCCAACTCAGACGTGAAGCCTTTAACACTCCGATGCTCGCTCTGGAAAATGAACCAAATATTAATGACATGAACTAAAATTATGGCATGACAATCGGTGTGCGCGATATGGAGACGCATGACGCACTATCACCGCATGAAAAGGTGCGGTTAACGTTTTGATAAGCGCGCCACTTTTCCCCAACGCGTCAACAATCCTACACAATATTTTATCAAATGTACCGAGTACTCGGTACTCGTTTAACGAGGATAAAATATATTACGTAAATGGCCGATTCTCATGGGACATACACATGTGCGACTTTACACCATATGCTATTGCGTAATATTTCTGTTTTTAGAGACACTAATTCAAAACTATGTTTTCGTTTTTGACATACCAAGTAGGTCGATAACTAAAGCCACGTCACGTATTCACAAAAAAAAAATATATTTTCACAGTAGTTACCGATACGATGACCATGGTGGACACTTAGTTGTACAATCACAGCGAACTCCGATAGAGGCCCGATCGATTGATGGTCCCATATTTATACACTCGATTTAATCTATTGATATCGTATCAGGGAATCGACACGAGGTACGAAAGTCCACCCTGATAATGATAAGATTCGTTGAAAAAGGATATCCATTGGTCTGTTTGACTGATAGCACCTTCGTAAACACTTCAATCCACCAATCAGCAATATATCGATATCTAGGTGAGGTGCACGGTACGCTTAGGGCTTCGCCACGCAGCCGAGGCCTCAGCACCGAGCCGCTATCTACACCACAGTGAATACTTGTTTACAGGAGATATAATGTTATACCCGTTGTATCTCTAGTAAAAGATAATTTCACTCTATTTCTCATAAACGTAATCTATTAAATCATGTTTTAGAAACAAATAAATTAAGTTTATTAGTTACATTGTAAATGTAGCACATCAAGGGATTAGCTAATTTCTAAACAAATATTCTTTTTTTTATTTTATAACTGAAAAATATAATGAATTTTGAACCTAATAACATTATTGTAGCGACAGAATTAGAATATTGCGAATGTTTTACAGGTGAAGAACGATACACCCTACCTCTTATTATGAGTGTGACGGCCTCTTCAATTAAAAACAATAGTAGACACTTATTTAAATTTTAACTTATATAAAATACCAAAAAATATCTAAGTAAGCCATTTTAGTGACAAATCTAGTAGGCCTTGACGGGATAAAATCATTTTAATTTTTATAATAGGTACTGTTTGATAGTAGTACTAGGCACAAAGAACTAGGCTAATAGACTATCAGCCTGCCTACCTAGCATACGCTAACGAGATATCTCACTCTCGAGATAATTAAATTTTGACATTGATGACGAGTAACTACTCGTCTCATAATGTCAAAATCTCGACATTATCTCGACCAAACTCTATAAAAATGTGTTATTTCGATGATAGATCTACGCGAGAAAAAATGTTTGTCATGCTAGGGTCAATAGAGATGAAGAGACAAACCATCAAACATCGAGAAAACATGTAGAGTGAGATATCTCGTTGGCTTATGCTAGGTAGGCTGGTATTTTGTAAAAACACCAAAATGAAAAGATAATGAAGTTCATAAAAACTCGTGTAAAGACTAAAGGCTAACTATACAGTAATTAATATAAAAAAGTTAAGTAAAAATAGATGAGGTAACATTATTTTTACAGAAAAGGTAAAAAATATTAACAAATTTAAAATCCTTGAAAAAGGAAACAAACATCTTTTCAGCGGAAATGAAAAATCCAATATCTATGTTATGTACACCTAGGATATATTAGTAATCATGAGTACAGAGTACAGACTACAGAGTAACTCGGTTTGCAAATAAAGTCTTTAAACCGCGAATCTAGGTAAGTATAGATCAATTTTTGGAGATATTTCTCAAGCATACTTATAATTTATGAACTTTAAGTTAAACACCTGTACACCTGTCTGTAAATGCTCCAGAAAGCGTGTAAGTACCTAGCGTCTTATCAAATGACACCGTTTGATACGGGCTCCGTCTTATCTGCCATGTCGAAATTCTTCCACGTACTATCAAAACCTATTTTAGGTGAGCGTAGTATCAGTAAACTGTTGACGTTGCTCGAAATTTAATTTCATAGGTTATTCGCTTTAGTTTTTTTAATATTCTCAAAATTTGAGACAATCACGTTTTATATCACGCTGTAGTTTTTATTTTAAGTTTTTTCTCTACCAACGTCAATCCCACTTCTGATATTATTTATCTTAAGAATGTAACATTTTTGTCTGACAATAACATCTTAAATAACATTAATATATTTCTTAGCTTTCTTTTTAGACAGAAATAGCAGAGTTCTATTTATTTAAAGGAGTTCTACGTCTGGTTAGCACCACAAAGCAAGCTCATTACTATCGTTAGGTAAAAGAAGTACAAAAGCTGGCCACTGGCGCTGCGAGATTCGTTTAAACTGGAAGCCCTGGGGATATACATTATACAATTGTGAAAATGAACCTACTTATTTACGCATGCGGGCTATAATTACACACTACGTGATAACATACTAAATGTACCGGTTTTAGCTAAAGTGGAAATAAATGTGAGATTTTTGACACCAGAAGAACTGAAAATCTGATTAATTTTGGAATTCTCTTTATATTATAATGAATGCTATTTAATTGTTGTGAAGGTACTAGGTTCACTTGCGTATACAGCTGCTTGTGATATTTTTAGCTTCTATAGTCAGTTTTAATAGCAATTTTATCTAGGAGCTTCTGTGTCAATATTTCTTATATCGTTGGAATAGAGGTCCTGGTAGAAATAAAACAACTCGGCACACCCTGTATTTAGCAATGAATATTTGATCCCAAATCTAATTTCAAAGTAGGTTCATTCGTTGGGGTCGTGTTTCAGCCGTATTACGCAGACTTTGCAGGCACTATAATCGATCTTTACGGATTGGAGTACGTCGGCGTCGCCCGTAACCCTTTTCTGAACCCTTTGTTATTTTACTTTGTACAGCGACAGCGGATCACCTTCACAGATTTTGAGGACCCTCTGTGTTGTCAGTTCGTAATGAAGTTTAGAAGCAAGCCTTTGGCTTGAGCTTCGTTTGGATACATGGATCTAGGGTCGTAACTCCAACGAGCATATTTTTATTAAAAGCTGCATAAGTAAAACATCTATTAGAAATTAGAATACGAAGCACTTAAACATTGTAAAAAGTCTGCACGTTCAATAGGTTTTATTCTTACGACGATGAAAATAAACAGAGCGTATTTTAGCAGACTTTGTCTCGGGGAGAATGAGTTATGAGGAGGCGACAGGGCCCTGGGAGGGGGTGGATATTCGCGGGGGGGGAGCGCGGCCCCGCGACCATGAACTGGAACTTCGGAAACTTCTGTATTGTGTTTACATTGAACTTTGTTATGTGGGTTAAAGTTAAGCCAGAGTTCAGGCGTGTGTGGCGTTTAAGTGAAGTTGACTTCCAAGTATCGATTTTCATCTTGTTTAAATGTTTCAAGGTCTGGGGAATCCACGTGTGTCTGGCAGACGACGTTAAAATTTATTGATATAATATATCCGCCATAATATATTTAGATGGCGTCTATTTGTAGTTAATCAAACTTATGAATCAGATTTAGGACGTGTTTCTCTGCTGCAATTTTCGCCTACAATGGATGTTGTGTATAAAACGTAGAGCCTCAGCCGTTATAGTGAATGTTGGGTCGCTAATCGATATTTTGTTCGTTTCTTCTTTCGTCAGGAATTATAATTTTTTGCATTGATATTATATTTTATTACTACTACAAACATTCAGTTCGCGTGTTAAGTGCACAAGTGATTAATTTTCTTGAATTCAGAGGTAATTTCTTTAAACTACATTCAATTAAACTACAAACCAATGACCAAACCTTAATTCAGTCAACTGAATATATATTTTTAAATAATTAATAAAAAGTTTTTATTTATGACGTGAATACAGAACAACACCTTTCAGGTTCTCTAGTAATAATATTATGTTCCGGAAGAGTTCCGGAATGGCTAGTAGAAGAGGTAAGACGTATAAAACATTTAAGACCATAAAACTGGAATACTTCATCTTTTATGTCATTGTCTCACTACACCGAAAGAGGTGTTTTTAACGAGTGTGTGGTTTCTGGTGCATACCTATCTAATGGTATGCACTAGTGCATACTAGATTCTAGAAGGTAGTCAGTGACTCGACTCTAGAGTCGTTCAAATTTCATTTTTGTAAAACGAATTCTACTTTCTAGGCGTATACGGAGAGCACCCTGGGCGAAATTTCTTCGGCACCCAGGGTGCTGGTAGTGCTGAAAAAATTTACACCCCTTTTGTTTGCCTTCAGTGCCCCTTTTTTTAGGCGTCCTGTGCAGTCGCCCAGCGTCGCCCCCCCTAACACTGTTACTACATAATGTTAAGGTTTATTGAAATGTGCCAAAAAATCTATCATAATATAGAAAGTAATAAAAGAATAAGATAAAATGACAGTTAAGGAAAAACTTATACTAGCTAAAAGCCGACGCGAGCCCAACTGACTAATGACATAACATTTACATATCAATAAAAATTTAATTTGTGTTAAAGCACAAATCAAAAGGCGTGATAGTTTTTCCGTAAAATTGTGTACCACAAAATGTACAGGTTGTGGGATATACTATACTAGGTCTAGGGCTCGCTTCGCTCGCCCTGATAAATATGAGCTAAGTAAGAAATAAGTACCATAGACAAATTATAAAATGTAATACAAAACGTTGAATCAATACCTACCTACTCAATTTGTTATAGGGCACGAGGAAGGAAATATATTATATTGTTTTATCTACTTTTCACAGAACAGACGTTCTATTAATAAAATAATACATACCTTCGCGACATAAACTTTAATAATGATAAAACTAGGACATTAAAGTTTTGTGTTGATGACGATAATAACTACAATTATTTTGCTATAGAAAGCATGTTCTAACATATTATCATAAAGCAGTTTGTTCTAGAATATTCGATACAAGCATCTAAAAACCCATCTAAGCTTTGCCCTCTCACATAGTGCTCGCAGTATATAACTATATTATGTAGTATACAGTATCTGTCTAGTTGCGCGCATCTGTTCGCAATGGGTGGCTGACTCTCAAATTGAGAATGTGGAAAACTAGATTCTAGTTTCCACCTACTACAAAAAGGAAAACATTGCCGCTGCACTGTATCTACATCCATACTTCCATACTAATATTATGAATGCGAAAGTGTGTCTGTCTGTATGTCCGTCTGTCTGTCTGTTACCTCTTCACGCTCAAACCGCTGAACCGATTTTGCTGTTTGGCATGGAGATACTTTGAAGTTTGTGTCCTGAGAAAGGACACAGGATAGTTTTTATCCCGGAAAATGTACGGTTCTTGGCTTCTTGCACGATAAACAAATTTTAGCGCAACGGAGTTGCGGGCGTCATCTAGTTAAAAATAAGCTAATAATATAATTTAATGGTAACCTGCATTACAGGCTACAGACGGACTCTGTGATATTTGGTAATTTCTTAACTTTTATGAAGAGTTTGACAAAAATGTATTCAGGAGTTCATGTCAAAATAATCAATAAATGAATGTTATGTAATAATTCAATCCATTTGCGTGCGGTCGTTAAATTGTCACTAATCTATTGACTTATCAAAACTATTTGTATGATGATTTGATACATCATTTATTTAAATATACACCATTTTGCTGCAATCTTAAGTAGTTTCACTTCAGTATGGGAAATTGCACAGTTAGGCATGATTTTTCTTAAATGTTCTTCCCTTTGTTTCTTTCGTTCAAAGTTTTTAATGGTGGTGTTTTCAAAAATATGAATTTTAGCTAAAATGGTTTTCAGTGTTTGCCGCGGTACCCTGAAATTAGACCGAGTAAAGTAGGTCAGACGAAACCCGCAAAAAATTAGGACACTATGAATGTAGCAACATTAAAAAATATTTACTACAATTAATAATAAGTATAGCATACCTAAATTAAATAGTAGTATCATACAATTTAATAATACGTCTGTAATGGGCTGGTGACATGGGAGTAATTTAAAAAACGATTGTATAAATATCCGTCTAGACTCTAGGGTAAAATGTAAATTGTAAAAACATACATTTAAATGCTTTTTAAGTTAGTTTTATGCGGACAGTTTTTGAAGTTAAACTTGTCGTATATACCTATAAATAGAATTATATCTTTTTCATATTATTATGTAACTATTGACTATTTCCTACAATATGTATATTGTATAAATTATTTCATTGGTACTTGATTAGGAAAATATTTTTTTCCATCCTTAGATGTTCCTCTTGTTATAAATTCCAAAAGAAGCTCCGAGTCTAAAAAAGCATGTTGTAATGTTTTTTCAGATTTAGGTAAAAATTAAACTAAATAGCCGATATATCGTGCCAGAATCGTAAAAAACAGAACCGTATTCCCCAGAAAGCAGCCGTAAATAATGTAAAATGTGTGAATATTAGCAACACACAACGTACGAGCCACGTCAGTTGCAGAGCGTCCTAGTGAGGTATCGATTAGTCCTGCGGCTCCGAGAGCGAGACAAAGGGCCTTGAGCAAGTTTGGCTCTAATTGCGTCCCACAGGACGCTACGTCACGTAACTATAGTTATAGATTGGAAGAATGTTCTCGAAAATCTCTCTCATTTTTTTTTGGTTATCCAGCTTTAGAAATGTAGAGCATTTTACAAATTCAGTGCAGTTCGTTATCATCACGCTTTGATTGCATGTTTTAAAAAAATGTCTAACTGACGCACTCAGAGACATTTAATGATGATTAAACTTCAATTTAATGAAGAGTTTGACAGAAGAAGGGCTTATGTCAAAATCTCCATTTAATTACAATTAATTAATTAATTAATTATTCGTCTCTGACTGAGGCAGTTAGTGTTAATTATCTAGATTTATATCTTCTATTATTTCTCTAAAAGTGTAATTTAAAGGAACTATTCGACTGTAGTCTAGTTGCCTACTTATTTTATGCCCGTAGACGAAAAAAATTTTAGAGTCTGTAGACAGTAGAGACCTACATTTTACTACTCATCAGTCATCAGTAACATAGTATACTTGTATAGATTAGTAATTAGTTTTTTGTATATTACACATTGTAACATCATCAGCCGAAATTACATAAATATTACGATAATTAAAATTAGTATTTTCGACGTACTATAAATGTCGCTTAAGTTTCCACTTATATCCACAAAACCCTATACTTACTTTCTAAAACCTGTAGAAACCCAAGGATGTCCCATAATAGAAATTGATAAGAGTAATCAATTAATTCTGCAGTAAACAGATAACAATAATTACAATGATAGCGAAATGATTGCGCGCAAGATGTTGATAGAATGTGCTTCGGCGAGTAACAGTGAATTGTTTTATTATTATACTCGTAATATTTAATGTTGTGTGCAACTTCATTAATAGCGCGGGAGCTATAATACATTATTTGAGATTTTTTCATTTGAAAAACTTTCCTATATATCTCCTTTCTGGGGCTCAAAATATCTCTATAGCCAATTTTATTACGAGTAATGCTATCAAAATCGGTTTAGCGATTTAAGCTCGAAGAGGCAACAGACACACAGAAGAGACTATATTGATATACATATTTACTTGTATTTTAAAAGTGTTGAAAGAGTTTAGAGTATTTTGACTTTTTTGGAAACTCTACAATGGATAGTGGACCCAATGTGGAGTTTCCAAAAAACATCCTTTATTATTTTCTATTTTATTCAGAGTGTAACAACACTAAGTAATAATACGTTAGGATGTGTTTGAGTCCCTGTGAAAGTAGCAGCGCTGAAATAGTAACTACTTTTACTTTTGTATGGAAAAATTCATGACGCTGGTGCGCTTTCCCATACAAAAATAAAACTTTCAGCACTGCTACTTTTACACAGTCTATATAAGGGACACATACACACCCTAAAATTATCATTATGTTTTGTTTCAACTTGCCTATAACCTGTTTCAGATACATGTTCTCCGTCATCATTATCATTCAGAACCGACCTGCAGTCATCACAATTAGTGACGACTCACGAGTCACGATATACCACATCTAAAATATGGGATTAATTTGCTTATCAGACGTTATAGTATCAATTTGTAGACAGTGGTTGTTCATATAATTACATATTGATAGTAAGCTCAAATGCACAATATATCATTCGAAAAAATCCATTTATATGCAGCGTTAAGCATTTTAAGCTAAAAGACATTTTACCGCAGTTTTGCGAGCCATCCCTGACCATGCCCGCTTCACCCACGCCATGTCGAAGCATCTGACGCAGCGGTAAACGCATCGATCCATTCCACATCCCACCCAACTTCAATTTAACGTATATTTTTTTTATTTAACGAAAAATTATTCTCGTAAATGTGAATATTGTTGGGATTTGAGGCTTTTGACTGGGTTTATAACATAATTATTCGATACACGAAAATTGCACCTTATTGTGATCTGGGCTCTGCTAAAACATTATGTCATCAGGGCGAGCGAATCGAGCCCTAGTATATCCCACAACCTGTTTTTGTGGTACACTTTATGAAAAAACTATCACGACTATTTATTTGTGCTTTAACATGGTAATTTTACTTATATGTAGTCTATGTGTTATCATCAGTTAGTCAAGGTTTTTTATATGTAGATGTGTCTTCATTAGTCAGTCAAGCTCTAATGTGTGACGACGCGAGCCCTTACAAAGTTCGGCTTTTAGCTAGTTATTGATGACTTCTTCTCACGTTTCCGCATTTAATTTTTGTGTGTCTCTTCTCTTTTTTTTTTCAGTTTTAGCCCATAATATATATTAGTTGTACCAAGTTCAAGTGTGCCACAGTAAACTAAAGACAGATTATAGGCTAGTTAGGTAGAGCTTGAGTCATAATGTTCAAACTTCAAACTCTCCAGCTCTATTCCTAAAACCAAAATCCACAGATCGTCACTATAAAGTATAAATAGACATCAAATTATGAGTCAATAGTCAATAAAATGTAACATGCCATGGAGTTATCGGCCCCACCTGCGCCTATATTTTGGCTTATCAAATGGGCCCAGATAAGTCGATTCACACGAAAATGGTAGGTACAGTTAAAAACGATATTGGTAATCATGATATCAGTGCTTGAGTACGCGATATAATTACTAGAAAAATATCGAAATGATTGAAAAGCATTTTTGGTTGTGATGATTGTGAATGTTATTTTTCGTTAAATTGTTAATTCTGTAAAGTTATAGCAAGTACCTATAGTATTTCAATTTAAATTTAAGAGCATGACTATTTAATGATTATTTTATGATATATTATATCATACAATATTCTACATAATGATTATTTTATGATATACGACTATTTTATGATATATTCCATTAGCGTTTAATGCTTATAAATGTGACTTGGCCTATATTAGTCGGCGTAAAGGACAAGGAGGAAAATAATTAAGCCTTGTGAAATACTTTAAAATCGTAGACTGTCACAAGTTATATACATAACTTCCTGAAGCGAGGTGTTTTAAGATTGGCCACGATAAACTGGCAAAGCGATAATGTTATCTTTATCGTGCGCCTTCAGCAAATAACGTGGAAAAAACGAGATAAAAGCAAGTACGAATGCTGATGACGTGACTTTTGGCTGAGTAAAAAATAGCTAAAAAGCTATCTATATTATGTATCTAGGATTTATCTCATGGCTGGCAAACGCCGTTAAGATTAACTGCTATATTATAGCTGAATACCTATTAACTGCTATAATAAATGCATGGATTACTTATTAAGAAAAATGAAAATATAGAGGCTTACGTTTTTGATTTGCTCTTGTGTTAACAATTGTGGGATATGCGTGGCCGCCACAAAGGAAGATCTTCGATAGCGCGATGCAGGAATGTTAGGTGAATTGTGGGTACCGCCACAACAATATAAAATACTTATCCGAATTAATTTAATTAAGTAAGTACATAAATTTTCAAAGCTAGGTTGGGGTTACGTGAATTATAGTACTCAGTAGGATTAGCAAATCATCATTGAAGTAAGTACAGAGTATAATCCGGTACTTATTTCAGTAACGACGGTGTGTCTTTAGGCTTTATTCTTAAACTGCTGAAGCGATTTCGATTAAATTTGGTACGAGGTCCTTTATGTCCAAATAAAGGACATAGAATAGTTCGTAAAATTTTACAGTTTGATAAACGAATTTCTAATAATTAAAACACAACGTCATCGCATCTAGGGGTCGCAATACCGAACCATTTAAGCAAAATCGGTATTTTCGGTATTGGCTCCAGACCAATACCGGTATACCGGTATTTTCGGTATTTCCGGGATTAAGCTAAAGTTAACAAATTTAGTACAATAAAATTAGTTTGCGTAGGAATAGTAAGTAGGTTCCTAACCTGATTATGCCTTCTGAAATAAACAAAATTTTAAGTGATTTTAAAAATTATTTTACCTTTGAAAAGCTACATCCTTTGTAGTTTGTAGGGTATAAGTTATAACTCAAATTTGGTACCACGTTCACAAAGGTGGTAAAATAATGATGTAATCCATGTCAAATCGATAGAAGTTTTCGAAAATATAGAAACATATTATGTAGATTTTAAGTTTTTTTATGAAGTAATCCAAGCAAATACTACATTTATACAAAGGCATGCCTTTTTTTAAATGGGGAAATGCTTTGCGCATCCCCGGCGGATTGGGGCATCGGCCAGAGTATGTATGGGACTCTCCGAGGAACTAACCACTAAAACCCATGGTGCTCCACTCCCCGTTTAGGCATAGTTATGGGCACGATCAACCCACCCCAACTCTACCAACGGTTATCCGCGTTTCGCAGACTCATCAAAACATGCAGGCATTTCTAGGTCGTCTCGCAGGGTGGCCTAGAAAAGCCCACACGGGGGCCGCGATGTGCAGGAGCACCATGCGCATTACGGCTCTCTCTGAAACTCGGTGCAATTGGCGGCGTTGTCCCCACACTGCCACCCCGAGTATCCCGACTAAGCCACTCTGTGGTTGCGCGTCTCATAATATGCAAAATTGAAATATATAATTTCAACTTTATGAGTTCATGAGTTGTTTCCTGAATCCGAAGTTACTGTACAAGAACAACTCTTGAGCCTATAATGATAGACACTTGAACATTTCGGCATTTAGGGACGTAGTATAAAGTGTGGCTGATAAAAGATACCAAATGTGAATATTTTTGAAATCCACTTATGTATTAAGTACTTATTTAATAATTATGGTTAGGTACCTGTAACTAAAAAGAGCGTAATATGAATCAAATGGCGCATTTTCTTATTAGCATATTTTGTTTTTTATTTATTTTACCAAAACCGAAAATACCGAATATCCCGGTTTTTGTAAAATGAATACCGGTATTACTTAGACTTAAATTTGGCCCGCCATCCCGGTATTTTCGAAATTCGGTATCCCGGTTTGCGACCCCTAATCGCATCGTGACGGTAGTGGAGAAAGGTAATGAGGATAATAAATTTGTTCCCTAAAAGGCGTCTTAAAAGTAAGCCACCTTTATTATTTTATAACTCGAAGGAAACAATTTTATCACCTGTTATACCAACATAACGTAGTTGTTAAAAAGGACGAATGTGAAAGTCAAGTTTACGATGTTTTGAATATTTCAAATTAAACTCGGGTAAGTTAACTTTACAAATGTTGCGTTCATTAATCAAAAGTTTGGCGCAGGCCCTCGTCGCGCCTGCCTTCTCCGCCCACCCTCCTGTCTGCTAAACTCTTCTAACCTATAGGTAGAGCATAAACATTTGTTCAAAACGCTGGGTCTTTCGTCATGCACAACTCTATGATACGTTTTGCTGGCAACATTACAGAAAAAAGTCAATATTGACAAATGGCTGAGGCTGAAGTCTGAAGTCAGAATTTATCGTCTACCTACCTGTCATTTTCGTCGAGGATAAACACGGCGTCGTGGGCACATTTATTTATTTATGATTTATAAAATTAAAATATGGAGGAAATTTGCCGCCTTTGCTGCTCAACGAAGTTCGTTAATAACCATATTTTTGACGAGGAAAATGCGTTATTCATAAAAATGTCCTTATACTTACCAATCAAGGTAAATTAATGAACTTTTTAGTTTTGATTAATTTACGTGTGGAATAAATTAATAACATTATCTTTTTGTGTAATTCTCAGCTACATAAAGGAGATCAGTTACCTCAGCGAGTATGTGACAAGTGTAGTTGTAAAGTAAACGACTTTTATCAATTTTGCAACGAAGCTATTGAGGCACAAAACAGGTGAGATAACATTTAGCTTATGAATAATAATATTGATTGAAAATAATATTGATTGACCCGCTCAAGTTCGTCACTACGTCATTATGCTAAGCACTTGTGTTGCTTTGATTAATGGTTTTTTACTACAAGAACATGAGTAAACTTAATGTGTTTCAAAATTCAAATTACAGGTTAAAAATAATATATGCATACGAGAGCAAACAACCAGTAGAATCTATAGATCTTACTATTATTAAAAAAGACCCAAGCTCCCCGCCTCTGCATTGTGATAAAAGCACACAGACAGCAGAAGAAAAAAGCAATCTGTCTCTTCCCAGTATTAAAGAGGAACCAAAACAGCACAGTCTGTCCATAGTCAAACAGGAGTTATCGGATGATGATTTCTTGCCAGATCTAAATTCAGACAGCTCGAACAGTGAAGATGAAGTTCTAAGTAAGATAAAACATAATAAACATTTACACAATCCTAAAAATAAGTCTCTCGCAAATGGTATCGCTTCTAATGTAAAGAAAACAAATAAAATCCCAACAAATGATTGGACAAAAGGTTTCGCTGGGAAGTTGTTGGCAGAGAACAATGTTAATTTGTTACAAAGTGATGGCCAAGTTAATCTTAATGTAGTCAAACATGAGCTGTATGAAGTGAAGCCGCAAGATCTGGGTTTGGATTTTAACGTCCTAGATGATATCAGTCAAAATGTATTCTACTGCTGCATATGTTTCATACAAATGGAGAACAAAATAGACATGCTTAATCATTACAAGTAAGTTTTGGTAATTACTCTCTTAAATAACTATTTTTATAATAAGTAATAGTTTATTATTTATAGTTTTATAATAAGTAATTATAACTAGGTATGTAACTCAGTTAAATAATCTAAGAATTTGTTAAAGAAACAAAAAACAAACTGAATGCTCTGCACTGTTTCACTCGACCATTAACTAGTCAAAATGTAGGTAGCTTACCATAAGCCCTGCTTCTAGAGAAACTAAGAACACTTAAAACAAACACTTTAATTAGCTGAACGGTTAATGTTTTGTAGAGAAGATATGGCTTAATGATTTTTTTTGTTATGTGTAAATAATGTAAGTGTATTAACAAGAAGTTATATATTTTCAGGGTGCATGTAAGCAAAGCGGAGTTACAAATGGAACCCCCTCCAGCGCCACCTCTACCTGACGAACCACCATTCCGTTGCACAAGGTGTAAAAAGGTAAAAGATCAATCAACTATTAAAAAACTAGGCGTTTACATCTGTTGTCGATGATTTATACAGTATATTTCAGAGCGAAGTAACCACTCCTCAAATACTGCAGTGCCTGGGACAAGATTTTTAAATGTTTGTATGGTTGCCCAAGCGCATACAGCATTCTCGCATCATAGTCGGCCTAGTCCAGAGGAAAGAACTAGTCAATACGACTGGGACTAACTATGTGCGGGTTTCCTCGCGATGTTTTCCTTCACCGTACGAGCGTCCTTTAGATCAGAAAATGTCTCATAGGTACACGCCTCCACCCGGGTTTGAACCTGCACCCACTAGGAGTTCGAACTGAAGGTCTGCCCATTAGGCCACGGACTATTAAAAAGCATCACTTATTTAAAGAGAATATAGTTTTCAAAATATTATCTTTATTATACTTTAAGACTTGTATTTATGAGAAAGAAGAATATAATACCAGAAATATATACATAGAAGTATTTATACCACCAAAATAACCTTATTATCATGGGCGTGTGAGTTTCTTATATTGGTTCTCCTCATTAGGTTAGTACCTGAACTAGTAGTAGGCACTATTGTATATAGTATATAGTATTATGATATAATCTATCAAGAAATAAAATATGTTACTTTGTTACTACTTACTCTGTGATCCAAAATCCATACTTCCATACTAATATTATAAATGCGAAAGTGTGTCTGTCGGTCTGTCTGTCTGTCTGTTAAAACCGCTAAACCGATTTTGGTGAAATTTGGCATGGATACTTTGACTCCCGGGAAAGGACATAGGATACTTTTTATTCCCGAAAATGTACGGTTCCCGCGCGATAAACGAATTTTGGCGCGACGGAGTTGCGGGCGTCATCTAGTGGACTATAGTTTAAAAAAATTGTATTTTATTTTGTGTTCTTGCGTTTGCAGATAGTGGACAAAGGGAGCACATGGGCGGCACACTGGAAGCGGCATTGGGCACGAGACAACCGCCCCTATCGCTGCACTCTGTGCGAGAAGACCTTCAGAGACCACAAGCAGATCTTCAAACACGGTCAGTGTACTAGTAACTTAAGGATGTGACCGATATATCTATATATATATATATATATATATATATATATATATATATATATATATATATATATATATATATATATATATATACAAGAATTGCTCATTTAATGCATTACAAAATATTAATTTTAATATTTTGTAATGCATGTAAAATAAATAATATATTGTTCTTCTGAATAAAGGCTTATAATAATAATAATAAATGCGGCAGCCGGATGCCACTTGGGGATTGATGGGTTGAGTACTTACTGAACAGTATGTTCTGTTAAGTGTCTTCTTTAGGTTAGTGTTTTCTATCAATAGTAGATACTACTGATTATAGATGAGACATGACATCTTCTTGTTGCTATTATGGAAGCTAGTGCCTATTTGCTAGAAGTAATTATGCAGTTTTAATTTTTTATGCAATTCATGCTCTCATCTTCCTTCACCTTAGCTATCTATATATAAAAATGGATTTTCAATTGTGTTAGTAACGCTAAAACTCGAAAACGGCCCAACGGATTGGGCTAATTTTAGTCTTAAAATATATTTTGTAGAAGTCCAGGGAAGGTTTTAAAGTGACATGAAGTTCACCGGGACAGCTAGTCTAGGTTTACAAGCCTTTTTTTTTAAATTTACCTTGTAGAATTATGTTATACTAGCATGAGTGTAGCAAAATTCATCGGCAGCTCGAACATAGTGATTCCAGCGCGCAAAATGTGTGTAGATCACGAGTGTATGGTTCACCATCACATAATATGTGGTGCTTATTAATTTGTGGCAGCTGCAAGAGTATTTTATATTTAAACCTTTACTACTCACTACACTTACCTGCTTTTTATGTCAAGTCCAGACAATAAAGTCCCATGTTGCCGACAATACGTGTTTAGTGTTAGTGTTATAATATGCCCCAATTTCACCAACGTCTGTTAGTATTAACAGCTTGTTAAATTGTCATGTCTTCTCTTTCATTCATAAGAAGAACGAAAGAGATAAAACATGATACTAATTCGAGCGTTAACTTTAACAGTCTAGTCGTAGGTGATATAGTGTTAGTAAATAGTATTAGTGTTATATATTAATTTATCTATTTATTATCACTTATTTTTGTTACAGTGTGTAACAAAAATAAGTGATGATACTTTAGGGTGTGTACGTGTTCCTTGTAGAGAGTTCACTGGGAAAGTAGCAGCGCTGAAAGACGAATTTTTTTTTTCACTTTTGTATGGGCAAGGGCCATATCGTCACGAGTTTCCCCATACAAATGTGTAAAAAAAATTTGGTACTATCTACAAGGAACACGTACACAGCCTAAAGTTTTATCACTTATTTTTGTTACACCCTGTATATGGGCAGAGAAGCCTGAAATAAATGGTAAATAAATTTACTAATAAAGTAACTCTGATTTCAGGTCTGACACACAAGGCCGGCGAGAGGACCAGCGCTGTGCAGAATCGCTATGTTTGCGATACTTGTCCCGAGTCGTTTGTGTACATGAAGTAAGTCTTAACCATAAAGTTAATATACCTAGCGGAATAGAGCAACAATCTCGAGCTGTCAAACGAAACCGAAATTGGTTTCATCTGTGTGTAAAAATGTGTTTTTTTTATTATTTTTTTATTATATAAGGGGGCAAACGAGCAAACGGGTCACCTGATGGAAAGCAACTTCCGTCGCCCATGGACACTCGCAGCATCAGAAGAGCTGCAAGTGCGTTGCCGGCCTTTTAAGAGGGAACAGGGTAATAGGGGAGGGTAAGGATGGGAAGGGAAGGGAATAGGGGAGGGTAGGGAAGGGAATAGGGTAGGGGATTGGGCCTCCGGTAAACTCACTCACTCGGCGAAACACAGCGCAAGCGCTGTTTCACGCCAGTTTTCTGTGAGAACGTGGTATTTCTCCGGTCGAGCCGGCCCATTCGTGCCGAAACATGGCTCTCCCACGTATACACTCACACAAGCATGATTGAACATGATTTCTATGAGATTAAATTGTCAACGTGCAGCACGTGCCGACTGGGCGTCAAAAAAAGAGTGCTGCTGTCATGTATCACACGTCTCTTTTTACCACGCAGTGTTACTGATAGTGACATCTCTCTTGCTCAGGCCTTTGTTTCTCTATTCCGCTAGGTATATTAACTTTATGGTCTTAACACAATTTTGAAGTATGTACTGCTTATTTATGTCAAGCTGTGCAGAGCAAGTGATAGAGAAGAAAACACTCTTGAACATGCCAACTTGAAATTGGTTTCAGGGTAGTAAACAGATAAGTCAAGTTTGTAACACAATTTGTGTCTGGAAATAATATACAAAATATACAAATAAACAACACAAAATAATACTACCTAGATTTTACATTTTATAGACTTGCATAGAGAATTACATATTGTATATCCGAAGAACTTGATTCATAGGCAGTTGACATACCTACATCATTTGGCTGGTTTATGTCAATTCAATATTGGTCGTAATCTGTCGGCTGGGATTAGGGTTGCCACCTTTTATATGCATTTAAAGTACATCGGTTACTCTAAGAAAAATAAGTATAAAAATAAAGTACAATTTATTTTTCTTTAGTATTATATTTAATCGATGAATTTCGTTTAACGGCCCGGCCGCACCTGCGTCTATCGTCCGAAGCTTCGTGCTATGAGACGATACTATTGGACGATACACGCAGATTGTCCAATAGTATCGGTTTTAGCTCGAATCACTACGCATATGCGGCCGCGGCATAACGAAAAATATTACGACTTCAACAGAAATTAAATTATGAGAAATAAAGTATTTTCGCGTACTTTATTATTAATATAAAGTACAGAGTACAATTACCTTAAATAACGTACAATACTTTATTATAAAGTACGGGTGGCAACCCTAGCTGGGATTGACATGACCGAATTATGTAGGTCCGCCATCTGCCTGTGAATCAACTTCTTTGATTGTCCAGGTGACACACGGTTGACTTCCAAGTTCCAACATTTTGCAAAGTTAATAGTGAGAATAACCTCTTATTTGCCAATTCCCAGATGTCTGCTAGCGCACCGCACGCGCGCTCACCCCGAAGCCGCAACCCGTCCGCTCCAACTACGCTGCACAGTGTGCGCTCGCGTGTTCGCACACATTAACTCCCTGCGACGACACCAGAGGTCGCACACAGGGGAACGAAACCATCTCTGCAATGTTTGCGGCAAAGCGCTATCGTCGAGAGAGCATCTGAAGTTCCACATACGTATACATACTGGATACAAGCCCAATGTGTGCGGGGTTTGCGGCAAAGGTTTGTGATACAATATTGAAGTTATAAGATGAGATCATAAATTTATAAGACGCAAACTTTCAGAATTTTAAATGTGCATCTATTGTTAGTAGTTTAAAGCTTCGGTCAAACCTGCGCGTCAGTAACGTGGGACGCGGGACGGGAGCGTCTATAGGCGTACCCAGGTTCAGGCCAGGGGGGGGGCAAATCAGATTTTTTATAAGCTAGGTGTTATAGAATAAAAAAAAATTTTTAGTTATAAAAATATTGTATTACAAACAATTTGAGCTTGAAATACCTCAGTTTATACCAGCTTGTCAGCCTCGTGTAATGTCCACTTTATAAGATTTAAAAGAGTTTATGTATGCATCAGCAATGTCGTTCCGTTAATGTTTTGATGATAGTCAGAAGAGCTAGTAAATAAAGAGACATCAAAAACCGGCCATTACTTTTGACTTTTGACTTGTGCCTCTCTCTTGTCGTCATACTGGCTTTATTAAAGTACGTTGTTTTAAATACCTTAAATTACCTAATCTACTTTGCTTCCTACTAACTTATCACGTATATGTGCAGGTTTCGTGAAGAAGTGCAACCTAACGCTACACGAGCGCGTGCACTCCGGCGAGAAGCCGCACGTGTGCTCGCACTGTGGCAAGGCCTTCTCGCAGCGGTCCACGCTCGTCATACACGAGAGGTACGTATAGTCTGTCAAGAAATTGTAGAAATCAAAAAGTGGCAACCACTTTTTAATTTCTTCACTTTCTTGAGACTATCTGGGGGCACGGGATTGCCCCCGCCAAGATGACCCAAGCGAAGCACGCAAGGGCACTACCTACCTTTTCTCGAAACGTTTCGTCGTATTTTTGAACCCTCGTAACTTTGGTTTGAATGATGCCAGATAGTTGAAATTTTTAAAATATAATGTCATAGGTATAGTTATTAAATGCGCAAAGTTTGAATATCGTAGCTATTATACTTTAGATTTTATAGGTGTCCAAAAACCCACAATTTGGTCACTGACTCACCGATCATCAAAACTGTTAGGGTACTTCCTGAAGTCTTAGAAAGCTGAAATTTGGTATCATAAAATTAGTACTGAAACAACAAAAAATTATCAAACCCAACTTAACCTATATCCATACCATTTTAGAGCAAAATTAGGCAAACATTTGTGTTTTTTGTATGGGTATCCTTAATTTTTTATTTTATTTTAATATTATTATTAAATATTAAATTAGATATATAACTAAGGACTTTGAAAAAAATTCAAGTACCTACCTGTTGCCATTATTGATATAGAGCAAATAAAGCCAAAAAAATCACGTTTGTTGTATGGGAGCCCCCCTTAAATATTAATTTTATTTTCTTTTGAGTATTTTTTGTTACATCGGCAACAGATATACATAATCTGTGAAAATTTCAACTCTCTAGCTATTACCGTTCTTGAGTTACAGCCTGGAGACAGACAGACAGACAGACAGACGTACAGACGGACAGACGGAAAGACAACGAAGTCTTAGTAATAGGGTCCCGTTTTTACCCTCTGGGTACGGAAACCTAAAAGAAATACGCGCAAAAAAAAAAAAAAACAGCCAATTGCGAGTCGGACTCGCGCACGAAGGGTTCCGTACTGTAAACTGTTATAATATATATTAAAGTACGTATATATCCCACCAAAAACATTTTCATGTAAAAATCTTGCCAAGATGAGAACATAATAATTTTATAGTTCGTTGTGTCAAAAAGTAGTGAGATCTCATGTAGAGCCAAGTTAGACCTTACATACTCAGCCCTAAATCTAAAAACCTTAATTTTACACTAAAGCGTGGCAAAATATTTGATAATAATATTATATTGTGTCACCCGCACGAGGAGAATCTAAAAACTCTACACATTAGTTAAAATCGGTGGCCTGGCCATTTATCATTAGTTACGGTATAATATCATTAAGTTCAAAGCCCTGACGAATAACAAAATGGCCAAGCCACCGATTTTAACTAATGTGTAGAGTTTTTAGATTTTTCTCGTGCGGCTGACACATTATAATATTATTATCAAATATTTTGCCGCGCTTTAGTGTAAAATTAAGGTTTTTAGATTTAGGGCTGAGTATGTAAGGTTAGAAACTTGGCTCTACATGAGATCTCAACTACTTTTTGACACAACGAACTATAAAATTATTATGTTCTCATCTTGGCAACATTTTTACATGAAAATGTTTTTGGTGGGATAATATAGTCCGACTGCCTGATACAAAGACATATTGTAAAAGGCTTCTTCTTCTTCTTTTTAATTATGGCTCCTTTGTGAATCGCCAATGTCAGAGTGTGTTGGCGTAGACTCTGCCCTAAAAGTTGGTATAATGAACAAACAAGAGTACAGTGAGTAAAAGGCTTTGTACTATCGGAAAAGTTGATTCCTAGGCAGATGGCGGACCTAAGTAATTTGGTCGCGTTACTCCAAACTCCACAATTAACATTGAATTGACATGATCCGACCAAATGAGTAATGACGTTGGTCTGTCAACTGATTAGGATCAATTTCCTCGGTGGTACATTTTACAAGAAGCGTTTTGTAATTTTTTTACAGCACAAGATTGCTAAAAGGAAGTTCTGTCGCTCGGTCGAAGTAATTGCATACTTCTTGGCAACAAATTAGGTTCACTTTTTCTCGTCTTCAATTGCCGTCTTATTTAGATGCAGGCAAAGTTGCAGTTTAAAAACAGGGGTTGATATTGTATAATTGACACAACTATATTCAGACCCTAGATTTCAGAGTCATCGTGGGACTCTGGGATCTACTCATAGGTTGTAACTGTGTGGAATGAAGTTGTTACTGTTAATATACCTCTTTCAGACTGCGACAGTGCCTGGTCTGCAGTCTACAATGGTCATTTCTTCGATGGTACAATGTACCATCGAAGAAATTGATTATTAGGCAGTTGACAGACCAACGTCATTTGGACGGGTTATGTCAATTTAATGATGTCGGCTGGGTTTGACGTAATGCCACCAAACTACGTAGGTCATCTGCCTAGACTTCAACTTCTCTGATAGTACATTGACCCTTTGCGAATGAGACTGACTAGTTGTTTATCCCGTCAGGTACCACAGCGGCGCGCGGCCGTACGTGTGCTCCGTGTGCGGGCGCGGGTTCGTCGCGAAGGGCCTGCTGTCCATGCACCTCAAGACCGCCTGCGTCGACCACCCCCCACCCATTGACAAGTGAGTAGATCGTAGCCTCGCGAGGCTGCCTCGTGAGACAAATCCTCGGTCGGTCAAGATGTGCCTCGCCCGAGGCCAACGTACGCGCTGCCTCGCCCAAGCGTGCCGCGGCCCGAGCCTCGTGAGGCTGCTCGCTTGGTCAGTACGTGGCTATATTGACTGTTGATAAACTCAAACTCAAAAACTTTTAGCCAGAATACATTTTTTAAATGTTTTCTGTACGTCGGGACTACTAGTGTCTACCACCGGTTCGGGAAATACCTCGGAGAAAAGAACCGGCGTAAGAAACTCGTACGGGGCTATCTGTTACTGAAATTTTTCTTTTTACAAAAAAGTAAAAGATAGAACGTGATAGTTTGTTTTAAACTTTAAACTCTTTTTAGTCTTCGTCGTAATGGAAATGGTAACAAAATATGCATAAATAATCGAATTAAGTCTGCATTTTAAACGAAGCTGCGTTACGTGTTTTTTAAAAAGGGGTTTTTGCCTGACATTCTAGCCACTCTATTGGTTCTCAAAAACAAAGTCCTTACAACGAAACTCTGTCGGAAACGCAGCTCAACTGCTTGATGTTTCTGAAAATATATCTCTTTATCTCTTGCTAATATGAGCTATGTTCTCTGTTTCAGGATGAGTTCCAGATCGTAATTTAGTGAAGCTGTAGCCAAATATTGAGCATATCTGTGTTATTGTTGTATGATAGTAGATAATGTGAAGGCTGGGACCACACTACCGGTAAAAGTATGACTTCTGAATAAAATGCACAAACGCTAGTCGGTCCTATGCCTTATAAACGTATCTAGTTAAGTTATCACAAAAACTAGTAAAAAAATAATTCGGATTGAAAGAGTCACAAAGGCCTCTGATATAATACATATAAAAACCTACAATCCTTGTCGGTCTGTTTTTAAAGCTTAGGCAGGGGCCTAAGCTTTAAAAACAGACCGACAAGGATTGTAGGGTAAGTTTAACCCAGATGGAGCAAAGGGTTGCTCCATCTGGGTTAAACTTACCCTGGGTTAAATATGTTACTTCTGTCGTTTCTCAAAATTGAAATAGATACTTAGGCCGGTATAAATAGTCAGTACTCAAGATGCATCTCGGTCTCAAGACGCGGTTCGGCTCTATGATTGGTCCAAATTTTTACAGCCAACCAATCACAGAGCCTGAACCGTGTCTTGAGACCGAAATGCATCTTGAGTACTATTTATACCGGCCCTAGAATCAAGTTCTATTACTTGGATTGGTGCAAATTGGCCTGAATTATTATAAAATTGATGATCTGATGTCAAAATTTTTATTAGATTATGGTTTTGGTTAGTTTAAAAATTCTATGTGCAGCTGTGTGTTTTATAAACATGTTTAATTTATTCCGTTCCTCGTAATCGTGATTTTAACAACAATACTTAGTATAATTTTAAGAGCCTAAGACGAGTGTTCACTTAAGACATAATATTTGCGATAGATGATTCATACTACGTACTAAAAAAATGTCTTCATACATTAAACTGTCCCGGGTTATAGGTTATGTTAGCGGTTTTTAATCGTGAGACAGATTCAAGATGAAACAGTCTTGCTGTTTTATAACTGTCGTGACTCGTGTTCCAAGTGAGCGCTAACTCTAAATTAATTTATTTGAGGAGTTCATACGTGAAAAAATAAGTACCTACTGCGAACGGTCTTAGTATTAGTTTGTAATAACTTAATATGTAAGTGTTAAATGTACAATGAATGTAGTTGAAAAGTGCCTCAAGTTGTGATAATTTTGTAGTTAACGAATGAGTATGTAAATTAAAGAGTTGACTATACTTGCCTTCAGTATTGTTGGGAGCACAAAGATAAGTCACCGTAAAATAATAAATATTTTAGCACTAGATAATGCCCCCAACTTCATTGCGACAAAATTCGTTTACCGCACGGGAACCGTACATTTTCCGGGATAAAAATTATCTTCCTTTCACTTTAGGTCCTAAAGTATTCCCAAAACGAATTTGAGTAAGATCGGTTCAGCGGTTTGGGCGTGAAGAGGTAACTGAAAGACAGACAGACTGACACATTAATTATATTATAGTATGGGTAAGCATGTATGCCAAAAACTAAAATCTTTAATCCTTACTAATAAAAATAGTGACTTTATCCTTGTTCATCAAGCGCCTTTTCCAATGTAATAAACAAGAAGACAACATTTCATACCTTATATTATACAATATAGTTCAGTTAAGTTGTATTTTTGCTAGGAAAGTTTTGGGGTAGTTCTGATTTTTTCATTCCATATGTGTTTTGGGGTGCTAAATCCGAATCTGAGGTTTGCAGACTAAATTTCGTGACGCAACATTAAAAAAACCATAAAAACGTTTTTTTTTGTTGCTTTTTTCCGGTTTTTTGCTTAAAACTCGAAAACTATTAACTTTTGGTAAATGGTCTGTTTACAAAAATTAAAGTACTTGAAATTCTCTACAAATACCAGTATTTAGTTTTTTTTTCAGACGAATCGTTCGGTTTCTAGTGCGAGTTGAAAATTGTAAATTTTTAGCAGTTTATGCAAAACCCACTTTTTACATTTCAGTATTAAATTTTTATGGATGCTGTTATTTGATAAATGTCATCTGGTTTTCCACACAAGTAATTAAAAAGAAAAAAGGCAAAAATTATCCAAATTCAGTAGGTATCAATAAAAGGTAGAACTCGTAACAAAATAAAACTTAAAATCTCGTTACTTATGATCATGGTATTATTATGATAATAAATTATAATATGCAAAATTTATATGAGCCGTTGTCTTTTGGAAGGCCCTGGCTGAGGTTCTTCGATAACGATGAGTCCTGGTTCTGCTTGTTCTGGAAAATAAAAGTTTTAAGTTAAGTCATTTATCAAGAAGAGATGAAGATTGCAAAATAGATTGTGAGATTAAACATACCTTCCGCATCGTACTGAGGTTCTTCGATGGCATCGGATCTGATTGCTCCATCGTCAGCGTCGGTAGTCGTTCTCCTGGACAGTAAAAAGAGGTGAGACACATATCATATATCTAGGAGAGATGAATGACTACAAAATAACTTGTGAGATCCAACATACCTCTCTCTCTTTCTTCAGTTTCTTGTACGTCTATGTCAGAGCTGTCTTCTGGGGGCTCAACATTGTTACACAGTCCTTCGCATGATGTGCATATTGGGGAACAATGGAGTCCCGCCTTCATGCATCTACAATTGCATTGACAACCCTTTTTACATTTAAATTAAATGTACCGGAGTATCGAGTTTGGTGCTTGCGTGCCAGTACCAACTACTTTGAACCCTCCAAAGTAGTTGGTACTGACACGAGACCACTACTAGTTTTTTCCATCCCCACTCACTTGGGTCTTTTCGTTGCTCGTTAGGTGTGGCTTGACCGGATATTGAATAACCGCTGCTGCACCTGATAGAAAACTCTCAGTGAATGTTCTCGTGCAGCAGCTTCAGTTGGGGGCAATGAGGAAATGTTGGTCTTATTTTTGAATGATGAAGATACGTATTGTTTGTATCTTAAATCGTTAGTGAAATTAACTGAAAACCTTTCAATACAAATCTAAAAAGTGGGTTTTGCAGTCACACCGGTACAAATTGCCAATTTTCAACTTGCACTTGAGACCGAACGGTTCGTCTGTACAATAACCAAAATAGTGATATTTGTAGAGAACTTTAAGTACTTTAATTTCTGTAAACAGACCATTTACTAAAAGTTAACAGTTTTCGAGTTTTAAGCAAAAAAACCGGAAAAAAGCAAAAAAAAAACGTTTTTTTTCTGGTTTTTTTAATGTTGCGTCACGAAATTTTGTCCGCAAACCTCAGATTCAGATTTAGCACCCCAAAACACATATGGGATGAAAAAATCAGAACTACCCCAAAACTTTCCTACTAGGGTTACTTTACAGTACAAATTTACTAAATCAATAATACATTGTTTAAATATTTTCATTTGTACGTTCACGTACACGGTACACTTCTCTTATTTTTAAAGTTTTTAGATTATTTTAATGTCTGAATATAGTGTTTTACTAACCTACTATTTTACCAGTTGTGATTCATCCGTCCTTTATTTATTTGATGACTTTTCGCTTCAAATCAGCTGTGTAATAGTTTTTAAACTCACTGCATTTTAATTCAATAACAATTTTAAGGCTTTTGATTTTGATTGTCAAAACATTCTTATTTTTTGACAACCAAATAATGGTCTCTCACAAATTCACAAGTCGTGTTAGATTAACATTCCCAGTGAATTCAGAAAAAGTCAAGAAAGAGAGAACACTATAAAATGGCTCCTTTTAAGTGGAATAATAATTATGCCACTGTCTTTCAAACCGATTTTGGGTTTATTATAATTGTTATATTAAATTCAAGTATAGTTCAACTCTTAAACTATTATATTAGTGGTGATTTGTATATTATAGAATTCCTGAAAGATACAACTATTAAATATATTATGACAGGTATACAATTATATGTATACATGTATGTAATAGGTACACACAATAAAAATTTACTTTATAAATACAAAAAAAAGGATTTGTTGAAAAAAATAATTGGTCGTGATAATAATAATTAAATATTTTAGGGGAAAGTTATTATGTTTTTACTATAAAAATTTTGGTTGTTATTATACTGTTAACTTTATTATTTTGCGTAAAGGCCATGTGCCGTGATGGGTTCAGGCCTCAGCCTCATAATTGGGGCCAGCCTCATCTTATAACCCCCTGGCTTATAATATTTGAGTGTTAATTAATATTTAAAGGGGGGTTAGTATTTAAGCGAGGTTGGCTCTAATATGTACTAAGGGCGCGTTCAGACCATAAAGTTAATATACCTAGCAGAATAGAGCAACAATCTCGAGCTGTCAAACGAAACCGAAATTGATTCACATCTGTGTGTAAAAATTTGTGTACGTATACACTTACACAAGCATCTTTCTATGTGATTAGATTGTCAACGTGCCGATAAGTGCCGACTGGACGTCAAAAAAAGAGTTCTGCTGTCATGTATCACACGTCTCTTTTTACCACGCAGTGTTACTGATAGTGACATCTCTCTTGCTCAGGCCTTTGTTTCTCTATTCCGCTAGGTATATTAACTTTATGGTTCAGACGTGCGCGTTTTCTGCATGGGCGGATTTAGCGCACGTCGTGTGTTTTCCCAAACGCTAAAGGACCTTAAGGTTCTATAAATAATCTATGCTAAAAAACATAAAGCTTATTTTCATACATTATCACAAACCGCGTAAACGCAGAAAACGCCAACGTCTGAACGCACCTTCCCTTAAAATTTTTAAGGTCTCGTAATTCAAAAGAAAAAAACGGACGAAAACCTTACAATACTTTTTACTTTACAAAATAATGTGGCTATACATTTTGACCCCACTTTTGTACACTTTTGATCGTGAACTTTAGTTGTAACGTGTAAGTAGATAAGAGTAATAATTAATGTGAGCAACGAATACATTTTATTGTTTTGACCTTATTTCACTGTTTAAGGCAAGTTTCACATGCAACATTTTTGTTATAGATTCCTCATGTGCTTAGATTCGATCTAAACTAATGTAAGCAAAAGATGTCTAGGCTAATTTCTTCGATACAAGCAACGAATATCATATTATTTTGTTTCAAATGCCAAAAATGTTTTTGTAATTTGGTAATTTTACTAAAAACTACTTAATTTTTAAAGAAGAAATAGGAACTTGTCTGAAAAATGTTTTAACAAGTTTTAATTTAATCACAAATATAGAAAATGTTAAGTTGGTGTGTTGTTCAAACTATGTACCTAACTGTAAATGTACAACCTATTTTAATAATGTTAAGATTAAAGTTAATTTCACAATATCCTGTTTTAATCAAACAATTTTATAAAACGTTTATGCTTCATTGTAGAAGGAAGAGAATTTTCGCTATTAAGAGGAAACCCTAACACTGCTTTTCCATACAAACGTATTCCCCTGTTTTCTTCCTTGACAGTGCGTCTAGACTTATGCAATATTGGGATATCTGTTAAAGCTATGCCTCTACGTTCGATTTTTTCTAAATTTACTAATAAATAAAAAAATATGACCCTTCAAAAATCGCAAAAAATGAATGCGCCGTACCCCGCCAATCCACCGACCATAAAACAAATGTGAAAGATCTTTAAGATAAAATAAAAACGTAGAGGCTCTCACTCTTCCTGAAGAAATAAAAAAAAAATTAGATAGGCTCTATTTTGATGGAGGAATCAGAGGACTACGTTACCTCGATTTACTGTATCTGTCATAATACACGTGCCGGCGCAGGTTGAAGCGTGATGGCAATAGTTTCTTCATTCAAATTCTTCTGCACTCGCGTTAACTCTTTAATTAACTTTTTTACAAGGTGCCATCTAGTGGCGATGATTCTGTTAAAAACTGACACGAATTTTCTCACATATTTTCTGCCACTCTAACCACTTTTTCTCACTCGCGGTTGGAAACTTTACTAAAATGCTAACTTTTATGGTGTCTGTAAAAAACCTATTATTATTATATATTAGATAGAAAAAAAACTGTACAAATAGGCGGTCTTACTGCTAATAGCTGTTTCTGTTATGTTTATGATTCATCACCATAATTGTTCAGCATTGTTTATGATTAGACAGAATGAATTATTATGTCTTATAGTATATTTTGCACCATAGACTATTCGCGTTAACTTTGTAGCGTCATGTCATCAGTGAAAATCTCAAAACATTGTTAGTACTTAAACTTAAAAACTTTGCTGTTTGTAAATGTAAATCTTAAAGAATTGTTGATCTTAAAGAATCGTTTAATCATGCCTTTATTTTCATAACAAGAGCGAGGAAGTGGACCTATTATGATAAATTCTTTGATTCTTTTGCGCATTATTTATTATATTTACAATATTAATTGTCGGTTATCATTAAAATGACAGGGCGCCACAATTATTGCTGATAGGAAAGTTTTTTTATTGCTGTGTACTTTGACTTTGACTTTTTTCCAGCCTACCAATAATTTAAAAAATATTTAAAGACGCGTACCCACATTTTTTCGTAGCTAAGTATATAAAGTGATTCCACATAGAAACATTTTGGCTGAAACTAGGAGTTTTGTGTTTTTTTTAATCATGCACATTATAATATTTTCTAGTAATTTTTATGTTCAACAGTCTCGACAGATGGTGTTCCTAAAATGTATGGCTAAATAAGCTAAACAGTAGTACCTAGACTACGAATAATAAAAACTAGTAGTAGAAGACAAAATATTGTTGTAATTATTATAACCAGTTTAGTACTTTATCATACAGCATTAGGTACTCAAAGACTTCTATTTAAATAGAATTCTTTGCCTAAAAGCAAACCTAAATGGTGTTCTTGTTCCTATAACCGATGTACGAGGATTTTAACAAAATATACAGAAAATATAAATGCATAAACAATAGCTTACCTATTTGTTATTATAATGAAAATAAGTTTTCAAATAAAAAAATTAAAGTTATTATTAAAACAGCTATCACGCTATATAAACAACATCGTATGGATTAGGTACGTTTGGGGATCTCCAAAAAATTTAATTCTCATGAGGTGAATTCGTGTAGAGATCATCGCCTTGACATCACATGTACAGATATGAAATATAATATTATTATATAATATTGTAAACACTGGTAATTGCAGATAGTGTACTCGTGTGATGTAGTGTGTGATCTGGCGGCCACGGTAGAAAATAACATGGATGTAACGCAAAAGTACACAGTCAGCAGCTATTCCTGAATCAGAGACAGAAACCAATGAGAGTGTAAGAGAAAATATATCTTTGCTACTTCACATCATCACATCAGTAGCATAGCTGGGCATTAACTCGTTAATCCTTTAATCGTTAATTAACGAAGTTAACATTTTGATTAACGGAGTAACTTTTAAGTTAGCTTTTAAAAATATTAACGGACTCGTTAACTTCCGTTAATATGCAGAAGTCCGTTAATCGTTAATCCAATGCCTACTATTTACCACACGGCACCGCGGTGCGGCGCGAAAACGGGTTCAGACAGTTAGTATGAAACGACAAGTGCCGGGCGGGCGGGCAGCGCGGCGCCGCGGCACGGCAGCAGCATGCCTATCAGGTGACCCGTTTGCTCGTTTGCCTCCTTATTTCATAAAAAATAAAATAAAAAAATACTAGATACATTTTCAGGCGCATGCGAGTGAGGAGAGATTTGTATCGTTTTATCATTTCATTACTCAGCGCCGGTGCTTATAGAGAGAGTGATTTGTTTATTGTTATTAATAAATCATTTGCATGTTGATAAAGAAGAGTGCAGTATAATTTAGTTAGGTAGAATACAATAATTATAGAAGTATTTTGTTTTGTCCCTAACATGTTAACTATCAAAACCTTAAACCAACAGGTTTTGTATATACCTACACTAAGTACTAAGTACTAACGCAATTATATAAGTTACAACAAGGACATATTACCCATATTAACGGATTAACGATTAACGTTAACTTGCGTTAATTCGTTCGAAATGTAACGCTTTAACGTTTAACGAAGCTATCATTTTTTTTAACGGATTAACGATTAACGTATTTAACTATTTGATTAACGATGCCCAGCTATGATCAGTAGGTATCACGCGTGCAACGTGTCGGATTTTGGTCAGATTATTTACTGTATGTGGTAGAAGAGCCCTTTACTTTACGCCTACTAGAATATTACGCCTTTGCGTAATATTCTAGTCACCAGTCAATACACGTTCCCACCACAGTATTTCCTGTGTCGCCAAGATCAAAAGGAAACAAAAATATTATTATCAAAAGGCTGCCTTTGATAATAATATTTTTGTTACCTTTAATACGGAGATAATTTGAGTCCCGGAAAAGGACATAAGATTCTTTTCATCCCGGAAAAATTGGGATGGAGAAATTTGAGCACCGGGAAAAGACATAGTACTTTTCACCCCCGAAAAATATACGTAGTACCTACGACGTTGTACGAAAATAAACGAATTTTGGCGTAACGGAGTTGAGGACACAATTCACAAACTAGTACTTAAAGTAAAGCTATCAAACCGAATAAAGTAAACCTAACTACAGTGAGAAATTGATCGTAAACTTTTGACCTGTACCTGTGGGCAGAGGCGGCGTAAGGCCTCGCGGTCTAAGGGGCCTCGCGCCCCTTGGTCCACGAGGTTTTTTTAAAGGATTTACAAGTTTTGATACTTACTCAAATATTCACAAAAATAAAATTATTAGTAAATAAAAGTTTGAGTAAATATCAAAAAATTCTTTCTCCAAAAATCCGTCTTCTTGCGTCAATCGTCAGGGGGCTCACAAAACATATTTTAGGGGGCCTCGCAAGATATATTTTATGTCTTGCCTCGCCACTGCCTGTGGGCTGTGCGTTGACGCTCGCTATAAAATCTGTAAGCAAGGCCGTTAGAAGGCGTGGTCGAGTACGGCGAACCTTCGTGCACAGAAATACACCGCACACACAGGTGCAACAGAACAAAGCGATAATACTAAGGGTGTGGATCTGGCCCCTATGTAGAGTTCACTGTAAATTAAACTATGTTTCTAACGCCCCAATATCATAAAATTGCTTATACAATAAAAGTTACTATTTCAGCGCTGCTACTTGCACAGTGAACTCTATTTAAGGGCCACATACTGTAATACCCTAAAGTGTTTTCACTTTGTTTTGTTACAACCTGTTAATTAAAGATTTAATGGTATTTTATCTTTAACCACAGAATATATATTAGTAGTACTAACTTTAACTGGAATTTTATACGCATATAGCACCTTAGGAGTTAGGATAGAACCTTTAAATACCTGGGCCTAATCATTGATGATCGTTTAAAGTGGACTGACCATATTGACAGCGTTTGTATGAAGCTAAGAGCAATCCTTGCCAAATTTTCCATAATTAGATGGAATATCTCTTACAAAAACTTATTAACCCTTTATAATGCACTAGGCGAATCTTTTATTGATTATGGCCTGAGCTCCTACGGTTTAACTTCACGTTCTCATTTTAATACTATTTATCAACTACAACTAAGAATATTAAAAAAAATTGTTCCATTCAAAATTCTATCAAAATTTCATAATAACTATGATGGTCTGTTTAATCATTGTAAAATTATTCCTATACATGACAAAATAAAATATCGTCTACTAGTCGAACAATTCTTCAACAGTAATATTCAAGTTCCGAAACAAAATACATACAACACTCGCAGCGCCAACTTATCAAAATTAGAAGTCCCTCAGTTTACAAATTCATACGGTCGTAAGGTCGTAAGGCATATGATCATGACGCTTTACACACTACATTTACACTTATACACACGTTAATAGATGATCAATGTACTTATAATAATTTGCACTTATTTTGATACAGACTTACAGTACTTACAGAATGACATGCAATCTGTACTTTTACTCTCATATTTGATATCTCCTTTACCCTCTTAGGCCGGTATAAATAGTCAGTACTCAAGACGTATCTCGGTCTCAAGACGCGGTTCGGCTCTATGATTGGTTCAAATTTTGACAGCCAACCAATCACAGAGCCTGAACCGTGTCTTGAGACCGAGATACATCTTGAGTACTGACTATTTATACCGGCCTAAGAGGGTAAAGGAGATATCAAATATGAGAGTAAAAGTACAGATTGCATGTCATTCTGTAAGTACTTCACAAAACTAGGCCCGATAAATTTCTGCGAAGCTGGCTTGTTTTGTATAAAATCTGGCGCCATCACTCAAATCTGTTATTTATTACGAGTTACGAGTAGGTACGAGAAGCGTTATTAGTGTTATTACGAGTAAGGACCAAACTCCAAGGCAAAGTAAATTTCAATTCTAGACTAGAGTCTAGAGAGTCAGTCTAGACTTTAAAATTTTAAAGTTTCAAAGTAGATAATATGTAGCGGATTTTAACGTAGTTATCAGCAATATTTAAGGGCGTTCCCTACGGAGAATTCGTAATTTACCGTATTTAGAGCCTTATAAAGTCATAATTTGAAAGCTACAGAGTTATAACAAAAATACAGCAATAATCTTCAGTATCTTAACATTCCTTTCCACGTTTTAAATTTTCTATTTTCGTTTATTATACTCATGATATCAGCTTCCAAAGTAAAGCCAATTTATTAAAATTCAAGCATACATTCAGCATCTCCTTAGTATTTACAAATTACTTTTATTTGAAACATACGCCAATAATAGATTGACATTATCATAAACTACATATTCCCCGTTTTAATTTTGTTTAGGTCAATTTTGAAGTAAGATAAGTAAAAAAAATAAGGTTTTGGTGCGATCTCGTTAACGCGGAAATTGTATGGCCTAGGTCGTTTGCAGAGATTCAAAAGAAAGGTTTAGACTTTAGAGGGTGCCATATTATTGTCGTTGTTTATACATTTTGCTTCCGAGTGAAGTCGGGTGGACAGCTAGTTCTAGTTAAAACAACATGAATGGGAGTGGAGCTCTTAATTACTTAAGTTAGAACTTCGATTATACTTTTAATTTAGTTTAATTAGTTTGTAAGACACAGGCAATTGCATCTAAATATCATGTTCTCTCTCATTCTACTTAATACGGAGAGAGAAGGAACAGTGTTTAGATAAACATTTAATATAACACGTTGGTGAATTTGAGAGTTGAGACTAGTTTCTGTAGTTATTTTTGTCAATTCAAACATTTGAACTTCTATTTAAACAGTTAGATAATATTTGCAAACTCCCAGGTGTTTTGTCGCAATTTCTGTAGTAAATGTGTTAAATTTCAAGGAAAATATATTATGAAGCAAGTGAAAAAAATGTCTTTATATTATGAAAAATGTACTTATGTCTTATAATTTTCCTAAGGAAGCACAACAGATAGATACTTACTGACATATACAACACTGATAGATACAACACGCTTTTCTTCCCGTCTCCTACTTTACATTGTAGGTGTGTGGTTCAAATTTCAATATAAAATTAATTAGGGACAAATAAACACACCGGCAAAATTAGAGGAACATAACAAAATTTTCAATTTTTTTTTAATTGTTCACTGGTTTTTATATATTTATTTATTTATTTACTAATTGATTATTAAAAAATAAATTTTATATAAATTTAGGGCATCAAAACGTGAAAAATAGAAAAAAAATCAGCAAAAATCAAAAAATTAAGAAAATCTTTGTAATTTCAGTAGTAAGTTTTTAAGATAAATTCTCCATTTTTATTAAAGAAATGCCATGTTAAAAGCGTGTAATGCTGGTGTAATGCCTTCTATGGATCTCAAGAGGGCCTGGATACGCCATTCCATGCTTGCGTTTTAATTGTAAATCATTTCCTGTGGGATATTCTCCTACTCCTCCAGTAGCGCCAACTCGAGCTCCTGGACACATTTTGGAGCTGGAGTTTTAACTCGTACCGTTCACCCATTGATGTGCCACACGTCTTCAATCGGATCCACATCCGTAGACCACGCTGGCCTCTCCACCTGGGCTACACCAGCATCGTTTAGGTAATAATGCCCGATTTTCTTACTCTATGGACGCACATAAAATTGAAATTACTACCTAAAACTGTGTAAAAGGCACACCATGCAGTTCCAGGATGTCGGTGCTATAGCTCTGTACTGTCAAAGTACCATCATCTATAATCATCAGCTCCATGCGGGCTCCAAATCATATGCAACTCCAAACCATTACGAAGCCTGCATCATAGGCCACTGTTTCCGGTAAGTTTGATGGCCTGTAGCTTTCCTTATAATTTATCCACATTCTTTATTGCCTGTCAATACAATGTACACAGAATTTGCTCCCATCACAGTACAGCACAAGATTTCACTCACTTGTCTAATTTTGATGTTCACGCGCAAATCTTAGCCTGGCTCTTCGGTGTCCTGTCTCAAGTTTTGGTGCCCTTGCTGGCACTTTTGAGTTTAATTTAACTTCTTTGAGTCTTCTTCTTACTGTGCAATCACTTACATGTTCATCTTGGACCTGTTCCAACAGGTTTCGTGTCTGCATAGCAGTTTGAGGTCGATTTCTTAAGTTTTGTTTCCTTACAAAATGGTCATCCTGAACCATTGTCACCCCATATCTGCCTTGTTCTCGTCTCCGAACGTAAGATTCAGTCTCTATGAAGCGTTGAAAGTTACGAAGAACCACGGAAGCCGACACACCTGGCCCGACTGACCGAACGGTAGGTGTGACCTTTCTCTATCGTGGTTACAGCTCTAGCTGTCGCAGATGCTGGGAAATCACTAATTTTGTATCTAAGCAATGTGTTCTTCCAAAAACCAAACAATCAAATGAGCTGAGCATACCTTGCACACCGCTAAAACGCCATTCTTATCAGGAACACTTACAACGTCAATAATCGAAAAACACTTATTAAGGCATAATTGCTATAAAAACCTGTCAACTTGCCAGTTTTGTTCAATATTTTATTTCTTGAATGAGCTTAGAAGCTATAAAAAAGGCTTTCAGACAGCCCGGCCCACTTGAGTTCAAGTTTTGGCCCTTTTTACCTATGTTCCGCTAATTTTGCCAGTGTGTGTATTTGAACTGCCGCACTCAAAGACGAATATTAATTACCTACTTAGCTGTAATTAAATGAAGAATATTCACATATACCCTATACATTATCTGTCAAACTCTGTTTAATTTAATTACAGTAAAGTAATTAATTTTCGTATCTAAGTGCGGCAGAAAAAAATCTACATTATCTTATATCTTTAAACGAGCGATTCTTGTATACAGGGTGAAATTAAACTTTCCTGCCAAATTTTGATAAATTGCTCCTAGTTAAAAATTAAAATACACGTATTTTTTCTTTTATAATCACTCAGTACTAAAATGTTGAGAAAAAGCTACCGAAAGTTATCCTAAAAAACACTACCATTAATGGACACGATGCGTCGGCCGCGCGTAACCGTTCTGGAATGATTTTAAATGGGATAAAATATTATGTCATAAAAAATAACACCCAATTTTTGTTGGTTAAATGGACTCTCCTAATGATACCTAAGCCCTGGAAAAATTTGGCAGGAAGGTTTAATTGCACCCTGTATATGTTAAGCTCAAAGACCGAAAACGCTTAGTAAGCGAAAAAATGGCTCATAACGCGTTGTGGTCATAGTGAAACGGCCACGACGCGTTCTGGTAATCACAGAAATACCACATAGCGAAATTCGTGTCGTGGCTGACGTGCTATTCGACCACAACGCGTTGTGGTAATCGAGTAAAACCATGACGCGTTCTGAGCATTTAAAGACAGCCACGACGCGAATCCGTGTTGTGGCCCTAATGAAAACGGCCACGACGCGTTCTGGTAATCACAGAAATACCACATAGCGAAATTCGTGTCGTGGCTGACGTGCTATTCGACCACAACGCGTTGTGGTAATCTAGAAAAGCCATGACGCGTTCTGAGCATTTAAAGACAGCCACGACGCGAATCCGTGTTGTGGCCCTAATGAAGACGGCCACGACGCGTTCTGAAACCAGGCCGTGTTAATTTTATAGCGCTCAAGTGTGTGCGCAATACACAAGAGCACTCTGGTTTCAATGAAACCAGGCCAGTTACGCAAGAGTAATTTTATACTGCCCAAGTGTGTGCGCAATACACAAGAGCACTTTGGTTTCAATGAAACCAGGCCAGTTACGCAGAAGTAATTTTATAGTGCCCACGTGTGTGCGCGTGTAAAAGTCGGTCCTGCACCTGATCTCTCGCCAGCGCTCCATTGGGTTATGAGAGTAAAGAATAGTGCTCTTGTGTATTGCGCACACACTTGGGCACTATAAAATTACTCAACGCTTTGTGAGCCATTTTTTCGCTCACTGAGCGTTTTCGGTCTTTGAGCGTAACATAATATATATAATTCGAATCTCGGAATCGGCTCCAACGATTTTCATGAAATTTAGTATATAGGGGGTTTCGGGGGCGATAAATCGATCTAGCTAGGAATCATTTTTAGAAAATGTCATTTTATTCGTGTTGTATCGAATACCGAGCGAAGCTCGGTCAAATAGCTAGTTATGATCAGAAGATGAGGAAATGTTTGGAAAGCCCTAACCAGTAACGTGTATACTGTGTATGTTTATACGTGGGAGAGCCATGCTTCGGCACAAATGGGCCGGCCCGACCGGAGAAATACCACGTTCTCACAGAAAACCGGCGTGAAACAGCGCTTGCGCTGTGTTTCTTAGAGTGAGTGAGTTTACCGGAGGCCCAATTCCCTTCCCTATCCTCCCCTATTCCCTTTCCTTCCCATCCCTACCCTCCCCTATTACCCTATTCCCTCTTAAAAAGCCGGCAACGCACCTGCAGCTCTTCTGATGCTGCGAGTGTCCATGGGCGACGGAAGTTGCTTTCCATCAGGTGACCCGTTTGCTCGTTTGCCCCCATCTTTCATAAAAAAAAACAAAACTAATGTAATCGTAATAATCGGCCAAGTGCGAGTCGGACTCGCGCACGAAGGGTTCCGTACCGTTATAGAGCAAAATTAGGCCAACAATAATTGTGTTTTATGTATGCGAGCGCCCCTTAATTTTTTATTTTATTTTAGTAAGTATGAAAATTAAATATTAAATTACACATATAACTAAGGACTTTGAGAAAAATTCAAGTACCTGTTGCCATTTTTGATATAGAGCAAAAAAGGCCAAAAAAATCACGTTTGTTGTATGGGAGCCCCCCTTAAATATTAATTTTATTTTGTTTTTAGTATTTTTTGTTATAGCGGCAACAGATATAGGTACATAATCTGTGAAAATTTCAACTCTCTAGCTATTACCGTTCTTGAGTTACAGTCTGGAGACAGACAGACAGACAGACAGACGGACAGACAACGAAGTCTTAGTAATAGGGTCCCGTTTTTACCCTTTGGGTACGGAACCCTAAAAATAGTATCTGCAGTTGATGATGATGATGATGATGATGAAAATCGATGTTTAAAGATTTACATAATAAACCGGCTTATGTCGAGACTGGTTCAGAATGTAAACAACAAAATACCAAACCTATAAACTACACAAAATAATATGACACGTTTTGTAAACCGCAAAAATAGTAAAAAAAGTTGGAGTACCTAGTTTGAGAAGAGGGTTCTCTAGACAAGGTTAAAAAAAACCAAACATTTCATTAAAATATCTGTAAATTAGGCAGTAGGATTTATTATATATTATTTTCTATGTTCTTTAGTAATACCTACATAAATATTTACAAAGCGAATACAAGTTTTGCTTGTGCCTAGTGGACCTTTTCGAGGCTTTTTTACTTTTAGGCCAAAGAAGAAACAATACTTCATCGAATATTTTTTATAAGAATCTCATTCAAGGACTACAAACAAACTAGCGACTCTACATTATATTATTAGCTCTATATTAAATTTTTCAATACACCTGTCCTACACTCAGGCTACAGTTTGGTTTTGTTCTTTTTCATCACAATTCAACACACAGTCCCTTTTAGCCTTTTATTTACAAATCAACTACAAATATCTTGAAAGGTACTTTTACTCTACAATTTTTAACATTACTACCAATAAATATCTTTGACGCCTAGATTAGAAAGCGTATAGAGAACAATTATCTTAGCAATGAGGCAGAATTGAAGCAGATATGTAAACAATAACTGAAAAACATCGCAATCACCAAAACAGAAGCCAAAGGCTATCGTACCAGTGTCAAGCGAAGCGCAGTCCGCGCCGCACGCCAGTACTTGTGTACCAGTGGACCGACTCGCTCGTGTTTAACAGTGATTCGTACATACACACATGTAAGTAAATCATATACACAGATTAAAAAAAAAACAGTTTTTTTCCTATTTTTTGTGACATAATTTGAGCCAAGCACATGTTTACAGTGTTAATTTTATTGCCTAACGCTGACGACATTCCAATTCGAATATTTGAGCGCGTCTATGTAAATAACAGTATGAAAATTAAACAGTCATCGTAGATTTGTGGCGTATATCTAGCAAACAGTAGGAGGCCTGGCACTGAAACGAGACGCGACACGACTATGCTTAATACCGATAGAAATATTATGTTAATTAGCGCTACGCTATGATCGCTCGATGTGATATTTTTCAAAATATTAGTATTGCTTTTAAGCATCGTAACGTATCGTACATAAAACTTCGTCTACGATCTACATTAACGACCTTACTTAAATAACAATTTTACATAAGTGGTCCCATAACTGATCCCTGCGGGACCCTTATGCGTGGATCGCAAAGTAATCGTAAACATATCGCGAATCAGCTGAACTAATATTAATTGAGCTGTGAGCGAGTCTAGTTGGCATTTAATTAATTCATTATAAACAAACCGCGTAGTTGATTGAGTATGTTGTTTTGAAGTTTGAAGTCGATTTGATCAATAGCATGAGGCTAGTTACCAGAATATTATATATTATGAATTCAGAGAGTTATTTATTAAAAATTTACTGTAGGTATAATTCTGGTCTAATCGATGATAAAAAATCATAACATAAAAAAATCTCATTATGTGTGGAGATTACTAATATATTATGGTGTTTCGAACTAAATTCAGATTATGGCTCCCGAGTGGCCGCCTTTAGACTTGTAAACTATAGAAATAAATAATAATTATCCAGTACTAAAAGCAAAACTAAAAGTAACTAAAAGTCTTCCACAGTGCGTTTTTCGCGTAACTTTCTGCCGCGCACTGTAAAACTCTGGAATGAACTGTCACCAGCAGTATTTCCGGACCGATACGACCTGCAAACCTTTAAGAGGATACACCAGGGGCTAGAGAAATGAAAAAAAAGTACGTGTAATATCTATAGCATAGCTGTCTCCCTTACCTCAAGCCTATACCGCAGAACGCGATAGAGACAACTGCAGAAAATCCAGAAAATCAACGATTCGTTGTCCCCTGATTCCTTCTCCAAAACTTAACCGATTTAAGTACTTTTTTCATTAAAGATTAAAAAAAGGCTTGAGCTCTGTTCCTATGTTTTGCTTTTTTTTGTATAATCTAGCCAAATCTGTTTTCTGGACGTTTGAACACAGCGGAAAATCTGGCAATTTTTTTGGGTTTTTGAACGTTCATATCTTATTAATTAAATTATGAAAAAAAAAGAAAACATAGGGACATTGTATTAGTGGCCGTAGATATTCAGGAAAAAAATTATAACTCTACTAGCATTATCCAGGGAGGAAACAGGGGACAACGTTTGTATGGAAAAAAGGGCGGTGTGGACTCCTCTTAAGAAAAGAGCGTATTCCCTCTTAAAAGGCCGGCAACGCACCTGCAGCTCTTCTGATGTTGCGAGTGTCCATGGACGACGGTAGTTGCTTACCATCAGGTGACCCGTAAAAAAAATGTTTACAAAACACTTTAACTTACTATACTTACCTTTTTATTAATTAGCATTTATTCTTATGAGATACAAAACTTTTTAATAACTATTAAGTACATTATATTTACATCTTTATGTACAAAGTTGTAAAAAATTAGGCAAATTAGGAAAGAATCTAACAGCTTGTGACCATAGTGATAGACGAAGAATATTATTTACATAAAACATTAATTTACAACTTTTATTTACGTCAATGATATTATAAAAAGTTATTTTAGGGATTATATCCTTTATGGTTGATATATTATATGTTACTGATATGTTGATATTATTTTATATTTTAATAAGGAAAATAAATATTACAATAATAATAATTATATTGTAAGCACAAGAAACATACAGGTCTCCAGAGCTTTAAGTTAAATGTGAGACAACCGAGCTTTAAATTGATCTTTTACAATTATTATGAAGTTCCGCTAGTTTCTTTTCTTTGGATAAAGAAACTAACGGAACTTCATATTAATTGTAAAAGATCTATTTAAAGCTCGGCTGTCTCACATTTAACTGGTCTACAACCCGACTTTAGGTTATGCCTGTGCAACCTGTAACGGCCCTATTCTATTGGTATTTTTTTGCCGTGGTCGGTTAGATGAGAAAATCTGATACGTCAGTCAATTCACAAGACATGAAACGTTACGATAAAGATTTTTAAATTTCAGCAGTGTGCTTTTTTTTTGGTGGCTTGTTAGTGTGGGCGGGTTATTTTTATCAGCACTGTTGTTTTGGTCGCTACAGCACTGTTACTAGTGATAACAAATTACAGAAATCCCAAATGAATTTGAACCTTGAGTATGGAAATTAAAGTTCACAGTAAAGCGAAAGAATTTTGAAGTTGCTGAAAATGTTTTTAGATAACTTTAGTTTTTTTAAATATTCTTAACAAAATTTAAAATTCAGCGTTTGTTCATATAAAAATAATATCTTAAAAGATGGTTCTGACAGGTTTTTGTTTGTGATGTGTTTTCAATGAAATTATTGCATTTTTTAATGAAAACAAAACCACAAAACTTCTTCACGCCCAAACCGCTAAACCGATTTGGCTGAAATTTGGTATTGGGTATCCCAATATTGAGTCCTAGGACATAGGATACTTTTGTCCTGGGAAACTACATAGGATACTTCCCGCGCGATAAATAAATTTTGGCGCAACGGAGTTGCGGGCATCATTTTGTTCTAACTTCTAGTATTATAGGTGTTTACTGTTTATATTATATTATCTAAATCAATTTGCCCTTGTATGCTGTAGTCTGTAGACTTTATCTCGTAGGCTCATCGTTTGTCATTGACGAATTATATATCTCCACTCTTATCACTATTACCCAATTCATACGAAACCAATGTTTTGCGCTATTATTGTACCGTATACGGCTTCTGGAATATTCCTTAATATGTCTTGAATTCTTTATTCACAAGAGGTTTATTAGGTTTCGTTTTTATTGTTTATTTAGCTTTAATAGTTTTATTCTCTCTAGGCATTTAATTTGTACAATCATACAAAATCATGATTATGAAATTTTGAAAAAAGGACAACAATCTAAGCACTAAAAATACAATCAAATTTTTCACTGTTAAGTACATATCCAATAATAATCAAACTTTTCAGTGACTTAAATCTTAATGATAAAGTTTAGGTAGAGCTAAAGTAAAAATAACCTTCGGAGTTTTTGTTCTTTTAATTGTCCAGATGTTTGCTGTATAGTGTAATCGTTCAATAGTACTAGTTTTAGCTTTTATTGACCGATTCACAAGCCGCTTTTTTCGTCGGTTTTATGCGCGAATTTACGACTTGTATATAATATTAATATAATATATTTTCGCGATCATATGTCAATGTAAACAGTGATAACATGTAATTTACAGTAGTGGATAACACCTAATCGGCAAAAATATTTGGGTTTGCCTCAGTTTCACCACGCACAAAAGATTTTGTGTGTGAAATGTTTAAAGCTGCACCCCGACTAACTATTATGCTAAGTACTCACATACGGTTTTGCTCGATCGAGCAATAAAGTCAAGCAAAACCCGCGGCTCGGGATTTCGTCCACACATTCAGCATTGCTCAATAGTTTTATTCTAAATGAAAAAAAATGAAATGAAAATGAAAAAAGGTTTATTCAATAAACAGATACAGCTATCATACATTTTTTTTAACTGCCAAACTGTACAACAGTTTGTAGGCAGATTTCGCTCACAACAATTAATTATATGTAGCTAGCATTACAGTATATTTACTATATAATTTAATAAAAATGATATCAGTAACCTACCAATTTAACTCCTAGGACATATTATTATAGATTATTAAAATGATCTTATGTTTAAAGTTGTTTCATCTTGTTTCATTGTAAGATAGAGTATTTGAGTGCGACTCTGTCTACATAATTATGTAAATGCCGCTTAGGCATCCTAGCCCTAGACTTAGTCTTGGGATCAGTGTTAATAAACCACTAGGATGCCTAATGTCAATCATCCATGCTTATCTGACCATATTATAACATAGTAAGTAGTAACAATTTCTTGATAATAATATATTGTCTCAGAGGAACTTTCTGATAATAGTAAAATTAATTTTTCAATTTACGTTTTAAAATTAAAACAAAATAAATTGTTGTTTACTCCTATTAAATATAGAGAGAGTATGTGAGTGTGACTATGTCTGCATATACAATATGAGCGCACCTTAGGCATCCTAGCCCTACGACTCAATCTTGGGATCAGTGTTTAACTACTAGTATGCCTAAAGTTTGGTATTTATACTTATCTAACACAATCACAAGGTCAATCCAGTATTGAGTTTTTTTTTTATGAAATAAGGAGACAAAAGAGCAACGGTTTGGCTCGATAGTTTTAGTCCGAGTCGAAGGAAATGACATATTTGACATATTTAATTCCATCGAGCCAGTTTTGGCGGTCCACACGGTAGTTATTGCTCGATTTGGAGTAAAACTATCGAGCAAAACCATATGTGAGTACTTAGCATAAGATAGAGATCTATAGTGTTGTATAGCAGGATCGGGTAGAGTACTGACTACTGTACATATTAATTGATCCTTGTTCTTTCTATAAACATTTAATTAAGTAATTATATATATATATACAATAAAGTACCTAACATTATAGTAATTTATTATGATAAAATAGTTTATTAAGTAGGTACAGTATACTTAATATGTTTGAGTTCAAAGATACTAATAATTGGTTCCCGCAAGCAATTGTTATCAGTCTGTCTATCAAAATCTATCTCAGCCTAATCTATTTCGTCGCACGGTTATAGAAATGCAGTTTAGCTCTAATAGATGCAGTTGTAACGATTGCTCTAGAATCTAGTCTATAGTCTATTCATAGTTCCTTTACCTCCGAGTTCCTCTGGATATAATCCTTACGACTTTGACATAAGATCCTTTTAGAGGTAAATCAATTTTGAATGGCCTAGACGAAATTTACCTCGGAAAATAGTCCTTTGGTCGTCGATTTAAGGTGCTGTTAAAGGTGAAATACGTCTGAATGGTTCGTACGAGTGCTTCCCTCTATTACAGGGGGTCGCACCGCAATTAACTCATTGATGGAGATTTATATACGACGCGTCACGTCGTCAATTGCCTGCAAGTGCGAATAATAATTAATATAGCGTACACGTAACACGTGGCTTTGCTTCTCGGTTTTTATGGAAAAGGAGTATGTTTTATTGAAAACAGAGTTCATTAGTTTAAGGTCAGCCTTGTCCTTAGAAAATTTGCCTTGTTTGTGCCGAGTTTTGCCGGATTTATAGGACGCGATGCGTCCGAAGAGATGGACTGCCATAGGACCTCCACTAGGGTCTAGGACTTAGCTCTACCCATTTAAGCTCGGCGGTGCTCCAACAGTTTACAGCACCGACCTTGTAGATGCAACAGAAATATTAAGACAGTTATGACATACACCATAGGCACTGTATAGGAACGTGTCAGCAGATTTTTAATCATTTTGCACGATTTTAATATTCACCTGTAGTATGATGTAGTATGTAGTATTGTTTTGTATAATATTATGTAGTGGATATTGTAGTATAGAGGTGTGGTGGGGGCGGGGTGTGTGGGCTCGCCGGTGACGCGCCTCATCTACAAATATAGCGGTATGCACACGGAAGCAGCGAATAGCGATGTGTGTGCACTTAGCTCCAATGAGATTTTCTAATAATGTGTATAATAAGGATTTTTTTTAATCAAATTTATGCGTTTTATGACTCTATACTTATATCACAGACACAAAAAATTGATTTTTCTTTAATTAAGAACTATGTAGTTCTTTTGATCACCGCTTGGTGCTTGCGGTGATTAACATAATAATTGTGGTTACTAGTAAAGTGGGCAAATAATATATTATCTAAATTGATTGCAGGATGCAGGCAATATTCAATCAACATTTTAAACTTTCGCGTTGCATTATAATTAAACTTTTAAACGTCGAGAAAAAAGTATGTACTCGTAGTAGCATTACTACTTAAATAAGTCGCGTTAAGTCCCGATTAAAAAGTTTAATATTCAATCAATTCATTTATCTTTACGGTAATTAAATGCATTTTCATTCAATTGCTACGCGAACGCTGATAATGATGATTATCTCTAGCCGACCCTCGCACACAATAGACATAACTACCAGTAGTTCGACTGCAAAGAGACGGACAGGTTTCAATATCTGTCAAATTCGTCGGGTTTCACTAGGATTATGAATGGATTATGCCTCGCGCTGGCTGATATAATTTATTTTTAAATATTTAAAATAAAGATTTCAAAATTGGATTCTGACAATTTAATTTGCATGTGCCAAAACACAAACAACAAAACGACCAAAGAGGAACACGTCCATCGAATATATGTCATATTTTTAAATTCGTAGATGACAAGTTATCAACCCTAGCGACGATTTTCGTCATAATACGTCAAATTTAAAAATTTCAACATCAGTTCTAAGTCGGCATACTCTATCATTCTGTCTACTCTGCCTCGCATGGTTTCCAAATATCTTATCGTACGCACCGGCAACTGTCAAATCTAATCTACACGATCTGCCAGTCGATACCAACCGATTGTAGAGAAAATCCAGTTGTAAATTACTAATCACTTGATATTTAATGTACATTGGTAAGCTTAGTATGTCCTTGAAGTTGAAAGCAACACTACTTGAAATTTTGAGAATTATTTTAGGAATGCATCCTTAAAAATACGACGCTTAAGTCAAGAACAGCTTAAAAATAGCATAGCTAGTCGCCTAAAATTACTACCTAACTATAAAAGTTAAGTTAAATTATGCAAGAATGGAAAATTAATATTTTTCTGTTATAGACGAAGAAATAAAAGTTAATAAAATTTTAGTCACAAGTGTGTTTAAGAAAATATTTGCAAAAAAATTTGCAAAAAAAAAAGATTGTAGTAAATATACAGATAACGATAGTAATCAATGTAACTATTTCTACAGTGGTCTAGAGATAAGTGGTATTAAATAAAATTCGCGTATCTTATCTTATCGTCTTGTTTCGGCGCCGACGGAGCTCCTTGCGGGAGCCTCCTCTTGACGACAAAATATTATTATCTTACAAAGACTTGTGTTTTACAAAAAACGTTGTTTGATCATATTATAATATGACAGTGCGAGTGTTTTTTTTTTCCTTTAAATTGCCCCTGATGTGTTTTTAATGTAACTTACACAAAAAATTTATGACTTATTCGTTCGCAACGACAACGACTCTGCGGCGCTATAATTTCTCGCTATTCCGCTTTTCGCTCCGCTCCCCGCTCCGCTTGTCGCTCCGCCACTCTCAGTGCTGTCGGTACATTAAATACTTCACCGCAATGTTGACACTCGATATGCGTCGACTCGGGTTCCTTACCGCAACAAGTTTAAAATTATACTACCGAGTATTATACTAAAGCGTGCGTAGTTTGCATATTGCGCCGGACATGATCTATTAGATCACTATAATTATTCTTCTCCATACCTTACTTCCAACCTGGTCAATTAATAATATTTAGACGATATAATGTCGTTTACGAGCAGAGACTAAATAGAATCAGTTATTCGATCTGGATGAACTGAAATACTGTACTAGTGAAATTAAATGAAAATGAATGAATGATTCGATAAAAACTAGCTTTCAAAATTGTCCTACATGATGCCTATTGCCTACCACCGGAATCGTAGAAAAGAAACATCCTTTAACCTTGAACTAAGGGGAAAGTCGAATATGCTATTTTTGTCTGAGGCAACATCGTAGACGTTAATAATAATAATAATTTCGTATACCTACTTTGTCTGAGGCAACATCGTAGACGTTAATAATAATAATAATTACGTATACTTTGTCTGAGGCTATATCATAAACGTTAATAATAATAATTAATATATATTAATACGTGAGAGAAAAACTTTGTAACCCTTTTTACGAAAAAAGGGGAAACGTAGGTGCATGAAATTTCGCACAGTTATAGTTTATATGGTAAAGGAGTGCATCGAGCTAATATTATTTTAAAATTATGCTTTTATCATATATATTTTGAACAAATAAAACGTTACATACACTACGACACTACTACTAGGAAAAATGACAGATTTTTGAGTGACAAGCCTATACATACAAATTATACTCTTTTATTTATGGTTGAAGTCTGTTGACAACAAGTTGACAAATTGAAAATGGATTATTGTTTTTTTTATTTAATTTTAGATACTATTAGACAATGCTTAAACGGCCAGTCTGAGATCAGCTGAGTCCCAGAGACAAGAATTGAAAAAAAACTATGATGAAGTCAATATTTTTTACAAAATATAGGTAGTAGTCCTAATGTCGTTGCAGGTAAGGTCGAATTTCGACCATTGGGCGATCTCTAGTTATTATTATTAGGTCTACTATTAAGTATTATGTCTGTCATAATATCGTCCAAAAGACTATTGTAGTGTATACAGGTTATCTTTATTCTTTAGCAGTTAGGAGTCTGTATTTTTTAACATAAAATCTACAATCAAAGAATAAGCTGTTCTTTAATCCTTTTGAGCGTCGAACGAAAAATGTTATTGATTTGTAAAAATTGGGTCCCGTATTCATTGGGTGAATTATTATGCGAGTGCACGCAAAGGTTACTGACGAGTGAAAAAAATCAAAATTACATACGGGCGTTGACAATGATACAGTACATAGTTGTTTACAAGGAAACGCAGCAGTATTTTTCATATTTTCCTCTTCATAGGCTTTTTTTTTAACTCTCCAGCTGGGTTACTAGAGCATGCCTGAAATCTGTTTCAGTGAAAATGATACTTGCGTTACGAAACTTTCTGAGAAATAAGAAAATGAAAGAACCAGACAATAGTGACCTTTTTTTTTTTTTGGGGAATGCTTTTACGCATCCTCGGGACCTGGGGAGGACCACCGAGGTATGTGGGACTCCCCGGGGCGGACGGAAGACGCACCCGGGACTACCCACTAAAACCCCAACGGTGTTCCTGCTCCTGAAGGTGGGACTACGGGAAATGCGTGATATACGACCGCAGCCCCACCGCCTCTGTCTCACCGGAGGCTCAACTCGTGGATACACCATTCCACATTACTCCGCGACGATGCACTGGAACACCTTGTGCATCGTGGCCTACCCGGGACTCGATGTCATGGGCGACGGCAGCCCCATACCGTGGCCCCGAGCTCCCCTGCTAAGGCGGGATATCGCGACCATGTCTGGCCCTTGTTCTCCGCCTCGGCCTTCTCTGAGGATCGAGCGCCTCCGCCTCTCGCCTGCGCTCCGCCTCCTCTTTCGACGACATTACCACTTCGGCGAATGCCTCGACTGCCCTCCAATAGTGTTCGCTGTCCACCCATTCCCTCAGTACGGGACGCATTGCGTTTAGCAGCTCGACGCTGACTAGGGACTCATTCAGACGACCGAGCCAAAGGTCAAAATCTCGGTCCCGTGCTGCTCTTCTCCATCGCCGTATCTGGTCTGTCGATGGGATTCGTCCTACATCACGTTCCCAATGGACGGACCGGTATCGCCCCCAGACAATAGAGACCTAGCACTGGGCCCGTACCACGACACGGTTTTAAGACTCAAACAATCGTACGAGAATGCTGCGGCCTGCGTTCTACTCTAACAAACGTGAAATGACGTTGTTAGAGCAGGACGCGGCATTCTCGTCCGATTGTTTGAGTCTCAAAACGTTTTCGTAGTAGGCCTACGGTTCGGGAACTAACCCGGCGAGAAGAACCGGCGTGAGAAATTCTCACGGGGTTACGTTTTAATTAGCGAAAATGCGAAAAAAATGTTATTTTGACATCGTTTAAGAATTTCATAAATTTTATCACGTTTGAAGATTAATGAATAAAATACTCATCCAATGTATAAGCAATATTAGTCAGGTGGATAAAGCGAGGTAGTTTTATGACAGAGAAATACATTTGCTTTGTCATTTAAGCAAATCCTTTGGACCTCACTTTGTAAAAAAAAAAGGCGCTACAGCAGCATAAATAGACATACTTACAATAATTTTGTTTTCGATGTAATCAATTATGAAGACCAATATTTATTTATAGGTACTATTTCCAATTCCGTCAAAATTAGTTTACATAGAAAATAAACTTTTTCCAATGTTTTGGCGTACATTTATATAGAAGGCAATAACTCGGAGTTTCTTTGGAAGTACCAACAATTCTTTTTTTAATATGGGACTAAAACATTAAAAATACAATAATTGGTTGCACTCCGAAAGGGTCCGCAGGCGTAAAAACAAAACATTATTTTATCGAACGCTTATTTAATACCTATGTCGATTCCATACATTTTAATCGGCTATTATATAATAAAGCGATATAGAAAATGTGACCTTTGCTATAAAGCCTGAGTCCTGAGTCCTGACTCCTGACGCTAATTTAACATTTTTTATCCATCCCAAAACAATTGACCAACACGTCGCTATAAACTTCAAAATTAAATCTAGTTATCAAATGTGTAACTTCCTTATTTTGAAAATGGGTAAAAGCAAAACGCATTGCGAGCTGACCTATTATGTGTCATAACTCATAATTTATTGTTTATCAATTTCCCAGCTCGTAAATAATGTATGAAGGATAAATATAACGACACGTCTCCCGGAGGTCGCGTCGGCTGTCTGTCTGTGTGTGTGTGTTAGTAGGTCAGCCGAGATGTAAATAAAGAAATTGTCATAACCTTACAGGAATATTATAAATAGAACGTAAATGTAAACATAAGAACGGGGAAGTCGAATAGTTTGTATGATGTTTGTTATTGGTAAACAATGTGTGACTGAAAGAGACAAGAGCGATAGGTTAGTGACGGGATTTCGACGTTTTCGGCGACCAAGATATGCAATACAATATTGGATAAATTAAGAATTTAGAAAAGTGGAGTGTGAATTAAATATATCTTAAAAGTTTATTCAAAGCGCACAGTGTGCGCAGGCCAAGCTCCAGCAGGCCGCGCGCATGCCGTGCACTATTATATTATATATGTCGTAGGATGATTTGATAAATCGAATTTTCGCAAAAATTCTAGGGTTTTCGCGAAAACACGGATAATTAGATAATGTTGATTACATTTTTTAATCTTACTGACAAAAAGTAGTGTTTTCGCGAAAATGCGAGTCGCCTTAGTACGATTGCGAAACGAATCGTTAGTTATTATCGAAAAAAACACTGATTGGTCGGTTTAAGCGCCTCACAACAAAATCTTCTCTGATTGGTTGAAGACTTGACGTTTTAAATGTCAATTCATTGTCACGCGTTGTTTTGTTTGTGGTTGTTTTCGTAAGCGAGCTAGCAGTTTTTGATATTTAATGTGTTTAAAATTGCAGTTGAACTTGAAAATTAGTGCGAAAAGTTATCTAAGTAAAAGTGTGTCTGTAAATACAAAATGACTGATACATGTGAAATTAGTGCTGAAAGTTTAATAGAACCAGAAACTAATTCTGAGGTTATGTCCTTTATAATTCTATGGTGTATTATCTCAAAGATACATAGGAAAAGATAGTAACCAATCAGAATAAGAGTTGGCCAGTAAGCAAAAATCAAGCCAATCAGCGTTAAGAATGTGCAATGTTACTAAGGCAACTCGCGTTTTCCCAAAAAACCTAATTTTTTTAGGATGATTGAAAAATGTTATCACCATTAACTAATTATCCGTGTTTTCGAAAGATCCCTAGAATTTTCGCGAAAATTCGATTTATCAAATAATCCTACGACATATACACAATACACAATACGGTATTGCTCTATTGTATAATAAACTTAACTATATGTATATTAAACTTAACCATAATATTTTATACTCTATGTTAGCGAATGATAGAGCAGGTAGAAGATATTACGCAATGCTAATAGGCATTTTCGTCAATGAATGGTTGCAAACCGATTTTGTAAAATTAGGTATGGATATATTTTGAGTCCCGGGAAAGGATAGGATAATTTTTATGCCGGAAAAATGTACGGTTCCCGCGCGATAAACGACTTATGGCGCAACGAAGTTGCGGGCGTCTAGTTTTCAATAACGCTATTTAGAAGGTTCTTTTTTCCTACAAACTATAGTCACAGTCTGGACTAGTTTATAGGATAATAAATTAGTTATACTTCTATTATAATACTGGGATTCTATTATACATTCGCAACTCCGTTGCGCCAAAATTCGTTTATTGCGAGTGAACCGTACATTTTCCGGGATGAAAAGTACCCTATGTCAAGTCCCAGGACTAAAGTATCCCCATGCAAAATTCTAGCAAAATCGGTTCAGTGGTTTGGGCGTGAAGAGGTAACAGACAGATAGATAGACTTTCCCATTTATGATATTGTTAGTATGGATTGTCACTTGACCACTGTAAGGGTCCAATATCTAACAACGTCGTAGGGGACTGCAGATAGTCGTCGTGACGCAAGCGCAGATAATATTTTTCCGGCCTCTAAAAGCTCGACAGAAATAACATTTATTTATACCACGAGCGGCCGATCTCGGTGCTGCATTATATATTTTGCTGGAGTTTTTTCAGTTCTTGTACAAGAGATAATCGAAAAGAATATCTCCCCACACCGCCGGTTTCATTGAAACCAAGCCAGATACGCAGGAGTAATTTTATAGTGCCCAAGTGTGTGCGCAGTAAACAAGAGCACTCTCTATTCTTTTACTCTCATAACCCAATGGAACGGAAGACCGACACGACTGGCGAAATCGAAAAGAATCCATACTTCTATACTAATATATACTAATATTATAAATGCGAAAGTCTGTCTGTCTGTCTGTCTCGCTTTCAACCGCGCCAAAACTACTGAATCGATTATAATGATGATGATGAATGAATGATGGAGTCGCGGGCAGCAGCTTATTATAAAGGCAAAAATGTGTCTGCTGTCTGTCTGTGACCTCAACCCAACCCGCTAAATTAATTTTGCTGAAATTTGGTTTGAATCCCGAGAAAGGACATAGGATACTTTTTATCCCAGAAAATGTACGGTTCCCGCGCGATAAACGAATTATGGCACAACGGAGTAGCGATCGTCATCTAGTTATGCATAAAAGAGTGCTCTACCTAATACCTATGTAGAGTTTATGATGAAAACGACTGCCATGTACACTTTAATAGATAGATAATATAATTTACTAGATGTTCCGCGCGGCTTCGCCCGCGTAATTTTGGAATTTTACGGAAACCGTACATTTTTCCGCAAAAAATAGCCTATGTCCCTTCACGTGGTCTATTCTTTATGTGTGCCAAAAACATAAAAATTGCTCCAGTAGTTCTTAAGACAATAAGCAATTTCATATAATTTTCCCCATTTTTCCACATTTTCCTCTGGGTCTTCGCTCCAATTGATCTTACCTTAATAATTTATATATAGCCTATAGCCTTCCTCGATAAATGGGCTATCTAACACTGAAATAATTTTTCAAATCGGACCAGTAGTTCCTGAGATTAGCGCGTTCAAACAAACAAACTCTTCAGCTTTATAATAATTAATATTAGCATATAATAATTTCCTTATTTTAAGGAAGAAATTTAAAGTTTAATAAAAAAATAAGTTAAGTTCACAACGCTCAATCCTTTACAAAATAGTAACAATATATTTTTATGCTTTTTGTAGCAATTGTAAACAGTTTTTTGCTTCTTTGTGTGAAGCAATTATACTTTACCTTTTCAAGACATAATAAAATACATAATGTAGTATATATTGATAGAATAATCCAGAATTCAATGGGCAATATGTAGTAAAACGCTCGCTGTGACGTAGTTCACTATTCGTGGAGATATTATTGTACTACACTACATTTGGATACATTTGATAATAACAATTTCTAGTAGTTGAAAATATTAAGTAGCTTTTGCCCCCAACTTCACCTTCCCGAACAAAAAGTTTTAAAATAAATAAGCTGTACAATTTTTTGTGTGTTATGATAGGAGGGTTTAATAAGTAAGTTTAAAGCAGATAATCTTAGTTAAGAAAATCAGGTGAAGCTGTCCCAATTTGTCTGTAGTACTAAACAGCCAAAAATGTGAACTTCTGCCATCCTAGCCGTATGGCCAAGATGATAAAGAAAAAACTATTTCGAGAAAATGTAGGTAGTGCCCTTACGCGCTTCGCTTGGCTCATCTTGGCGGGGCTCGCTTGGCTCACTTTCGTGCCCCCAGATATTTACAGACCTTATCAAAGACACTAATGTCTACGAAATCTTAATGATTGGGCAAACAAACCATGGAAGTTTCGACTGTCACTGTGACCCCATCAGCTGATAGTCTGACCCCATCTGATAGTTGACCCCACTGATAGTGCGACCCCACTATCGGAGTGCGCAACTTGACAGTCTTCATGGTCGTAGACAGCACCAGCCCGTGTAATACTGCTCCAGTTGTGGTGACAAACAGACGTACTTAAGTGCTTTATATAAATACTGTTTATAGTTATCAAGTTTTTGAAGTAAGGCGTTAACTAAGTAAGTTTTAGATATTAAAATACTACTATACTGTTCAAAAGACAAGTAAAAAAAAAAAAACATTAGGATAGTGATACTTCTAATGCTTAGATACATGCTCTCGCATGTTGCTAAGTGCACTTTTAAATCCTAGTTAATCCCCTTATTTTCATAAACGATATAAGTGATATGTAAAGTAACTCTCACTTACAATAATATTTAGTCATAGTATAAAATTAAAAGAGTTATGTTTTACTCAAAAGTGTCAAAACATTTAGGGCCGGGACACAAAAACACGACACGACGTCGTTTCACGATGCGACGTCGTCGTGTCGTGGGAATCTACGACGCACTGGATAGAGCTGGTTAAACCGCCATTACTTAGCGCTTATTTTAAAAGAATTAATAATTGGCAATTGTCCTAATATCGGCTTCGATCGTTATATTATACGTTCTTCTGGGATCCGATTCTCATAGCTCGAAATTCAAATGTAACTTGGAAGCGATACAAGAAAATATCTGTGTGTTTTATAAATGGTGTAAAACGTGACAGCGTGATTATTATGTACGGGAGCGAGGCGCCGACTCACATCACTAAATAACGATCATTATTTACCATTTACCGCAACATGGATTATGTATTAAATGTAAATAAACAGAGACGCAGAACATCTATATATTTTCTGTACATATTTGGTGGTAAACATATGTATTTCTGAAACGTAGAGCCTAAAAGTATCAGTACACATTTTATAAGATGACGAAAAGGATACGGAAAGAAAAAGTGACGATAAAGAACATTGTAGGAAACACTCTTTTCTAATTTTTCTTCTTTGAAACGTTTTGTTTTCGTCATTGAGTGCACAAAGAAAAGCAGTCGATGTCCTACCCCGTATACTGTTATACCACAGTGCTTAGTCGAATTAATCTACTTATAAATGCATTCGGCAGTTTCGATAGCGAAGTAGTGTCTAAAGTCTAAACACACCATGCCGAAATTACGTCGCGTTATAGCGTACAGCCGATCTTCGGTCGTGCGTAAGTTCGGCAGCGATTCAGCGTGTTTTTTTTTCAGCGCTATTGAGACACTGAATACTCGGACAAAATTACGCAAATGAATTTCCGCCGCGTAATTTCGGCTCATCGTGTGTCATATCAGCCGAATGCGTCGGAACGTAATATCGGCCACGGAACTTCGGCCGCGTATCTTCGGCATGGTGTGTTTAGACACGATGTCAAAAATGTATGGGATTTAACATGTCGTGGCGCTTGGCAAATATACATACAAACGACAATCTTTATTGCAAGCAAAGTCGCGTGCGCCACTTCAGTTTTACAATAAAGCGTTTTTGCGTCTTTGTCTGCGGTCGGGTGGTCAAGTAACAAAAACAAATTACATCTAAACGCCTCCGACGGCCGATACGATAATGGAGACAATTAGTCAATGACTATCATTAGTGCTGGACGATTTTATAGCAAGGACTTGAAACTTTGGAGACGATCAAATCATATTTTTTAACAGACAAACAGATCGCGCCCCAAATGTTTATTACCGAGTGGCGAGCTTCCTCTCTCCAGATTATAGAATTTCATGACGTGGTACCTACTGCGTATTTTTTGTCTGCGGCCTCGCCACGTTTATTTATCAAATTAAACATGACAATATTCGCCTGTGATTGGTGATTGCACTGATTTTTTTTTTATGAAATAAGGGGGCAAACGAGCAAACGGGTCACCTGATGGAAAGCAACTTCCGTCGCCCATGGACACTCGCAGCATCAGAAGAGCTGCAAGTGCGTTGCCGGCCTTTTAAGATGGAATAGGGTAATAGAGGAGGGTAGGGAAGGGAAGGGAAGGGAATAGGGGAGGGTAGGGAAAGGAATAGGGTAGGGGATTGGGCCTCCGGTAAACTCACTCACTCGGCGAAACACAGCGCAAGCGCTGTTTCACGCCGGCTTTCTGTGAGAACGTGGTATTTCTCCGGTCGAGCCGGCCCATTCGTGCCGAAGCATGGCTCTCCCACGTATATACTTATTATATTATATACACGATTAACAGCGATTGTGCATGCTATAAAGAATTATCCATCATGGCCTTATGAGAAGTGTCTTTAAACTGAATTTAGACTCGCAGTCAGTAAGATTTTAAAACTCCTTTACTTAGCTGATAAGTCGACAGCTACATTATGTGACATACTCCCATATATAATAGAATATTTACCCAGAGAATAACTTTGCAAGGTCAGGCAGACTCTGTCTGGCACGTTGCAGACGTTAGTTACAATATTATGATATTATACAAAGATACCGGACCTTGAATACGCAGCGTGAATATTTCTATTAGTAGGAGAAACAGGTTTTTGCAAAATATACCTGATAAATGATAATACTTTAGGGTATGTATGTTTCCCTGATTTAGAGTTGACTGTGAAAGCAGCAGCGCTGAAAGAGCAATTTTTTTGGGCAGGCGCCCGACCATCAGGAATTTTCCAATACAAAAGTTAAAAAAAAGTTTATCTTTCACCGCTGCCACTTTCTCAGTGAACTCTATATAGGTACCCATATACACCCTAAAGTACTATCACTTAACACTTTGTTTTGTTACACCCTGTATAGATATATTATAGCGCATTATTCTATATATCTGAGCGGGCTCGATCCTATTTTCCGCGTGTGCCGGAGGGCGGGTGGGCGCGTCGCTACGTCACGGCCGCCGCCCGCGCCGCGCCGCGCCGTGCCCTTCACATTTTGTGTGCATTTTATTGCATTCTCGTTTACATAAACGTGCCACTTTAGAGTCATGCATGGCATGCCATTTTAGGGTCAATGCAGACCGCAACGCGACGCGTAGATGCATTTCTAATTTTGTATGGATTTGACATATTTGCAAGACGTCTCACGCAATTTAAATCTGTCAATAACAGTACAAAATTGGTTTGGATTATTGACCCTTAAGCCCCGCCGCACATTGTCCGAATTCTGATCAGAAACAGTTGAATTTCGCCGGACCGCGACCCCGCACACTATCCGAAATATCCTTCCGGCGAGTTCGAGCTCACTCGGCTCAGTACAAAATGTAAAGAGACAGCGCGGACGTTCAACTGTTTCTGCAAATTTCGGACAATGTGCGGCCGGGCTAAAAGTGCCATTGATGACATGACATTTTATGCATTAACAAGATGACGCGCGCAACTCCGTCTGACTCCGTTTTTGTTTCCGTTCGAAATTCGATTATCGCACGGGAAAAGTACATTTTTCCGAAATAAAAACTATCCTATAGCTTTTCTCGGGACTCAACGTATGCAAAATTTCATCAATATAAATAGAGTAGTTTAAGTTTGAAGAGGTAATAGATAAACCTTCGCATTCATAATAATATTAGTATCAGCGTTACCAGATTTTTTTTGTGCCAAGTCGGGACTTTGTTACTTTTTGAGTGAAAAAGCGGGATTCTTCAGTGAAAAGCAAAGTAAAAAAGGTATACATACTTAAAATCAAAAGTTTTTTGAAGTTTTCATCTTTTTTTGCGTTAAAATAATACGTTTACGTGACAATAGATAGCTAAAGTAGCCAAAGAAAATCCACCCCTCTACCGCCCACACTATTATCTTCATTACGCACTGCTTTCTTTACGTATGTTACGTCTTAGCGTACGTTCGGGCTTTCCCCGAAAAGCGGGACTGAGCCTGTCCCGCGCGGGATATTTAATTTTGATGAAAAAATCGGGACGTCCCGCCAAAATCGGGACGTCTGGCAAGGCACTCTATTATTATTGTCCTGAAGAAAAAGATGATTAAAAATGTTACAATGCATATTATAAAGATTTTGTACAGTTTACAACGTTACTTGGAAAAAGTACAGTATTTATTATTTCATATAAACACCATTAAATCTCGTTAGTTGAAAAATATATAGAAAAGGTAGAGCTCTATAACAGCTTTTTAACTTTACTAACTCATACTCAACATGTTTTGTTATTACTGACAACTGGAATACAATATTATATTAAGTCATACAAACATAGAAATCATTACAAGTATTTATGCTGATATATTGTCATAAAATATGCTGCAAGACCTAGATATAACTATGTCGGCTTTTGTGTTTACAGCAAAGTGGTCATAATATTTTTATGTAATTGCATACTATTTGATGACGCTTGTAAAATACAATGCCAATACCAAATTTTTGTCAAAAACTTTATTAAGAAATAATATTTGAAATTAATTATACCAATGTCTCCTTAAATGTTTATTTTTCACTATGAATGTCTCTGAGTTCGACCATAGATAAGTATATACTTCGTAGTTCAAGACAAAATAAAATAAATATTTTCTCTCTTTACAGACACAACAATGTCAACCGCAGTGGAGAACGGTCTACCGGTGGAGAGGCACAATGGGCACAAGCTGTTCCACGGTACCAACGGTACCAACGGTACCAACGGCACCAACGGCACCAACGGTACCAATGGGACCACCTACGGGACCAAGACAAATGGACACATGTTCCACTGTGAACACCAGTTCCTCCCGACAATGCTGCTGCTGGAAGACAGAGCTAGAGCCATCAAGGTAAGCTTAATTATAATATTGTTTTAAGGAAAAGGACATCCGTTGAGAAATATGCGTAGAGTCGGTTGGATCCGATTATTTAAAAAATAACGGTATCAAAACAGTTAGGGGGCGTCGACAAATTACGTGAGGTGAGGAGGGAGGGAGGGGGTCGAGAGTCCTTACGAGAGACTCGACTGCAATTATACTTAAGGATAGTTGTAATTAGGAAGCAATAAGTAATTTTTTTTTCTTGATTAGGCCTACGAAACTTGGACTTGAACTACTTTTTGGAAGTTAGAAAATAAAATCATTCTCCAAACTAGGCCATAACTATAAGCTCTGGAGAAATAATCATGCTTCTCTTGCAGAACTTGGTTTAAAAAAGGTAGTTCATAGTTTTTTATGTAAAAATAAATGAAATATAATTGAGGATAATACATAATATACACTAATATTAAAAACATGTTGAACAGTTTATAGGAAGTAAGTTCACTCTGTATCCGTCCGTAGATGGCCACGGCGACTCTCTGTAGGACACGGCCTTACCTTAAAAAGGTTGTAAAGGGCACTTTTTACTTATCGACGATAAACGAGTGCTTTTTCTCTAAATCATCTTTAAGAATAAACAAAATTTGCGTACTTATTAAATATAGTGTTAAAATAGTGTTTTAACGATTTTCATAAGATATTAATTGATCTATAATACTTGGCTACACTTCTGCAGTTCTGCACTTCGCTGTTTAGCACCATAAATCATAACAGAAACACATAATAATAATATAATATTAAATTATAATTTGGTAGCGTGAAGTGATTTTTATAACTTTTATTATTTGCAAATAGGTAACAATAAATTCACAATATTCAATATTATTTAAAGCTATACAATCAAAACAGGATAAAATTTCAATAATCGCCATTTTCATATTGCGTCGTAATTCGTAAACTTTCCTTATCTTTGTTATATAAGTTGGAAGCTTAGGTAATAATACTAGGCGCTGTTTATTATTTAATTAAGTTTATCTGCATGATAATAGGTCATACTCGAATTGCTAGATCAATGTCAAGTGAAAAAAATATAAAAACACTTGCGCCAAAATTTGTTTATCGCGACACAACATTTTTCCGTGAGTTAAGAAATTTGTTTTATTAAAAAAAACTCCAAATAATGTTTTTTCTGTGCGCTGCTTAGTTAGAGTACTTGTCAGATAACTCTGCTAGCGCGTGACTGGGGTGTTTTCTTTGCTAATTATAGTACTTTTTGTTTGTTCTAAGCTCTAAGTTTTAATAGGAAAAATTAGTGTCCGATTTTGACTGTGCGCAGACTTATCTGGCGCGCACTACGAGTATGACATAAAATTCGGTAGTGCGGCCCGGGGTAAAATTCTACTTCCGAATTTTGGCCCAAGTGTCGAAAAGGTTGGCCACCCTTGCTCTATGTCCATTCCCGGTACTCATAGTATACCGTTAGTAGTATCTACGTTACTTTTGCAACAAAATCAGTTTATTTTTGTAGGCGTGACCGATTTTGCTGTAAATAATGGAGATACTTTGAGTCCCGAGAAAGGTCATAGAAATTTACTTTTTATCCTGGATAAATGTGCGCGCGATAAACGAACTTTGGCGCAACGGAGTCATCAGCTAGTTTCATATAAACAGGTTATTTGCCCGCCCATTTAAACGCTGTAAGATATGCGGGTTACACGTGTGATGCATGTTAACTGCCAATAAAAGTGCAATGCGTCAATTGAACATTGAGTGAACATTGAGTGAACACTTATAGCTCGTTAACACTTGCTCTGACAATTGCTAAGTTATTTCTTAACCGATAAAATCTTGCCTGAATGGCAAACAGAAACTACAAAACAAAACAACAACAAAAAATCACGTGAGGCACTCGGGGACTGCCGCGGTAAAGCTTTTGCATAGCTCTAGCATCTCGGAATCGGCTCCAACGATTTTCATGAAATTTAGTATATAGGGGGTTTCGGGGGCGATAAATCGATCTAGATAGGAATCATTTTCAGAAAATGTATTTTTATGCGTGTTTTATCGATAATCGATAAACAGAAAAATATGACTCTTCCTGACATCTATTGGCGAATAATAATACTATTTTGTAAGCAACTAATTGTTTTAACGACCAGCAGATGGCGTTATTAAGTAACACGAAGTCAATGAGTGTTTGCTATACCGAGCAAAGCTCGGTCATCCAGTTACTATTATATAATACTAGCGACCCGCCCCGGCGTCGCACGGGTATAAAATATATAGCCACTGAACAAAATGATCAAAATCGATAGCCTATGATCCTTCACGTGGTCTACTTCTTATTTGTGCCAAATAACATAAAAATTGCTCCAGTAGTTCGCGAGATAAGCCCTTTCAAATAATTTCCCCCGTTTTTCCACATTTTCCTATTAGTCTTAGCGTGATAAAATATAGCCTATGTCCTATAGCCTTCCTCGATAAATGGGCTATCTAACACTGAAAGAATCATTTAAAGATTTTAATCTTTAATATATTTTAGTCTTCAAGACTGGAGATATTTCTGATAAGGCCAACTACAGACCTATCTCACTAGTCACTTTTACGGCTAAAGTACTGGATGGTTTGCTTGAGAGACAACTTAAACAACATCTTGACATACACGATGCACACTTTGGGTTTAGGCCAAAGCTGTCCACAGAATGTGCAATTTTGTCTCTTAAGCATATCATCAAGTATTATACCAGCAGAAAAACATGTGTGTATGATGCTTTTCTGGACCTGTCAAACCTAATCTGGTTTGCTATAATGTCCTCTGGTCTAAAATGTCCAAGTGTGGTGTTCCATCTGACACAGTTAAACTATTTAAATACTGGTACGGGCATCAGACAAACCAGGTCAGGTGGCTTGGACACTTGTCCGACGAATATACGTTGGACTGTGGACTGAGACAGGGTGGGTTGTCCTCGCCAATGCTCTTCAATTTCTATGTGAATGAATTGATTGATGAACCATACACAGGTCGGATGCTCCCTTGACGGCCATATTGCCAATAGCATTAGTTACGCAGACGATATGATGTTGCTGAGTCCATCAATCTCAGCTCTAAGGAGATTGATTGGTGTGTGCGAGAGATACGCATTGTCACATGGCCTGGTCTACAACGTTAAGAAAAGCCAGCTGGTTATATTTAAAACTAAAGGTTGTAACTTAGACTCGTTGCCAACAGTAACTCTGAATGGAGGGGCTATTACTAGAGTGTCGTCTTTCAAGTATCTAATGGCCATATGGTGACTGAGGACTTGAAAGACGACTGTGACATGGAAAGGGAACGGAGTGCGATGGCAGTCCGATGTAACATGTTGTCCTTAGATTTGCACGATGTAGTAAAGAAGTTAAATTAACTCTCTTCAGAGCTTTTTGCCAATCTATGTATACGTGCAATCTGTGGGTTGACTACACGCAGCGGGCTTACAACGCTCTCCGAGTCCAATATAATAATGCACTAAGAGTGATGTTGGGGCTTCCGCGATTCTGGAGCGCATCAAATATGTTTGCTCAAACTCACACTGATGGCTTTCAAGCCGTCATAAGAAAGCGAGTAGCTTCTTTGATGAGCAGAGTTCGCGCAAGCACCAACACCATTGGATGATAAGTGATAAAGTTGAGTGTCCAATCATGCGTCATTGGGTGCACATTCATGTTTACGTGCCCAGTGCTGCTGGTAGGCCTCGTAGATATTTTAACTAATTATATAATTCCTGAGTACTAACATAGTTTGTAATGAAATAATTATTGTATTTACTAACAACTTATGGACTCCAGTCTGAAATAAACATTTTTTTTTAAACTACGCAACGTTCTTTGTTCCATTTAGGGAACAAAGGGACATGAGGAAAAAGAAAGCGACTTTGTTAAATCATTTATTTATAATAATAGCTCCCACACCGATTTCGGTGACGGTGGCCGGTTTCATTGAAACCAGGCCAGCTACGCAGGAGTCATTTTTATAGTGACCAAGTGTGTGCGCAGTACACAAGAGCACTCTCTATTCCTTTACTCTCATAACCCAGTGGGACGGACGACCGACACGACTGGCGAGAGATCAGGCGCAGGACCGACTTTTTACATGCCCATCCGACGCATGGATCATCTTACTTGTCAGACAATCAGGTGATCAGCCTGCATTGTCCTAACCAAACTTGGAAATAACATGTTTCCAACGCGGGAATCGAACCCACGACCTCCGAGTCAAGAGCCGCGCTCTATACCACTAGACCACGGAAGCGTTATTTATAATATGTATAGAACTACTGCAATGTTTTCACGCTAGAGGCAGCACCAGCATAGACAGTAAACAAAAAGTTTTCAACATGGCGGATTGTTTACTGTAACTATGATTTACGAGTAGAAGCGCCCTCTGCTCCGACCCTTACGTAATATTATTCCCTATTAGGCAAATTTTAGTTAATCCTGCGAAATAATCGTTACATTCAATAAAATATATAGTACACATAGTGAAAAGATCAAAAATTACTTTAATATGTATGGCTGTATGGAAGAAAGAAAAAGTTTCCAGCAATTATAGATAACACAATAAAGATGCAATAGGTCGACAGTAATTAAGATAGAGGTTTAATCAGAGACCTCTGATACTACCTGACCTGGGTGCTTAGTCAAATTATATTCGAAAGTTGCAATAGCAAAGACATAATATCTAAAACTTATGAGATTTGACATAATACATCGCTAACGCCTAGACTCTGACCGGTTTACATTAATCCAATCCAGCTCTGCATTGTTACTGGATTCAGTACATTCCTGACTCCAGTGCCCGTTTGCATTATTCCAGTAGCAATCCAGTGATGGATTGGATTACTGGATTGGAATAAAGTAAACCGGCCGTATAGCTATAGCATATTATCTGCCAAACTATTCATAATTCATTAAATTAAAGTTTAATCATCATTATGGGCCTGTTTTACCACTTCCTGATAAGTGACGAATAGGCTATCCACCAATTAACTTGACAGATTAAGTATGGGGAATCTGTCAAAAAAGTTGTGAATAGCCTATTCGACACTTTATCAGGGAGTGGTGAAACAGGGGCCTTACTCCCGAAACTGATAAATTTATTTTAGATGTCTAAAGTGTCAAAAACCGTTGAAATCGAAAATCGAAATTAGTTTCGGGAGTAAGGCCCCAGGTAATGTTTCTGAGTAAGGTAGTTAGTATCACATCATTAGTGGTCACTGGTGACTGATCATAACAATTTCTCGTATATAATCATCATCACATCCAGACTTGATGTGCAATCAAAATAGTTTTGGACGCATTCCAAATGGGCGTTTGCTAATAAAATACTTTGCAACTTTTTACGAATAGGCATAAAAATAAAAATATCTGTTTGACTTTTGTATTGCATACTGTGTTACGTAGTTTTACATATTATACTTTGATTTTAAATAATATTTATGAAGTAAGTACTCCTACAAAATCCTAATCAAACAATGAAAAGAACCTGTTTTGTTATTATGCAGAATTAGCTGAAATTATTGATTTGTTCAATAAATTATTATTTCAACTCTGAATAAAACAACTTACTTATACAATAGAAAACTTAATGGTAACCCCCTATAAAGATAAGGACATGAATATTATGTGATAACAAGAAACAAACAAGTAAAGAACCAACAATTGTTACATGCAATAACTTTTACGACACTTACAAGACGTAAAGACTAAAGATAGTAATAATTATTATCAACAATTATTATTATTGTGATAGTGAATATTATATCGGTTTTATTTATTATTTAATATTTATATAATATACAGTTTTTGGCTACTTTTTAGGGTTCCGTAGTCAACAAGGAACCCTTATTTTCCCAGTTTCATTCTGTCCGTCTGTCTGTCCGCGCGGTTTTGCTCAGAAACTACCTATAGGACCTGCAAAGCTATAATTTGGCATGAATACAGTATACACATAATATTAATGATACCGACAAAATGGTATATAAAATCTTAAAAAAATATGTTTTTATGGTACCCTGCCCTACAGATCAAGCGGGGATATTATGAGTATTCATAGATAATTTTCCGATTTAGGGATCCATTTGTGAAATATTAAGTTTTAAAGTGGAAAAAATAGTTGAGTCCAGTTTCCCCCCTTCTACTAGAAACGGTTGCTTTGGAAATGTCAAAAAATTCACGGGAGTAGGAAATATGCTGAATTTAAAAGGAAAACTATCAGGCTAAGAAGACTTCATAAGTTATTGAGTACTAGTCGATCAACTTCAAAAACTAGCAGTACTACGGAATCCTATAAGTATTGCGCGAGGCCCGACACGCACTTGGCCGGTTTTTTTATTTATCACCAGCTAAATTTCTCAGAAATGTTGGCTCTTATTATGGCTGTATGAGCTTTGAGCATATTATTGTTATCATGGCTCAATTTATGACGGACTCCGTGCGTCACAATTCGTTTATCGCGCGGGAACCGTACATTTTTCCGGGATAAAAAGTATCCTATGTCCTTTCCTGGGACTCAAAGTATCTTCATACCAAATCTCAGCAAAATCGGTTCAGCGGCTTAGACGTGAAGGCTACGTAGACATGTACTTAAGTCAATTTAATATTTATACCCAAGATCACGTAAAACCGTTATATTCAGGGTGTAACGAAACTAAGTGTTAATAAGGGTTTAGAATATGTATATTGTATTTGTAAGTGTCCCTTATATCGAGTTCACTGTGAAAGTGGCAGCGCTGAAAGAGCAAATTTATTTTGATACATTTTTGTTTGGGCAAGCGCCCAGCGACAGGAATTTTCTCATACAAAAGTTAAAAACAAAGTGGATCATTCAGCGCTGCTACTTTCACAGTGAACTCAATACAATTAAGGGACTCAAACACACTCAAAAATATTATCACTTTATTATAGGTATTAGGTACTACTTGAAATAACAAATTATAGAGAGTGAATGTAGGGGGAAATTTCAAATCTAAGGCGATTGGGCAAAATAGTAAACTGGAGTACAAAAAGCTGCTGAAAAAAGTTACTAGCCCGATAGGTCAAAAATGTAGATATTAGTACTTAAACCAACGTATCTAGCCTGAGTCAAAACACCTAATTTCGGAGAAGTAACACATTGTACTAATTATTATTATTCATAAGTAGTTCTTATACTTAATATGTGATTAGTCGAAACAAATTCTGAAAAGAAGTCATGCAGCTTAATATACATAATATTGTCTCTTACGGAAAATTAATTCAAATTAAGATTAATTTTGATGTAATTACAATTTAAATAAGTTACTTTATGCTTATTAGATTAAAGAAAACTTGTTTCTAACTTTTGCAACGTCCAACGTCAATTAGTATTCATTCTGCAACCTGCAAAGTATCGAAAGGGAATAAATATATTCGTCTTGTATAGTACCCTACCTACTGTATATGAATAAAATAATATTCAGTAGGTTCTTGACTCTCCTAGGGCACACTAGGGGTCAAACATGAGTCAAGTAACTCCTAAACTGACATATTGATTTTCCCTTGTCAGTCCCATCACTGGTTCGTTAGCGAGATGGTATCAGCACAAGGGTGTCAGGGGGGTGTGAGGGGGTAATGGGGAAGGGGGTAACGGCGGCCATTGACGCAAGTTCTTAATTTGAATTTGTTTTTGATTGTACCAAAGATATAGAGGAATGGATTGAGCATTGACAATTATTATTAGAAATCTCTTGGTAAATCATTCATTGGATCAGTAGTTCAGGCGCTAGGTAGTAGGTACGCTTTTGATACTCAGACTGCTAAAAATTTTACTTTTTTTTGTTTTATCGTAGTCGGTTACTAACAAACTGACCACAAATAAAAATAAGTGATTGTTCAATTTATTAAAACGAAACCGATTCGCGTGAAGTCTATCTGTTTGTTTGCCTGTCCGTCTGTTTTCGCGCTTAAACCACTGAACTGATTTTGATGGGTTAGCCTTTAGGAGATAATTTTTTATCCCGGAAAAATGTACGATACGATATGTATGTCCTGCGATAGACGAAATTTGCAGGCGCAGCGGAGTTGCGGTCGTTATCTAGTTAATATTATGATTTATGTTACATGGCAAGGTATATAAAATATAGTTTATTACTAGATTAAGAGGATACACCAGGGGCTAGCGAAATGAATAAAAAGTACGTGTAATATCTATAGCTGTCTCCCTTACCTCAAGCCTAAACCGCAGAACGCGATAGAGACAACTGCAGAAAATCCAGAAAATCAACGATTCGTTGTCCCCTGATTCCTTCCCCAAAACTTAACCGATTTAAGTATTTTTTCACTAAAGATTAAAGAAAGGCTTGAGCTATGTTCCTATGTTTCGCTTTTTTGTATAATCTAGTCAAATCTGTTTTCTGGACGTTTGAACACAGCGGAAAATCTGACCATTTTTTTGGGTTTTTGAACGTTCATATCTTATTTAATAATTAAATTATGAAAAAAAAGAAAACATAGAGACATTGTATTAGTGGCCGTAGATATTCAGGAAAAAAAATATAACTTTACTAGCATTATCCAGGGAGAAAACAGGGGACAACGTTTGTATGGAAAAAAGGACGGTGTGGACTCCTCTTAATTGATTTACACGGGGTGAAAATCCATATCAATCTTTACAGGGACACGACAGTCAGACATCTTGTCATTTGCTACAATGATCGATGAGCTGGAGCGGGAAACTTTCAGCAACTTTTTAATTTACGGAGAATAAATATTATTTATTACTAGCTGTTACCCGCGACTTCGTCCGCGTCAAAAAATTTGATAAGTTGATAACAAAGAATGAACATTATGAACATGGTTTCTAATTTGGACCATAATTATCTTATGCAACGACAAAAGAATTTTGAAAATCAGTCCACAAACGGCGGAGTAAAATATATAGATGAAACATAAAAAAGTAAAAAATATCCTACTCCTTTTTGGAAGTCGGTTAAAAAGTAGCCTAAGTTACTCCTTATTACATCAGCTATCTGCCAATAAAAGTCCCGTCAAAATCGGTCCAGCCATTTCGGAGATTAGCCGGAACAAACAGACAGACATACAGACAGACAAAAATTCTAAAAATTGTTATTTTGGTGTAAGTACCGTCTAAATATTCATATGCATGTAGTAAAAACGGTTATTTTAATATTACAAACAGACACTCCAATTTTATTTATATGTGCATAGATGTGTATAGATAAGTCTATCAAACATTTTATTAAGTTCCATATAATTATTAATTAAAAAATACTCATTTACTTAATATTAAAATATGTAAAACAGCATAATTGTATTTTTATTAGTATTTACGAGAAAGGTTAGAATAATTTAGTTAAACAAAAAACAAATGTTGGATTACATAGACACTTTAAGTAATAAAGAAAATATTAGAAAAAATATTTTGTTTACCTTTCCTTATCTTGCAAATAGAACGCAAAGAGTTGAAGTTAATTCTAAAAGGTCTAATGGTAGTAAAATAAAGCTAGGTGTTCCACAAGGATCTATTTTAGGTCCCTTTCTTTTTCTCATTTACATAAATGACCTACCTTATCTAGTTAAAGATAAGCATGAGATAGTACTTTTTGCTGATGACACTTCACTAATTTTTAATGTGAAGCGACAACAATATAATTACGACGAGGTAAATAGTGCTCTCTCAAAAATAGTACAATGGTTTAATGCTAATAATTTACTATTAAATTCTAACAAAACGAAATGTTTAAAGTTCAGTTTGCCAAATGTTAGACAAGTACAAACCAATGTACTATTAAATGATGAGAAAATGAAATTAGTGGACACCACTATTTTCCTAGGTATAACTTTAGACAGTAAATTACAGTGGGGTCCGCATATTGCAAATCTGGCGGATAGGCTCAATTCTGCAGCATATGCTGTTAAAAAAATCAGTGAAATAACTGATGTAGAAACAGCGCGACTTGTTTACTTTAGTTACTTCCACAGCATTATGTCCTATGGAATCCTTCTATGGGGAAATACAGCGGACATTAATTCAATATTCGTGCTGCAGAAGCGTGCCATACGTTCTATTTATAAGATGTCATCGTGTGAATCCTTAAGAGAAAAGTTTAAGGAAATAAATATTCTGACCGTCGCATCTCAATATATTTTGGATAACGTACTGTATGTAAGAAAGAACTTAAATAGTTTCAAAAAGAAAAGCGACAATCATTGTTTTAACACTAGGAATAAGAACAAATTAGAAATACCAGTGATCAGACTTAGCAAAGTCAGCAAATCTTTTAAAGGCCAGTGTATACGCCTGTACAATAGAATCCCAGAAAACGTTCAAAATCTCTCTATCAATAAATTTAAAAATGTAGTAAAAGAACGTTTGTGTACTAAAGCTTATTATAAAATCAATGATTTCATCGACGACAACACACCTTGGGAATAGGGTGGTTCTTACAGGCTACTAGTATATTTTTTATAAGTAATTCCTATTGTAAATAGTTCTAAGTCATAATATTGTTATATAACACAGTCAAATTAACTAGACGCATGGTGATGACGTCATTACGCTTGCATGTACATTCCAGTGGTGCGTCAGGTTAATATAATGTACATCCCGGGATGTAATGTACATGAATGTGACCGTATTGTACTGTTATATGTTTTAAATTGTAATTTTCCATCTTTTTAGTAAAAGATGGCCCCGTGCGAGTTTGTTACGCCGGTTCTTCTCGCCGGGTTAGTTCCCGAACCGGTGGTAGGCACCGTAGTATCGACGTTCGGTAAAGTTTTTGTAAAAGAATTTCTCCGAATAAAAATATTTTTGATTTTGATTTTGAATAATAATTTTGTCGTAGATACTTGGTAGATACCAACAATTTTTTTTATATAATTGTTTATGAAATGCTATCAAGTTTAGGAGCGATTAGAATAATCTTAACTTATCTTTAAATTCCTTATGCTAATTTGGTCTATCTTTTAATTACTGTGTTAAAGTACAGTGTTACGGTCGTGTATTTGCCCGTTGTGAATTCATTAAAAAAGTAAGATGGAAATATCCGAAGTGAGGAAACACGTGTTACCCATTCGTCCGTATCCACTGTTCGATCAAGTGAGTTTTAAATTTCGAATTATTTAATTAAATTTTTAAATTTTCATTTGAAATTCGAAATTTAAAAATTTAAAATAAGTATACGTTTATTCGAATGTAAGAATGTAAAAAATTGAATTATTTACCTATTCCTTGTTTAAAAGACTATCCAACAATGATATTGTATGAAAAACTCAAAGCTCTCCAACTATTCCAACAATCTAATTAAAATTATTTCTTTCAACATTATTTTTATTTCTAAGAAGAAAAGAGGTAGGTATACTATTATAAAATATGATGTTAAAAATGTTAAAAAATAAGTGTTTTTGTTATACTTAATATTAAATAAGTAAGTATAGAAAAATCATATTATTTTATGTGCAAAATGAAGGTAATAGACAAGACGTGGTCAAATCTTTTCCTAGAATCATTATTATTATTTTCTCATGAGTTAATAGGAGGAAACAGTAATTGTTACTAGATATACCTACTATTATTATCTAGATTCAGCCGATTGTGCTGTAATTTGTGATGTAATGCTCTAAGCCGGCCATTACTATGCCGCTAGTTGTATCTAATCTAATCTAATCTCGGCGTGGGTTAGGAGATTGCAACCGAAAATAACTAGATAGTAACTAGATATATTTTCTATCAATATACTTAAGCCGAAAAATCGATTTACTAGAACATAAGGCCTGTATTCACTTTAAGTGCGAGTGCAGGTGACACACTTGCTTTCTCCTGATTACTAATCACCTGCACTTATTACTAATCAAAGTGAATACATGCCCATATAGAAGGAGTGACTTTGATTTGCGGAAACCCATAGCTCACAATTTGATTATATTTTTAAATAGCTGCTGTCCGCGACTTCGTCCGCGTCAGCAAAATGTGATAACAAAGATAATAAAAAAGAGAAAAAATCCCCTTTTTAGGGTTCCTTTATAAAAAAGTGAAATATATCCTCCCCCTTTTCGGAAGTCGGTTAAAAAGTAGCCTAAGTTATTCCTTACTACACCAGCTATGTGCCTAAAAAAGTCCCGTCAAAATCGCTCCAGCCATTTCAGAGATTAGCCGGAAAAAACAGACAGACAGACAGACATACAGACAAAAATTGTAAAAAATGTTGTTTTGGTGTCTGTACCCTATAAATATTCATATGCATGTAGTAAAAACGGTTCTTTCAATATTACAAACAGACACTCCAATTTTATTTATATGTATGTATAGATTTTTATCAGTTCACGCTTTTATTAGCTTCACTTGTAAGTTGTAACTATGTATGAAAATCTTGGAATATTAAGAGGATACACCAGGGGCGAGAGAAATTGAAAATAGGTATTTGAAAATGTATTGCTGTCTCACCAATCTCAAGTCTCCCACCGCAGAGCGCGATAAAGACAATACGACAAAAGTTCTAATAAAAGAACAGAAAATCTTCGATTCGTTGTCCGCTGATTCCTTCTCCAAAACTTAACCGATTTAAGTATTTTTTTCATTAAGAATTAAAGCAAGGCTTGAGCTGTGTTCCTATGTTTTATTTTTTTTGTATATTTTAGCCAGTTTTGTTTTCTGGGTGTTTAAACACAGAGGAAAATCTTGCCATTTTTTTGGGTTTTTGGACGTTCTTATCTTTTTTAATAATAAAATTATGAAAAAAAAGAAAACACAGGGACATGCTAATAGTGGCCATAGATATTCAGGAAAAAAATTATAACTCTACCGGCATTATCCAGGGAGGAAACAGGGGACAGCGTTTGTATGGAAAAACGGCGGTGTGGAATCCTCTTAATTTGACCCACTTCCCGGTCTGTTCTGATGACAATACATGACTAGATAAGAAACGTCATTACAAATCCAATATAGCGGCCTCCCTATAACGGCGCGCGGCGGACAGGCTATTTGAAATGCACCCCCATGATATGGGTATCAAATGAAAGGGTTTGCTGTCCGGAATACGAAAAAAATAGTCACGTGACTTAAATCCAACATGGCGGGCATCCAAAACGGCGGATTGGCTAAAGAGTGTTTTTTAGTTTTTTTAACTATTATATTATTACCATTAGCAATATCCTACGAAAATGTATCCATAACCTACAGGCATAGGCATGGCCAATGGCCATCTATATATATATATATATATATATATATATATAGTCGGTCAAATAGCTAGTGAGTGAGTAATAAATTGTAAATATGGCATTATCCGATTCATTTCAGAATCAGAGTTTATTTTGTCGGTGGCAGGCAACTTAGTTTCTTCGTTCGACTTTCAAAAAGTGTAGAGAGACTTCCAATCCTACACCTCCACTTCAAGTCAGGCCACCCAAAAAAATTTAAAAGTTTTGATAATCTCTTTCTTTGGGTAAAGACACGGCCCGCTAAGCGTTTGTCTAGGTTTCAAACTTATACTTATATTTTGGGGGCCTCCGAAAATGTTTGATTAAGGCTCATAAGGCTCACTACGCGACAATAAACATCTCGTCTCTTCGGACGACTTTCTCAAGATCCTTCTTCCTTCCAGGTAGAATCTCGTCTGTCGGGTCTGGTGCTGTGCGGGGGGACGCTGCGGCGGGTGGGGGAGGTGTTTACGAGGGAGATGGAGAACGGCCTGAGGGAGAAACCCTCCAGTCTGCAGATGGCCAACACATATGTACCTGAACTGCCCGATGGCACAGGTAGGTCTTACAGTTGTGACACACCGATGATAGATGTTAAATTAATTTAATATGAAATCAGCTTTCCAATCACAAATTAATATAAAAACTTTTTGTAATTTAGTTGTGGGGGTCATCCATAAAGTATGTCACACGTAATACGCGTTCAGATGTGCGCGCGGATTCAGCTCGCGTGTTTTCCCGAACGCTACGGCAGAAAACGCGAGGGAGGGGGAGGCGTGTGACAAGGAGTGGTCCTACTTTTTGTGACTCATATTTTTTTAAATTTAAAAATCGCGTGATAGATGATCTCTGAACGTTTATGGATGGATTAGTGATGGATGGCGTGTGGTTATTATTATTATTATTGCAAAGTTTCCTTACATACTTTACAGAAAGTTTTGTCTTAAAGAAACCTTAGACAGAAAACATGTTTTAAAAAAATACTAGTATTTATCATAAACATTGCTGAAAATGTCATTGACCTGGCGCATTCACGCTCATGAAAGAATAAAATATGTAGAATCCTATTTCAGAACCCTAATGTTTCAGAGGAAGGAGTATTCCTGGCGCTGGACCTGGGCGGCACCAACATGAGGGTGCTGCTGCTGGAGCTGCGAGGAGGAGAGCTGATCAGACAAGACGTCAAGCAGTACCACATCAAGTGAGTTCCATTGACTAAGGAGTCAACGGTACTGACCATGACTTTAATATGCTTTTGTTTTCATAATTTTAACCCATCATAAATTCCCAAGCGGCAGCCGTATGCCGCATAACAATTGAAAATCTATTGTGTCTGCGATACCCACAATGGAGGTGTTAACGAATCATTTGGCGGTTGGCGTCAGTACCGGTTTTACCTACTACCAGCACCCTGGGCGAGATTTCTTATTAAGGTGCTGGTAAAGAAAAAATTGTCAGATGACTGGTTAGCATCTCATTAATTTAGATCAGTAGTTAAGGAGCTATGCAATGAAATATGAATGTCGCAGCCGACTGGTTTAAATAGCCGTTCAATCAAACAGCTAGCCCTTTCACATTCTTCGCAACACAGGTCCGCTCAGCTCTGGTGGAAACGCAACTTAATTTTCCATTTTCTATTTTCAGTGACGCACTAAGGTTCGGGCCTGGTGAGGACTTGTTCAACTTCCTGGCAGACTGCGTCCACGATTTCGTCAAATCAGAAGGATTGGAAAAGGAAGCTATGGCACTGGGTAAAAAAACACAAAATACAACAACAATTAAAATTAAAGATTCGAGAAAAAAAGAGATAAAATCATAAAATATCTGAAAATAGAAGTTTAATGTCATAATCAAAATGAAGTATGAAATACAGTACAGAGCTACGCTTGAATCATATAGTATACGACAATCCTCAGATCTTTATTGAACGACAAAAAAAAACATATTTATTAAACATACAAGCAAAACACAGCCAGAGTTAAAGATAATCGGCCAAGTGCGAGTCGGACTCGCGCGCGAAGGGTTCCGTACCGTTATTGAGCAAAAATAGACCAAAAAATGTGTTTTTTTGTATGGGAGAGCCCCCCTTTTTATTTTATTTAACATTTTTTTATTACACATAATATATTTAAGGCCTTTGTGAAAATGTCAAGTCCCTACCTGTTGCCATTATTGATATTGAGCAAAAAAGGCTAAAAAAATTATGTTGGTTGTATGGGAGTTATATGTATGTAGCCCCCCTTAAATATTAATATTATTTTGTTTTTAGTATTTGTTGTTTTGGCGGCAACAGATATACACAATCTGTGAAAAAATTCAGAAGTCTAGCGGTTCTTGAGATAGCCTGGCGACAGACAGACAGACAGTCAGACAGACAGACAGACGGACAGACAACGAAGTTTTGGTAATAGGGTCCTTTTTACCCTTTGGGTACGGAACCCTAAAAACGTTTGCGAGAGACGTTAGCAACTTTGTTAAATTCTATTTATTGTCTGAATTGTAATTCTAAAGCTATTGTTAATATCCTAATTCTATAAAGCGGTGAACAATCATAAGTCCAATTATTCCAGGTTTCACATTCTCCTTCCCGATGAACCAGCACTCCATCTCCTCTGGGGAGCTGGTGACATGGACCAAGAGCTTCAAGTGCAGCGGCATGGAGGGCCTGGATATGGCCGCTGAGCTGCAGCGCTGCCTGGACCAGAGAGGTCTACGTGTGACTGTCCAGGTGCTGCTGAATGATACTACTGGCACGCTGATCGCAGGAGCACATACGGACCCGGAAGTTGCGGTAGGTTCCTTCTTACCTCAATATGATACCATCGAGGAAATTGATGAGGCAGTTGACAAACCAACGTCATTTGGTCGGGTCATGTCAATTCCGGCCAATTCAGACTGCAACGCGACGAGGCGAGGCGCGGCGGCATAAATTTGTATGGATTTGACAGATTTCAATTGCGTGAGACGTCTTGCGAATCTGTCAAATCCATACTTTAGAAATGCGTCGCGTTGCGGTCTGAAATCAACCCTAAGGGTCAATTCAGACCGCGTCGTGGCGAGGCGAGGCGCGGCACACAGGGCCCCCGCTACCATATGTGCAATGTGTGCAATGCACACGGGCGCCATACTCTAGGGGCGCCAAAACTAAAGCCCCAAGGACTTGCACTTGGCCGATTTTTGTTTGCTTTATTTCACCCACTTACCATAAATAAAAAATAGAAAAAACTTGCCTTAAGGGGCGCCAAAATCATTTTTGCACACAGGCGCCAATAGCCCTGGCGGCACAAATTTGTATGGATTTGACAGATTTCAATTGCGTGAGACTGTCAAATCCATATACATTTAGAAGTGCATCTACGCGTCGCGTTGCGGTCTGAATTGACCCTTAATGTTAATAAAACTAACGTTACTAACTTAAGCCTTGACCAGTGTTCATATTTTAATGTTTGCATGTCAAGAAAATCGACCAAAATATGTGAGACACTGTAAAATTGTACCATCTTATATGACCATATTTTTGCAAATAAAGATTATTATTATTAGGTATAGTTCTTAATTATAACATTTTAAACTTTCGCGTTGCACTATAATGAAACTTTTTAATCGGGGACTCGACAGTCCCCTCGTGACCACGGCCGTTGCAACACGGCCGAAACGTCGAGAAAAAGTATGTACTCTTAGTAGCATTACTACTTAAATAAGTCGCGTTAAGTCCCGATTAAAAAGTTTCATTAGTTCTTAATTACTCAACCGTATCTGACTATTGTAAGAGCCCAAAATTATCAAAACTTATTTATCGGGACTTTAGAAATGCTACTACCTACGCTTCTACATCCTTTTTTCTCGACGTTTCGGCCGTGTTGCAACGGCAGCGACGGCCGTGGTCACGAGGGGTAAGTCCCGATTAATAATATTATAATGGAAAACTTATTTTCCAGATCGGATTGATCCTAGGCACCGGTTCTAATGCGTGCTACATGGAGAGAGCGGAAAGGGTCCAACACTGGGAGGTATCCCACGAGAGGGTCAAGGATGTGTGCGTGGACATCGAGTGGGGAGCCTTCGGGGACAATGGCTGCCTGGACTTCCTGAGGACTGAGTTTGATGATGAGGTGGATGCTAACTCGCTGCTGGCTACATCTTTCACGTAAGTTTCTTATTCCATTTTGGTTGTTAACACGCAGTCAATAATTGCGTGCAATGCTACGTTTGAAGTCTTTGTGGTTAATTTTTTCTATAAACGGAATTGTAATAATAACATTTTTTTTATAAGTTTGGTAGAATACCTAATAGCTCCTAATAGCTTTGTCCACACTGTGCCTTTTTTTGTTCATCAAGGGCATGCGTTATATAGCGCAGTCAACAGCGCACGTGAGGCATGCCCGCGACGCTATGACACTTTTCTTTCCAGCGCGGGTGGATTTTGACGCATTCAATTATTGAATATGCCAAACGAAAGTTGAATAAAAAGATGATGATGAAAATTTAAGATGAAATTGCATAGTGTGGACATAGCTAATTATCTACTGAACGACACTATAATATTATTATGAACTCTTTATCACTATTGGTATAAGTTGTACAAAAAAGGTATTTTCTATTCTATTCTATTGGTTGTAATTTTGTTTATGATTTTTTCAGATTCGAGAAGTACATTGGTGGAAAGTATCTTGGCTCCCTGCTCGAGTTCGTTCTGAAGGGTCTAGCAAGGGATGGACTGTTCCCCGCAGCGCCCAAGAAGGACTCTCTTCAGTCAGAACACGTCAGTTTGTTTGAGGAGTAAGTTTTTTCATAATCTATTATTAAATTTAAGTATTCTTTTTTTTATGAAATAAGGGGCAGCTGATGGAAAGCAACTTCCGTCGCCCATGGACACTCGCAGCACCAGAAGAGCTGCAGGTGCATTGCCGGCCTTTTAAGAGGAAATAGGGTAATAGGGGAGGGTAGAGAAGGGAAGGGAAGGGAATTGGGGAGGGTAGGGAAGGAAAAAGGGTAGGGGATTGGGCCTCCGGTAAACTCACTCACTCGGCGAAACACAGTGCAATCGCTGTTTCACGCCGGTTTTCTGTGAGAACGTGGCATTTCTCCGGTCGAGCCGGCCCATGAAGCTATGCATTTGTTTTAGCTTCGTGAGCCGGCCCATTCGTGCCGAAGCATGGCTCTCCCACGTCTAAATATAATCTTATATGGCCTAAAAAGTTGACTCTATGTTATCCTACCTATTGCTTAACACGGAAGCTTCTTCAAGAAGAAGATGGAGATATTCAACGTGTTCGATGTCCGGGCCGTACACGCAGGAATTTGGCTTATGATCTATCCTTACTTGTCACTTACTCTTACTATCTCGTCCACTGGTATGCGACAAGAGGACGATTCATTTGGTCATTTGCTTTACTACATACGCGTATTAGGTATTGGGCCAATATCTAAGAGATGTAGATGTACATATTAGATAGAAAGACTGGACCTCTGTAAGACTATTGTAACATAACATACCTATTGTAATGGTACTTTCTGCAAATAAATAATTCTTATTCTTCTTCTTCTTATTGGAAAATTACATAGTCGATATCATGTCATAATATTATCCTCTTCCTTTGTAACCTGCAAAGCTGATAGTATGTAAAATCCTTATTATAAGCTTTTGTTTTTTGCTTCCAGGGAGGCTCTCCAAGGTTCTGTGGACAAGACTGCGGCAGCGCTGAGCGCGGCGTGCGGGCTGACGGTGTCGCGGTCAGACGCGCTGGTCGCGCAGCACGCGTGCGCGCTCATCTCCAACAGAGCCGCACAGTTGGTGTCAGTCTGTGAGTTGACTTTTAAGCTGTTTTCTTATACCTCTACCCATGAGCTATGATAATATTGGTAGAGCCATACTTCGGCAAGAATGGGCCGGCTTGACCGGTCAAATACCACGGGCTCACTGAAAACCGGCGTGAAACAGCGCTTGCGCTGTATTTCGCCGAGTGAGTGAGTTTACCGGAGGCCCAATTCCCTACCCTTCCCTATTCTTTTCCTTACCTCCCCTACCCTGTAATCCTATTCCCTCTTAAAGGACCGGCAACGCACCTAAAGCTCTTCTGATGTTGCGTGTGTTTACGGGCGATGGAAGTTGCTTTCCATCAGGTGGCCCGTTTACTCTTTTGCCCCCTTATTTCATTAAAAAAATATATAGAAATTACAAAATTAGTATTCGCCAAGTGTATGTATTTTGTTTCGTACTCGTATTGACTTGCCATGTCAATACGAAATAGAGCGTCCGTGGCCTAATGGGTAGACCTTCGGTTCGCACTCCTAGAGGGTGCAGGTTGGAACCCGGGTGGAGGCGTATACCTATGAGATATTTTCTGATCTCAAGTACATAATACGGACGCTCGTACGGTGAAGGAAAACATCGTGAGGAAACCCGCACATAGTTGGTCCCAGACGTATTGACTAGTTCTTTCCTCTGGACTAGGCCGACTATGATGCGAGAATGCCGTATGCGCTTGGGCAACCATACGGACATTTAAAAATCTTGTCCCAGGCACTACAGTATTTGAGGAGTGGTTACTTCGCTCTGAAAAATACTGTATAAATCATCCACAACGGATGTAAAGGCCTAGTTTTTTGACTTGCCATGGTACTTTAACTTTAAAGCTCTCTGATACCAATAATGATAATTTGGCCCAGTGTATGCCTCCAGCCTCGCCACAACAGCATCTTATATCCTATACTTCCTTGTATAAAAGCTGATACTCGACAATCACTGGTCATTCTAAGGTTATTGGGGGCATGTGCAGTGAAACTTTCAGCTTGTCCAAGGTGTAATAAAACTAAGTGATTGATGATAATCCTTTAGAGTGTGTACTTGTCTCTTATATATAGAGTTCACTGTAAAAGTAGCTGCGCTGAAGGAGTTTCTTTTTGTGATTTGTATGGGCAAGGTGAAAAAAAATTACTCTTTCAGCGCTGCTATTTTCACAGAGAACTCTATTTAGGGGACCCATACACAGTACACACCTTAAAGTATTAACTATTATCTCTTAGTTTTGTTACACCCTGTATATAATGACGATAATCTGACTGCTGTGGGCTCTAATTGCTCTATTATCTCGATTTGACGCTTTTTTTTTGTACTCCAGGCCTAGCGACCCTGCTGCGGCGCATCGACCGGGCGCACGTGTCGATCGCGGTGGACGGCTCCGTGTACAAGAAGCACCCGCGGTTCCGCTCGCTCATGGAGAATTACATCACCCTGCTGGCGCCGCACCATCAGGTATTGTATATTGTTGTTCAGGCCTATCGACCCTGCTGCGGCGCATCGACCGGTCGCACGTGTCGGTCGCGGTAAACGGCTCCGTGTGCAATAAGCACTCGTGGTTCCGCTCTTTTAAAATAATTTTGAATTTAAATGAAATGACGAATTTGATATGATTTCCATAAAAATATAGTTAAGGGAAGGACAACGTGATACGCTCCATAAATTTTAACACTTGCACTGAAGTCAGCTAAGTAGCCGATTAAGCCATATAAATTTAACACGGCTACTTTAACCTACATCTATAAGTTGGAAGGCATAATATACCGAATTACCGAATAGTCAGGTTACAAAATATTGGCTAAAAAAACTTTTTTCCAGTTCAAACTCATGAGCGCCGAGGACGGCAGCGGTAAAGGGAGTGCGCTCACAGCGGCCATCGCCAGAAGAATCGCTGCCCGGTCTCCTTAGCCGGCTAATCAATTTATCGTTTGAGTAAATTTATCAAATGAGTAAAGTAGATGTAATAGACTTGAGTGACTGCGATAGGTATATTGAGTATGTAAAATATGTTAGATACATACATATCCGAATATTACAATAAGGTTTAGCCAGTTTAGCCAATTTAGCTTGTAATTCCAAGCTTTTCTGGTAAACTTTTTGAAGATGTACTATTTAATAATTGGAAGTATAATTTCATCCCACTTATGAAAAAATAATTTATTTTACACTCGATATTGTTTTGTATATAAAATGGTTTTGTACAAAATAAAATTTAACACAAATTGAGTGTAATACAAACATAATTTGTGTAGTAAGTTTATTACATTCTCATTTTATTATTATTTTTATAAATTTATAATGATAGGTATGAATATTTTGATATATTAAGTAGAAATAATCTCGATGAATTTAGAGATATGTAGTTAGTTTCTACAGTTATCTTTATTAAAGTTGTTTTCCTAAGCATAGGTACCATCATATAGTATACACAGTCAAATAGCTAAGACCTAGGTCTCTCGTTAATATTATGTTCCAAGCCACGAAACTAGTGAATAAAAAAATTATAATATATTGTGAATCTAGTGAGTTGGATCATAGGTTTTCTTTAAAATTGATACTGTATGAAGTACGCATTTGTTGTAAAAGATAAGTTTATCATCTTGATATTTTATTAATTTATATATTTTATCACTTGTAGATAGTTGTTAATACCGATATTGAATTCTATCTTCATGGAATAAGGTAGACAATCGAACTACACTCCCATCCCCGGTAAAATGCTATCATTGCTGGGTATTAAATTTTATTACTGGCATATTTATTTCAACTTGTAATCATGAATCTGTCTAGTTTTATCACATTGATTATGTCTATGATCGAAACCTCGAGCCTAGTCATAAAATTCCATACGAAAGGTTGTTATTTTGGAACTTGGCTCTTGACTTGAAGTATAGAGTGACATGAAATATTGATATGCGTTACAATAGTTATATTTTATACTTTAGGTATAAATTTTTTAAAAAGACAACTTATACTGAAAAACTAAAGACTCGTCATATCAGTAAAGAATTGTATGTTTATGTAAATATATTGCAGCCTCTTCTCGTTGGCATAAGATGGAAAAAGCACAGATGATCACAAATGTGTGGGCAGTCCCATGATCGACGTTATTTGTGCATAGATAGCAGCCGCTATTTAATGTCTCAATCATGGTAAGCCATCGTTGTCCAACGTTGAGGCCTTTTAAATGCATTTGTAGTAAATAGATTAATTATTATAGCTGCAAGATATATCGTGCCATACTCATTAGAAAATAATTGTATAAAATATATATTTAAGTAAATTGTCCGCTAAGCCGCACAAAAATACACTGACTACAGGGATTTTCTTAGTACAGTAACATCTTGCTAGTAAAAATTATGTCCAAACAGGGTTATGTTTTGATAACACAATAAATTAAGTTTATATCTGTTATGATCAGCTATCCAGTGCCAATAACTAAGAATATTACTATATTTTAATATTTTCAATTTACTATAAAATAAGAAGAATTTTATAACACAACTTGCAGCTCTGTTAAACCTAGACTAGACCTAGATATTGATGTTGTTATATATTTTTAAGAGATTTATATAATAAACAAATTAAATAAAAATGTGTCTTTTAAATGCAGAATCGGGAGAAAACTCAGTTGGCTAAGATTAGCCATTTATGTTAGCCATTAGCTATTCTCATTGTAGATCCCATGCCATTCTGGCTAACTGAAAGTGGCTAAATGATAAAAGGGTTAACGCGACCAAATTACTTAGGTTCGCCATCTACCTCTCTTTTTATACAATTTAGTCTTCAAAAGATATACTTTTAAAGACCGATCACAGCTAACATTGAAATGACATAAGCCGACCAAACGACGTAGGTCTGTCAATTGCCTAGGAATCAATTTCCTCGATGGTACAAAAGGTCTTAATAATAAAACAAAAACAATTATAATAAAAGTATATATTTATTGTATAAATTAGGAACGAATTTGTCAGGCTAACAGAACGACACTTCTTCATCGCTGTCTGTCCCGTTGACTGTTCTGACTGGTGTTCTGGTCAGGATTCTGGCGCTGGTCAGGACACTTCCACCTTCTCCCTGGCCTTCCTTAGGATGCTCTGTAGCTCGGAGGCGGACGTGGTCTTGTACTGCGCGAACAATCCCCACCAGTGGAGTGAATTATAGGGTTATTGCAAGATAAGAAGGTAAATATTGAAGTAGACATATAATGAAGGCCTTTGTGAAAATATCAAGTGCCTACCTGTTGCCATATCGAGCAAAAAAGGCCAAAAAATTATGTTTGTTGTATGGGAGCCCCCTTTAAATATTAATTTTATTTTGTTTTTACCGACTTCCAAAAAGGAGGAGGTTATACGTTCGGCTGTATGTATCTTTTTTTTTTTGTATGTTCAACGATAACTCAGCCGTTTGTGATCCGATTTTCAAAATTCTTTTTGTGTTGTATAGGGTTTGACTCGAGTTTGGTACCATGTTCACAAAAGTGGTGATCTGATGATGGGATCCTGGGGGAATCGAGGGGACTCCTTGAAATTTGTATGGAAATATATAGTGATTTCAATTTTTTCTGAAGCAAATGCTACCAAAAAGTAAGATTTCGCACCAGGTTATACCCTGGATCCGAAGGTACCCAACAGAACTTTTGAATCCTTATAGATACAGGTTCGGGGATTTTGGCGTTGTTTAAACAACTGAAAGCATAAGCCAACACATAAATTTATTTGATCATCATCATCAAAATCATAATTATGCCATGGGTCATCCCATTATGACCCAATTATTGATGCTTTTCGTGATATTTTGCATCGAAGCAGATGTTTTTGATGATTATTTCGCTGTTTGTGGACAGATTTTCAAAATTCTTGTGTTGTTGTATAGGGTATAATCTTGATTTTGTATAATAATTACGAAAGTGGTGAGCTGATGATGGGATCTATTAGCAATCGAGAGAAATCCTTGAAATTTATCAAAAGACTCATAGTGGTTAAAATGTTGTTTCTAGTAACTTAAACATATGTTACGAATAAGAGAAAGTTCATACGAAGGTGTCTCTTGGTCCAAAGGCACTGAACAGAACTCCTGAACCTTTAAAGATAAATGTTTGGAAATTGCAGCATCGCTTAGATAACTGCAGGCATTTACCACAATTTCGCTTACAGTAACATAATGTGAATAGTTAACATTCGTAGTGGTTATTTACGCATAAAGCCTTATCTTGTAAATAACTAAAAAGAGTGAAATTATTATTTTTAACAAAAAATTAAAACCGACTTCCAAGGTAAAAACAATTATAATATGAACTAAAAAGTATTAAATAACTCTTACTCTATAATAGTGCCTTTTTCAGAATTCGTCTAAATCTCAACTATTTCTGTACATACTACAGTCTTCATTACTTTGAAGTCGGTACCAGTCCCAAAAGCTTCAGATATTCTGACATTGACTGAACTCACGATAAAATTAGCTGGTACCGACTTCAAATAATGAAGACTGTACAGTATGTACAGAAATAGTTGAGATTTAGACGAATTCTGAAAAAGGCACTAATAAAGAGTAAGAGTTATTTAATACTTTTTAGTTCATATTATAATTGTTTTTACCTTGGAAGTCGGTTTAAATTTTTTGTTAAAAATAATAATTAGTATTTGTTGTTATAGCGGCAATTATACAACGAAGTCTCATGAATAGGGTTCCGTTTTCACCCTTTGGGTACGGAACCCTAAAAACAAAAAGTATTTATAAAGTCTGTTATATTGATTACATTAATACATTGCATTGTAATCTCATAACTAGAATTTGCCAGCAACGTGATAAAGTTATTTACCTACGTGGAAATCATAGATAAAAGCAGCAAAAGTAATTTAAATCTGGGACTTCCTTCCCATATGGACGCTGTTAAGCATTTCTAATCATCCCACAAAAAAATACGTAACTATTAAGTTATGAACGCAGTCATTTTCTTTGGATCATATTTTAGAACAAGACTGTATTCATAACTCAACAAAAAAAATGTGGGTTAGTACACAAATGCACAGCGACCATATCTGCTAAACTGTGCTGAAAGGATGTGAAAGAAAGAAGTCCCTGATAATAGGCCTTATATCCTATGAAGTGTTTTTAAAAAAGCAGAACTGCCTTTTTAATACTACTACCCTTTCTAACGACTACAGGCCATTTAGCCGAAACATTTTCAGGCCATTTAGCCGAAACATTTTCGTTTTCGCTTTGTTATAGAATCGCCGATCAAAATGTATGGAATTGACATATTAGACGAGTCGAACGTCAACGTCATATTAAATTATTAACGAACGCTTATGTCGATTCCATACATTTTCATCGGCGATTCTATAACGAAGCGAAAACGAAAAGATTTTGGCTCACCCCCCAGGAATAAGTTCTTACAGGCCAAATCAGCTTATCGTATAGTCTCTTACCCCGGACACGTTTCGCTGGACCAACACGTGGCTGTACAGGCGCTTGCCCTCCTCCTGTCCCAGCAGCCGCTCCAGCTGGGTTCGTGACAGCGAGAACAGCTGGTGACCAGGCACGCGCAGCTGTTTCTGCGCCGTGCTGCTGAAACCCTTCGCTTCCAACCATTCAACGACCTCGTCTGGGTTGGATTTCTAGAAATGGACAAGAATTACTAAACATGAGAAATACGATTACGGAAGTCATTCACTTTTTAGTTGTGAGATAGAGTACTAGACCCACGGAGCTAATACTTTGTATTATCTCCGTGACTAGACCTAAGCAGTACCTTGTACAAGTTTGAATAATGGGCATGGGGAATTCCATGCTCAATTGAGCTCCTATTAGTTTTAGCCTTTCTCGATAAATGGGCTATCTAGATGAGACTGGTCCACAACGGTCGAGCAGGTCGTGGACTACATCAGGAGCAAGACCCACTTCGTCTTGAGGGTCGAGCGTTTGGAGTCCCGCCACAAAGTCAATTTTAGCTCCTTTGTGGTGAGGGTCCCGACGCATCATCTACCGACCTTCGAGAAGGAGGAGTTCTGGCCGATTGGAGTCGTCTACAGGAGGTTCCGAGGACGACTTCCGAACACGTCGCGCCCCACGTCGCAGACAATACGTGTTTAGTGTTTAGCGCTTAGTGTTAGCTTTAGTTTATATGTTATGTATGTTAGTCTATAAGGTATATATAATATGGGCCATGATGCCCGATTTAAATAAATATATAAATAAATAAATAAAATAACACTGAAATAATTTTTCAAATTGGACCAGAAGTTCCTGAGATTAGCGCGTTCAAATAAGCCCTTTCAAATAATTTCCCCCCGTTTTTTTCCACACTTTCCTCTATTTCTTCGCTCCTATTAGTACTAGCGTGATAAAATAGAGCCTATAGCCTTCCTCGAAAAATGGGCTATCTAACACTGAAAGAATTTTTCAAATCGGACCAGTAGTTCCTGATATTAGCGCGTTCAAACAAACAAACGAACAAACTCTTCTCAATTATAATATTAATAAGTATAGATTGCTTAATCATCTTAAGAAACTACTGGAGCAATTTTTATGTTACCTGGCACACATGAAGAATAGACCACGTGAAAGGACACAAAATGTACAGTTTCCGTGACATTCCTAAATTACGCGGGCGAAGGCGCGCGGAACATCTAGTCTGTCAATATTCTATGACGTGTGTGTGTGTGTGTTCACTGTATGTGCTAGTAGCGTCCTCTGCTTCGGTTTTTGCGTAACATCCCCTTTTAATGTATTACCTGATGTATGAAGATGTCCGGTGTCTTCTTGATGTCGAGTTTCCGTTGTTGTATCTGTGGCAGGACCGCCTTGAGCTCCTCGTGCAGCGTACCAGTGCTGGCCACCGACTTTGTGGCTGGAATTACAAAATACATATTAAAATATTATAACAAAATTGAGCTGCCTTGATGTTTCTAACATTTCCGTAAAATATTATTTTGCAACTGTTTAGCTGGTGTCTGTTAAAACTAATTCAATTTGCATACCACATAGAAGTAAAGCGTTTTGAATGGGGGACAGCAAAATTTATTTTGTTACTGGAGTTTAAGAGGCATACTTCGTCTGACTAATGACAAATGAGGTATCAAATCACACTTTCATATAAAGTAGATCACTGACCTCCATTATACAATGTATAATGGAGGTCAGTGAGTTAGATCAAGAAAATAAATGCAAAGCGACCACTGGTGGTCACACTGCACTGTTTTATTTTCTTGATCTATCTTTTTATTTAAAATATTTAAAATTACCTATAACAACTTACACTTCATGGTATCAGTTTTGGTGGGCGCTGGTACTGGTGCGACGGGCATGGGAGGGGGCGGCGGCGGCGGCGGGGGCGGCACTGGTTTCTCCTCTGGAATACACGGGCTAAGGATGATTTTTGTCTAGCCGACATTAATACAAGTACTTGCAATTATTGTTCATCAATCATCATTATTATCTCTTGTTCTTCGTGTTTACGAAAGGAGAGTAAGATATTTTTATTTTGACAAAAAACGAGCGTAATTTTGTTTAGTCGCAGAATTTCGGTCGCGTAGGTAAATTATATCTCATATAAATCATGAGTGACTCACAAAATTACGCTCGTGTGAATGAAGTATTAATTTTCTATGAAAGTGAATGCAGCAGAATTTCTGCCAACCGAAATTCTGCGACTCACGGCTCACAAATTACGCTCATTTGGCTTCACCTTAATGGTAAAGCCAAATGAGCGTAGCTTGAGCAGAAACTCTATAATTTCAACATTTAAGATAAAAGTTATACTTACTACCAATTGAGTGATTTAGATACGGAATCCATACTAATATTATAAATGCGAAAGTGTGTCCGTCTGTCTGTCACCTCTTCACGCCCAAACCGATGAACCAGTTTTGCTAAAATTTGGCGTGTACTATATTATAGTCCCAGCCTGGGATTTTTTGTTATGCTTCCTCTGGTGCCCCCTCAGACGTGATGCCCTAGGTAATTGCTTAATTTGATTAAGGGTTAATCCGTTACTGGTCCCAGGAAAGGACATAGGATAAACGTATATTGGCACATCATAGTAGCCATATAGTAGCGGACGTCATCTGACATCTAGTATACCATGATGTATTAGCAACACGATCCAAAATACTTTTTTTGGCATTCGTAAATATTTGTTATCTTAAGGGGGCGACTAACCCTAAAGTGTCGATTTTATACTTCATTTTTATACTTGAATATAAGCCCCGAGTTGTTTCATTTTCTAAAATTAGATACTAGGTACATTCTATTTCCGAGAATTCGATCTTAGCAAAAACACGAAAATCACAAAGATGCATCTAAATTTCACGAATTTTTCATTTATTGTCATAACCGTGCATTGAACTAAGTTAATATTTTAACACATTGCATAAAATTCTATCATTGAGAGATCGACCTAGCGGATTTTATAATGTTGTATATTTATCGAGTTATTGAGAAAAAACTAATTTGGAGATGATTCCGCGTCGTTCTTTTTCACCTGGCATATGAAAGACGGGCGTGAGTGTGAAGAGAGAAGGACGATGTTTGATTTTTGGGGTTAGTCGCCCTCTTAAGTGAATAAATATAATTTATTCGGTTAAAGTTTGTGTATGAGTCATTGGATTGCTGAGTGCTGACTGATTTAACGTCAAAACTCCAAGGAACATAACGTCTTTGGTGATGAGAGTGCTTTTTGTAATATCTTACTAGAAAGATCGACGATTTAGCTTATAATAGATTCTTGTTAACTAACTAAAATATTATCGGTACCTATGTTAAGTAATTATTACAGTTACCACAAAAATATTAACCCATTCACAGACAATCACACAACACACATAGCTCCAAGCAAAGCAACATACACACAAATATATTTAAAGAATAAAAGAAGTGACAGTAGAAAGGGACAGAAAAAGAAGAGAATTTTGGTAATTTCATTCTTTAATGTATAAAAATATAAATACAAACAGTGTGGTGGACGGAGTACGCGGTCGTGCATCTAGAATGTTCTAAATCAAATTGTACCTCATATTAGATTATACTGACATATTTACATATTACTTTTATTACATATTATTTATATTACAAGTGCAAATCATCAAAGCCGCGTAGTCTCCTCTACTGCAATATACAATATCTTTGACAATCCTTACATTATTACTAAAATAGACTCTTTATATATTAAAACAAGTAAAATTATTAAGAAATGAAACGCTCTACACTGAGCACTTGTACTTCAAAGAGTTACACAATCACAAACAAAAAGCTTGAAAACAAATACTGGACAAAAACAACAGTCTAAAAAAGTCAAAATATACATCTTAATAAAGATTTGATTGAGAATTATAAATACTGATATAAAATAGAATTACTTTATCAATATAAAAATTTAAAAATCATAAAAAATACATTTAAAATTTTTAAAAATAGAATTTAGATTCTGTCCAGTTTCTGTCATTTTTCAACATGGCTGAAGTTGCAGCGCAAAGCTCACGCCCATTGGCTGTCGCTTGCGACGCCGTTCGCTGCAATATCAGTCAGGCCATGTAGCCCAGCAGACAACATTTAGCACATGACAGAAAACAAAAAACGAAGGGGTTCCGATACTCAAGGATTTAAAATCAGATTTTCAGAATGCTATTAAAGTCAATCAAGAGAAGCTTTCTGAAAATCTGATTAGTTTAACAATTAAAAACTTGGATAATATATTATGTGGATACGTTAGCTATGACTATAATGTCCAGATGAACTTGTGAGCAGCACTTTGGTAGGATTCGGTGCAGAAGGTGGGTCAGCGTCAAGAAATTTATAGCTCTTAAGATAAGAGAATCGTCTTATTTTGATGATTTTGAGGTCCCACGTTTTGAAAGTATGAAATTAGGAAACATAATATAACAATGAATTTTTGGACTATCTAGTACGAATAAGTCAAGAAGAATATGTATTATGAAAGAATCAAGTCAAATTAAAAAAGGCAAATGATTGTATTACAAGGTTCAAACACTTACGGATTTTGTCGCGGAGCACTTTTATTAATCTGTCTGCTCCGCGACAAAATCCGTAAGTGTTTGAACCTTATAATACAATGAGTGATACTCGCGTAAACCTAAGAAATCATTAAGGCAAATGATATTATGATAATGGAGTAAGTATAGAAACATTTTTGAATCATGTAAGCAACTCGTTTGGCTGAATGAAAAGAAATTGCTTAAGGTAAAATAACGTTACAAAGGAAAGATATCTTTGATAAAGGGTTTGAATCACAGAAGAAACTCGTTTCTAAGCAATTGCTTGAAGTTGTGATAAGACTTGAACTCACAGACATGAGAAAATGCTTTATAAAGGGTTTGAATCACCAACTCATTTGGTTGGATGTAAAGCATCTTGAAGATAACAGAATAAGCAGATGATATTGACGCTGTGTGGGATCTAGGGTCTAGAAGTATCGGAACTCGCCCTTCTTGCCAAGCCGCTCGCGGCGCACCCAGTCCGCGCCCGCGCCCCCCGCGGCACCGGCGCCCGCGCCCCTACCCGGTGCTCCAGTGGGGCTGCTGCCGCCGGACCCTCGGCCTCCGTCCTGGAAAAAGGAATAACCTATTAGCAATTTTTAAGGTAACATATTTATCCGGTGGTCATCTTTATGTTAATGATCAACAATTCAAAAAATAAATAATAATAATAACTCCCACACCGGTTTCGGTGACGGTGGCCGGTTTCATTAAAGCCAGGCCAGTTACGCAGGAGTAATTTTATAGTGCAGCATGTTGTTGTAGTTGCATTTTATAGCACTCTCTTTACTGACAAAGAACAGAAACTACCACGACAGTGTCAATTTTTTTTTATTTTTATGAAATAAGGGGGCAAACGAGCAAACGGGTCACCTGATGGAAAGCAACTTCCGTAGCCCATGGACACTCGCAGCATCAGAAGACCTACAGGTGCGTTGCCGGCCTTTTAAGAGGGAATAAAATAGGGGAGGGTAGGGATGGGAAGGGAAGCGAATAGGGGAGGGTAGGGAAGGGAATAGGGTAGGGGATTGGGCCTCCGGTAAACTCACTCACTCGGCGAAACACAGCGCAAGCGCTGTTTCACGCCGGTTTTCTGTGAGAACGTGGTATTTCTCCGGTCGAGCCGGCCCATTCGTGCCGAAGCATGGCTCTCCCACGTATAAATCTTATAACATATTTTATTGCCTCCCATGGAAGGCAATAAAATATATACAGTCACCAGTAGTTCACCAGTATTTCCGGACCAATGCGACCTGCAAACCTTCAAGAAGAGAGCGTATTCCCTCTTAAAAGGCCGGCAATGCACCTACTGCTCTTCTGATGTTGGGCATTGTGTCTATGGGCGACGGTAGTTGCTTTCCATCAGGTGACCCGTTTGCTCGTTTGTCCCTTTATTTTATAAAATAATATATTTAATGTGGCCGTTTTATATTACCTGGTAGTGTGTGTATATGGGGTTGGGGTAGAGATGGGGGTCCTGGCGGGGCGAGGGCGGCGGGGAGGCGGCGGGGGCGACGATGGTGTGTGGCACGTGCGCCGTCACCCCGCGCTTGTTGCGCGCCTTCCACCACTTACGGGAGTCGTCCAGGACCTGAGAGTTGAGACACAGTATTGGTACTCTAAACTCTAAAGCAAGGCTGCTCAACCTTTTTTACAGTGGGGTCAAACTGTGGATTCCGACATTTAAAACTTCATTAAATATAATACCAATCAAACTTCAATGGGTTATATAAGCATAAATTTAATTTTTGATATTAATGAGATTTTTGCAGTTGTCTTTTAGCAATTTATTTATGTTGGGTGATAAATCTGATGTTGACAGTAGCAACAAGTCAGAAATATGTTCCTCAGTTAATTCGTTTCTTCGCGGCCGCCAATTAGGCGGGATTTCTCAGTTTGGCGGGATATTCAAAACTCCCTTGTGCGGGCCATTTAAAATTCTTTTGTGGGCCATAATGTCAAGCGGCCACACCATACTTTCGATGGCCGCCGCGGCCTGCGGTGCGCGCCCGGGCTTAAACGTTACGACATGACAATTTTCGTGTTTTCCTTGGATGGAGACAAGAAGCGATAAGCCAATTCACGAATTTCTACGTGCTCCGCGACCATAGAATTTGTAATAGAATCGGTACATACCTCGAGGTACTCCCCGCGGACGACAGTGAGCTCCTTGTCGTTGTTGGCGGTGCGGGGGTAGGTGACGCGCACCACGCGCCCGCCGCGCGCCGCCACGCCGCGAGCCCAAGCCTCGCCAAGGTCATCTGGAATTACGTACTTCTTATTTATCATCCATTCACTTGGTCATCTTGAACCAACCAAGTGGATCAAAGACAGTGGTCTCCAAGTAAAAGAGAACCACTGTCTTCATTGTTATAGAGTATCTTGGACGCATCTAGAGGGTATGGGGATTGGTAATGTTAGTCATAAAAATCTAGTCATCTGTCATACTACGGAAACCTTACTCTGATCAATACTAACAACTCAGTCCTAAGTCAAGTCCAGAAATTAAAGAATGACAAAAAAAAAGATTAGAGGAAATGTCTGCAAGACAATTGGTAGCAGAAGTATTTCTGTGTCGTTTTTGTTGAAGGTGCAAAGATTAGTAGAAATGAGAAGTGTACCTTCATCTCTGTCGCTACGGTACGGTGGCTCACGGTCAGGAGAGGACGCCGCTGTACCAGAGTCCTCCCGCGTCAGTGGTCGCGTGTTCCTGAAAGGGACAAAGAACATTTTTTAATCATAATATAAAGAATCCTGTGTACAAATTTCTTAGTTTGTATAAAACTGACGAGGCTCTGAAACTTCTGGATCTATTTCAAGAGCCATTTTTCATTTATAACAAAAGAAAGAAGTGGAAAAAAGTGAAGATGACAATGACTAAAACAACACGTAAACGACGAAAAGCGGCACAAACACGTTACCTTGGATACGGAGCGTACTGATCACCATATAGATCCGCCTCCTCTCTGTCATAGCCGTAGGCATCAGATCTTTCCCCCCTCTCCCGGTCTTCCTCCCGGACATCCTTTACCGGCTCCGCGCGTCTGGGAGATGATCTGACCACACACACAGATGAAGATGAAGACCATGAGAACACAAACACACTGACAGTAGAAGGTCATATACACATAGCTGTGACGTGGTAGATGATGAACAACACACACAACGCATAAAAAATGGAACTGGACGCATAAACCATGACACAAAGTGATATTGGCACATTAATTGAGGTAGACTGAAGAAGTAATGAGGTTTGTGAAAATAAAAAAGTGATTGTATAGCAAAATAATAATTATGTGAATGATTGTGGTCTTACCTCCTCAAAGGTTGATCGTCGACCTGGTAGTCTGGTGACCACCCGTCCATGAACACGGGTTGATAAGGTGGTATTACTGTTTTCCACTGTTCTCTGTAAGTATAAGGAATTATTATAGCAACTGTTATAAACAAAAACCCTATTGCTTTAATAGTAGCAAGTCTCCTATGACCACTCTATTATGGAGTCAGGATTTATGCATGACAATACACTTGAAAAATTATGATATTGGTGCCATCCATCAAGTAAATATCCATGTTTTAATGTGCCGTAACCAACCAAGAATAAAATAAATAAAATTACCTGGGTATAAGCCATGCGTCTCCCAAAGAATGCCACAGCTCAGTTTCTTTGCTGGTGACGCAATTTGCCAAAAGATTCAGAGCATCCCTGGTCAGAAGAGGCTGCACCACACGAGATGGCAATCTTCCGTCCGCAGCATCCCCCGCCGCATCCACGATCAGAGCTAACGGCGTGAAGAGGAAATGGACCAGTTCTGGTGCATTTGGGTCGTGTATATGTGCCCTGAGACGCGCCAGCAAGTTGAAAGACAGCTTGAACTTTTGTAGGACGTCGACGAAATCTCTCTCTGGCGGTGGTCTGGTGCGGAGTGCTAGCATTCCCTCTCCGGCTCCAGCGCTCCTTTTGCCTCCTCTGGAGCGTCTTCGGCGTTCCAATTCCCTGGATGCCGCTGCAGCGTGCTGCAGACGAGCTATGAACTTCTCGATGTCGTCGAAACATCTGTTCAATATGGCTATGTCCTGCTCGTACAGTCGCTCGGAGCCGGTGGACGATGCGTCGTCCCTCTCACCCCCGGAGCCTCCTCGTTCGCCTCTGCCCAGCTGTGCAGACATTTGCTGAAAATAAACGGAAGTTTAATTTTTGCCAATCTTAGACTTATTAGCATTAGCATTATGAAAAAAAATTCTTCCTAATTGATTTAAACACTGTACCCTGACAAGATTTCATACAATCTTTAACTAGATTATTACATTACACATGGACGTACATAATATCTTCGATCTGCGACAATATTATTGCTCGATAACATTACTATCCGCGTTTGAGCAATAACTTTATCGCGATCAATAGTTTTCGATTACGTCGCTTAGATAGCACAGCTATAAATACAGGAAGTCAACTACTTATAAAAAATTAAAATGAAAAACGTTTCTTTTCAAATTGGTCTGAAACTAACACTTTTGAATAGTCTACATGATGCTAACCAGCGGTTTGGGAACTAACATGGCGAGAAGAACCAGCGTAACAAACTGGCACGATTCGCCAAGTTTCTAGCTTTTTAGGCCCTGGACCTAGAGACAAGTGTCAAGCGATTATCGTAAACACCAACAAAATGCAATGCATGATTTGACATTAGTATTTGCTAGCGAAGCGATGACTTATGTCAAATCGCATACACTTTGTTGGCGTTTACGATAATCGCTCGCCACTTGTCTAGTAGGGCTGAGCTAGTTTACATTAGTTTCTAGATTTCACTACCACTGGCAACTGTAGTAGGTGCACTTACAAAAAGTACGGCCTCCCATTGCTTGCGCGTGAATGTCTGGTAGAGAGGCGCCATGCTAGCACTGGCACTCGGCCGCTACTGAGTCACTACTGAGCTATCAGCTATCTCTGACGCGCGTAATCCTTCCCGCCTGGATTATCTACTATTTACATACCAGAGTGTCATAACTCATAACACTTTTATCTTATTATTATTAATCCTTCGATCGGGGATTCTTGGAAATCTTTTGTTATTCTGTTGTTGTCGCGGTCACCGGTATCCTTTAATGGGGCTTGATGGGTTAAATCCAAACTGCCGGTACAGTCTAGGAATACAGAGCTATAATATGTGGTATTCGAAAATTTAATGATTATTTATACGACTACAATTTTAGTAGACGTAATCTAGATTTTTGTTCCCAATTTTCTACTAAGAAAACTTGTGAAATATTCTGGAAAACTATGGGACCAATATAATTTGCAACCCATCAGATGGATCGAGAAAAATTATTGGCAGAGAAGTATTGGCACACAGTGCCGTAAATAGCATTTTTTGTGCCCTGTGCGAGCTTCTATATAATTGCACCTTTGTTTTTTAACCGACTTCCAAATAGGAGGAGGTTATATGTTCGGCTGTAGATATTTTTTTACTACATTGGGAAACATCTCTGGGGCGCCGCGGAAACTTATCGGGAGCAATTCGAAAAATAAGGATCTGTCTGGTGGCCATTCTTGCGCCCCCCCGAGTCTACGCCCTGTGCCTGGGCACCGGTGGCACCGCCCTATTTACGGCACTGTTGGCACATTAAGGTTAGGTTAACATGGCACAATCCTGCACGTTTCCTGCACGTTTTTTTGCAGTATACGTCTTAACGAATAAATAGTGGCGCATACAATGAACCATTCACACGTCGGTTGTACTGCACGATTTGTTGTTGTTGGCTGTTGCAGTACAATTGGCGTAAAATATTAAGACATATATTACAAAAATCGTGCAGGATCCGGCCGTGTGAACCTAGTTTTACACTTATGTATATTGGTGAGAGGAACGTGGGAACGACTTTAGAAGTTGTTATGTTTATTAATGAATAATCATAAGTCATAACCAAAGTTTCTGCAAAGTAATAATGGTGTTTTAATTCTATTCTACCCCAAGTCCAAGTCTGAAGTCCAACAATGTGTTTTGGCTGAAAAAATCATTTAGTATTTTAACGTTGTTAGAGGCGGCCGAAAAGGAAGATATTCCGACCGAGAGCATTAGAGATAGCATACTCGGTCAGGCCGAAGCCCACTGACGTCATTTCAGACGTTGTATATGTATATCTTGCCGTTCTCCGAAACTTCGATAGCGCGATGCAGGAATGTTAGGCGGATTGTGGGTACCGCCACATCACTCCCCCCCGAAGACCTGTGGTATTCTTCGATGCGCTTGTATTGTCAGGTGTGGGCCGAAGCTACGCGTGCAATGACCAGGAGAGGGACCCCGTGCTCTGCTTGCTGACCGGTCGTTGTAGCCTATGGCTGCCCCGTTCAAGCCAGACACGGGTTCGACCGGCGCGGACGCCCAACGCGGCTTATGGTCGAGGCGACCCGGTTATGCTTGATGTCTGCTGACGTAGTGCGGAGGGGCGAGGAGTGTTGATAGTGATTGATGTCCAGAAGGATGCGTGTTCTTGTCGGTGGTCACCAATTTAACGTTGTTAGTGGCGGCCAAAAAGGAAGATCTTCCGACCGAGAGAGATAGCATACTCGGTCAGGCGGCCGAAGCCCACTGACGTCATTTCAGACGTTGTATATATCTTGCCGTTCTCCGAAACTTCGATAGCGCGATGCAGGAATGTTAGGCGGATTGTGGGTACCACCACAGTATATTGTTTATGTCGAAACATTTATGGTACAATAGTGAAAGAATTTTATCTGTCCGCTTATCGTGCGATAGCGATAACAGTATCGATGACCAAATCCTTTTTCTAGAACGTGATTATTGAGCATTACCCAATAAAATAGTTTGATAAAACCATAAATATCCCAGTGGGGCCCATATAAAGGCTCCCGGACGTCGATCGGCATTCGGCCCTGATTCACAATGCGTAATTCGTCTCGGATTCGGAAACTTCATCAAATCCAATAAACGCTCGTCGCTCAGCATTGACCAATGATCGTACGGCAAGTTTCCGAAAGTGTCGAACGGGAATCATGAATTGCTGGCCTGCGATATCTCACGAAACGGAATCGGCCTATACGTTTTTAGGCTAGGGGCTTTACAGTTTACTCATTATTTGAATTTGTATTCATATTATTAACTTTATATTATTTAAATTAAAGTTTTTGACAACAATTACATACCTATTCTTGGCACAAACAACACACAGTATGCAAATAATTACAAAAAACACAATCTTTAATAAATTGATTGCAACTGAATCATAATATGGAGATAAAATGCTATAAGAGGCCAATTATTATCAATGTCATATTTTACATCTAATCTGTAATCCGTGTTTGATAATGTGTTGACGCATTAATGTTGGATACCCATGATGGGCACCGTGATTCTGAAACAATCGACGCCGATCATGGCCAATTTATAGACAAATGTGCCCCTCACTTGTAATCGCTTATCAAATTGTTCTAATAAAGAGCAATGTTGCGAGACTACATAGCATATTTACAGAAGGTCAAGAATATTATTCATAATATTATTACTTATGTCGGCAATATTTATTGGAACTAAGTTCCTTATCGCGCGTTGCGAAAGGGGGCTAGACGGAAAAATTAAGAACCAGAAAGTTGTAACGACACCTTGTGCCACAGACATCGATCAAGATAGATACCGCATTACCACTGTGTTATATTGTGTACTTCGTGGGACATGCGCACAGTATTACAAATTATTCCTAGACATGCGGTATCTATCTTGATCTATGTCTGTGCTTTTTGCTATAATTGTAACTTGTAAGCCGTGCGGTAGCGCGTGTTTCTCTCTCTCTCTTTTTTTCTTCTTTTTTTTGAACGAAGTTCCTTATTGTTGAGTGTATACAGATTTTTAGTACATAAGAAATAATTTTGTTCCATCCCTTGACACCTCAGTTTTTTATATTATACTTTTTTCTATTAAAAAAAGTTTCTTACTTGTCTCCTCGGTCTTTCTATCTCGTTTTCCCGTTCTCTTTCTCTTTCCCTCTCTATTACGAAGTCACGTCCTCCTTCAGAGCCGCCACTTCCAACGCCCCTGAAAGAATGAAATTATTACGTATTGGTTGATTCAGAAACTAAATAAATACAAATGATTGATACTTTATGTGTATAATATTATGTTAGTTTATGTGACACAGCTAACACGTTAAACTGATTTTAATGGAACATGGTATGGGGAAAGTTTGCGCCCTAGGAAGTACAACAACCAGGACATATCACATAGGAATTAGGATAGTATCAATTCCAACTAAATGTATGTGAATTAACGCACGAATAAAATTGTGGACAGCATCTGCTCAAACCTAGGCTAGGTCACAACCACCAACTCACACAATATACAAATTTCGATATTTAGTGCCTGTAGGCCTACTACGAAACCGTTTTGAGACTCAAACAATCGGCTGAGAATGCCGCGTCCTGCTCTAACAACGTCATTTCACGTTTGTTACAGTACAAGCCCTGTTTCACCACAGTTTCCTGATAAGTGACCTGTGACGGATAGACTATCGACAACTTAACTAATTGACAGATAAAGTATGGAGAATCTGTCAAATAAGTTGTGGATAGCCTATCCGGCACTATATCAGGAAGTGGTGAAACAGGCCCTTAATATTATGAAGTTTTGTATCGTACTATACTATATTTATGTAAAAGTAGATGACGAGTGACTAACTACCGCAATTACTCCGTTGCACCAAAATTCGTTTATCGCGTGGGAACCGTACATTTTTCCGGGATAAAAAGAATCCTATGTCCTTTCCCGGGACTCAAAGTTTATCCATACCAAATTTCAGGAAAATCGGTTCAGCGCGGCGGTTTGAGCGTGAAGACAGACAGACAGACACACTTTCTCATTTATAATATTAGTATGGATCATAGATCATATTAGACAATATATCGTCAGATGTAATATCGCGTGCATCTCGTCACATCTCGTCATGTCGCCGCGTCGCGTCGGCGTCACGTCGTCACGTCCGGCTACACACGTCCGTTCCATCTCAACGATTTATCTCACGATAACAATGACGCCGCACCTACTGTGATAATGTTATATGTGCCGGAGTACTATGATGATACTTTTTTGTATGATACGAGTAAGTTAAAACTTAAACATCGTATCAGGCAGAAACAGCTTATTCGAGGTATAAGGGACCGATTCTTAAATGAAACGAATGTATCTACGCGTAAGTAAGCTAGCCTGTCACAAAAGTAAAAATATCCATACTAATATTATAAATGCCAAAGTCAGTCTGTCTATTATATCTTCACGCCCAAGCCACTGAACAAATTGTGCTGAAATTCGGTCCATACCAAACAAGGGGCTGCAGCCAAAGTCCCTTTCGTTAAAAACGATGACGAGGTTCGTTGTCAAAATGTATGGGATTTGGCAGTAGTCTTTGAAAGCGACATTTCATTTGACATTTCATTTAGCGATGACTTATGTCAAACCGCATACATTTTGGTGGCGAGTTTCGTCATCGTTTTTAACGAAAGATACTTTGTCTAAAGGGGCAGGACTCAAAGTATAGGGTACATACCCGCTTGATAAACGAATTTTTGCCCAAATGAGTTGCGAGCATAATCTAGCATGTTATAATATTTTTAGATATCTAGTATTTTTATAGGTAACCTGTTCTACATCTAGTACATAACAGGAACCGTAACCTAGCTAATTAGTATTTTCATCTAGGTCTTAGTCATTGCAATAAAGTCCTAGATTAAGCCTTATCTCCTAAGTATCGTAGTATCGTGTTCACAGAGTGCCGTCAGTACAGGTTTATCTCAAGTGCCTATTCACAGGACACTGAATAACTGTCGGCTTTATGCCTATTACTATATTTATACTGTTGCATTTCATTAAACGGGGATTTTATACGCATTCATGAAATGTTTTATATATTACTAGCTGTGCTCCGCGGTGTTACCCCCGTTTTAAGTGATATATAATAATAAAATACTGAAGAGTACCAATAATAGGGTCAAAACGGGACGACACATGGTTCTATAATGGTTTATGGTAGTGATGATGATGATGATGATGATGAATGTAATTTGCATAGTAGCATATGCTTTCCGTTCTTAAAACAACGCCGAAACTCCCAAACTTGTGTCTATAAAGAATCAGGAATTCTCTCAGCACCTTCCGAACCACGGTATACCAGGTATATCTCGGTGCAAAATCTTACTTGTTGGTAGCACATGCTTAATACTGCTCACGATACCAAAGTCACCACATGTTTCCATATAAATTTTGAGGAGTTCCCTCGATTTCTTATGGATCCCTTCATCAAGTCACTACTTTTATGAATATGGTACCAAATTGGAATGATTGCCTATACACCAAAAGAAAAATTTTGAAAATCGGTTAACAAACGGCGGATTAATCGTTGAACATAAGAAAACGAACATAACACCTCCCCCATTTTGAAAGTCGATTAAAATTGTGGCCTATGTGTTATTCCCATGTATGAGCTATATTAGGAGTAGGACAATAATTTGGGAGATCGCAGACGGCACACTTTTTGTGTGCCGGCAAAAAGTGTGCCGTCTGCGATCTCCCTTATTGATCTATTTAAAAAAGTGTCAAAGTTTATTTAAAACAAATCGAAAGCAAACTCTAATCACCAGATTCTTAAGTCCAGATAAATGGCATGCGGACAACAAATCTAAAACTTTTAAGTTAAATTAAAGGGGGAATTTAAATATTATGCCATTACAAAATGTAGCTATTGCGTATAGTAGAGGAGGGGAGGGTGCTATTTTTTTAGTCACTCGAGCGTCATGGAGACCTAGTAGGTTTTGTACATTAGGTAAAGCTGATAAAAAAATAATAAGAGCGTTTTTTTATTTTAGAGGTGGGTTCGAAAAATGCAGGCATTTTAAAGTTTTGAAAAAGAAAATATATTCAGAAAATTGCTTATTTAGGTAAATTATAAATATATTTAAGACAACGAGGCAATGATGAAAAACTCAAAGCAGATAATATGTTACTAGCGCGCGCGTTGTGAAGATTCAAATACGGCCCAATTGGGCCGTCTGTTGTTTATTTAGTCTGCATCGAGCGCAGTCACGAACGTGCTGCGTCTTGTCTTACCTAAATAAATTGAAAATGACGTCGTGCGTGTATTGAAAATGTACCAATTATGACTCGAAAGTAAACAAAACACATGGAATCTCTTACCACATGTCTTGATTGCAATAAATACCTCGAATATTTACATTTTCAATTATTTGTCGAACAATCTGGAAAAAATCGAATTTTCGTCATAGCTCAGGCGAAGAAAGAGACAGCGATACGATTGGACGTTTAAAAATAGAACTGTCTCTTTTATGTAAATGGTTTTTCGTATCTTTTGTTTCACTTATCTGTCAAATTTGTCAATGTTTGCAATTTTGAATTTGAAAATTGTTCGGAAGAGATTTAAGCCGGAAAATAGTATGGACGTAACATATCTGTATAAGTAAAATATCATTGCAACGAGGACTAAATCATTTAGTTTAGAGCAAAATAAAATATCTGCGAAGCTTAGTTAAGAAAATATGAAGCTTTTTTTTTTTTTTAAATATCCCTACAGGCTTGCCTAATAATCGTCAGAACTATATATGGAAGCTTCTTTGGGGTATACTAAACATCCTATCTTAATCTGACAGATCCGACGACATTTCAATATAATAAAAAAATATACCCACCACCAGAGAAATCTGATTTCTATACCATGATAACTAGACACATGTCGGAAGCCTATGCAAGCTTAATCTGACACGCTCGAGCTAGTCCCGAAATCCCCTCTGCCCAACTAGTAGCTTTTATAACGGGCTTTGAGTGCGGGGACCGAATCAAGAAATTCCGTAACAAAAAACCTAAAACACCCAACTCCGACCGGCACAGCGGAGTGGCATTGTCAGACTTCGGCACGGTGTTATGTGCGTGCGATTAGACGTATGCGAATTATAATTGCTTAAGTTGATAAGAAATGCTATGCAAATAGCTTTACCGCTTCAGTCCCCGAGTGCCACACGTATTTTTTAGGTATGTAGAGACTAGAGAGTGTAATATTATGTGTATTGTGTATTGTACAATCGAGGAAATTGATTCCTAGGCAGTTGACAGATCAACGTCATTTGGTCGGATCATGTCAACATGATTGTGATCTGTCGGCTGGGTTTGACGTAACGCGACCAAACTACGTAAGTACCCATCTGCCTAGGATTAAACTTCTCTGATAGTGTCTGATATGAGTGTGTCTGTATGTGTGTGTGTCTCTCTCTCTCTATCTCTGTGAGAGTGTTGTACTCACTTGAGCGCGTTGAGCTCCTCGACGAGCGTCTGCGCGGCGACGTCATGGCACTGGAAGATGTGCAGCTCGCGGCGCGCGCCTGGCGCTCCAGCATCGGGGTCTCCCACCACGAAGGCCAGCACGTTATTGTACAGCTCCGCGGGCTCGGGGGAGGTGAACGCGGTAGGGGAGTGGACCCACGCCGCCGGAAAGCGCTCCATCACCGACTGGAGAGAAGTTAGCGAGGGTTGAGGTAAATGATCGAAGAAATTTATTCATAGGCGGTGCACCTATGTTATTTGTCAAAACCCAACCAAATAACATAGGCCAGGCGAAGCCCAGCTGCCTAATCACGTCAGCACATTACTCGTTCCGATAACGTTAGGTCTTATATCTGGAATCTGGATACCTATAACCTACTTATGTAAATTGAAGTATTTGTTTTTTTGTTTCGGTTTTAACAAGTTCTAAAGCTGCTGTGATTTAAAATTAAATTAAAACAAAAATTACGATTTCTTACACAGATAGGAAGTTTTAGTAGGATTTTCTTTAATGTCTACGGAATCTAGGAAAATTTTATAAGTACCTACCTAACAGATTCAATTTCCCACGTCTAACAACTAGATATAATAATAATAATATTTTACCGCGGTCTCGTAGTCCATGACAAGCACCCACTGATCCTCTAAACATAACTGCATTTTTTGGCTCCATATTCCTGAAACAAAAAATATTTTTTCAGATCTCAAAATTCAAATTGTCTTCAACATAACTAGTGAAGTTTCTTGTGACAATGTTTAGATACAGGTAGAAAATGATCTCACTCTTTCTCGACGTCGGGAAAATTATTTATCAAAACTAGTTTTAACTAATCAGAAATGTGAATTGTAATACCTATAGTTAAACTATTGCTTCCCATTGGATGCAATAGAAATGTATACATATCATTGCACCTTATGTTTATTAAACAGCTAGTCCATAAAGTTTATCATGCTAAAGTATATGAAATGTGGCAAAGAAACATAGTATATATTATATAGCACCTTCCGTAAAGATGGGTATGGACATTAACATTTTCTCATTTTCATGTCGGCCGATCGCTTTCTTGTGGGTCAAATGAGCTTATATGAAAGTCTATACTAAATATTTTCTAAAAGTTTTCTCTTTAGCACATTGGAGGAAAGCCAGCAGTGGCCAGTGAAAGATGTTTACTGAATACCTTAGCACTCTCTAAGGACAGTCACAATTACACAAGCATGCTAAGTTTATTTAGAACATTGCATGGCCACTTATTACCTAGTGATACAAAATCTAAAGATGAGTTTAAGGTCTTGGTGACTTGTTTGTGGATATATTGTAAATTAAACGCCTCCGTGGTCTAGTGGTATAGAGCGCGGCTCTTGACTCGGAGGTCGTGGGTTCGATTCCCGCGTTGGAAACATGTTAATTCCAAGTTTGGTTAGGACAATGCAGGCTGATCACCTGATTGTCTGACAAGTAAGATGATCCATGTTTCGAATAGGTATGTAAAAAGTCGGTCCTGCGCCTGATCTCTCGCCGGTCGTGTCGGTCTTCCGTCCCACTGGGTTATGAGAGTAAAGGAATAGAGAGTGCACTTGTGTACTGCGCACACACTTGGGCACTATAAAATTACTCCTGCGTAGCTGGCCTGGTTTCAATGAAACCGGCCACCGTCACCGAAACCGGTGTGGGAGCTATTATGTTTAATTCCGACCAATGACTAAGTCCAAAAAATCATTACGAGTTTTCAGCATAGCTTAATTTACACGGCGAAACGTATGTCATTTAGCAACGCTTTTGTTAAATCTCAATACATAGGTCGTTGTGAATTGTAATAAACGAAGGCAGGCCTTTAGTCAAGACGCATTTGATAATCTCGACAGAGAAGTTCTTCATCAGACACGAATGGATTTCACATACGTCTTACAGTAAATTACTGGTAAGGTAAAATAAGGCATGCAAGCGCCATGCTTTGGCTGATTTCCAGCTCCGCTGTTTAAAGTTGAACGTCAGTAGACACTTAAGTAGGGGTTATAGAACTTACCATTAGTCTTCTCCAGCTGCAGCAGCCTTCTCATGCCATCCGCGGGGTAGACGATGCCTGTCTCCCGGGTGACAGTGAAGGTGGCCAGGTGCTCCAGCGCATACGAGCGCCGCAGCCCCGCCAGCTGGTCGAAGTCGTGCAGCGCGCGCTGCTCCCGCGCCCGAGACATGTCAGACCATCATATGCCCCACGGAATCGAATCTGGAACAAGGAAGATTATTATTATTAATAGCCGGAAGTAGGCAAAGGCCTCCCCTCTTTCCTTTCACTGCAAGTCTCTATCCTTCGCTGTATTTGGCCACTCTTAATCTACAGCGTCTAGCTCATCGCCACCTTTTCTTGAGTCTACCCCTAATTCGCCGAGGAAGGAAGGAAGCCCTTAGGAAAATTATGGTTAGAAAACATTATAAACTATCTGATACGTTCACCAATTCTCAGAGATCACCCAGCTTATACATGGACCGGCTCGACCGGAGAAATACCACGTTCTCACAGAAAGCCGGCGTGAAACTGCGCTTGCACTGTGTTTCGCCGAGTGAGTGAGTTTACCGGAGGCTCAATACCCTACCCTATTCCCTTCCCATCCCTACTCCCCTCCCCCTATAACCCTATTCCCTCTTTAAAGGCCGGCAACGCAGCTGCAGCTCGGAAATTGCTTTCTATCAGGTGACCCGCTTGCTCGTTTGCCCCCTTATTTCATTTTAAAAAAACTTGGGTGACCCCTGCTCTCCTACAAGTCCATGCCACAACATCTAAAGGCAATGGGTAGAGCAATCTTCTCTGAGGTTCTGCTGGCTAACATGCTGAGACCACATCCTTCAGGTCTCCGAACATTGTTATAATAGTCTCAATTAGATCAGTTTAGATTAATATAGAATCTCTGTCTATTTAATAAAATGTAGTTCTCAGGCGTGATAGACTTATGTTGCTCCCTCACCGCGAGCATTCACTTGTAATGTAACATTTTTAGATTCGACCTTGAGCATTACATTACAATACCGACGAGCATTCGATTCCATAATAACGGACAAGTTGTATCAAGATGTTACACACTGTATGACTACAAGGTGCACATTGTAATGCTCGGTTTTGTATCATTAAAAGGTGCGCATTGTAATGCTCGGCTCTCCTCCCTCATTGAGGTAATACTCGACTTCGTAATCTTATATCTTTAAACGAGCAATTCTTGTATATATAATTGGAATCTCGGAATCGGCTCCAACGATTTTCATGAAATTTAGTATATAGGGGGTTTCGGGGGCGATAAATCGATCTAGCTAGGAAACATTTTTAGAAAATGTCATTTTCATCGAATACCGAGCAAAGCTCGGTATTCGATGAAAAGCTAGTGTTACGTTAAAAGCGAATGCTGCCGGTGAGGGAACACCTTTAAAGTAGATTAAGATGAAATGCGACACAAAAAAGATATAGACGCCCATAGACACAATTTAATGTTAAGTTTACGTTACTCTAATCCGTAATCGTTTATGTACAACAGATCGATTTTAAACGATTTGAGCAATTACAATAGATATTCGATAATTCTAGGAAATAGTTTCACAATAAACATCAAACGTTAAATATCGTCAAACGTGCAATTGTGCAACATCCCTATTTAAAGCATAAAGAAAACGTCCATTATATAACAATAAAATGTAATAAAAGTGTAACAAATTAGAATGTCAATTAAAAATACCGGTTCGCGAAGGCAGGTGTACCTTTATACGCGTACGAGCCAAACATTCCAATATCGCTGTCCCTTTCGCGCTCTTGCGATTAATGCGCTATCTCGCTCTAACAGCAGGTCCGTATCTAATCCTGCCTACAAGGTATTGGGTGCCAAACGAGGATGAAGAACGGAAGTGCATGTTTGTACCGTTATACCTCAAAAGGTGCGAGTACACTGTTATTAAAGCACCCTTTGTAATTATTGCCTATTTGTAAAAAAGTTTAGATATTTACCTATCCATGAATGACTCGTGTCAGTTATATTCACGAAGCATAGAGTAAACATTATAGCAAGCTATAGAGTGCTTCTAACAAGGTATGAACTGTAAGCACGAGTGTGAACATATTTTCCTATAAGCGTCTTACGATGGCGCATGGAACATCACTAGACTTGCGTTATACGTTTGACAAGTATCTATAGAACTTCTGCTTACGATCGGCACAACGGGGAACGAGCGATGCGCGCGCTCTATAGATTGCTAATGTATACTCTAAGTCACGAAGATAGTGAAGTTTTGTAAATTTTTTTTTATTTCAAAGTGAAATATTCTTCAGCGGAATATGGCGGAATATATATCGGAATTGTGAACATTTTTGGGATGCTTGCGTTTAAGATGGAGGGGAGTCTACCGCCGGCGTGGCCTAGGAGAAGAAGCAATTCCCGTCTCTGTTTCTAATCTTATGTTTCTTTTTTACTTCTACCGGCATTCCAAGAGTGCAACCTGTTGCTTCTTGTTATTAAAGTAAATTATTAGATAATTGATACAGAATATGAAATAAGTAATTAAATATATTACACTTCACACACGTATAAATTAATACTATGCTGCAATTCGAAACAGTTGACGTCACAGTCACAGAACATGGTAAAATTGTAACTTTACGGCAGCGCGACGTGTTTTCAAACAAATTGCATTAATTGTTTATTGTAGGTTTATCGTACCAGCTGATAACATGGTTTTATTATGATTTAAAAAAATCAGACTTGACTGCCGCCGCACTCAGAGACGAATATTGTAAGATTTTGTCATAAGCCTGTACATTATCTGTCAAATTATTCATTGATTTAATCATCATTATGTGAGTGAATTTTAGATTATGTTTAAGAAGTTTTTCACGAGTCAAGAGCAGAGCAAGGGCCAAGGCGTTCAAAATTATTGACGTTCGAAATTTGAAATTGTGTTAGGTATCAATTCATAACCTTTCTTGCTCTTATATGGAGTACTCTTTCACACGTCGTACAAGCAGTGGTATAATTTAAATTTAGAACTATGTAAGTATTTCGAAAAAAATATGCAATTATAGAACCTGCACTAGAAGGCGCTGAAGATCATATTTCGAACATATCTAACAAGTAATTGAATTTCAACTCTGCTGCGTTAGAATAAAGTCTAATATAGTTTGTAAAGTGTGTTACTCAATATTTAAGGCCCACTTAACACGGTATTGTCTTAACTCCAACACTCGAGCTCAAGGGCAGAACAAACGCGAACGTCTCGCGGTATGTGAAAATTACACATGCAAGATAATATATAATACATCACTTTGAAAGCTTTATTTAGATAAACCTAAACCCTAGAATCTAAGTAGATAACCTACACGTTGCTTAGAAATGCCTAAGCCTAGATGATAATTGATAATCTACCTTATTTCTAGTTAATAGAAAAAGCCACTGCAGTTGCACTGGCTATTCCTGCTATCTCAGTTGGCATTGGCAACTAAGCACGTATGGTAATTCCGTTAAGGGTCCATTCACATTATATAAAATGCACTGTCTGCACTGCGAATTTTTACCGTACGGATTTTATTCACACGAATATAAAAAAAATTATATGAATAATCATATATTTTTTTCATTCGCAGTGCGGATACTCTCATAACCGCATAAGATTCAATGTGTTACAAAAGTGCGAAAAATCATCCGCGCGGTAAAATTCGCAGTGTGCACAGGCCTTAAGCATAAGGTCATAATAATTAATGTGAATGTTAAAGATTAGCATAAGGACGACATGAACATCTTGTCGCCTTTCATTGGTAACCAACAAAAAATATTATGTTGTTTCCAAATTCATCATTCTATAATACAGGGGCGTATTTCCCTCAGGTGCAGTGTGTGCGTTGCACACAGGCGCTGCAGTCTTAGGGGCGCTGAGCGCCGCTCGCAAGGAAATAGTTATTAAATGATTACTAAAAAAACACAATCTTGTTATGTTTTCCTTAATTGTCACTCTTTCCTTCCTTAAAATACTTTATACCCGGATATAGGGCCCTCGCTTTCAGTAAACTTTCCTGTCAAATGTTATCAAAATATGTTGTTGAACATTGTATGTTATGATGTCGGAATAAGAATGAAAAAACTCAATATTTGGACATTTTTATGAAGTACATTTGTATAGAATTATAGATACGAGTATGTTAACATGGGTACGTTTTGGGGTTTAGGATGTTAGTGCCAGTGCCAAGAGCACATCATGGTATGTATTCAAAATCGAAAAATTCTTCAAATTTAATCCACAAACAATAGAGTGTTAACAAATTAAAATCCAAAATATTTGTTAAATACTATTTTATAAGCAACCGCCTGTATAAGGTGCTGAGTTTGTATATCGTATACTATACTTGGATGCTAATAAAGTCTTTGGATCTTTGAGTTTGTTATCTATTGGAGAAATTTGACAGTACCTATGTGGTAACTTGATGTGCTGGTATAGTTCGTCTGGTGGCTTCAGGATAAATGATCCATACTAATGGACTCCTCACCCTTAAGCGGCCGGACAAACTGTACTTTGTACCCAGTTCTTAGAAGGAAAACCGATATTTTCTAAGGAAAATATCGGTTTTCTAAGGAAAATATCGGTAAAATTAATATTTCTAAGGAAGGAAAACCTTATAATAAAAATATCGGTAAAATTAATACTGGGTGTAACAAAAATGAGTGATAATACGTTAGGGTGTGTACGTGATCCTTGTAGAGAGTTCACTGTGAAAGTAGCAGCGCTGAAGTCGAAATTTTTTTTCACTTTAGTATGGGCGAAGGCCTGAGAGTCAAGAGTTTCCCCATACAAAAGTAAAAAAAAATTTTGGTCTTTCAGCGCTGCTACTTTCCCAGTGAACTATCTACAAGGAACACGTACACACCCTAAAGTATTATCACTTATTTTTGTTACAACCTGTATATCGATAAAATTAAATACCGATATACAGTCCCTGTTTAAAATATGCTTTAGGAGAAAAAATTTTGAAGAGTTGGCAACACACACTATTCCCTCTATATTACCCTCCCCTATTCCCTTCCCTACCCCTTAAAAGGCCGGCAACGCACCTGCAGCTCTTCTGATGTTGCGAGTGTCCATGGGCGACGGAAGTTGCTTTCCATCAGGTGACCCGTTTGCTCGTTTTATCCCCCTTATTTCATAAAAAAAAAAACAGCTCGCGGCGCGGTGCTCTCTCGTAAGAAATATCGGTCGATAAAATCGCGGCTGAGTGCAAGGAACGCGCGATATATCGCGCGTTATATCGCGCCTGTCTGCGGGAGCCTATATTCTATAATGAATCTAATCAAAACAAGGGAATTGATATGATATACCCTATGACCGACGGGTCATAGGTCATATCCATATCTCAATTCCCTTGTGCTCGGTTTCTTCAGTTTTTTTAGTGAAGTTTATTTATTGGCTAATAGATGAACTATACTCAAAAACCCTCAGTAATCATCAATGATTTAGATTTTAGAAGCTTTACTCTTTACAGGGCAATAAACATAATGTGCTACACCGGTCGGCCATGGCCCATGAGCACCGACGACACACTTAGCTCGAATACCACACCATACCTCAAATACCATCGCCTCAAATATAAATCTATCCTACTACTATTACAAATGCGATAGTCCGTTTGTTTGTTTCCTTTTCACGCCCAAATCACAGGACAAATTTTGCTGAAATTTGGTATGACAATTGGTCGCTGTTAAGCATTAGTGTCCTAACCCACATTTTTTTTGTCGTTAAATTTTGAATGCAGTCTTGTTCTAAATCATCTACAGAACATAACTGCATTCATAACTCAATACGTAATTTTTGTGTGGGTTAGTACACGAATGCTTAACAGCGTCCAATTTATTATACATTGAGTCCCGGGAAAGGACATAGGATACTTTTTATCCTGGACAAAATGTACGGTTCCCGCGCGATACACGAATTTCGGTGCAACGGAGTTACGGCATCATCTAGTACAATATTTTTAAATTGAGGATTTCAGCAATCCTCGAAAATCATCTAAAAATTTCTGAAATCCTTGCTACAGAACTGATTTTTCAGCAGTTTCATTAGTGGTTACATCTCTAAGAATTGCTGAAATCCTTGGTTTATATATTTTTACTAGCTGTCCCGGCAAACGTTTCTTTGCCATTTTTAATTTAAGGATTTCAGCAATCCTCGAAAATCATCTAAAAATTGCTGAAATCCTTGCTACAGGACTGACTTTTTTCAGCAGTTTAATTAGTGGTTATATCCCTAAAATTACTGAAATCCTTGGTTTATATAATATTACTAGCTGTCCCGGCAAACGTTTCTTTGCCATATAAAGTATTTCGCCCGTATTAATTTAATTAAAGTGACTAAATAATATGTCACCATGGCAACGTCCATCGCTATCCCGTCGCACAAACAATGGTCGCCGTCAGTCTCGAGTTGTAATAATTTACTATAATTTATTAAACAAATGCACTTATCAATATAAAATTACCCAGTAGCCGATTCTCAGGCCCACTGAATATGCATATAAAATTTGGTTAAAATCAGTAAAGCCGTTTCGGAGGTGTACGCGGCCTAACATTGTGACACGAGAATTTTATGTATAAGAGATAACTTAAATTAAGTTAGCTGGGACCGCTTTCAAAAGTATAAAGATTGAGTAAAGGAACAGTTGAATTCTAAGCGAATTTTACAATAACATAGATCATAGATCATACTATGTATAATATGAAAATACGAAGAACAAGTCTTAGAACAATGTAGATAAGTCAAGTTCAGATATTCGATCTGACCTTGGAACCCGGTTTAAATTTTTTCCCAAAAAAATAATAAGAAAATTAAATCATAGATGCTTTGATGTAGGCAATCGTCAATATCTACAAGTTATGTAATATATAACTTGTAGATATAATAAGAATTTGTGATAAAATAAAAATGAGAGAAATTAAAGTAAATTTTACTATTTTACACTAACTTCATGTGACACTTTTATAAAACTCTTGTTATTATACCGTATACATCCATACTATAATATTATAAATGCGAAAGTGTGTCTGTCTGTCTGTCCGTCTGTTACCTCTTCACGCGCGAACCGCTGAACCGATTTTGCTGAAATTTGACATGGAGATACTTTAAGTCCCGGGAAAGGACATAGGATACTTTTATTCCGGAAAATGTACGGTTCCAGCGCGATAAACGAGTTCTGGCGGAGTTGCGGGCGTCATCTAGTCTTACATAAATTGCATAACTTTTAAGTATACATTACATCTAATGAACAACTTATAATAAGTGAGTAATAATAAATATTATACAATATTTTAACGAGTACATAAAACATTTCCACTAATAATGTAGAGTTGTTATGTAAATGTCGACCTTATTTCCGAGGTGCTAAGTGCCATATTTGTGCGTGACGAGGCTGAGTTAGCACCTGTGCGCGTGATCAAATGAGGTTTATTAAAATAAGTAAATCAGAGCCTGTAGCCAAGATTTTTTCTTTATCACCTCTCTATAGAATCGCCAATCAAAATGTATAGAATTGACATAAGACGAGTCGAACGTCAACGTCATATTAACGAACTCCTAAGTCAATTAGATATTATAAATTATAATACATTTTCATCGGCGATTCTATATAAAGAAGCGATAAAAAAGGTCTTGGCTAAAGGGCACGTACACAATGTCCTATTAGTTAAGAATCGCTTACACGGGCAATCAATTGCCGGCGACACGAATGGAGCGATCTGGAGCAACATGGGGCAATTTTAATAAATTGCGGCGATACAAATTGACGAATATCCGATGGGCTCGTGTATGACAGTATTTCCTAGTAACTAGTTGCTGATTGTTGCTGCTTGTTGCCGAAAATTGCTTGCTGTAGTCGTGACGTCAAAGTTGACGAGAGTGGAGCAATTTTAGTTGCCCGTATAAGCGTCCCTTTATTAGTGACTAGCTGTACCGGTGAACTTTGTGTCACTTTAAAACCTTCCATGGACTTCTACGAATATTTTGAGACTAAAATTAGCCCAATCCGTTCAGCCGTTTTCGAGTTTTAGCGTTACTAACACATTTGGAAATCCATTTTTATATATATGAAGATAGTATAAGTAGTCGTCTATGCAAATGAGGTTATAATCCAATCAATGTTGTTAATTTTTTTTAAGATTACTGTAAAATGTAGTACTTAGCTAGATATTAAAAACTAAATTTCAACCTTTGCTATTGTTATGTAACAAATTAACAATACAAGCGATGGCAAATGTGAAGAGGCGCATCGTGTATGATTGCTTATAATCGTCGATTGTGCACGCTATGGAAATCTTTGCAATCATGGTGCTGGTGGAAATGATGGTCCAATATGGTCCAACGTTTGTGAAAAGTGAAAAAGTGAAACTCAAGAATAAGTAGACTATGGCTTATAATGGAAGAATCACTTTTAAATTCCAAGCCACAAGACGTCAAAGTTCCATACTTTTGACCATATTGATTTAAACTATTAATAATTATCTATTATACATCTATACATATAAATAAAATTGGAGTGTCTGTTTGTAATATTGAAAGAACTGTTTTTTACTACATGCATATGAATCTATATAAGTACGCTACATACACCAAAACAACATTTTTTACAGTTTTTGTCTATATGTCTGTCTGTCTGTCTGTGTGTCTGTCTGTCTGTTTGTTCCGGCTAATCTCTGAAACGGCTGGAGCTATTTTGCCGGGACTTTTTTTGGTAGATAGCTGATGTAGTAAGGTGTAACTTAGGCTACTTTTTAACCGACTTCCAAAAAGGAGGAGGTTATATTTTACTTTTTTCATATTTGTTAGCGGACTACCCATCTTTGTTATTATACTATGTTGACGCGGACGAAGTCGCGGGCAACAGCTAGTATATAATATAATTATTATTATAAATATTATTAATTAAACTATATTATTTTACAATTCAATATTTCACCTTGACCACATATAATATAAACTTTCTGTCCGTCTTTATGTAAGCAATATGTAACACATTATGTACAGTTGGGTAAGCGCGACCGCCGGACCGTACAAAAGACATCAACGCGACGTCACTTTTCCAACCGGGATATATTTAGGATAATGATCATTATGCCGTAGAAATTATGGTCTTGTCAGTGGTAAAATAATTTTGGATATATTATTCGATTTATTTTTACAAGTTTTAAAAATATTAGAAGAAAAAAAAATTTTTTTTTCTTCTAATATATTATGTACTGAGTGTTTTTAAGAGAATTGACTGATTTGCAAGACGTCTTACGCAACCGAAATCTGTCAAATCCATACAATTTTAGAAATGCATATACAGGGTGTAACAAAAATAAGTGATAATATTTTAGGGTGTGTACGTGTTCCTTGTAGAGAGTTCACTGTGAAAGTAGCAGCGCTGAAAGACCAAAATTTTTTTTCACTTTTGTATGGGAAAACTCGTGACGCTCGGGCCCTTGCCCATACAAAAGTGAAAAAAATTTTTCGTCTTTCAGCGCTGCTACTTTCACAGTAAACTCTCTACAAGAAACACATACACGCCCTAAAATATTATCACTTATTTTTGTTACACACTGTATATCTACGCATTGCGTTGCTGTCAGGATTGACCCTTAGCCGTAGTCCTACGAGGAACGCGGCCTCAGAGACAGAAGTTTTCCTTCGCGTCTTAACCTCTTTACGTAACTTCTCAGAAAATATTATGATAAGTGACCTTTTTTAGATTTTTCTTGACATACATACAATATTTATAAAAAAACTAGCTGTCCCGGCAAATGTTGTTATGACATAAAATTATTTTCCCTGTTTTCCTGCTTTTATCTTGATTTTTTTTCTGATTTTTTTTTGTACAGACCTCACGGAGCCCGAGCCTTTCCAACGAATGCAAAACCGTGGAAATCGGTTCGTGCGTTCTGGAGTTAAGCGTCAGGAAGAAAAACCCGACTTATTTTTATATATTAGATGTGATGACGCCATATGACTCTCAAAGTGTTTCCAATTTCCATAACAAATTTCATCTAAATCAGTTCAGCCGTTTCAGCGTGAAAAGGTAATAGACAAACACATTTTCACATTTATAATGTTTGTAAGAATAGGCATAATATGATGTTAAAAAGATTTCATGACCAGTAGACTACGATGGAAAAGTGCAATTTAAAATTGGAGAGGCTTAGCCAACTCTAGAAAATTAAATAATGTTTCAATCGAACGAACAATAAATGCTACATGAATATTCTGAACAAGTCAGCACACTCAAATATGCAAGGCCGAAAACAATTAGAAATGACGTGGGCAAGAGCTGCGCACGCGCATGCAAATTTTATTGAAAATCTTACTTTATAGCATGTCAAGAACAAATCATAAGATAATTTAAAACATAAGGTTAAAACACCCAATTATTTAAGAGCTCATACCGAAATCCTTTTATTGGTATTCATAGTAAATAAAAATATCTTAGACGCTATTAATAATAGGATATAGCTCCCACTCCTACCTCTCTTCTGATTAATTTCGTTGCGGGTCAAAAGACAGATTTACCTTGTCCCTCGGGCACCCCTGACATCATATCAATGGGTTTTCGTGGTTGGTTACCACTGTTGACCCTGGAGTCGCAGGAGTTGCAGTGGTGGGATTGGGATGGGCCAATTTCCCGTTTAAAAATATATATGATAGGATGACTACAGACGATGGGATTGTTTGCCCTACTTCATTGATAAAATGAAGTTGTGGAAGTTCAACTGCTCCTTGTGGAACACTTCGAGTGACTGTTTTGATTTATAAAGTACATTAAAAAGAATATTTAACTGTCCATTTGCTTCAGATAATCGAGCAGAAATCCCTGCAAAAGGTAATGAAAAACTATTTGAAGAAAATCAGAAATACTAAAATAATGTTATCAAAATCGACATCACTGGTAAAAAATTAAAATATCTATATATATAAAACTCAAAGGTGACTGACTGATTGACATAGTGATCTATCAACGCACAGCCCAAACCACTGGATGGATCGGGCTGAAATTTGGCATGCTGGTAGATGTTATGACGTAAGCATCCGCTAAGTTTATTATATTAGCCGGAATTTATCAAAATCCTTTCTTAAAAGGATTTTGATAAATTCCAACCCCAAGGGGTTAAAATAGGGGATGAAAGTTTGTATATAATAATACTTCTTAACGCGAGCGAAGCCGCGGGCAAAAGCTCCTTAACATATAATTTCCATTTAAGTTGTAAGTAAATTCTACACAAATTTCCGTTAAAATATGCAACTAAAGCCTGACATTAAAACAAAACAAACCATTCACTTTTAAAAGGAATTCAAAGTCGACAGAACAAAAGTAACTGCAGAACTGCGTTGAAATTATTATTTCAAAACAAGTTTTAATGTATGTTAGTATTTCCACGTTGGAGGCTTATAGACACGTCACGTTTTGGGAATGCCACATCTGCACACTCGATTATGGATCCTACAACCTTGTGATAAAGTTGTAAATCATTTGATGATCGCAGATAAGATAAGCATAATCGTTTATTTCGTATGTTTCGAAGCGAAAATTGGAAACCGAGAGGAAGTGAGAGCTAATAGAGGAAATAACTTTAATAGTTTTAGTCTCAAAATACTCGTTAAGGCATTTCGTGTTAAAAGTGATCATTGATTATTTAGCTTTTCTTTAAAGTTATCTTATTATTTTGGCCGGATTTTAAGGTTTTTTTAAGTGAGGTATATAATATTATATTCACTGACGATTTTTATTGGCTGACGATAACATATTATAAGCGAAAGAAAACACACTATATTATTAATCTTCTTTTTTTTTTATTAAATAAGGGAGCAAACGAGCAAACGGGTCACCTGATGGTAAGCAACTACCGTCGCCCATGGACACTCGCAACATCAGAAGAGCTGCAGGTGCGTTGCCGGCCTTTTAAGAGGGAATACGCTCTTTTCTTGAAGGTTTTCAGGTCGTATAGGTCCGGAAATACTGCTGGTAACAGTTCGTTCCAGAGCTTTACAGTGCGCGTACTCTTTAATCTTTTGAGACGACTTATTTTTCTCGTTGTTTATTGTTTAAATACTTTAGATAATAACTAGAATAACTACATTTTAATATTCTCTACCATTCAAAATGATTCCAAGCTTACAAACCACTAAAGTGAAATAATATTTTGTTGTTTCATTTTCAAATAACATTGGAAAAAAACAACGAAAGAAATACAAGGCCACCTTTTAGAAAAAAAGATGAGTGAAATGTATTATTTTTTTTTTTATTACTGCATACATTGCGGCAGTGTCACCTTGCATTGTGCTTTTATGTTCAACATTCTACATCCAACATCGTTTCAGCTCGTAAAATGACTCACTTTTCCTGTTTCATTGATGATATGGCATTTAAAATTTTACTGAGGTCAAATTTTTGTTTCGGATTCACTCAAATTCATTTTGCCTTTGTTTCTTTTAGCTTTAAGTTCACATGCTGTGTTACGCCGTTTGCAATGCAGAATTTTATTTTTCAATGTTTGTTATTTTTTAGTACATTTTAATGTCTGTGTCCAAATAGGCATTGTTTTTCAATTTACAGCTTTATCATAATATTATTCCTATCTATATCACAGAGCTTTATAAAAATGATTGTATATCTATTTAATTTTGCTTTTGAATACTGCTATCTGTTCTATTTTATAAATTAGAATTACTGCCAGTTGCTGCCTTTTTAACAATCTTCCGTTCTATATTACAGAAATATAATAAATTGAAGATTAAACATTGTTAGGTACTTAATGACTACACGTTTTTAGTTAACATCTATTATTTCCATCATCAAATTGGACAAAACACATAAACTTTTATTAACTCCGCATTTCTTAAAAAGTGATAAGGTTATCATTACCTAATTTATTCAGTTTGATTCGAAATACATGTTTTGTTATCTCTTTTACTTCACTAATGATAATGCCATCATTATCAATTATTATAATATGTTATGTTTTAATAATATGAAGTATTCTTTCAACTCAGTTAATAAAATTCCACCTACAATTATAATCATTTTTTTATACTTAAATTAGTTGTCAGTTATTAAAGATGTTACAATAATAATTATTATTGTTATCAAAGTTTTTATTTGTAACATGTTTTACGAAGTTGTTATTTTCATAATATTATTTTGATTTACACGTGATGTCAGAAGTTCTAAAAATATGTTTCTATTGTTAAATAGGTTAGGTATTGTTTACCTGAAAACTGCTGTGAGATTTCAAATTTCAGCAAATTTGCATCATGTGATTTCCAATTGTAGTTTTTGAAATTTTCTTCAATTACTTTTTAGTTTTTTCTTTCCTGGATCAAGGAATCACACATTTCAAAATTATATTATTGATGTATAATATTATGTTTATCGAGCCTTTTGAATCACAATTACCTACATTAGATATAATCATATCAGTGTCCTGCTTGTGTAATGTGTATTCATTATCTCAAATTTGCAATTAGTTAATGTTCTTTTGATTATTATCATTAGTTTGTCGTTACAAAGGAATTTTGTTATTGCTTATATGGAAAATTTCAGATGGCAGTCAAAGTATGCTATTGTCTCTCATATTTTCAGTAACAACACTGACATGTTCTGATTCATTGAACATAGTACTATCTTTATTAAGAAGCTTAAGAGAGTGCACTAATAGCTGTTCTCTGATGATGAGAACTGTCGTTTTTGTGTTATTAGATGTTCAGAGTAAAGAAATGAACTCACCAACGAAGTATCGAGAAAACACGGTCTATGCGATACGTCTTTGTGCGGCTCGCGAGCGTTTATGCATTATGATGTATGATTTGTTAATGCGCAGAGAAAGCTGTTATGTACGTCCGTTGCATCGGCTGATGAGCTGCTAATGGACGATGCTCACCTGACGACCCGACGGACGACGGAGTCACGTCGCAGGAAGTCAATACATAGCGTTCGACCGATTAAATGGGTCCTTTTATCCGGTGGATACCAATGTAGGCTGCGTATGCGCACCGTAAATACTAATAAGAATTCAGGTGAGCGCCGCGGGAGGAGCAACGACCGAGCGCGCGCCATCTAGCGACCGGCCCTGCGCACCGCGCGTGCATGTTGTCAATTCGAAACACTTTCCAATGACTTAACAGACCACACTGAATCATCCTCGGCGTATCGGAACGCCACTCGGCACAGATTCCTCGAGACGAGCCTCACGAGTACCTTCGAAAGGTTAGGAGTTAAGTGCGGGTCGAGTCGGCAATATGTTTACAAGCGAGGGAGTGTCGCGGGAAAGCGGTACTCGCAGCGGCCTCAATCCCGCGAGCTCGCTTCCCGATCCCGCTGAGGATGCTCCTCGGCTACCCCTTCCGCCCGACGAGCATACCCCGACTGTACTAATGCGGTGGCACTCACCGTTGGTCGCGACGAAGCGACGGTCCAGGCTGAGTCGTCACAACAGAGAGCACAACACTCGCGGTATACCTCGCAGGCGCGGCGACCGGTGCGCACTGGAGGCCGCGCGCCCCGCAACCTGCGGCGCGCGAGGGGACGCGGGGCGTCTTGGGGGGGGGTGGGGGGCGGCGCGGCGCGGGCGCGGCAGTCGCCGTCTGCGCGCGAGAGTGACCGCGCGCCCCCACAGTTATGTCGGCCAACGGCACCGCGCCCGCGGAGTCGCGGCTCTGCCACGTGCGGAAGGTGCCCAACTTCGACGGCTACGGCTTCAACCTGCACGCCGAGAAAGGCAAGCCCGGCCAGTACATCGGGAAGGTGGACGAGGGCTCCCCGGCCGAGACCGCGGGCCTCAAGCGCGGGGACCGCATCCTCGAGGTGAACGGGCAGAGCATCGCAGGCGAGACCCACAAGCAGGTGGTCGCGCGGATCAAGCAGCGGCCGGACGACGCGGAGCTGCTGGTGGTGGCGGCCGCGCCCGGCGAGCTGGTGCCGGACTTCGACACCGTCGACCGGCCAGCGTCGGCGGGATCCGGGTCGGCGTCGTCCGGCACGCAGGCGGACTCGCCCGCGCCGGACGCCGCGCCGGCGGAGGCGCCGCGCCTCAACCTGCAGATGACCGCGGCCGAGATGCGGGCGCACCTCGCCGCCAAGAAGAAGGTGGACCCGAAGAAGGTGCCGATGGATTTGAAGTCCAAGTTCGATATCGTGAAGAAACTGTAGAGTGCCAGTGCAGTGCGCGAGTGTGTGAGGGAGGGGGGCGGGCGGTGTTGCCAGCTCGGGGGCGGGCGCGGGCGGTGTTGCCAGCTCGCGAGCCGCCGCGGTGACATCAGGCCGCCGCCGGCCGGTGCGCCCGACCTCGTAGCCTTCCGATTTTGCCATTGATGTATGTACATACCGTTTGTTGTTAAGAGTTACGTGAAATGGAAATATTGTTCGTAGGCGTAATTATTACTAGGTGAATTAATTAAATTTTTATTTAATAATAATTATTATTTTGTGTTAATGAATATTTTGCGAGTGCAATTATTGTTGAGATGTCAATAAAGTATATGAATTCTTAGCTGGTGTTTTGTGGCTTCCGCCGTGTCCGGGGCAGGCGGGCCGGGGCTGCGCCCCCGTGTCGGGGCCCCGCAGCCGGGCCCCCCGCTAAAGCGGTTCTACCTGTCGATGTCGTCTACCTGACTACGAAAATAGCTGCTCTTACGCATTACTATGCAAAGAAACAGGTTATAAAAATCTCTAAGCGTTTAATATTTTAAATGATATCTTGGCTTGTTAAATATTTAAATAGCTTGAGAGTTGACTTGTTAAAGTCTTTTGTTATTTTGGCAGAAATGTGTGTAGTATCATTGTTTGATGAGCTTATTAGGTAGATATGTTACATGTTAATTATTATTAATTGTTTATGAGTATGTACTAGCCACTAGGTAGATAAAAATAACTAGGTGAATCTTTCATTATTGAATTAGAATTTTGGCAAGATTATTAAAAACAATCTATCGGCTTAATGAGAACAGGCAACAATTTTAATGATCGCTTGAGAATTGTGGCAGTGGCTTATGATTCATTGGTAATTGAATAGGTATAAACAATAATTAATGATGGTAATGATATTTCGGGGAATTCCAATAGACTGGTAAATCCGTCTTGATTCTAAATTCAAGGCAAATATGATTCATCAACACTCGATGAGATTAAAATTACAAACATAAGCATATAGGTACATTAATTAATACAAACATAAGCAGTTTATAATAAAATTTTCCTAAGCCCAAGTTTAACCCAAGGCCCATAATTAACAGATAAATACAAATGTGTATACTGTATATGGCGATCATAATCAAATATGCTCCATATTCATCTATGATTGTCATAGACAGCGTGAATAAGTATGTTTAAACGCTATCAAAACCACAGCAGTCAGCATCCTACAATGGGCATTGTCCATTTTTTTTTTATTTTGCTCATTACAAAAACATTTCGAGGAATAAGGTCAGTGATCGTTTTTCTGTATATAAACGAAAAAAATACCCATTAGTTACTTATATTTTTGAACTTTTGGTAAGCTTCTCGTATCAGCTTTCACTGAGAACTTGCATTTGACGAACCAGCCATTATAAATAAGATTGAAAGGAAATTTAAAACATACTCAGAGGTCAATAATTGTCCGCCGATGATGACATCAGAGCGAAACTTTAAAAATTTATTGAGAAAAAACTAGCCAATGAATTTCAAAATTATTTAATTTATATTCTTAAAATACCCTATTTTAACGAAAAAAAAAAGTACATGTGATTTTTTTTGGACAATGCCCATTTTAGTTAGAGACTTTTGCGATTGTTGCAAGTGCTGGTTAGTCACAAATCAAGAAGTTGAAGGTTGAAAAGACACCCTATATATTTAGATTGTATAAAATAATGGTCCAAGAATAGAGCCTTGGGGTACTCCGATTGAAAAAACCCAATTTAGGGCCCGATTCGACCAAACTTGAAGTTACACGAGTATAACTATCACTTATAATACCACAAGAGCTTCAAAATTATCGGGTATTTCCCGATAGGGTAAAACTTGACGACTTTATTTGTTTGCAGGGAACCTTGAGGGAAATGCCAGATAATTTTGAAGCTCGTGTGGTATTCGGGGGATTATTTTTCCGTCCCAAATGTCGGCCAATAGAATTAGAATTTGTTTTTTATACATAGCAACTACCAGAGAAAATTTTCAAAAAATTATCAGTATAATACCATGTAGGTTGTACCACGTGACGTCGAATGGTGCAATTCTATTGGTCGATATTTGGGTCGGAAAAATAATCATGAGAATAATTTTACTCCTTTAATTTACTCTAGGATATTATCGTTTCCATTTTACCAAGTTACTCAAAGAGTATGAAATAAAATGACAATTATACGAGTAGTTCACAATGACACCGACCGTGACAGTTGACACCCTGTTGTGCAACTATTCTCAGTTTAATATTTACTCCACCAAAATAGCCCGTGTAAATATTACTCCCGTGTAATTACCTTATTCTTGGATTAGAAGTTGGAAAAACACAAAACCAGATTACTCTTAGATTAGGATAAAATTTTACTCCAGTTTGGTCGAATCCGCCCTTAATGAAAATGTTGTTTTATACCTTGGGATCACCCATGAAAGCAATGGCTATTATATGCTCAATTTTCTTATTAATCACCCCGTCTCTACTTACTAACAGGGAAGAAAAGAGAGGTGAAATGCAAAGAGAGTGTCACTGAGATAGACAGTTTGTCTGTCTGTTATGTGTTGGGTGTAAAAAGTCATGAATGTGTTAAGCAAGAAGATGTTGTAACGTATGGCAACAGAAATCGCGCGAAATGTGTTTCTACATACTGTAAATACTAGGGAAAATACTAGCTACGTAATAATACTGTTAATAATACTGTTTATTATAACTAGGTTTTGCCCGCCGCTTCGCCCGCGTGGAAATTGGAATTCTGAGAACGACATAGTTTTAGGAAAGAAAGATATATTTTTATCCATAAAATATAGCCTATGTCGCTCAGGAACATACTCAGCTATCGGTATTAAATTTTTTTTGGAATCGAACTGGGTAGTTTCAGAGATTACCTTCTACAAACAAAAAAAAAATATCTCTTTACTAGCTGTCCCTGCAAACGTTTCTTTGCCATATAAAGTATTTCGCCCGTATTATTTTATTGAAGTGACTAAATAAGTATGTCACCATGGCAACGTCCATCGCTATCCCGTCGCACAAACAATGGTCGCCGTCAGTCTCGAGTTGTAATAATTTACTATTATTTATTCAACAAATGCACTTATCAATATAAAAAGTACCCAGTAGCCGATTCTCAGACCCACTGAACATACATATAAAATTTGGTTAAAATTAAGAGTACGCGGCCTAACATTGTGATTTGTGACACGAGAATTTTATATATAAGATTATGTTAGTGTAGATAACTATGAAGTCCACATAATACAACGTTATTAACTGTGTCGATTCCCAATGTTGCTCTGTTGAATTTATAATATTTTAGTGTAATTTCCAAAATTTTCTAGCGACCATCCCTTTCTTCCTAAAATTTTAAGACCAAAAATCATTGAGACATCTTAAGGAGTACGGACCAAACACAGCACCAAAAGCACACACAACACCAAATTTATCATTTGGTGGCTAGTCACGACCGGAATTGACCGGTATTTTGAGCAGGAGCAGTTATATTTTGCTAATTGAACAAAACCAGGGATAATATCGATAATATAAATTTCATTAGAGCAGAATCGAAATGAAAATGGTCTTTTGGAAATTTATGTGTATGGCGTTTCTAACGAACAGGTTCACGGGGCAGCTGCCCCCCCCCCCCCCGCCTCCCTAGAAAATAAAATAAATGTCAATTTTCCTGGCAAGAGATCTTTTAAAGAGATAAGTACGCCAATGTTATATTGTCACTTTTATAAATATGTCTTAATTTTGTACCTACTTAAAGAGAATAAATAAATTAAATGAATAAAAACGTGTTACCTACTCAGCGCAAAATGAAGCATTGGAAACAAAATATCTTTTCAGTCAGATTAATAACAGTCAATTTTCAGAGTTTTTTTGTTTCAATAAGTATACCAGACCGACCATCTTCTCTAAACAGGTATGCTGCTATTCTTCGTTTAAATTCTACTGCACCCGCGTTCCCTCTTAATAAACTTCTAAAAGTAGGCATTTCATTGCTACCCAAAGCAATCCCACATACTTTTTTTTTTTTATGAAATAAAGGGGCAAACGAGCAAACGGGTCACCTGATGGAAAGCAACTTTCGTCGCCCATGGACACTCGCAGCATCAGAAGAGCTGCAGGTGCGTTGCCGGCCTTTTAGAGGGAATAGGGTAATAAAGGAGGGTAGGGATGGAAGGGAAGGGAAGGGAATAGGAGAGGGTAGGGAAGGGAATAGGGTAGTGGATTGGGCCTCCGGTAAACTCACTCACTCGGCGAAACACAGCGCAGGCGCTGTTTCACACCGGTTTTCTGTGAGAACGTGGTATTTCTCCGGTCGAGCCGGCCCATTCGTGCCGAAGCATGGCTCTCCCACGTATACTGAATGCAAACCATCATTTTTCCATATTACAGTCACTTTCCATCCCAACCGCTGGGTGAAATTAACAACTGAATGGGTACCCGAAGACGGACGACGCAGCCGTGGCCGGCCACAGGAGCTAGAGGCATACCAGCCGGGTAATGGCGGGCTGGCCAACGGTGGCGCAGGAGCGGGAAAAAAGACCCTAGGGGAGGCCTTTGCCCAGCAGTGGAACAGCATAGGCTAATTAAAAAAATCGGCCAAGTGCGAGTCGGACTCGCGCACGAAGAATTCCGTACTGTTATTGAGCAAAAGTTGGCAAAAAATTGAATTTTTGTATGGGACCCTTAAATATTTCTTGTATTTTAATTTTTTATTAATTATTAAAGTACAAATTAGTCTACTAGAATCAAAAACCGCAATATCCAATAAAATCATTATTGGACATTGCGGTTTTTGATCTAGTAGACTCAAATATACTTACTTAAAGAATATTGTGTGTATTTCAAGTACCTAGGTAACTAGTAACTACTACCATTATTAATTACGAGCAAAAAAGGCTTGACGCGGGAGAGCCATGCTTCGGCACGAATGCGCCGGCTCGCCCGGAGAAATACCACGTTTTCACAGAAAACCGGCGTGAAGCAGCGCTTGCACTGTGTTTCGCCGAGTGAGTGAGTTTACCGGAGGCCCAATCCCCTATCCTATTCCCTTCCCTACCCTCCCCTATTCCCTTCCCTTCCCATCTTCTATTACCCTATTCCCTCTTAAAAGGCCGGCGAAGCACCTGCAGCTCTTCTGATGCTGCGAGTGTCCATGGGCAACGGAAGTCGCTTTCCATCAGGTGACCCGTTTGCTCGTTTGCCCTTTTATGTCATTAAAAAAAAGCCAAAAAATCACTTTGCTTCACAAATTTGTTGTATGAGAGCCGCCTTTAAATATTTATTTTATTTTTAAGTATTTGTTGTTATAGCGGCTACAGAAATACACAATCTGTGAACATTTCAGAAGTCTAGCTATATCGGTTCTTGAGATACAGCCTGGATACGGACGGACGGACAGACGGACAGACATCGAAGTTTCAGTAATAGGGTCAGTAATAGGGTAGTAATAGGGTACCTTTGGGTACGGAACCCTAAAAACAGACACTTTCAATAACTCACGGCTCATTGATTTCACTACAGCGCGGTTGAAATATTAACGATTTAAACATGCGAAATGCACATAAAACAACAATTTGCGGCAAGGTTGCATCACAATGGGTACAGCCGTACAGGTAGGTTATCACGCTGGCCTTGGCCGGTGACTCATGAAATAGCGTTTACTCGTACGCCTGTGACACAATATAAATGTGCACAGTAGACCATCTGCATACTATCAGGCGCACGCACACATTAGCGTGATTTCAGACACCAAATTTATCATTTGGTGGCTAGTCACGACCGGAATTGACCGGTATTTTGAGCAGGAGCAGTTATATTTTGCTAATTGAACAAAACCAGGGATAATATCGATAATATAAATTTCATTAGAGCAGAATCGAAATGAAAATGGTCTTTTGGAAATTTATGTGTATGGCGTTTCTAACGAACAGGTTCACGGGGCAGCTGCCCCCCCCCCCCCCCCCGCCTCCCTAGAAAATAAAATAAATGTCAATTTTCCTGGCAAGAGATCTTTTAAAGAGATAAGTACGCCAATGTTATATTGTCACTTTTATAAATATGTCTTAATTTTGTACCTACTTAAAGAGAATAAATAAATTAAATGAATAAAAACGTGTTACCTACTCAGCGCAAAATGAAGCATTGGAAACAAAATATCTTTTCAGTCAGATTAATAACAGTCAATTTTCAGAGTTTTTTTGTTTCAATAAGTATACCAGACCGACCATCTTCTCTAAACAGGTATGCTGCTATTCTTCGTTTAAATTCTACTGCACCCGCGTTCCCTCTTAATAAACTTCTAAAAGTAGGCATTTCATTGCTACCCAAAGCAATCCCACATACTTTTTTTTTTTTATGAAATAAAGGGGCAAACGAGCAAACGGGTCACCTGATGGAAAGCAACTTTCGTCGCCCATGGACACTCGCAGCATCAGAAGAGCTGCAGGTGCGTTGCCGGCCTTTTAGAGGGAATAGGGTAATAAAGGAGGGTAGGGATGGAAGGGAAGGGAAGGGAATAGGAGAGGGTAGGGAAGGGAATAGGGTAGTGGATTGGGCCTCCGGTAAACTCACTCACTCGGCGAAACACAGCGCAGGCGCTGTTTCACACCGGTTTTCTGTGAGAACGTGGTATTTCTCCGGTCGAGCCGGCCCATTCGTGCCGAAGCATGGCTCTCCCACGTATACTGAATGCAAACCATCATTTTTCCATATTACAGTCACTTTCCATCCCAACCGCTGGGTGAAATTAACAACTGAATGGGTACCCGAAGACGGACGACGCAGCCGTGGCCGGCCACAGGAGCTAGAGGCATACCAGCCGGGTAATGGCGGGCTGGCCAACGGTGGCGCAGGAGCGGGAAAAAAGACCCTAGGGGAGGCCTTTGCCCAGCAGTGGAACAGCATAGGCTAATTAAAAAAATCGGCCAAGTGCGAGTCGGACTCGCGCACGAAGAATTCCGTACTGTTATTGAGCAAAAGTTGGCAAAAAATTGAATTTTTGTATGGGACCCTTAAATATTTCTTGTATTTTAATTTTTTATTAATTATTAAAGTACAAATTAGTCTACTAGAATCAAAAACCGCAATATCCAATAAAATCATTATTGGACATTGCGGTTTTTGATCTAGTAGACTCAAATATACTTACTTAAAGAATATTGTGTGTATTTCAAGTACCTAGGTAACTAGTAACTACTACCATTATTAATTACGAGCAAAAAAGGCTTGACGCGGGAGAGCCATGCTTCGGCACGAATGCGCCGGCTCGCCCGGAGAAATACCACGTTTTCACAGAAAACCGGCGTGAAGCAGCGCTTGCACTGTGTTTCGCCGAGTGAGTGAGTTTACCGGAGGCCCAATCCCCTATCCTATTCCCTTCCCTACCCTCCCCTATTCCCTTCCCTTCCCATCTTCTATTACCCTATTCCCTCTTAAAAGGCCGGCAAAGCACCTGCAGCTCTTCTGATGCTGCGAGTGTCCATGGGCAACGGAAGTCGCTTTCCATCAGGTGACCCGTTTGCTCGTTTGCCCTTTTATGTCATTAAAAAAAAGCCAAAAAATCACTTTGCTTCACAAATTTGTTGTATGAGAGCCGCCTTTAAATATTTATTTTATTTTTAAGTATTTGTTGTTATAGCGGCTACAGAAATACACAATCTGTGAACATTTCAGAAGTCTAGCTATATCGGTTCTTGAGATACAGCCTGGATACGGACGGACGGACAGACGGACAGACATCGAAGTTTCAGTAATAGGGTCAGTAATAGGGTAGTAATAGGGTACCTTTGGGTACGGAACCCTAAAAACAGACACTTTCAATAACTCACGGCTCATTGATTTCACTACAGCGCGGTTGAAATATTAACGATTTAAACATGCGAAATGCACATAAAACAACAATTTGCGGCAAGGTTGCATCACAATGGGTACAGCCGTACAGGTAGGTTATCACGCTGGCCTTGGCCGGTGACTCATGAAATAGCGTTTACTCGTACGCCTGTGACACAATATAAATGTGCACAGTAGACCATCTGCATACTATCAGGCGCACGCACACATTAGCGTGATTTCAGATAACTGAAAGGAGCAAAAAGTTTATCGTGACAACGCTCGCGTTAACTTTTATCAGAGTTGAGCGTATTTTATCTCCAACACACGTGTAAGTAACTAAACTGTATGGCATTATATTCCTTCAATCGGGGATTCTTGGAAATGCTATTGTATTATATTGTTGTCGCGATCACAGGTGCTCTTATGGGACTTGAAGGAATATTGTGGTGTAATTATCATCATCAGCTTTTCAGCGTATCGGAAGTGCCTCCAAGTATTTTTACTATGTCGTAATCTTAAAAAAGTCATTTCACGTTATTACAGCAGCTTTTACTATTAATGAGATCTAGGATACCACGAGATTAATAATTATTTGAGAAATAGTAGCTTAAATCGGGATTTTAGGCTCTGGACGTGAGGCTACTATGCTAAATTTGATTGATCTCCGTTCAGTGATTTGGGAGCTAAAAATTCTACTACGGGTGTGTTGCACCAGAGGCGTGGTTAAAGTTAGTTATGGTCAAATTTATGGTTATAGTTACGGCTAACTTTAACTTTAACCTTAACTTTGACCACAGATTTTGACAGATGACAGCTGGTCCTATAAATGAACGTAGGCGGGGGCGCTGCTGGCCTTTACCAGAACTGTCAAAAATGGCGTTTTTGTACGATAACAGCGTTAGTTCCTTTTATCGCCACGTGCATTTAAAGCCTTGTCAAGCTCTATGGTTATGGTTAAATATGTCGTCCATTTTTTACTTTAACCAAAGTTTTGATATTTTGCATTGTAGTTAAAGTTATAGTTAAAATTACAGTTATAGTTAAAATAAGTTGGTGCAATCCACTCTTAAACATTGAAATAATATATATATTGTTACCTCTTTTATAATGTTTCCTATAACAGGTCTACTGGAAGAAATTCTAATTTGGAATAAGTAGTACTTTTGTACTAAAATGTATCTCTAGTTTTAAGTTTTCTATGAAAAACTGGTGATGTGTACATAAATTGTTAAATAAATAAAATAAATAATATCCATAACATAATCAGCTTGATAATGCTGATCATGATGAAAAGTATACACTGATAACCCATTTAGATAAGCATCCCTTTATAACTATATACTTTTACTGTTGACTTGGGAACTACCTTAGGTAGTGATGCCCATGCAGGTATGAAGTGTCACTGGAAAGAGGAAAGAGTCTACATAAGTTTAAATACAGAAAACACAAGAAAATCTTTTGAAAAAAATGAAGTTACTAATATTACAATTTACAACGATTAGGTTGTTTACGTTTTACCTTTGATTTTTTTTATTGTAAGGATCACCTGTTGCTAAGCCAATGATTAGTCTCATAGTCACTTGATTGATGTGACGTGATGTGATTTAAACTCAAAGTTTAAAGTTTAAATGCTTGATCAAAATCAATTAAAAATGAATAATTTCATGAGTAGATATAATTGCTTATTGTTATTCTACCTAAAAGTCTAGTCATAATCACTTTAGGAATTCCAAATTAGATTACATACTAGTAATCTAATTTGGAATTACAAAACGTAGCTGCTATTCTGTACTCTGCAGCTAGTTGTCAACTGATAACAATGGATAATAGTGACTATAAAATGTTTGCTGTGGTAACTATTTGTTATCACCTCATGTATTTCTTAGCCTTTTTCAGTGTCATATTTTTCCGCAATTATCATTATCATTGACTGGATACAGATCCAGTCAATGATAAGAGACGTCTTCTGTCTTAAGTCTCAAGTACGAGTCGGACTCGAGCACGGAGGGTTTCGTACCGGTATAGAGTGAAAGTAGACAAAAAATTGTGTATTTTATATGGCCCCCCTTAAATGTTTACTTTATTTCAATTTTATTAAAGTACAAATATAATTAAGGATTTTGTGAAAATTTCAAGTGCCTAACTGTTACCATTATTGATTACGAGCAAAAAAGGCCAAAAAAATGACGTTTCTTGTATGGGAGCCCCTCTTAAATATTAACTTTATTTAATTTGTACTATTTGTTGTTATAGCGGCAACAGATATACCTACAAAATCTGCGAAAATTTTAGAAGTCTAGCTCTATAGCTTGGCTTCTGAAATTTTCACAGATTCTGAAAATTTCGCAGACCGCTATCGGTCCTTGAGATACAGCCTGATGACAGACAGACGGACAGACATCAAAGTCTTAGTAATAGGGTCCCGTTTTTACCCTTTGGGTACGGAACTCTAAAAATGTTTCAGAAATAAAAATCCCACAAAAACCAGTTCTTGTAAAATGTTGCCGAGACGACCACATAAGGTTTACCCTGTGAAAAAGATATTCGGAGCAAAGCTCGGTCAAATAGCTAATCAGATATTAACTGTCAACGAACTTCAGCTAAGCGCACGGTGGAGTACTATCACTCATCAAGGTGATGAAGATGATAGTAACGTTGGATGGATGGAACAGCAGAAAGATACATCAGGTAAGTATTTATGTAACCTGGAGGTATAAGTCCGAATAATTCCTCGGAGTAGGTACTCCCCAAATGTAGGTAATGTTTATTGGATAGTATCAACAAAATCACTTGATTTAATAAAATGCGTATACTTATATACGTGGGAGAGCCATGCTTCGGCACGAATGGGCCGGCTCGACCGGATAAATACCACGTTCTCACAGAAAACCGGCGTGAAACAGCGCTTGCGCTGTGTTTCGCCGAGTGAGTGAGTTCACCGGAGGCTCAATCCCCTAACCCCTACCCTATTCTCTTCCCTACCCTCAACTACTCCCTTCCCTTCCCTTCCCTACCCTCCCCTATTACCCTATTCCCTCTTAAAAGGCCGGCAACGCACCTGCAGCTCTTCTGATGCTGTGAGTGTCCATGGGCGACGGAAGTTGCTTTCCATCAGGTGACCCGTTTGCTCGTTTGCCCCCTTATTTCATAAAAAAAAAAAACTTATATATAACTATTCTTCATTACGCTTTAAGTCCTGAGTAGCTGAAATAGGAAATATAAGTTGCCAGTCGTTCACATTAACTAAATCCCTCTTTGGCCCGAATCTTCATAAGGTTGAGTAATTAATGAGCAGAATTGATATACAGGGTGTAAGAAAAACAAGTGATAATACTTTAGGGTGTGTACGTGTTCCTTGTAGAGAGTTCACTGTGAAAGTAGCAGCGCTGAAAGACCAAAATTTTTTTTCACTTTTGTATGGGGAAACTCGTGACGCTCGGGCCCTTGCCCATACAAAAGTGAAAAAAAATGTTCGTCTTTCAGAGCTGCTACTTTCACAGTAAACTCTCTACAAGGAACATGTACACACCCTAAAGTATTATCACTAGTTTTTGTTACACACTGTAGAATTTACTGAAAAAATAAAAAGTACGGTATCTTGAAAAGAGAGAGAAAAGAAATAGATGAATAGGGTTGAATAAAAGTGATAAAATGTTGCCCTAATAAAAAAAAAACATTTAATTCAGACTTTACATTAGTATTTCCTTCATTCATAGATATTACTGTGATATCATAATATAACATTGTTAATTGTGATATCATCAGCTAAAATAATATACAATATTATGTTTTGTTATGTTTTGCTAATTCGCAACTTGCGTACGGTACGTAGCTTTAAAGATTTTATGTTAAAAATAACATTTTAATATTTTTGCTGATTCCAACTGAATAGATAAACAACTAAATTCTGTTTTATTTTTATTGCAATGTTTATAAGTTCAGTTAAAATGTTTGTAATTTTGCTTACATTTTAAAGTATTGATAATTACAATGCAATAATAAAATATTTTATTCCTTTATCAGCCATTATAAATGTTAACAATAAATTGTGTTAACGATGCGGAAATATTAACAAAAGTAAACTGTTCCGTGAGAAACATTTTTTCTTTTTAAATATTTTATCTAGTCTAAAAGCCGAATTTAACGTTACTTTGATTAGAATGAAAAAGAGACAAGTCACTTTTTTATTATCTTAACTTAATTTTAGTAAGTGGTAGTAGTTGCATCTTTGTTTTCAATCAAATTATTTAGATTTTTACATTTATTTCTCGGTGTAGATCATAAAGTAATATATACCTATCGGAACCGGACCCGGAACCGGATTCCGATAGGTATATTAACTTTATGGTGTAGATAAAACGTCATGTCAACTCCACACTGAGCATAAATAGGAATTATTCGTCTATGTTTGCTCATGATCATCGATTGTACTGATTATACTATCATAGAAGTTGATTTATAAGCAGATGGTTTATGTAATTTGGTCGTGTTGTGTCAAACCCAGACGACAGATCACAGATTACATTGCTGCAGCGGCAGCGGCTCTAGAAACTAGTAAGGGCGCGTTCAGACGTGCGCGTTTTCTGCGCGTACTCGGTGTTTGTGAAAATGTATGAAAATAAGCCTTATGTAATTAGCATATAACCGCAAACTGCTATAACCTTTGGGACAACACGCGACGCCCGTTGAATCCGCGCGCCCAGTAAACGCGCAGACAACGCGTGCGTCTGAACGCGCGCTAAAGCACGGCCGCGCCGCGCCGCGGCGGTGCCGCTGCAATACTCATCCTTGTATTTCTATTTGCCCTTACACAAGGCGCCGCTGCCGCTGCGGCGTGTGTGTAAACAGCCTAACATTAATCGACCAAATTACGTAGTAAGGCCCGGGACACATAAACATGATACGACGTCGTGTCGCGCCACGATGCGGCGTCGTTTCACGATACGACGTCGCGTCGTGGGAATCTACGACGAGCATCGTAAAAAAACTACGTCGCGATATCGTGACGTGCCACGATACACGGCATGACGTCGCGTCGTAGAAACTCGTGATGCCTCAGGGTGAATTGTCGCAGTTTAATTTCTTTGAAATTGGAATAACAACTGTGGCACTGACACAGGAACGCATCGTGAGTTTCTACGACACGACGCCGTGCCGTGTATCGTGGCACGTTACTATGTCGCGACGTAGTTTTTATGATGCTCGTCTAAGATTCCCACGACGCGACGTCGCATCGTGAAACGACGCCGCATCGTGGCACGACACGACGTCGTATCGTGTTTTTGTGTTCCGGCCCTAACGTCAACTGCTTATGAATCAATTTATGCAATGCTGCATTCTATACGAAGCAGATTCATGTTGGGAATCATTCATGTGCACAGTGAATCAAATCCAACTTGAATCCTTTTATTTCTACAAGAAACCTTGTGAAGTCGGAACCCGCATTCATATAGCCAAAAGTCTGTATCTATAACGATACTAGACCCAATTTCACCAACCTCTGTTTGTTAAATCCTAACAAGGCATTACTTAACGGACCTTGGAAAATTAAACAGACTGTTAAAATACTTATGTCCCACAGTAAAAATTTAACAGCGGATTAGTAAATGCAATGTTAAGTGAACAACGAGTGAACAACTATCAATTCGTTCATTCTTGTTATAAGGCGACGAAATTGCAATGTACAAGATTAATACGACATGTTTGCTGCAATGTGTCACTTTCTTCCATAGTAGTATAATAGTAGATAATGCGACCAAATTAAAATATCACTGATCGCATACATTTGTTACACTACAATAGTTCTTTTTAATTTACCAGGTTAATAATTATGATCTGTCAAAGCTGAAAACATGAATCATTATACAAACTTTTATTTACTTATTTCGGTTTGGTACAAGTTAGTATATTTGCAATGTCAAGGAAAATCCGAAGGCTGAATTTTTGGCAAAGTGAAAATAAATAATTTCAGTACTTAAGGAGCGCCTCGGCCTCGAGGAACGTTTCAGGCTCTGTGATTGGTTGGCTGTCAAAATTTGGACCAATCACAGAGGCGAACCGCGTCTTGAGGCCGAGGCGCTTCTTAAGTACTGACTAAAAATACGGGCCTTAATCTACCAAGTGTTTCCTCCTATACCTTCCTACCCGGAATTTAGTTTTTTCTGTATTTTGTCTGTGACCTTTAGCTAACTGTAAGGTTAAATGGCGATTACTCATTGATGACGACAGTGGTACTCGGTAGCCAAGAGAGAAATCTTATAGCCAAATCAATAAAAATAGTAAAAAAACAAAAATAAAATTCTTACATTTTTTTTCGTCGGTGGTAAAAATTTACAGAATTTACTAGACATAGCTCTGTACCTAGTCTGTACTTTTACCAGCTATCAGACAGCACTAGGTCACAGGTGTCCTACAGCACGAATTAGCTGGACTGACTGTAGAGCTATTACGGGCTACGGCGTGAGGGAAACTCCTACCAAGCAAGCACAAGTGTACCAGCAATGCTCTTGTAATTCATCTGCAGGAGTAGCATGGTCACTATAGAAACGGTTTCTTTCTACGGATGAATAGACAAAGTGACAGTTAGATAGTGGAAATCCGCCATTTTGTCGTTTAAATCTGTCAGTATATCGATTCTTCCGTAGAAAGAAACCGTTTCTATGATGTCCATGCTACGCCTGCTGGTACTGCAAATGGTAAAGAAACTAGTTTGGTGCTTTCGAGGCATTCATTGAAGTGTTTATTACAGTGGTATATATTTTTAAAATAGTTTCTGTTTTATAAAATTGACACGGATGAAAACGAAAAATGTTTTATCTCTGAGTTAGAAACTTACTTTTGGCAACTAGCACGACGACGAGAACTTTACAAATGAAAAACGTTATTTTTCAGTGCGTTTACTTTTAATCTTAATCCTTAAATAAATTACAAAAAATCGTTTACCAACTACAATAAAAAATATTATAGACATTACAAAATACTTAATAATTCGCCAAGGCCTACTTATAATGTACTAGCATCCACACTAGTACAAATATACAACAGGTTTATTTGATATTTAACGCAGTCAGCAGTGAATTGTGACTTTACAAGGTCTAGCTTCATTCATAATATTACCGGTGTCATGATTTTATCGTGAATCATCATCATGTGGCATAATGGGCTTGTAGTCTAGAAGAATCAACCTTAAAGCACAGATCACTTATCTATTTCTACCACAGACATAGATCAAGATAGATACCGCATGTCGCTCCATTTGCATTAGTATGAAAACGAGCGTGCCACTTGTTTACTACTCACTGTGACGTACCGATGATAAGAAACGTGTCCATTATCAAGGTCAATGTTTCTATTTGAATTTCTATAGCTCAATGCAGCACTTTTAGACATTAAGCATTTTTAAAATTCCGATTGACGTCCGATAGCAGACTAAAGAACAGACTTTCGGAAGACGAGCATTGCTCGTCGTTTGGGAACGCGATATGGCACGCGAAGTACATACACATGCGGTTATATCTATCTTAATCTATGTCTGTGATTACTACGTAACTTATTGGTAAAAGTAACTGTTGATATGCTTCTTCAGCATATTTATATCAAAATTAATATTTTGACCTCTGCAACAGCTAACAGGTAACAACTTAAGGTCAATTCGAGATGATAGAGATGAAGGTAGATGCATTTCTTTTGCACTGAAGTAACATACTTCAATTGCGTGAGACGTCTTGCAAATCTGACAAATCCATACAAATTTCGAAATGCATCTACGCGTCGCGTTGCGGTCTGAATTGACCCTAAGAGCCAGTCTACGCGGCGCTGCCGTTGCGTTGTTTTACATACAAATAACCAAGCACAGCCTTGAACACACAGCGCGCTGCGTTGCCGCAACGCACACATGTAACATGACCGACAGCAGCCCCCGAGACGAAGCGGGAGGGGATGTTGACGTTAAGACTGCTTCGTAATAACGCTGCGATGACGCAGCGTCCGTGTGGCCGGCTACGCGTCTAACGGCAGCACTGCGTCGACGCAACGCCGTGTGGCCGTGGAGATTATTTACTCAACACGTGTTTATGCAGTTTTGTGCCTCACCTCGTGAGTTAGTGCCTGTTCAGACACAGCGGGAACCGCGCGGTTAAACCGCTCGCAGCTTGTTACAAAGGCGTTGTCTTACAGCGTTCACACTATTAGTACGGGAGCCCTAGAACATTTTTTTTTATTACTATCAAGCAAATTTTTTGTAAGTAGCATTTTGATAAGACGAAAAACATTTTTATTTGCGAAAAATCCCGAAAATCTACCACTAAACAAAAAAAAGTTCTAGGGCTCCCGTACTATATCCGTTCGGTTTCTAAACTGCAAACGCGCAGTTCCTGCGCTGTCGCTGCGCGCTGTCTGAACAAGCACTAAGACCATAATATTTTTTTACAAAATATCGTACACGCAGTGAAAAAAGTTTAATAATCAGCAGACAACACATGCAAACAATGATGAAATGAGTAGCGTCATCGCACTGTGTGCTCAGCTGATAAGAGAGCGCTGCTGAAGTGACTGATAACATTATATTTCAGCTTTTAATGGATTTTTTTTTTTATTTAACATAGTATTCTTTTTCATCACTTTGATATTAGCGTAAACTAAGCTGTTATAATGCTACCAAAATACTAATTGAGTAAATTAGAGTTTAATTATTGTATAACAATTACATAATTATTATTATTGTCGTCGAACATACAAACAAAATTCTGCAGCCGAACATAAAACCTCCTCCTTTTTTGGAAGTTGGCTAAAAAGCAATTAAAGTGAAATATAATATGTTCAAAACTAGTATGGTCTAAATCATTTTGTGAAAACTGACCAAGGAGGTTTTCAAAAGTTAGAATACATTTTTTGGTATTTTTTCACACTTGTACAGCTATGAATTGTATTGCGTATTAATTATTACTAGAGATCGCCCTATGGTCGAAATTCGACCTTAGTTTCAACGACATTAGGACTACTACCTATATTTTGTAAAAAATATTGACTTTATCATTTTTTTTTTCAACTTTTGTCTCTGGGACTTAGCTGATCTCAGACTGGCCGTGTAAGCATTGTCTAATAGTATCTTAGATTCGATAAAAAAAAACAATAATCCATTTTCAATTTGTCAACTTCAGTCAACTTGTTGTCAACAGCATAAACTTGAACAGACTTCAACCATAAATAAAAGAGTATAATTCGTATTTATAGGCTTGTCATTCAAAAATCTGTCATTTCTCATGTGTGTGTGTTGTTGTGTGTGTTATGTTTTATTTGTTAAAAAAATGTATGATAAAAGCTTAATTTCAAAATAATATTAGCTCGATGCACTCCTTCACCATATAAACTAATATTAATATTATGATGATGATAATAATAATTTAGCATTTCCGGACCAAAAAAAAAAGGTACTAGGTAAATAATAACTAGGTTTTTTCATTAATACGAAAACAGTAGAGTGTTATAAGTTCGAGCAAGCATATCACCTGATGGGAAGAAATTAACGTTGACTAACAATACTTCATATTCAGGTAATTGCTTTTTCAAATTACTCAACAGACGTGGAAGATTTATATTAAACATTAAAATAAACTAAGTTTTACAGTTAATAAACTATTTCACTACCGTGGGAGTCTCGCAACAATGGCGTTATTACAAGTATTCAGATCGTTACAAGCTAAGTGGTATCTTCCTATGTGACCGAGGTTTTATTAAATTCCGGGGTCTCTTAGGGTCTATACAGATGGATCGCATTTCAACTGCAATCCAACCGCAAATTGCAGTTCAAGTGTAGTTTGAGTGCAGTTGACACGACTGCAATAGATCTGCAAACCAAACGCGCAATCGGATTGCAGTTCAGTTTCACGCGTTGTTCGTCAATAGATAAAATAAATATGTCGAGATTTGATTCCATGCGCGGGAGAGCGGAGCGTGCGGGCGGGTGGGATGGTGCAGTTTGGATGCAGTCGGTATGCAGTTCACACGACTGCACGCTAACTGGAAATGAACTGCAACCCGACTGCGCGTTTGGTTTGCAGTTCACACAGATTTTGTTCTGAGCATAATATTAATGTATAGATTTTCAGGTTATCCTGCTTATTTTAGTTGACGCGTGCACTCAGTGATAATATATAGACCGAAGTTTAATATTATATTATATACTTACCAATATTAAGTATATATGCGGAAGTGTCTCTATCTGGGGGTCACAGCCAACATCTTTTCATTATCGCTTCGTTAAATAGAATCGCCGATCAAGATGTATGGAATTGACATAAGCGTTCGTCAATATGACATTGACGTTCGACTCGTCTATGTCAATTCCATACATTTTGTTCGGCGGTTCTATGTCGAAGCGAAAACGTAAAGATCCGCCACCCCACTGTTATCTTTACGCCAAAACCACTGAATCGATTTTGCTGAAATTTCGTATGGACATACTTTGAGCCCCGGGAATGGACATAGTGATACTTTTTATTCCCGGAATAAAAATGTACTGTTCCTACACGCTGAACAATTTTTGGTCCGTTGGTGGGCTGTTGGTAGTTCAAGTCGGGGGTCGCGGGTTCGAATCCCGCCGACGCGACGGAACAAAAAAGTTTTCAAAGTTCCTTGGTCGTGGATGTGTATTAAATATGTGTATCAACATCGACATCAATACAATTTTTGTGCTGCAGAAGCAAGCTATACGCTCAATTTATAAAATGTCAGCTTTTAAATCTCTGAGAGAAAAGTTTAAAGAAATTGGTATTCTAACTATTGCTTCTCAATACATTTTGGATAATGTATTGTATGTTAGAAAGAATTTAACTAAATTTAAAACTAAAAGTGATAGTCACGGTAGAAACACTAGAAATAGGCACAAGCTGGAAATACCAGTGATCAGACTTAGCAAAATAAGTAAATCTTTTAAAGGACAATGTATACGCCTTTACAATAAAATCCCGGAAAACGTTCAAAATCTATCAATTAATAAATTTAAAAAAGTAATTAAAGAACGTTTGTGTGCCAAAGCCTACTATACGGTCAAAGATTTCCTAAACGATAGCACATCTTGAGAGTAGGATGGCTGCTTGCAAGGCTGCTTCTACATTTATTATATGTGACTTACAATTGTGTATTCATATTGTATAGATTAAGTTATTTACATTGTAAATTTTATTTTTTTAAAAGACATATTTTCCACTTTTTTACTAAAAAGTGGCCCCGTGCGAGTTTCTTACGCCGGTTCTTCTCGCCGGGTTAGTCCCCGAACCGGTGGTAGGCAACAGCCTACCACCGGTTCGGGGACTTGGAGGACGGGGACTTGGGGACGGGGACTGTAGTTCAACGTTCTGAAAATATTTGATTCAAATTTATTCAGAAATAAAACAATTTTTATTTATTTATTTATTTTTATCATAATTATAATAAAAATCTTAAAAATATTATGTATTATGTATAATATAAAAGTATTAAATATATTTCCGTTGGTATCCGTAACACAAGTCCTTCAGGTACTTACCACGGGGCCAGACTGACGTGGTGTGAAGCGTTTAAAAAAACGAATGATAAAGATTTGTACTTGTTCTATTCCTATGAATTAACGCCTCCGTGGTCAGTGTAGTGGTACAGAGCGCGGCTCTTGACTCGGAGGTCGTGGGTTCGAATCCCGCGTTGGAAACATGTTATTTCCAAGTTTGGTTAGGACAATGTAGGCTGATCACCTGATTGTCTGACAAGTAAGATGATCCATGCGTCGGATGGGCATGTAAAAAATCGGTCCTGCGCCTGATCTCTCGCCGGTCGTGTCGGTCTTCCGTCCCACTGGGTTATGAGAGTAAAGGAATAGAGAGTGCTCTTGTGTACTGCGCACACACTTGGGCACTATAAAATTACTCTTGCGTAGCTGGCCTAGTATCAATGAAACCCACCGTCACCCAAATCGGTGTGGGAGCTATTATTATTATTCCTATTAATTAATAAAACGGGGCCGAGCTTTGTTGATACTGAAATATGTTAACAACTGCTCCCAGAACAGAAGTCAGTTGAAGTCTTTTATATGAGACATCATGCGCCTTAGAGTATCTTTAAGGAATGGGTTTTGATTTCAACAAGTACTTAGCAATAAAAATATTAGGCCCCATAACAATATCTGTATCTGTACCCGATTTCTTGAGAACTAGTCCCGTCGGTGTCATTTTTATAATGCGCAGGTGTGTACGCACTAAAACATTAAAGCTTTCTGATCCTTTACTCTCATATCCCTTATCTATACTATCTATACTTCTATACTATATAATATTATAAAGAGGTAAACTTTGTTTGTTTGTTTGTTTAATTGTAATGAATAGGCTCAAAAACTACGGGACCGATTTTAAAAATTCTTTCACCATTCGAAAGCTACATTATTTACGAGTAACATAGGCTACTTTTTATTTTGGAAAATATAGGGTTCCGTAAGATATTTTAGTTTTTCGGAAACAACCAGAAAATGTACTTATTTTGCGTACGCTGCCTAAACTATAGAAGATAGAACCATACAATGTTCTAAGTAAATGTAGATCTTATAAGTATCTACAAAAATGTCCGCGACACACTATACATATCTATGTCAAGTGAGGCACAACAATCCCTTTTTTAATTTAAAAATCTTGTTTTTTTTTGGACTACATTTAAACGCATTTATTTTACTCATGCTAATAATCCTTATTAAAATAAATTATTTCATCATTAAGTACATTTTATATAGATAATATTTGATCTTTAAATGATTAAAATTAGACGTTTGGTTTAGAAGTTATGGCGAAATTAAAATATTACGATAGTGGGCGTCACCAAGACGAGGGTGCGCGTGCGGGAGGAAGACAATCTGTACAGTGTGCAGCCTGGCGACCGTTATAATGAATATAAATCAAAACTGCCGATTGCTGAATCGATTTTAATCATTTTTTCAGTGGCTATTTATATTTTATACCCGTGCGAAGCCGGGGCGGGTCGCTAGTCTACATATATAAATGAGTAGCATAATCCAATAATCCTCACACATTATAATAACTACGATTTTTTTTTTTTTTTTTTTTTTTTTTTTCGAAAGGGTCTAAGCTACTGGTCTGGTTAAGACCATAGTAGTTTAATCGTGGCTATAACTAGTCTGTTGCTAGTTGGTTTGGAAATAAACAATGAGGGGGGCCTGGCCCCCTCCCCTAAAGTCACACGTGTGACATTCTAGACGGGCAATATTGGGGAAAGCTACGAAAATAAGCTATTTTTATCTGACGTGGGGACACGGGTCCCTCCTGCTCTTAAGGGGTCCGACCCCTTACTCACTCTCAGACGAGTGAGGCTGCTCGCGCGCGGTAGCACAAACTAGCTGCGTACGAGTTATCGCGGTAGATGAGCTCAAGTTATTAATGTTATTGCTTAAAAGAGGGCCGTCCCTCTCCCCTTCCGAGTCCGGTTGGGGTGACATACGCGTGTATGTTCTAATGTCAAAGTAATTGGTAGAGCTCTCTACGACAATGTCGCGGTCGCGGTCATGATTTAGGTGTGTTCCTATGCTATCCGCATGCGAACTCGAACCCGGGATCGAGCTCGGCATCGGATTTCGGTCGGTCTGTCTGTTTGTCATTCGGGTCGTGTTAAGTCCTCGGGGAAGGCGCCGGCGTCGTCCCCGGTGCAGTACTAACCACGCGGGTGAGTGTGATTTGTGTTTACGTAACTGTACACAGTACGTTACGTATTCTGTGATGGGGTCTACAGGGTCGGCTAAGATATGCTTAGGCCGTCTGAAGGGGTATCGGAATGATGCGTCATGTTCGTAGTCCACAGCCTTACGAATGAGCGGATTGGGATGTACTTTGCCTTTCTCAAAGAATCTCTCTGAGAGTTCTTTGATATAGGCTTTGATAGTGATAAGCTCGCAGTCTCTATGCAAGTCGATGTTTCGCATGTAGCGGGGGGCACCTGTTGCCATGCGCAAAAAACGGTTTTGTACTCGTTGCAATTGGTTCATCTGATTGTCACTTATGTGTGCGAAAGAGACGCACGCATAAGTGAGTATCGTTCTTATACATGTTTTGTATAAGGTGAGCTTATGCATTAAGGACATTTTGCTACTTGCGTTGAGTAAAGGATATAATTTGTATAATACAAATTTCGCTTTACGTACGGTATTCGATATATGGTTCGTGAATGACATCGACTTGTTTAGTACTACTCCTAAGTATTTGACAGCCGTGACTTCGGGAATTAATTTTCCGTGCAGACTAATAGGTTGCATTTTCTTACGTTTTAGTCCGTTAAATAATATAGCGTGACTTTTGTCGGGGTTTAGTTCAATTCTCCATTTAGCGAACCATTTACCGAGTTCGGTAACTGCTTCTTGGAGTTTTTTGGACGCGAAAGCTATTTGGCGATGAGCAAAGAAAAGGGCCGTGTCGTCCGCGAATAGCGCTTTTTGTACTCGAGGGTGGGTGGGCAAATCGGACGTGTAGAGATTGTAGAGGGTCGGGGAGAGAACCGAGCCCTGCGGTACTCCAGCTTCTAGATCTCTAAGTGAAGACAGAATGCCTTCGACTCTAAAACGAAATTTACGGTTTTTGAGGTAGTTACTTATTATTATAACAAGACTATCGGGAATGCCGAGTTTAAAAAGTTTATAGATTAGCCCATTGTGCCAAATTTTGTCGAATGCTTTTGCGACATCAAAGAAAACAGCGCAAGTCGGTTTCCTATTGTTCTTTTGTTCTAATATGTACTCCGTTAGGCGGTGTACCTGAGCGGGACAGCTGTGGAATTCGCGGAATGCGAATTGTTCATCAGGTAAGAGTTTTTTATCAACTATGACGTCTTTTAGGCGTCGTAGTATAACTCTTTCGTAAATTTTACCGAGGCAACTAATTAAACTAATTGGTCTGTAACTACTTGGTTCCGTCCGGAGTTTACCCGGTTTGTGGATACCTATTATTATAGCTACTTTCCAAATATCTGGGAATGAACATCCTAGTAAAAGGGCGTTAAAGATGCTCACGAGTAATTCAATTATAGTGGAAGGTAGTAATTTAAGGGTTTTATTTGAGATACCGTCCAGGCCTGGGGCCTTTCTGGAATTCAAATCTTTAATAATATCTTTGATTTCCTCCGCATCCACCGGCCTGAGGGGCTCTGAAGGTGGGGCCATGAGTCGGCTTTCTACCTCGGTATTGACTAGATTAACATGATCGGGGTCAGTTGGGAGAGTACTAGGTCGGCACTGATTTTCTATGGTGTCGGCCAAGCATTCGGCTTTTTCGATATCCTCCAGTGCAGGAGGACGATTTGATCTGTTTAATGGAGGCATATCGCTCTCCGTATCTTTTTTGAGGGACTTCGCGAGCGGCCAGTAGGCCGTGTGAGACGGTTCGAGTTCGCTAAGAAGTCGATCCCACCTCTCGGCTTTGTGTTGTTTGATTTTATATTTAACTTCCCTCTCGTAGTGACGGAGGGCCCTCCTCCAGTCTTCCGATGGGTAGCGATCGTATGTGCGTTTAGCCGCGTTACGGAGTCTGATGGACTCTTTTATATCATCTGGGAGAGGCCAGCGATTCTCATGAATCGTTGGCATTTCCCTAGAAGATTTTTCGATGTTCTCTACCAGATGATCAGTCAAGTGGAGAGAGGCCTCAAGCGCCACTTTAGAGTTTTCTATGAAATCGGGAATGAGATCGAGGTGACTCGATTGAAGGTTTTTTAGGTTATCTCCTAGTAATTTATAATCAATTATCTTTTTAGTACTAGCAGCGAGTTGGTTAGAATTGCCTAGCGCAATTTTAACTGGTCTGTGGTCCGAGTTAAGCTCGTGGATTGTTTCCAAAGAGATGTTGAGGTTAATGTTTTTAATTAATGCGATATCAATAACACTAGGGCTATGAGTAAGGTTGTTACTACGGCTAGCAGTGTCGTAGCGAGTGGGGTCGTTAGAGGCTAAAATTGCAAAATTTAAGGAGTCGCTTAAGGCGATTAATCTAATGCCATTCGTATTTGAGATGACATTGCCCCACTCTGTGTGTTTGCAGTTTAGGTCGCCGGCAATGATGACGGCGTTGCCTAAGTTAAATAGCGATCCTAATTCGCTAGAAGTTATGGGCATTTTGCTGGCTAAATAGGCAGATACTATTATGATGGGTTGATGGTCTGTCATGCTAATGTGACAAATAGAAGTTTCTAAATTAGTTAGGGATGGGGGTTCTAGGGGAACACAGTGCAATGATTTTTTGTAATAAATCATTGTGCCACCGAGTTGGGATCGGGTTCTGTCATTTCTAACTATTTTATAGTTAGCTATTTTGGGGCTTTTTCTACTAGGCTTAAGGAACGTCTCCTGAACTAGTAAAATATCGACATTGTGGTTTAAGACGAATTCGCGGATTTCGTCTATATTATTATGTATGCCGTTTGTATTAAACGTAACTACCTGTAGGGAGCGCGGTTTTAACCTTCCGGTGGAATCCATTAGTTAAACGATAGTGATAATTGGAGAGAATTGATCCTGCGGATCAAGTCGTTGTAAGTCGACAGACAGGCGGATAATTGTGAAATAGTCCTAGCCGTCCGTAGTCCGTAAGAGAAATCGGCTACCTCTGACGGGTTTATGAGGCTTAGGAAATCGGTCACGTAGCCTAGGTCGTCTCCGTAATTGGAGGTTATATTCGCGGGGGGAGTGGACTTTTTCGCGGGGGGCGCGGGTTTTGCCACGGGTGATGCTGGCTTTGTCGCAGGGGGCGCGGGTTTTCTCGCGGAGGGCGCGGGTTTTTGCGCGGCGGTGGGCTGGGCCCTGTTGGGGGGCACGGGAACGTTATTAGGGGTACTAGTGCTGTTCACCCAAGGTGATTTAGTGGGAAGCGGAGCAGGGATAAATCTCTGCTTTGTTTTATCCTTATTGTTTATCTTTGTTTGAGGCGCAATTCGTCTCTTTACTTTGGGTGCTTTTACACACCCTCTGTAATTAGCCGGATGGCCTTGTGTTTTGCATAGCACACAGCTGGGAGGTTCGGACTCCTCAGCTGGTGCTTTGCGTGGGCAGTCAGAGGTGCCGTGGTCTCCGAGGCACTTGACACAGCGCGGTCGGGCTTGGCAGTTTCGCGCGGAGTGCCCATAAAGTTGGCACCTGTGGCATTGGCCAGGGGTTCCTCTTTTACGGGGGGGTTCCACGCGTATGCCGGTTATGTTACATACGGCGCGTATGTTAAAAATTTCCTTACCCTCGGGGGTAAGGGGGAGAATCACTAGTACCATGTTGTACACGTGTTTTTTGACGGGGTGGTACATCCTGTGTACCTCAGTCGCGGGGTAACCTTGGGCTATTAGGTCTTCAAGTACATCCTTTTCGGTGATGAACTTGTCGACACCTACTATGACGACGCGGAGGACACGTTCGTCCTCTAAGGCATAGGTGTGGTAACCTATGTTTTTTCCGCGGAGGAACGCAGTAAGGAGGCGATGGTCCTGAGGTGTTTGGACCTGGACCTTTATCCCGGTCGGAGTTGTAGTAGCCGACGAGTAACGGAGCTTTTTCTCGTTTATCGCGGCGGAAATGATGTTCCATTTCTCTTTCTCCTGTACTATGACAGGAGGAGGCATTTTGGGCGCGGGTTCCGTCTCGGAAGACAGAGGGGCCTGAGACGGAACTATTTGCGAGGCCTGCGAGGCCTGTGATGCCTGAGGGGCGATCGGGGGGCGAGTGGGGGACGCGGCACTACTAGTCTGCACGGACGTCGCGGGTAGCTCGGGCCTAGGGGCCGGTTTAGTCTTTCTAGACTTTGGTTTTCCGGCCTGTTTAGTCGGGGAGGATAAGACTGGAGAGGAAGAGCCTTCGGCGCGCTTTCTCTTCTTCGTCTTTTTACTGATGACCGTTGTGAAGTCACCTTCACCAGGGTCAGTCTCTTGCTCCGAGCAAGACATCTCAGAAGGAGACGAGTAGGTAAGTCGGGGGACCGCTGACTCTACGGAAGTCACGGCAGTGTCACAGTTGGGAGACGCGGGGAAATCAGCATCGTGACTTCTCACGAAGTTGTCCCACCTTTTCGCGGCGTCGGGGTACTCTACTTTGAGGAATGATAAAAATTTATCAATCATGTCGGCCATGATGTCGGTCGGTCAGTCTGCTCTTAAAGGAGAATTTTCGAGAGGGTACAACCCCGCCCGGCGACCGGGAGGGGAGGTGTGTAAAGAGGTACGAACCTCGTATAGTGTACCTAGTTTTCGTGTCACCGAACTTACGATGTGTTCCAGGCGGTCGGGAAACACACACAAGAACACTCACAACACTAGCACTCGGGCGCTGGCGAGCAAGGCGCGACGCGACCTACGGCGGTAAGCGCGGGCGAGGGCCGACACTCGGGCGAGGCGAACTAGCGCCGGCGCAGAGTTCGCTCGATCGCGGACACACTAAAATCGAGAAAACTTCGTGGCGCGGACGTGATCGCGAAATCGCAACAAGCACAAAGTGTGCCGAGCGAGAGCGCGCTGTCTATAGAAAAAGACAGCACCACAGTCGCCTAGCAGCGTGCACTTGAGCGGGAAACGCGTGCTCATCGGACGGGATCCGAGAGCAGACTGAATAACTACGAGTATTATGTAAATAAGAAGGAAGTAATTTATTACTTACGGTAAGACTTGAGCTACCGCGAACGTAATCTTAGCTGGGATATACAGATTGATAAGATACAGCGTGATAAAAAATTACTAATTAGTCATATTTTATTATTATAATAATTGAAGACGTGAGTGGAAGAACCAGGTAAATATCAGTAAAAAAAATGCCGTTTTTTGCATAAATGGGGCCGGAAAATGATTTGAAGTAAAAAAATATGGCGAGCTGATGATGAAGTAGGTAAGATACAAGGTTTGTTCATATTATAAAGGAGAAAAATAAATGTCCGTATAATATAAAGTTGGGTTA